>NC_134038.1:108502901-109137901 GCF_965140245.1 Athene noctua | reverse complement strand
GGAGCAATAATATGCTGAGAATGACATTCTTTCCAATTTAAGAGTGATAAAGAAGTACAATATACACCAGCTTCTTTAGACTTTTTAAATCAACAAGTCAGGATAATTGCACCCAAGAGTTATTACAGACTTGGCCAAGATGTACTCTGAATATCAATGTTGCTTTCCTAGGTATTGGAACACTGTTGTAGAGCACCAGAAGAAAACAACAGTTGTGGCAGTATTTTATACATATAAACAGAAAGATGCGAGTGACTGACAGCCTCTCTGCTTTCTGAGAAAAAGAACAGAATAACTGATGCAGGGCTGGGTTAATCAGGGCTCAGAGGGCAGTAATATAATTTGATGGGACCATTACCCCTGTAGAGCATTTCAGTTCTGATGTCCAAAATGTAAGGGTTATGCTGATAAATTAGAAAGATTTAGGAAAGTGTCACTAAGGGCAATTATGGGCTGGAAAACAGGCTCATAGGAAAAGCTGCAAAGAGCTCAGTCATACCAAAGAGAAAGTAAAGGGGTGAATTAATCACTGTACCAGAACCCTTGGACAAACGCAGCTGTACTACTACTACTCCTCCTCTACATATTACAGAGTACTTTTCAGTCTGTCAGACTAAAATAGAAGAAATCCAGTGAGAGGCAACTGGAACAAAAGATATATAAATTAGGTATAAAGTGAAAACTTTTAAGAATGTAATTCAACCATGGTTAACCAAAGATTGAAAATTTACCAAAGACTGAAGGATGGAAATTCCATCCCCCTCAATTCCTATTTTCTAGACGGTATATGCTGTAGCTCACATAATATTAGTTGGCAGGAACCCTCTGCTATTCTGGAGACAGAGTAGATGATCACAGTTTATTTTATAAACTCTAAATTATGGGGTTGAGCCTAAACATTATAGCCTTTCTTTTTTTTATCCAACTACCAAATGAACATAAAGGCACAAACTGAAATCCCATACTTGGGCTTCAAAACACCATACAACACGATGCGTATGGAGCACTGTTATAAAATGTAATGGGAGGAATGAGAAAGCTATCTAGTTAAAAATAAACAGATGCAACGGTGAAATATAAACATTACTGCAAATCTAGACAGGCTCATGGTCCCTTCCTGCAGAAAGATGGCTCAAATCTCCGCTGGTTTTCTGCTCCAGTGTCTGCCGCAGCCCGGCTGCCATGGGGGCGGCGTTACAGACAGGCGAGCTTCGCCCCGCGGCACCACCTATTTGGCACCCAGCCTTTCAGGGAGTGGGAGATAGTCAGCCTAAAAATAGGCTGTCCTCTGTTTTGGCTCTCCCCTCCCTCTGTCCCCCTTCAAAGGCACAGGGCTGTCGGCCCAGTGAAAAACATCCAGAAAGGCACAGCAGCCTCAGTGGAGGGAGTTGGGTGGTATTTTTGGAGATGGAGGAGCGGGATGGGGTGCTATCAGGGTGACACCGACCATTGAACGGGTGGACCCTGCCTGACCTCCCGTTTCTGGGAAAGAGCGATTTCCACCACCTTTAGCACGGGAGCTGCAACCCGAGCCTTCCCGGCCTTGCTGGAGGTGCGGGGACAGAGTGGAGCCACACAGCCCGTCCCTGCCCTCCAGGATGCTGTCCCCAGCCGACCCATAGCCAAAGCAAAGCAGCTGAGCTTGGCTCTCATGCGAGCTCCCATGGCAGCTTCCCTGTTGTCCCCTGCTCAGAAACTTTCCAGCCATCCCATTGTCCCGTGGAGGCTTTTGCTTCAACAGTCCGTGCAATTTTTGGTTCAAGGAGCCAGCATTTAGAGGCAGCAAAGCCTCACAGGACAGTTTTTAATAGGACTTTCATTGACATTGAAGATTCTCGTAGGACTTTGATGAACACTTGAACTTTAGTCTGACATTTAAGTGCCTAAAACTCTGTATGAAGCCCAAATTAAGAGATCTTACACTCTGCTATCGATGCTTTCTCTCATATGCAGGTCTACAGAGCTCCCAAACGTCAGTAACATTTCAGAAAGCATTGGTTTTGCTTTTAACTGGATAAGACAAGTCAAAATCAATTAGAGATTGATCTCAATTTTGCTTTTTTTAAAAATTTATTTTTAGCATGCAGTTCAATAACCAAAGTGAAGAACTGCAATCAATGAAGTTAACTTGCTTTGTAGCAAAGCTGTTGCCTAGATTATAAGATGTTTTGCAAAGTTTCCCAAGCTCGTAAAGGCAATTGTGTAAATAATGTCACTTATTGAATTCTGCAGAGTGCTCTAACAGCAAGACTGATGGGTAGCCTAATACCTTGTGTAGTTGCTATAAGCAATAATCTCCCATGCTAATCACAACTTTCACATTCATTAACATTATAGAAACCTCCTAGAAGAAATCACGTACCAGGGAACCATTCAAATATATGCAAAGCTAGCTATGACTATAAAACTAGTTTACAAAATAGCATTGGGAAGAACATATCCAACATAGTTTACAGCCTGCAGACCTAAATGTGCAAGGTGCTGCTTTCTGAGTCCTGCTTTGGGCCATGTGGTCCTGCAACTCACTGTACATGTTCAGCTGACACAATTTAAAATGAACATGAAGTGATGGTTCTCTGCATTCAAGGTGAGATCCTGGTCCAGCAAAGTGAGAGGAGAAAATGCCCTTGCAAGAGCACTCCTCCTCATGTTGCTGCTCAGCTTGTTTCCTGCCTGAGCAGGACTTCAGGTTAACACTGGGGAGGGATAACTCAGCAGACTCACAGAAGTTAAGGCAGTGTTACACCTTGGCCATCCACAGGGACCATCTCACCATAAAAACAGCACAGCTGGCACAATCCCTGACTTGGAAAATAAACTTATGAACCACAGTGCTAATGGGGCTGGTTGGTGGCTGTATGGCTCTGCAGCACTGGCTGGCACTACTCCCTCCTTTACAAAGCTGCTATCAGCCCAGGGATAAAAAGCTGAAGGAGCCCAAGGGGAGTGAATGGATGAGGAACCTCCCTGAAAACTCGCAGGGAAAAACCCTCTGCAATTTGAGGCACGAGGACTGCTGGCTGGAGCTGACAGTCCTTCCAAAATATGTTTTAAAACACCTTCCTCCTGGTCCTGGCAGACAAGGAGCCTTTCTAACAGAGATAAAGTTTCTTAGCTAGGCCACCCACTGCAAACCAAATCAAGGGCACTAGCTTGCCATTAATATATACCATTTTTAGTGCTGGATGTGCATATGCCTGTGTTTTCTCTGACTCCTTGTGATTTTTTAAATTCAGAAATAACTATGTATGCAGTTCCCTCCTGCTCCTTTCCTCCCAGAGGCAGCTTGGCCAGAAAGGACACTGCAGAGAGCTGGGCACAGCTCATTACATGCCTCTGCAGTGGATCTGCCTGTGACAACCTCATGATGACTCCCAGCCTCGTGCCACTGTTATTTATCATTTGGGGTGAGAAGACCCTGTTTATCAAGAGAAAAGGCAGCCAACATGCTTTTGATTTGCAACTGACTGCAGACAGTGGGGTTTATTTATCAGAGAAGGCAAAAGTTGTTGCATAGCAGGGCCAGGAGGAGGGGCCCGAAGGTGGCTCTCAGCCACCTCCATGCTCCTTTGATCCCAGGACCATGCTGGCCACAGGCCAGTCCCTGCTCTGGGCTGTGTTAATCTGCGCTGGCTGAGGGTGCCTCCCGGGAGGCTCGGTGGCAGCTGGGGATTACTGGGGTCAGGGACACCCTCCATTTTCCTTTCCTAGTATCACTCGCAGTGATGGTTAGGGCAGGGGCTGGGGAAGAAATAGCCACAGACTTGTTGCAAGGGTGCACACATGTAGGGGGCATCCTCAGTGTATCCCTTGCTGCCTCTCATTCTGGTTTGCACCCTCTTCTTGCAATAGCTAGGCACACATGCCACGCCTGACACCACAGATAAGCCAGTTCCCAGCAAAATGAGGATTATGCAGCTGGTGGGGCTGGAGATTGCATTTTCAATATCTCTTTTTCATTCCTGATTTGTTTAGAGATATATA
The DNA here is from genome assembly GCF_965140245.1 of Athene noctua. NCBI lineage: Eukaryota > Metazoa > Chordata > Aves > Strigiformes > Strigidae > Athene > Athene noctua. The sequence goes on along the minus strand of NC_134038.1, from coordinate 109,133,917 downwards.
TGCATACACAAATAAAATACATATTTATATATATGCATATATATCATTATTAATCTATGTCTGATGCACATAAGTGTGCAGTGGTGCCAATAAAGTCAAACATCCCCCATGCACACAGGGAAACTAGTTATAACAGTGACTGCATGGGTCAGGATTAGAGCAGGAGGGCCATGGTCCTCTGGAACATCATCTTTGTCCTTCTTTCACTTCCTCCAGTCTTTTGACAGGACCACAAGCTTTCTCACTATTGGGGGCACCTTTGGACCCTGACTCAGGACACTCACTCCTCAGCAGACAGCACGTGCAGACCTATCCAGAGCCTTCTGAAGTCAACGGGGATCTTCTGAGGGTCTGGACCAGGCGTTAAATCCATATGATGGAGCCTTTTCAGATGTGATTTCAAAAGGGGCTGAAGTCCTAGGGCTTTGTTTCCAAGTTCCCTTTAAAACTATACAATTATAGGCTACACCTGGCATTACCTGATCTCATGAACCTGGTTGATGTAGGTTAAGCAGTCACTGGTCTGGCAATGTAACACAATAAAAATTATGTTAACAACCCACATTACCTGAGTAATCTGCTGCCCTATGGATCTCTGGTGAATTCATTGCTGTCATACATGACATGTGGCTGAGTCACCCTACAGCCACTTTCTTACGTATTACACCCCCTTGAGTCTCTCTACTGTCTATCCAGGAACATTCTTTGACAACACTTGCAAAACCCAAGTAACGTTTAGTCCTAAACCTCTGAATCAAATTGTCCAGTGTGTTCAAAAACTACAGGATAGGACAGATGCATAATGAGAGCAATGGTAAACCAACGGAGAAACCAAGCAACAAAAAATTATTTTCCATGGCTTGCACAATGAATGAATAAGTACATAGAAAATTAGAATTTCCTGTGCAACAAAGCAATGATGCTATTTCCTTATATTTAACCAATCCAAGCACTAAAGAGATACAGAAGACATTACATCTGGCATAACAGTTAACCAAAAAACACCTAAAAGACAGCTTTAGAAAATTCCAGGGAGGCAATGATGTTTCAAAGTGTAATACCAGATCCAAAGAAGTCAAAAGGAGCTTTACCTTTGGCTTCATCAGGCTCTGGATCAGGTCCTTAAAATAGTTTTGGAAATGTTCCAGAAAACTTATTTCAGCTACATTTAAGCTCTGTGCTTTGCAGCTATTCACTAATTTTCACTGTTAGAGTTAAACTGTCCAGGGGACTTTTATACTTGTAAACAAATCCTCCATATCTCTTATGTTGCTTTTATGTTGATGCTGCATCACTGACTTCAATAAACTGTCTCCTCATTCACCCTGTTATGAGACAGTGAGCAGAATTAGGCACCAGAGATGTGTCTAAAAGCCTTGGTTTCAGGTTCTGAACATCACTTTAGGTAATTAATAAAAGAAAACCACAGCCCAGAATCTTTCAATATTTTCAGACCATAACCTCATATTCAGGCACTTGCTCTGTTCCCAGAAGTCTAGAATCACTAGGTCTTTTTATTTATTTATTTATTTTAATCATTGTTATTATTATTTTGGGGGTCTTTTTTGCCATTCTCTGTATTTCTTTAGAAAAGGCAATGTGTGACCCAGTGCAGTGTTTCTAGGTTCTCTGTGGCATGCCCTGAGAAGCAGCTAAAAATGAGTGAGCTTCACTGGGTCCTCACTATTGAGCTCACAACACACAGAGCAACACCTGCCAGCCCAGCACCACTCAGGTTTCACAACACAGGGAAAACCTAGGGAAAGCTGGAGGTTTCTTTTAATGAAAAGAACAACTTTTCACTGATCTAACAGCTCATGAGGGACAGTGCTGCATTTGACAGCTATAGGAGAAAGCAAGTACTATAAGCCATCCTGGGTAGCTAGAAGGACACCTGTACACTTTGCAGATGCTTGTTCAGACACCCTGTGGTCATGACAAAACTCTGGGGGGTCGTCAAGTTTATGCAACTTCATAGAAAAGCAAACTCGGTGTAACTTGAGCAAAACTTTGACTAAAGGAGAAGGAACCCAAGAACTCAGAGACTTTCCTAGGGACGTCTCAATTTCATCCACCTGTGAAGAACTCAGAACCTGTATTCAAAACTGCCTGGACACAGAAGGAACAGGAGCTCAGTGGACCTACAGGAAAACAGTTCTAGACTAAAGTACTGAAGCACTTATTTAGAGAAAGTACTACTACAGAAGTATCAAGAAAGAATAGGACAAGGAGGAAAAGCACAGTGAGGATTTATTCTCTTTTTCTTCCCATATTCATATGATTATTCCCTTTTTTTTTTTCTTTAGCTATGACGTATGGTTTCATAACAACTATTTACTTTCCTCTCTTTATCTAACAGCTGTCTGCTGAGAAAGATGGAAAAATAAACTAAACATGTTAAAAACGAGAGAAACTATTCATATGCAATGTATAATTGCATGCTATATTTAAAACTTCACACATTATCTTTCAAATTATATTTAGTTTCAACAGGAGGGGAAAAAAATCCCCCTTATTTTCTAAAATTAGCAACAGAATTTGTATATTGTTTTCAAATACAACCACTCTTCCTCAGAAACTTTTGCCAGGGAATAATTAATGGTTGGAGACAGGGAATCAGATGTAGTTTGACACTGACCCACTGTCACCTACAGCAAAAAAACAGGGAAGTCCTCAGGGAAAGGGCTGTGTAAATCTGGATTAGCTCCGCTGAAGTCAAATGAATCAATCTAGATATACGCTGGCGGAGCCAAGAGGAGGATTCATCCCTCTGCTTGAAGAACACACGATAAAAAAAGAGCTACGAGGACTTCAGCAAACAGGGGAAACTTTGCCACATGCTGCAACTCTGAAGGGATTATTCCCTGAGACATACAGCACACACCAGCAGCAGCCCTTACGCTCACACGAATGAGAATTACATGCACGCATCGAGGGAGATTAGACGTCTCGACGTGAAACACTGTTGAAAAGAGATAAAGGAAAAAAAAAATTCTCAAAATACTTGCAGTGCTTTCCAGACCCTCTTGCTGCAGACACTGTTGGCAACACCTCTGGCCTGTCCAGCAGCACAGGAGCCACTCATGGCTCAGTGTTGGAGGCTGGAAATCTGGCTGGGAAGGCAGCGGAGAGGATGTGCTCGGCCCCAGGGAGAGAGAGAGGGCAGCTGCGTCACGCCATTGTGCTGGCTGTACTAATATGGGGAGCAGCAGTGGCCAGAAATTCTCATCCACAAGGAAAGGACAACCCCTGTAACATGAGAGTCAGCACGGGCACACAAAGTGGGGAGCAGACACACAACCGTGGCAGAGCTTTGGAGGGTTTAGGACTTCCCAGGGCCAAGAGGACACGACCGTCAGCTGCAACCAACATGGCAGGGAGACGAACAGGTTTTGGTGCAGGGGAGTCTCTTCCCCACAGCACCCAGCTCTATTAAACACGGCATAATTACCCTGTTATAATCAGGCAGGTATTTTAAAGAGGCTTTAGTGTGATTTTGTAATTGTGCATTATGTAACAGCTACTAATGTGTCAGGCCTCAGACAACATTAAATGTCTGTCTACAGGTCAGGCTGTAACACGTTAATGATGCGTTTCAGAGCTGTTCAGTCTGGGCTTAAACCCCCTTATTATTTTGCCCTCTCCTTTCACCCCTATCCCCATCCAGAGACTTCAGCTGCATCTCCAGTGAGGCAGATGCTTACAGAGCTTTTTCCCATCACCAAAAGCCTTCCTCTAACATTTCTCTCCATAGCCATATGCCCAATTTTGGTAGATATATCATGGGAAAAAACAAAAACTTAATCACATTTTCTTATTTAATCATCACTTTCTTTATAGTTCATGTTTTTCAGCATCTTCCAGAAGCGGTGTCTGCCTTTTCACAGCCCAGCAGCAGAGATGCTCCTCAGAGGACTGAAGTTGGCAGCAGGGCATAAGATCTGAGCTGGCTCCTACAGGGGTGATTGTTTGCTCAGTGAAAATCACTAGAAATGATCTCTCTGTGCTGTCCTGTTTTGGTTACCCAGGACCATGTGGACATCTGGTTCTGTAAACCTGGAGCCATGATGCATGCAAAGGTTGATAGACCCGGCAGCAAGCCAGACGGAAGGAACAGTGGCGTATTCAGTCACTGAGGCACTAACAAAACTGTCTGTTTCTTTGGATAAAGTAACCATCTTATGATAAGAAAAAGAATCTTGGAAAAATCACTTCATAAATAATAGTCTTTGAGAATGGATATTGCCCTAAAAAGTTAATATCTAATCTGTTCAGCTAATGAGTCCTGGAAGAATTTGCCCGTGGACAAGTTTTTCCATAACTTCTTATTACACGGGTTTTTCAATTTTCTCTAAAGCCTTTAGAAATGGCAAAAAAGGTCTCACAACTCACCTTTCCAAGACCCCTCCAAAAGCCCCAAACCTGACTTATTGGTCAAAATCAGCCTGAAAATGCCATGAATAATGAGAGACTCCTTGCTTCTAACACAGACACCTTACTTGTGCTCACGGTCTGCATTACTAATACTAAATTAATAAAGCACAACTTGCAGATAACTTTCAAATGATAACTTAGATGCAAAGCTTTTTTGTACCTTGGGTATCCAGAAAGCTTTAAAAAGAATCTACGGCCTGTTAGTAGAGCTCTCAGCATTGCAGTAGAAACCCTCTTTGGCAGAAGTTTAGCAAACCAGGAAAGTTCAATTCAAGATGAAAGATGAAATAAATAATCTGGTAAAGAGTGGACTTATTTTTTCTAAGATAGAAAAGAAATAATTCTCATTTTAAAATTAAATAAAAAATTGAAAAAAAGAAAAACTCAGAGCTTACCAGAATTTTAATTTTTTCTGCATGTTTTTTTACAACATTATTATTTGATGTATGATATCTCTACATTTAAAAGCCTCTTGCAATATTATGATAAAAATAAACCCCAAGCCATTCTTGTCATGCAGAATTGTGATTAAAAAAAGGCTTTGTTCATTACAAAGAGCAGGGAGGCATGTTTTTATCATGAAAGATAAGGGATCTTTTGACATAAATGAAAATTTTGCACAGAAAAGTTTCACAAGGTGACCTCCTTGCAGAAGGCTAAGCGACATCTACTCAAAGGTGTGCATGTTAGAAGGGAGGGAATTTTTGTGGTTCGTTTGCTATCTTTCTTGGCTATATGCCTCTGTGAACTGAGACTGATAAGAAACCTAAAAAGGACGGGTAACAGTGATCATGACAGTTGATACTACATGCATGTAACAAAACCAGTGTGTCCACTCTGTCCCCAGCCTGCTTAGGGACTGGGATGGGGCATAACTTTGGTAAATATCTCCTTGTTCTTCTCCTAGGTTAAAATCTAAGCAGCTCCACAGTGGGATCTCGCCCACTGCAACTGGTCATCGCACAGCTGGTCCAGTAACACCATCCCAGAATGAGTGCAAAATAGATAAGGAAACGGTATTAGTCTAAGGAAGAGAAAGAGTGACCACATCACCTGCAGCTACATTTAAAGGAAGTCACTGTCTGTATAATGGAGCAAAAGGATCCTCTACAACAAACTTTCTGAACTACCTGGATCCCTTCAGTGACACAAAAACAGCAAGAAGGAGAGAGGGGTTAGGGACATTCCAGTTCTGGAAAAGTTTTCTTTTCCTCATTATTAGTAACTCTAATTACTTTGAAAGAAGAGCAATGAGACAAATCCTGCAGAGTCAGAAATGTGACCTGATTTCCTTCCTGATTTAGAAACTGTTACTTTGCAAGAGAAACCCAAAGAGACAGAGTCAGGTCAAAGTGGGCCCATCAGTTTTGTTTGCAGAGTAAATAATAAACCAGGATCAATAGAAAGATAACCAGCATCTTCTTTTGGTAGATGTTCATCAGGACAATGGTATTTAAATGATAAATACACACATGTTTATCTGAACTATTTGCCGTCATATCTGACACTGTGGAAGAGATATTCACTATAACCAAACAGGGATATACCAAATTGATTGTATGTGTTTTTCTCCAGGTTAGAGGGTAAAAGTGAGAAATAATGACAGAATTTAAAATATAAATTGCTTCATACTATGATTAAGGCCCTACTTCAAGACAGCATGTAAACACAAAGCAGAAAAGTCAAGCATATACTTAAGAGTGATGCTGTTTCTGTGATACCTGAGTTTTATTTAACAGATCTGAGAAATTACTTGTTGTCACCTTTTAACTATCAGAGCTATAATTTTCCAAAGTAATTCTTGAGGAGGAATGGAGACAACTTACAAGGTAGTAATTTTCAGGAAGAACTGAGCACCCACCCTCTGAAAACAATAGGTCTCTTCTATGTTTTTCAAATTGAGATTCCATAAACTAAGGCATCTGAGGTGATAACAGATAATAACTTGTTCCTTCTGAAAAGCATGACCAGGATTTCCAAACGACCACCAACGTGCTTTAATATGCAACCCAAAATGTTCTTTACTCACATGCATACACAGAGCATTCCTTCAAGATGAGGAGAGGAGAGGAGAGGAGAGGAGAGGAGAGGAGAGGAGAGGAGAGGAGAGGAGAGGAGAGGAGAGGAGAGGAGAGGAGAGGAGAGGAGAGGAGAGGAGAGGAGAGGAGAGGAGAGGAGAGGAGAGGAGAGGAGAGGAGAGGAGAGGAGAGGAGAGGAGAGGAGAGGAGAGGAGAGGAGAGGAGAGGAGAGGAGAGGAGAGGAGAGGAGAGGAGAGGAGAGGAGAGGAGAGGAGAGGAGAGGAGAGGAGAGGAGTCAATCTCGCCTAATATCATAAATAGGGTATTCTAATGAAATTAAAATAGTTATATTTCATAAATCTCCAATTCCCCTCAGGATGTCATTTCCTATCAGTACATTTTTAAATGTTAATTTTGAAAACACATTTAAATCAAGAACACAGCAACTACTCAACGTTTTTCTGTCGCCTGTAAAAGTCCTGGGAGGTGTCAGCTGGTGCCACAGGTGTTAGTCCATCATAGCAAGAACCGAGGCCAGTTTCTGATTCAAGACAGGAATATAACGCTTCCAACTCTGTTTCAGTTTTAACGTCTGCACCCATAAGCTGTCATTCAGAGTCAGGAAGTCTCATGGTCTACATACACCCTTCATGGTCAAGGTATTTAGGCTACATAGCCAATGATGCAACCGAATAGCTTCGTGAGCTCTGACGAATGATTGAGGGTATGGGATGATATCAGTTCTCTACCATACTGTACAGAGTTTTTGCATGCTTTAAATCTGCAGGACTCCTCACAGCATAAACTACTTTTCCATGCAAACAAGGGCATTAGAATCTGACCCTTTGTGTTTATAAAACCCTTTTAGAGTCTCAGACAGAAGTACAAAGCTGTATTCTGAATGGATGCAGAATCAGTGTTGAGAACTGAGAAAAAACACATTACAACATCGAACTCCAATCCTGTACAACTTAAGTAACAGATTCACCTGTGATTATTTCTGGCAATACTGTGAACTGCCTCATACCAAAGTTACATAAACTCCACAACTTAAGTCTGAGACCTTTTGGCACATTAATCTAAAAATATCACAACTTGCAGGACAGGCTTACATTGCTTAAATGTCAAGACACTTGCCCCCAAAAGACATGGGTTTTTTTTGTTGTTTCTTTTTGTTTTGTTTTAATTAAGGACCCTCTATTTCTGAAGCTGTCAACTGTCTGCCATTTGAAAAGGCTATTTGAAAAGAAAAAAAAAATACCAAAATCAGTGGACATCACTCCAATTCTATTTTCATCATTGCCATTCCATCCTGATACTGGGCTCTCCTCAACTTCTTCAGAACCAGATGTCTCATCAGAGGCAAGGCACTCAAACCAACAGCAGCAACACTCTCAAAACCACAACATTCTTGGTCCATTAGAATGAGGGGGTTTCACTCCTCACTGCCTCACAGGTCTGACCTTTCCAGTTCTCTGCCACCAAAAGCTTATAGGATCTGCCGGATCCATCTGCAGCTCCACCTGGCCGGCTTTCCCACGCCAAAAGGACGGATCAAATATACGTGTCTGCAAACACATCCCTGCTTTCTCTTCGTATCACGCGGGGGGGAACCCCCCACTGGTTTCAGACGAGAGGAAGCCTTCAAGACCACTTCTGCAAACTCCCGAAATCCTGGGAAATCGCAGCAAAATGAACTTCAGCACCTTGGACAGGACACACACACGGAAAATTGCCGAAATCGGCTCATTGGCCCTGAAAATGCTGTGCCTGGATATGACCCTCTAGGACACATCTGCAGGCCTGTTTATTTTTAGTATTGACAAATCCTCTTTGAATCACTGCGTTTATTCCACCATTCGCCCTGTATTTTGGGAAGAGCTGCTCACCAACCCGGCGGTGGGATAAATGGGGGCCACCAGCTCCAGATCCGATGTCCATCTGCAGGATCAGCGGCTGCCCCTGTTACAACTGGAAATACTCGTCTCAAACACTCACAAAGCTCAGCTTATCATTTCCAGACAAAACAAGACCTGTTGCCATAGGTGTGCATGGTTTGTGTGTTTCTTCACTTTCTAGAAGCTCATCTCCGCTTCCCCACCCAAATCTCCAGGAAAAAATAAAATAAAGTCTGGTTTATTCCCATTGCAGCCACAATTTGGTTGCATAAGTTTTGCTTTGATTCAGCTTTCATTCTCTCTTGTAGTGCTCCCAGTATGTCACTGTTCCCCTCGGGGCTGCCTCGATAGAATCATGATCACCTTGCCAGAGTGCAGCACAGACTTCCTTTTATTTGCATAAGCCAAGTCCAGTTTTTAATTTGTGCCAGTAAAAACTTCAAATGTTTAAAGCAGAGGTAGTCTACAAATAGCTTCGAGGTGAGTGGTGCCATTAAGATATATACTTAGAATATGTCAGTTCTTACAACAAGTAATACCAGTAATATTCTCACGATAGAGGAGAATGATACATTTTCCCTGCCAATGCAGAAATACCCATTCTAGCTCATTTCTTTCCTTCAAAACGTGCCACTAAATTTCCACTCCAACACATCTGACGCCACATGACATTAACCGAACAATTTGCAGAGTGTTTTCTGTGTTGCTATTTCTTTCCAGCACTTCTGGGTGCGGAAGTGAGACAGAAATTAGACCGATTCCCCACCAGAGTTACCCTTCAACAGCAAAATATCTATCTATCTATCTATCTATCTATCTATCTATCTATCTATCTATCCATCTCCTCCACTTTTACACCCCGGCGCAAGCTTTGCTGAGCCAACTTCTCTCTCCTCCAGCCCCGGTAGCCTTTCCACCACCCTGCCCGGACGGGACGGCCGCGGTGCCGGGGCCACCGCTCCTCCTGCCTCGAGGGGAAAGTTTGGGGAAAGGGAAATCCTGGCACTACCAATTCCTCCTCCACGACACGCTCGGAACCGGACGTCTCTTTGGTTTCCTTTTTTTTCTCCTTTTTTCTTTTTCCTTTTTATTTTATTTTATTTTATTATTTTATTAACAAGCAAACAAAAAAGAGAAACTTACATTGGTTTATTTAATTTTTCCTGCTAAACCAAGAGATCCCAGAGCCACTTCATTGTATCCACAGAGTTTTAGTCCCCGAGCGGTACCGTCCCGCGGGAAGGGCCCGGCTGCTGGGCGCGGAGCGCGCTGCCCGCCCGGCGCGGAGGGCGCATGGCTCGGAGCCGCCGCGCCGACTGCGCGGCTGCCGCGGGAGCGCAGCCCCGGCCGGGCGGCGGGGCGGGGGGGGGCGGGAGGGAGGGAGGCACCGCCCGCACCGCCCCTCCCCGCCGATCCCAGCCCAGCAGAGCCGAGCCCAGCTGAGCCGGGCCGGGCCCGCAGCGCCCCCTGCCGCCGGTGGAGAAGGGGGGAGGAGGCGGGAGTGGGGAGGCGGGGGGGAGGAGGAGGAGGAGGAGGAGGAGGGAGGTATGGGAAGAGGCGCTGGGGGAGGAGAGGCGAGGAAGAATGGGGAGCGAAAAAGCGGGGGGGAAGAAGAGGCAGGAAGAAAGGATGGGCATGGGGAGGAAGATGGGGGAAGGATGGGGAGGAAGGATAGGCAGGGGGGAGGAAGGATAAATTGTGGGAAAGAAGGAGGGGAGGAAGGAGGGATCGGGAGGGCTGGGAAGAAGGGAGAGATAAGGAAGAGGAGGATGGATAAGAAGGCAGGAGAGAGGATGAGGAAGGGCTAGGGAGCAAGGTAGGGCGAAAACGACTGGGGAGAAAGGGGGGAGTGGGGAAGAAGGGGGATGGAGCTGCAGTGGAAGCTGGGGTTTGTCACGGGAGACTTGGAGACAGGGTTCAACCAGGGTAAAGGGTGCACAGGGGAGAGGAGAGGCGTCAGGGAGCAGGACAGAGCAAGGGGTCCCCAGCACACAGGGGAAGTGGGCAGGTGTGAACAGTGCCAAAGCTGGGCCCTCTGATCACCCCACTGACAACCAAACACAATGCCTCCTGCAGCTGCCCACCCCAAGTGCCTCAGGCCTTAAGGAACAGATGCCTGGGTCATGCTTACAGGGCAGCAACTCCAGTGAGAAGGAACAGCTGCTTTTACTGAAAATAAGCTGCCCAGCAATGACTGGGAAGGTCACAGATGGATGCTCATAGGTGGAAAGACAGGTGGCAAGAGTTTGCTGGCAATATTGAAATATTCAGGGTGGTAAAACTTCAAAAGAACTGCAGAAAGACCTCAGAATACTGAGCAAGGTAAAACAGGGTATACAGGGGAGACTGTCATCACTTTACTGGCTTTTGCAGGGCTGCAAAGTGGCTGCTACCACTCCAGAAAGAGTCTGGAGCTGTAATAAACACTCCTGTGAAAGCAGTTCAGGGTTGGGTTGCAAGCAAAGAAAGCAAGTGCTGGGAAAGGAGTGCATCATGTAGGGAAAAGCTGAGGAGACTACGGAAGAGCCCAAAACCTGCAGCAGTAGCCCCAAGAAGGTGGATGGAGAGCAGGTCTCCATTCAAGAACAAGTTTATGCTCAAGGAAATTATCAAGTGAGGGATTCAAAATATACAAAGACTCAGAACTGGAAAAGCAGCAACTTAAGTGTATCATAGGGAAGAGCTGGGTGAGGAAGAGGAGGAGAGAGGGAGCTAAGAAGAAGGGGTAGAGGTCAGAAACCGGAAAACAAAAACTACAAATTAAGGGAGATAGAGGGTAATGAAGACTAGGAAAGGCAGAGGATGGACATGAGCTCCCTGGTGGGAAAACAGCCTGTGAAAGCCTAGAGCAGTGCAGAGGCACAGAACCTTGTGCAAGGTAGGAGATAAGAGAAGACAGATTCTTGGATTTAATCACTCAATGTGAAGCTGGATGGTGGCTGTGCAAGAAGGTTTTCACAAGGACTCAAAGTGAACAGAGGACGGGCATGTCTTCAACACCAGAAAGGCAAACTGTGAATTGTCCCAGCTCAACCCCTACTGTTGAACCCCTACCACTGTGCCACACATCTCAGCACGACATTTCTTGCCTTACAAGAGGAACGGGTTTTTTTTCAGCAGAGTTTAATGACTTTTCAATAGTCTTTTAAGTTCAACCAGAAAAAGGAATTTACACCAGAGCAGAAATGCCATGTAGGGATTGCTGCTGGCCTGAGGCCCAGCAGGTTGGGGTTACGCTGCTCATTGCAGCAACACAGTCCCAGTGGAAATCCTCTAAGCTGGGATGGCTGTAGCATGGCCCCACCATGCAGATTGTCTCAGCACCCAGAAAGACCCCCAGCTCTGGGACAGCGAGTCCATCATCACTATGGGGGTGCTCAGACCCACACAGACTCCTACCACAGAGCCATGCCCTACATCATTTCTGAAAATGGTGCTTCTTCTCCCAAACCACCCAACCAGCTAAAAAATACTACCAGTACCTTTATGGGGGAGCTTGACTTGGCAGAGAGAGGAGAAGGAATCTATTGCTTCTTCCTGCAGAGGAGGAGTTAATTAACAGACTGCCTTGGCTGTGGCATAGCGCTCTCTGTGCTGACCACAGATGAAGACATATGTTTTGGGGCTGATTTACATGTATATGCATTTGAGTGAGTTTTTGAGTTGGTATATCCTCGCCTGTGCTTTAACAGACCAGAGTTTGCCTCTGCAAGTTGATATTACACAGACATTGATGGAGCTTTCGCTTAAAATCAGGAATTTCATATGGAAGGGGCCTTGGCAGCTAAAAGTAAATATTTTAGTCTCTTCTAGCCAGTTTTTGCTCCACTCACCATTCATGAATGAAGGTCATCATCTCTGTCCTCCCTCCTTCCTCAGTCCTCATTAGTAACGGTTTCAGGGTTGATCACAAAAATTAAGTGGGAGTGGACTGGGGAATCCAGAGGGTCTCAGTGTCACAGATTTAGTGTCACAGCCAGGGAAAGGAGGGGAAAGTCATCAGCTTTCACTTAATGTCCCATCCACTGGTCCTGAACTAACCGTTTCTTGTCTCTTTTTGCTGTCTGTAATAGATAATGCTACTGTAAATTTTCAACTCTATTGTTGTTTTTTTTTACAGAGGGAGGAAACACTGTTACTCTGATGAAGCACTAGGAAGACCTGTTTCATCTATCTTTAGAAACTGAGAAATTATTCCTAATACTAGCAAATCCCCACTCCTGTGATAATGAAATCAGCTCAGTCTGAACCCATCTTATAGAAAAAACAGAGCAATATTTACAAAGGAAATAAAAAAGATGAATAAAAGGTAGGAAGTAAAACAGGAGGAGAAAGCTATCTGTCAAATTTATTCCATGCCAGGAGCAGGACTGAGATGGTTGCCCGATTTCCTACCTGCTAGTTCAACTCACAGACCAGAAAACTGTCCCTTTCCCCAGTTTTCAGTTCAAATATGTACACATTATTTGGCTCCTTGTTTCTAAATTACCTCCCTTTGAGCATAGCTTCAGAATACAGAAATGTAACCCAGGAGCATACACTAAAGGCAGTGTTTCAGGGGTAGGTTCTGGATCTGTGCAGCATCAAACTCACTCAGCAAGTGGGGAGCATGCTTGGCACAGGAGCAACTCATAATGCAAACACTAATCATAAAGAAACCACGCTAATTGGAACCCTATAGACAGACTGATCAGAGAAGAAAATTGATTAAACCTGTGTTGCCTTGCCAAAATCTTCCTCTCTACAAGAAATATGCAGGTAATGCTGGCTTACCGAATGTCTGAAAAAGTTCAGACGAGTCAGCTGAAACCCAATAAATGAGCATGTCAGATGGAAGCAAGTACCAGCAGCAAAACAAATACTATGCGGGAGATCAGTTGATGTCATCTTTCTATTCACTTCTCTCCAAAAAGATACCTTTCTCCCCACAAAGCAATCACTGCTTTCTTAAAGGGATTATAGACAGCAGCACTGGTTGCAAAGAGTCATTTATTCTCCCAAGATACTTATAAAGCCTTTCTTTCATTCCATATCCCTACACATTTGTTGCTGCCTTTTTTAAGGAAACAAAGAAATTAAAAAGTGTGCAGTTCTTGAAAATGTGCGTGTTCGGAGAACAGTTTTAGATTAAAACACATTAATTGTTTTTTCTTAAAAAAACCCCACGCTTCTTTAGAAATATTTTTCTTGCAAAACTGCATTTGGCAAAAAGGAAAAAGAAAAGTATTTTTCTTCAAAATTTGAAAGGTTTTTTCCCTGCCCTCCCACCCTGCTGGTGCTCAGTGGAGTGCTTTTGATTTCCAGAGACCCCAGCTTTCTATAAAGCCTTTTACTACCTGGGATAAGTGGCGTGAGAAGCTGCTTTAGCACGAGGTGCCACGAGGCTGGTGTACACAAATCTCAGTTTAGCCAATACTTCCCTCTACCGGGAAAGAGAAATACTGCTCTTTGCTATAATTCCCTTTGAAACGAGAGATAACAAGACAAGGGTTTTCCTGTCTAAAAATGACGGGAGATTCAGGGTGCCTGGGATGAAGAAAGGGCATCAGATTCAGGACATCACCAACATGTTGCTCATTTATTAAACGAGCAAAAAGGATTTGGGACATCCCATATTGACCCTCTTTCAATGAGGATCCCCCACAAGCTCCCTTCCCTGCTGGCTTTCAGCCCCACTGTGAGTGAATGGAGCATCCCCACCTCTGTGCTATGGAAAGCATAAAGTCACTATTTACACCAGGACTGAACCCGTCGCTGGGTCGCACCAGAAATGGTGCTAAAGCTTCATTGTATAATGCTGGCTGGGATCTGGGCTTGTTCTTTCCTCTCTGATAAGAGCCCTGATTTCTCCTCATCCCCCACTTCAATTTCAATAATCAAAGAGACCCTGACATAAACCCAGCTGCTGTGCCAGGGTACATCTGTATCAGTCTCCAGCTTCTGTCTTCTAATTAAGTGTATCATCCTCATGGAGCATCTCTCATCAAGCATCCATGGGGAAATCCTGTAACGCCTGGCTAAATTGCTACATTTGTTCAATCAGACTCGAAGATATAATCCTAAAGTGAGCTAATCTAATTTAATGGGGAAAAAAAAATTACAGGCAGGCAGTGCCTCTGTCAATGAACATGTCCAAGTGTGAAAAAAGCATTCAGTGCTTCAGTAGACACAGAACAGCTCACATCATTAAAGTAAAATTTAGGTGATCTCCCTGAAATGGCTCACCACCACCACCCCCATCCCCCCCCAAATTAGGCCACTTTATGTCACACCAGAATACAGCTGCATTTTAATTTAGAAGGGAATGAAGGTTATGCTGTGCTGAGCTGAATTATGTCCCATTACCATGCTCTCGCTGCCTGTGGACAACACAAATATTTGGTGATTAGGCAGTTCAGAGAGCAGAGAAACACTGCTTTACTGAGTAGGGAAAGTGTTTACATGGGGTTTAGTGATTAGCAGTGTCAGAAAGGCAGAGCTTGGGTTTCCAGCAAAGTTTTCTGTTCCTCCTGTGTTCCCTGCATCATAACAAACCACAGCCTGGATGAATTTCTGGCATCCAGAATGTTGAGAAAAGCCTTCACCTCACATGAACTCTCTCCTGCTAACTTCATTCAAAAAGTTATCCAAACCCCCCTTTCCCAGGTTAGGTAAAGCCTAAAAGGGAGCGATCAGACATTGAGCCTTTGCAAGGTGACTGAGAAATATAAATATGTTCCCTCCTTTTTGGGTCAAAGGCACCAACTCATGACACCAAAGTTGCTTTACCCCTGTGACCTGTCTAGCAGAGGATACTGCCAACTCTTCAGTGGCTTTAAGGAACAGCAAGACTTAGCCCATGGAAGGAACCAAGAGAGCTCTTAGGCACAGCTGGACTTTGGATGCCCCAGAAGATGTTTTATCAGGGTAAAATCTAAAATTTTCCAAGTTCTGTGGGAGTTTTGGCTGTAATTTCTATAGAGAAGGGTTTCAAAGCAGACCAAAGAAAGATTAACCATTTCTAGAAAAAAATTCCACACAGAATCTAAAGCATCTAGAAATGCTGATGCATTATAGACACTGCAAGATCAACCACACCTGATGTAAAATTACTTCTTATTTGTGGCAAATCACATTTGCTCTGTGCTTTTGTTTCCTTGCACAGGCACTTTGAGCAAATCAGTGCCTTACTTTTGCATCTGGAGCCGTCCCTTGTGCATTATGCAGAGGATCTCCAAGGTATCTCACTGCCGTTTCCAGGCTGAAACTAATACTGGCTTGTCCTTTGCACTTCGTTGTGTTAAAGACATCAAAAAAAAATCTCTAACAGAGTCAGAGAAAGCTGACTTTGGTCAAACATTACTTTCAAATCTGCAGTTAGAAATGTGCCTTCTGGTACATCACGGAGGCACACCTAATGAGAAGACTCCCACAAGGACTGGAGGGAAATTCAAAGTGATATAGTAATTTTCTGCATTTTGTACCCCAATCCCTCTTCTTTATTTTATTGCAGTCTGTCACTCCCTCCCTTCTCCATTTTATCACTAATTAAAGTCAAGCTTCCTTCCACTACATTTACTTAATATTTTACACAAATCATGAGCCATTTCCTTTTTTTTTTTTTTAATTTGAATCTTGTAATTAATTGTAATGCCTATTAGTGTGTATTCAGACACTGCCATTTCAGTTTCTAGAAAGCTCTTGGGGTAGAAATATCTAAGTATATCTAAGCAATAAAGACCACAATGTCTTTCAGCCAGAAATAATCCTGTGGACTTCCTTAGGGCTGTTCTAGGACTCTTGATGCTCGCATAGGCCAAGTCTCAGGCAAATTGTGGTTACAAGAGATTAAGTGACTCAGAATTTCTGATAAAAGCTTGATAAATCTGAGGGAAATTAAACTAAGCTATCCTCCTGTTCGTTTTCATGTAGGGTTTTGTGTAAGGTTTCTACATCATCTTTGTCCTTCACTATCCTTTCTCTGGTGCTCCTCACTGAGTTTTCATCCTTATACTTACTAAGTTGCAAACCCAGGGGCCTGGGTTTGCAGGCTACAGGGCTTTGACTGGCCATGTTGTTTTGCTTGCAAAAATCTCCAGTCCACCAGATTATTTATTTCTGGTCATTTTTCCCTAGTATACCTACTTCTCCATCAATTTCCAACCCAAGTCTACTGCAACAGCACAGAGATGTTGACAACAGTTTTTCTGTCTGAAAAGAGGAAGACATGACCGAATTCAGAAACTGTCGTTAGTAGGTTTTTCAGTATCTTCAAGCTGAGAAGCCTAAGGAGCTCTAGGTGGATATGGGGCCTGTCCTCAAGCTCCTTCAGTCTAAAACGCTTACTCTGATACTGCATGTACATTGGCAAATTGTCCAAGCCCTGTTGCCCTCAGGGACTGCTAGCATGAGCGGTAGTACTCATCCTCCTGGTGAGATGAAGGCACAAGGAAGATGGGTGGTCAGCAAAAACTTAGGTGGAAGGTTGTTAATAGAAAAGAATTCAATGACAAACAGGCACTGACAAACTGGTGGTTGTGTTGGGCTGATCTGTTCCCTACTTGGGGAATACAGTAGGCACCAACAAGACCGAAGACCAGGATATGCTTTCATGTGCAGACCTCCACCCTTCACCTTTGAGTGAATGTTACACAATCAGAAATAATTAGTAAATATTTCCACCAGCTGCCTCTTCTACCCAAGTGAAGAGCCAAGCACTAGCTCTCACAAATCTCTTTGGGTTTTCTCTTCTCCTTTGTCTGCCTGTTTGCAGCACAGCATGAAAATTTCTTACTCCTACCCTGTTTCCTCCCACTTCCAACTTGAAACTTCCATCAGGTTCCATCACTGATGTCCTCCTCATCTTCCTTTCCCCAACAAGCAGTTTTTAAACCATACTAGATCTGAGACAAACTTAGAGTCTCTGCAAGAGCACCCTCCAGCATAAATCACCTGTAACCCTAATGTAATAAACCAGCCTGTCACTCACAGTAACAAGAAAGGGCAAGAGGAAGGTAGCATTCAACCAGGATCTGGCTGCTAATGCAACAAGCCCGATTACCTGCTGGGATAAACTACAGTGAAGTCACTGGGTCCTGAAAGCATCTGAAAATTTGCCCTGTTAAAAATCAAGGAATCCTTTGAATCCTTGTGGTTTGCCTATTTGGAGATTTTAAACAAAGCTATAATTGCTCAAGGCTCTCAGCTTTTCATACTTCATCCTTAATGCAATATCCTACCTCTGACAAATAGAGCCTTTAAGAACCGTACTGTCCTTGACTGGAAATTTAGCATTAAAGCACATCAATGCACACATTGAACAACCACATTTTGCTTTCCAAGCTGACCCCCCCCGAGTGCAGGGTCAGACCCCTGCTGGATATTGAATGCTCTCCTCAGCATCAAGCAAAGCCCTTTTTTTTTTTTTTTTTTTTTCCCTCTCTGTAGAGTTCTGAGTGCTCTCTCAGAGAGGTTTTTTTTATTTTTTTTTAATTTATTCTTTCATCTATTTTCAAGCATTGATTTAGGGGTGACTTTAAATGGGACAGAACTGGGGTTTCTGCCAGGTATTTTGAAGGGAATTGCTGTCCTCAACACAAACACAGCCACCCGCAGACAATAACACATAATTCTAACAATTTACTTCGGTCTCCAAAAGAGTTGGATGTGTTCAAGAGTGGCTTCTCTTTGTAGGCATTTGGGAATCTGACAGAAAGGATGGATGCTGGAGAAGGACTTCCCACTGCCTACTACTTTTCATATTTTGCTTTTTCTCATGGATTTTCACTTGCCTTTTTCTGTACTCATGTTCATATCAGAAGAGAAAAACAACACAAAAGCTGGTTTAAATGGATGATTTGAGGTAAAAGAATAGTTGAAGTATAAATACATGTAAAAGGCAGGCACCCACTTTTCTTACAAATGGGATCAGTGTTTTATTATTTTTGTACAACACACTGACACCAGTAACTCACTGGTGTTGGTCTCTCCCCGAGAACATCCCACCACTCTACAGTCTTACTTCACACCCCAAGTTTAGTATCTGACACAAAGAGAAGTGTAGCTATAAACCCCAGCCTGTACAAATGGAGAAGCAAACAAAAGCAGTCATTTCTTCAAAAAACCAAACAAACAAGCAGGATGAACTCTCCAAGTCCACATGCTTCGAAAACCTGGATCAAATAATATCCCCAGTAAGGAATTCTCTAAGAAATACAGCACAAATATCTATCTCAGCCCTATTACCTCATTAGATACAGAAGCCATAACTGGTTTAGGACTTTAATGTAACACAAGAAACTCAGACTGAAATGAAGGAGGGTACTCACTAAACTAAGCAGACTTGAGCTTACTGCAGAGTCCAAGACTTTCTCTCAAAATTGTGACTGTCCAGCAAACCTGCCAGAGGTTGGTGCTTTACAGTTATGAGATCTGCATATTTTTTCCGGTGTTGTGTGAGTTGTAGTGGGATTCATGTGCTCTCATTAAGGTGTCTAAAAGTTAGACCTAAATCTAAGTCTGATTAAGTCATGTTTCCCCTCTAGAGAGTCAGTGGAGAGATGTGATTGCTCATCCCTAGACAGATAAGATCCATCAAGCTCTGGAGATGCCTTTCTCCCCTACATTGACTGTGTCATGAGCCTAGAACTGAGGTTGTACTGTATTATTGGTAACTTGTGTTGGTTTTACCTTGTATATTTATGTATTTGGTTTATGTGACATCTCTTCTATGGGTTCTTCCTGCCTGAACTGACTTGTAAGAAGTGAGATGTAAAGGCACCCAGTCCCAGTCCTCCCACTTGCTTTCTATACCTTGAAGAAAGTCACCCAGAAATCTCAGCATTATTTTTATTGAATTGTGTTCTAATTTAGATAGGTATATATACACACACACTTATATGGGGGTTTTAAGTGGTTTGTTTGGAGAGGATTTGTTGTTGTCATTTTTTTGCTTCATTTAACAAACCTAAACACCAACAAGTTCCTTCAACAGAGGTGCTAAGCAGACCAGTTCTCCTGGAACTAGTAAGATCTTGCTATAAGCATAACCAGAAGACCCCACGTAAAAAATAGCCACTGCCTGAACAGTGACTACTTCCTAAAGATTTTTCTGTCATTTTGCTGTCTGTAAGAGCCACCATACTTTAGATTTTTCTCAGCTTGAGAGAAAGGTTGAAACAGTGTCCTCCTGAGCAAAGAGCAGTGACTGAAGATGCACTCTAAAAAGAGACCACAGGAACAGGGATTGTGCGCAGTGAACTTCTCTGTGATAAGTTTATTTGTCTGAAGAGATGTTGTTTGGAGGACATGTTGGGTTTGATGTCAGCTAATGGGCCGCTAAGGCTTGCACAAGTAAATGAAAAAGGGATTTTTGAGGAATTTTGCAGAATTTAAATGATAGAGGAAAAAATAGCATTTGCCAAGAGGCTTGGTAATGCACACAAGTCTGGCTTAGTCAAAACGGGAAAAAGTAGTTCTGGATTGTTTCTAATATATAAATTTCATGTTACCTTGTCTCGTGACTGACCAAAAAAAACCCCAAAACCCAACAAACCCCAAAATCCCAAAGCCCCATAACTTTGGTTTAGTTCATAAGGATTTTAGCAGACGAGCTCCTCAGCTTGTATAAATGGGCTCAATACCATCAATCCAATTACACCAGCTGGGGGCTTAACTCAGGAATTGCTTGAGGAATTGAAAAATGGGTAAAAGTTTCCCAGACAAATGAAAAACGAATTAGCAGCTGAAATTAACTTCTGGATAATGGTGGGTACCACTACAGTTTTTCTTGCTACTGTGCTGTAGCCTCAATGGAAGAGGGAACTAATTGCCATACGAACCTGAACATTCACCAGCTGCCTTTTTCCTGAAAAACTCACTCAGTAATGTCACCAGAAACTTCAGGGAGGAACAGAGGAAAGAAATACTTCTGTAAAGAAAGTATTCAAATTGAGTGATATCTTTGTCCTTAGATAAATGAGGTAGGGTAAATGAAAGTTGTATTTCGCACCTGCACCTGAGCAGCCAGGAGGGGCTATTTGCAGCGTCTCTCCCATTCCCCCAGCATCAGTGGAGCAGCCTACATCAAGACCATAATAGCAGTTACTTTTGCCCATGATTGGCAAACATAGTTGTGTGAAAGGAAGATTTGTCATTCTCCATTTTAATTAAACATTTTGATCGTGTGATCAATTCCAGCAAACAGTGCGCAATATAAGATAGCTGACCCAGTGAAACATTAAAACAGTCAATAGCTTATAACACATATAGGGGGTAGCAGCCCCCCATGTCACTGTGCTGTGCTTTGTTAATACTATAGCAGGAGAACAGCTGGTGTTGAACAAGTACATGCTGTTGAGGTTGCTCTACAGTTGGTTATCAATGGAAGTGCTGTCATTGCCTTACATGTTTTAGTACCGTTTCCTTAAAACAACTTCCTGACAAGGTCACTTCTTTCCTCTGCCATTCCCAAAATATCTATAGCAGAGTATTGCTCCTGTGTTGAACCCTATAATGTAATACTACATCAGACTCCTGAGTCTCATTTCAGAATAAAACTGCAATTCGCACTGTGGGGAGAAACTTGAAAATGTGACTTGAACCTCACTGAAGCAAAAGATCTGCCAAAAACATGAGCCTGAGGTGTGAACTGTATCATGCATGTTACTGAAAGATGAACTCTGGACCTCACTGCCCCACGGACTCGCACAGCCAGCAACAGGTTAAGCCATTGAGAAGTGCCAGACCAGAACAAGGGAAGAGATCCCTTTGAGATCTTCCCCATTTTTGGAGCATGTGGGGTGTAGAAGTTCTAGGAGAATGTTTGAAGATCACCAAGTAGAATGATCTAAAGCTTAACTAAAAGAGTGCTACCTATGTCAGGAAAGATTCTTCCTTTCAAGATTAAATGTTGATTTGAAATGGAGGAAACATGAAGCAAGCCTAACATTTTCAGGTTACTAATCTTATGACGAGATATCCTGGCTGAATTTTCTCCTTTTAGACATGTGAAAACATACATTATTTTGATAAGCAAGCCCAGATGCCTCTCCTCAACATATTGCCAGACATCCATTTTCTGGCTGGCTCAGACTCAGACTGGCCCAGCTCACGGCATAGGGTCACCTCTTCCCACCAGAGAGTTTGACACCTGACTAAAACATCAAGGCACTTAGGGTCTACCAGGGTAGATGACCTCCTTGAGATACTTTCACCCACAGAAGCTCACACCTTCTCCAACATCATCCAGTCCCATTAAAACCATCCAAGTGTTCCTCCAGTTGCCAGCCTTCAGACTACTTCTTCTCCCCCCAAAAACAGCACTCAGGTCTCCCATACCATACCTTAACAAGACTGAAACACTCTTCTCCCAGACATTCACACCTAGTAAGCAGTCAACTCCTTCTTTTTTTTTTTTTTTTTTTCTCTTCCCCCACCCCATCTTTTATACCTTACAGCTGGCTCCTGATGGCTGAGTGGCTTAACCCTTTCCATGCCACATCCAGTAAAGCTCCTGACAGTTGGTTCCTGCTCTTCAGCTTCCAGAAGAAGGAAAACTGGCTTCATGCTATCAGGGCTATAATGATAATGACAGGCAGCTGGTGTGTCATTGGTGAATCAGATATAGGAAGACACTGAAAAGAGCCAAAAAATTATTTGATTTGTGGGAAAAATGCCTGTGTGAGAGGCTTTAAGAGGTCATTCCACTCACATTAAAATAATAAATAGAGAGGTGATAGTGAATAAATGCCTTTATTGAATGAAAATAGCAGGTACTAAGAATTTTTTAATGTAGCATTAAAGGTATATCAAGAACCACTGGCTTGAAGCTGAAATCAAGCTAGTTTAAATGAAAAGGTAGGCTTGTGATTTGAAGTGTAAAGCCAATTAACTGTGAAACAAATTACCAAGGGGCAGATATTCTCCATGTCTCCATGTTTTCATGTCAAGAGCTGTAACCCCAGCTGGACAAATTATTTCAGTCAAATGCAGCTCAACACTCACCTGCAAGATATTTGACAACATTTAAACCTGTGTTTCCAGTTTCTTTCAGTGGTGACATGAGATAGTTAAAACATGACAACCTGTACTATGGTCATTCAGTTAGTTTGTTCTCATACTACCCAAAAGCAGACCCTCTGGATCTGCTTTTCGTATCAACTTGCACAAACCTTAGCTCGGTACCCGTCTAGCAAGCTTCTGCATCTATTTGCCTGCAATTATATTAGCACTTGTCCTACACATGACTCGTGAGCATGCCAACCTCCTCTGCTACACCCTATACACTCCTGCAAAATTTACTTTGCAGCTGTTGTGGGAAAATCTCTTTCCACCTTATAGTGTTGTTCTCCCAACACATATGAGGTCTCAGTTAGGGACCATCTCAATCGACTGGCTGGGATAAGCAAACACATTTTGGATGACTGGATCTTGCTGTTCTGGAGCAACTTGTGATTTGAGACTAATAGGGTATGGGTGACAAAGTTTTTAGGCACATTTTCCAGCCTTCCTCTGTGCCAGAGGTCTGGCCTATAACCATGGGATCATGGAAAGCTTCCACAGGGAAAACTCACCACAGGGAAACTGCACTCCTCCCATGCACTTGAGAGGAAGGGTGGTTGATGCAGTCTGTATTCAAACTAAACATTGCTCAGTACTCTGGTTTAACCCTCACTGACATTTATTCCCTCTCAGGAACAGTCACACCTCTCCTCTTGACTTTCATTTGGTGGGATTAAACAAGCTAGGACTCCAGGCTTTTTTTTAAAGCCTTTCTAATCCCCTATCTATTTTAGAGGCCCTTTAATTCTTGTTTGATTTGTATAAATCTTTCTTGACCATCATTTACCAGTGCATGCATGGGTGCAGATGCAACATCACCCTTGCCTTCCCATTGCATTAACACATCCTGTACTCCACAGACTGTCTCAGCTGATAGATCTTCACATGCATTTCTCCATTTCATGGTTCAATCACATTGTTCATTGTGGCAGGTGCACCCATCCTGATGGAAAGACCGTTGAACCACAATATTTGCTAACTCTGGTGAAATACAAAAACCTCTGCTGACTCTGGACTCTGGTGAAATATAAAAATATCTGCTAGTTCTGGCAGATAACTGCTGACTTTGTCCTGACTTGTATAACCACAACATCTGCTGATTTTTGCCACAGCAAGGTTATACAACTGTCTTTTGCTAGATCCACGTTTCTCTTGAAAGCTAAGGCCCTCAGTCAATGAGGACAAATACAGTCATATTTTTGACCACAGATCAGATTCAACAGGGGTATAAATGGGGTTTTGCTGGAGGACAAATGAAGCCAGTCCTTCTCGGAACAATAGGTTACAGTCAGGGACTCTCCACTTGGCTTGGGCTGCTTCCTAAGGAAAATCCTCAAAGTTGAGAGCCCGCGTCTTTCAGGTGAGTCATTTGTGCATTTTGGGTCATCATTTCTAAAGCTTCAGAATTTGTAAATTGGTTGTGCAGTAATTAATCCCTCTTACAAGCTGAAGCTGTGGCTTGCTAATGTTGTTGGAGTCTTAAATAATTTTTGATTAGGACAGATTTCCTTTGAGTTTATAACTTACCCAGGTTAATTTTGTGAGCCTTCACAACATTGTGTAGTAACTCAATGGAAGGTTTTCCTTGCCCTTTGTACCTCTTCCATTTGGCATAAACCATTCACCAAGTCTGGGACTAAGATTAGACCTAGCTACACCTAAACTCCATTAGGAGTTTAGAAAGCAAGGAGTCCACTCAGAACCTCGTGACTCAGCGGGAGGGTCTCCCTTATCCTTTTGTATTTCCAGTCTCTCTGTAAATCATTCTCAATTGATTCTAATCAGATATTCCTTTGTATGTTTCCTCCATATAATAAGTAATGTAGTGAACCTTGCTATCGAACTTTAAGTTGAACTTTCACAAATTCACATTAAAAACACTTTTGCTAATACCTTTGACAGTGACTCTTTAAGTGATCTAAATCATCATCTGTGACAAGCATCACAATCATTCTGTTCCAGTAATTTATCCAGGTCTTCAAAGTGCTCTGCTGTTTCCATCACCTGGTAGCAAATGTTCCCATTTAGCCCCCCATAGAGGACTTCATGCTCTGCCCTATTACATTTTGTTTATCAGAATATCAGTAGATAAGACCTATCACATTCTTCCATCTTAGTAAATAGATTTCAAACCTATTTTATTCAAGTTTCCACTTTCCTTCAAGTCTTTCATTATTTCCCCTTCAAAATGTGTTCCACAGCCCTGCAACATGCTCAGTTCAGATTAGTAAATCTCTGATTGCTTGAATTGCTTGTTACCTCCTTTTCAAGTACAATTATTAAAATCTCTTGAGTTGGATTTTGTGGACTTTTTTTTTCCCCTCTTGCTACCTTTCCTGGTTTGACAGATTCTCACAAAATCCTTACTGACAGATCTGCATTTTCATGTGCCAGTTCTCAACAGTATTTTTGAAAATGAGTTATTTGGGCCCCCTACTCCATTGCTTTAATTACCTTTCATGTTCATTCATGGATGTACTCACATTCAAACATTTCTTGTTAACCAAGGAAAATATAATCAGTCCTATGCTGAATATTGTCTTCACAACATGAGGGAGAATGTTTACCTCGTTTTTATCATCTAGATAGATAATCTTTAGCCCTAAAGCTGCCCAAAACTTCATCCTTGTCCCACTCTAAACCAATCTCACGTGTTATTTATTTTTTATTTCTGATTTCTCATATAGTCAGGAGTTATTTATTAGTTTCGGTTTCCTGTTCATGGTCTAATTCTCTTTTACACTGGAAATTCTTACCCATTTCATTTTCTGACTTTAAAGTGTGGATTTCTTTTAACAGAACTCTTTGTCCCACTGTCTCTAAGCTCTCTCCTTGCTGATAATACTCTTAATTGAGACAGTTATTTATCTGTTTAAACTCAATCTCTGTAGTTGGGATAGAAGCTCCAACTTTTTTTGGACTTTGAATATGTTATTTTGATCTAAAACCACTAGGAGGAAGCGTTCAACAAGTTTCACTGTCCTGTTGCAGATCTCAGTCATAATTTTATGATATTCAGAGAGTTTCAAGCAGGAACCAGGGGATCTGCTGGGTCACACATCACCTTGAAAGTGCCATGGCACATAGTCCCTTGAAGAAATACAGTTAATTCACGTTTAGGTCAGACTGTCTTCTCTGCTCCTGACACAAAGGGTACTCCATCCTCTGAAGTACAGAAGCCACTTCTAATTTCCAGGGTATTTTTTTTCCCCTGACTATTCAACTTGTAGAAGTTTTTCTCCCTTGCTCATATTTTCCCACCTGCTTTATTTACTGAGATCTATGATGCATTTTCTCAACTGTTATTTCTAAGCCGAACAAACTAAACTTGAACCTCCTTTCATAAAATAGATTGTTATTCATTCTAGTATTGCTTCTCTACACTTGAACCAGTTTTAACTCACAGCTGTTGAATTGCAAAGGTATCTGGCAAACAGAAGGAAAAAAAATGCTTTTTTCTTTCATGTGTAATAAGAGTTTCATGCCATGCAACTCCATTGATTTGCAGAAGGGCTGAAAAACATTGAACTAAATTGTCCACGTGGTCCCATTTAATAATGATAGTCTCAGTGGTAAAGTCAGTCTATCTTATGCTACAGGTCCTGGTTTTTGCTGAAGAAAAGGCGGTTTTATTGTTTAGTTTTATGTAGTCCTTTTTCTCCCCCCTTTAACTCTTTTGACTGGGGTGCAAATTTTGAAGACCTTTCCATTACTTTGGTTTCCTGTGAAAAATGTGTGTGCTTTAGGTAGTGAAATCAAGGCCACTACAGAGAGATATAGTTGTTCTGGTATTCTCATGCCCTTTGTTGGTGTATTTATCGTGCTACACCATTATCAAAACAACAAACAGAAGCATCAAGTTATTGAGCCGGTGTTTCTCAGGGGCTGTCAAAGGGAAAAGCCCTCTCAGCCCTCATGTTTTTGTTGTGTCTATTAATAACCTGTTTAAAAATGCAGTAATTTGGGGTAAAATTTGTGATACATAGATTATGGAAGAGGTAACTGTTGAAGAGACCAGTCTGTTAGTGCAATGCTCTGAGAATAGTGGCTAAAAGGGGACAAGCACATAAAACATTGTTCACTATGATCAAAAAGGATGGCAATCTATCTGGAAACAAGACTGTATGCCACACAGCCATCACAAGAAAATCTGATTTTAGTATGGACATCAGTAGAATCCAAAATTAAGAGGGATCAGAGGAGAACTGGAAGTATTAAAGAACATGGTATGAGACTTGCCTTCCTCTAAATGATATTACCTTTACTCAGAAGGGCTTCTGCATAAGGTAAAATTCACCCTAGGGGGTACCTGTCATTTCTTGCACCATTAGACAATTCACTTAGGATACCAGATGATCTTTTGCACCTGATCCCCTACACTGTTGGAGCTCTGACTCAGCTTCAGTCTTCCCAGACAGAGGGATTTCAGTGAGGCTTGTAGGTAGCTGACTGTCAACAAACAATTCTTACAGTCAAAAATACCCCTGCCTGGCACACAGACTGGCAATGATGAGTTGCACTACCTTTGGATATGGGTGCATTTAAACACATAATCTCCTAAGAGGATGAGATGTCAGAACTGTTCAGTGAACACCCAAATCAGTGAGAATGCTGCAAGTGACTCACTACTGCTTCTCAATGGCCCCTGCACATCATGGGAAGCAGACACTGAAGAGGTGGAGCCAGAAAACAAAATCTCACAAGTGCCATGTAGCCAACTCCTGAACTGTGGTGGGTAAGTGTTTTAAAAATTATTGTATCCAACTAAAAGCATTTAATTTTATTAACTATTTTGTAATTGTTAGTTTTATTTTTTATTGTGAAGGAATAGAGTTGCCTGGGTTCTAATGGCACAGAGTTATTGACTTCTCTGGTACAACACAGTCAATGTGCACCTGTCTTAAAATTTGAGGGAGTATTAGTCAAAACTAATCAAAAGTTCTATGATGCCAGGAATGGCTATGAGAGGCTAAGAGAATGCTACAGAGGAAATTAAAAGGTACTATAAATATTATTTATTTGTAATCAGTGTTCAGGCAGTCTTAACTAAAATCAGTATCATTAATAGGCGGAATTTATCATTCATAGTAAAAGAAAATTTCTTTCCAAAAAGCTCACAATCTCAATATATAGAAAAGACAGGAGAAGAAGAAAGTTACACAAGACAGGACATATAACTGCTACCGTAGAGAAGGGGTGTTGAAAAGAGTAGGCAAGTTGCTACAGGTTGCAAGCAAAGTGTACAGGTGGTCGCACTCAATCACAAAACTCAGTTTCGTTTCTGTCTGAAGGCAGAGTGGAAGGAAAAGCTCACCTAAGCCCTGCCAGAACCTGTCAAACCTAACAATGACCACACAGCTACAACCTTGCAACTAAGAAAAATAAAGAGCATCTTATGCTAGCTTGTGTGTAACATGTTGAAGTTTAAATAAGAAATTAAAATGTCAAGAGTGATTTATGACTATGTCTAGTGCATGACAAAGGATAACACAACAGTCATTAGACAGCAAAGTGCATCAACTGGAAGTATCTCCAAAGTACATGTATAAAGGACATAAGACTGAGTACTGTTTGGGCATGTGTTTTTCTGAGAAGCCCAAGCTAGTAAAGACACGAAGAAAAATAAAGAACTTCATAAAGAAAATTCAGCGAGGAACACGAGTGACCACATGCACGCGTAGTTTCATGAGAAGTAGAATTTATGGTTACATCCTTAGTCTTATGTTAACCCCAGACTCAAATACTTCAACCGAGATTTCCTAGTTGTCCACATTACTTGTACTTTGGTTTCTTCTGATCTTTGCAGGAGAGAGAAAGCTGGTCCTCCCATCAAAGAAGCACAGGCAGAAGGAGGAAAGGCTCCTACGACCAGTGGAACACATTTAACTTATGTCAAAAGGCCTCGTTCCATGGCCACGGATGATGCTCACTAACACAACCCAGGGCAGCTCAGATGGAGCCCACATGGTGCTCCGCACCCTGAGGTTCTTATGTCTAAGGGAGTGGTCAGGTGATGCTACCAATTGCCTCCCAGTGGAAATGTAGATTTGTGTCTCTTTTTTCTACCACATTGGCAGGGATGGACTTGAGCATGAAACTTAACCATTCTGTGAAGTTTGAGAAAAGTATGGAATAAACACAATTTGTTATGGAATGACTGATGGACACAGCACTGCTGCCTTCACCTCACTGCCAGAGGAAACAAGATTTTAAAAAATAATCCTCACAGACCAAAATAAGGCAAGGTTTTATTCAGGTGAGTACAACTTCTGTAACACTGAGTTGTATTTATTATTTCATTAAGCTGCAGTAATATAACTACAATAACATACATGCCATGACTTACTCTGTGAATCAATTATGTTGGAAGAAGCCCACTACACTGTGCATATCTGTGGATCATGCAGTGGTTATGTTTGTGGTACATCTGTCCCCAAACAGAAAGAAAGAAAAAAAAAAAACAAACCAGCCATTTGCTTAACAGGTTTGTAATGAGACTATCAGTTAGGAATGGACTAAGGGTAAATTTTAGCTTCTTTCCATTCAGCAATTTATCTTAACACTGACATTCCTTTCCTGTTCTCCAGAAGATCCGTTAGTGCTTGGGCTTTTCTCTGCTTCTTGCACCGAGGGTAATGTCAGCAGATGTTACCTATCATTGCTGTGAATATGCTGCAGCACTCAGGTACTGTGGGACCTGCTTTGCAGTGGGGTGCCCTTGATCAAACAGATCCAAAACCTTTCTCTGCATATGTAAACACTGTACAAAGCTGAACGTAACAGAGCCAAAGGCTATGATTTAGCAGCTACCATAGTTACCTGATCATGATCAACAGACTTTGTTTAATAGGGAGGTTGCCTCAGCTGATAAGTATTTATAATATCAACTTCTGTGAACATTTTAAAATATCCTTAACATCGTCACTGTTGAACTATTTAATGTCTGGAGACTGTTGATTAGCTGTAATTTCCCCATTCTCAACCATGAGATTGTCACTACTGACTCTTGTGACACTGTCATATGATGGAGGAAAGGATGCTGAGGACAAAGTTTCAGACTTGTCAGGACTTCTACCATAGTTTTCACCCATCATCGATGCAATAAGTCCTTCTTTTTCTGGAGCAGCATCTCCAAGAGTGTCAGTACTGCAAGTTCTGTGATGGTACAGGTAAGAAGCCTGCTTTATGGAGCGCAGGAGCAAATGACTCCTGTAGGCACGCTGGATGACAGTGGCAGAAGCTTCCTCTTGTCTGTGTCTGAGCGTAGTAGAGATTGGCTCATAGGACTTTTTTGATGGATTGGCAGCCATGAACTTCTCCTCCATTTGTACTTTTAGAGTATCCAGCTCCCCAGAATCTCCTAACACTCGTTTGGTAAAAGCAAATAAGATATCCAAGCAGTGGATCCTGTCTCCACTGACCATGGGCAGGTCCATTGCTATGAGTTCAACTTTGTTTGGTTTTGGTACACGTAAAGGTTCAGCCAGAGCATCTGCAAAGTCTGAAAGCACAGAGAAAGTTATAAACTGAGTTGCCTCAGGATCAAACTTCTCCCAGATTTCATAAAAGATGTCAAAGTCATCTTCCCCTAAAGGTGCTGTACTTTCCTCAGTAGCAGCATTGAAGTTCTCCAGAATAACAGCTATATACATGTTTACAACAATGAGAAATGATACAATGATGTAACTTACAAAATAAATAATACCTATGGCCGGTTTACCACATTCACCTATAGTACCATTTATGTTTGGATCACAATATGGTGGTCCAGTGTTTAAAATAGGACTGAGAAGACCATCCCAGCCAGCTGATGTGGTGATTTGGAAGAGACAGAGCATGCTGTTAGCAAAGGTTTGGAAGTTGAACATATCATCAATGCCATCCTCCATCTTCACATAGGCAAAGTTAGCCATGCCAAAAATAGCATAAATGAACATGACCAGAAAAAGCAAGAGGCCAATGTTGAACAGAGCAGGTAGGGACATCATTAATGCAAAAAGCAGAGTTCGAATTCCTCTGGCAGCCCGAATGAGTCTCAGTATTCGTCCAATCCGAGCCAAGCGAATGACCCTGAAGAGTGTAGGTGGTAAGAAATGTTCAAATGCTTTACCGATGCCAGAAAGTAGTAAGGCTAAAATGAAAAGGACAACAGTTGGTTAGAATATCACATTTCTGCTTAACTAGTAAGTAGGGTGAAATGATAATATCTGTATAGTTGAAAAATATCTGACGTGTGTGTGGTAAGACCCTTTCAGAACAACCTTTAATAGAAGATAGAGTTGAAAAAATAGCTTTAGAAACCAGCAGTTATGAACTACATTCTTCAGCCACCACAAAATAATACCTGTTGCACTAAGGATGGCAAGCACCTTTCTATGCACAACTTCAAATACCCGTATCAGTTGACACTCGTTGACTGAGGGTTTTCTCTGACACTGGTTACATGAATACTTCAGCAGGTGCAGGTTAGGTATTAACTTTCCAAATCTGACTTAAAATACTGACATTACAAAGCTAAACTAAGTAAACAAGATATAATAACAATGTAACGGTCATAATTTAGATAATATGTAGTCAAGATATGCAAACCCAGTGGTGAACACAGAAGTTGTGCATGCCACTCTACAATGGTTTTTAGTTTATTCAGGGCCATAGCTACCATATGGATGTTATTTTATCCTTAGTTTGCATGAAAAAAATGACAGATCTAGCAGCACTAGAGAGGTTTCATTTTTCTCAGTTTAGATGTTCTGGATACATTTTTCTGGATTTCCACTCCAGGAACTTAATTTGTCAAGGAAGAGCCATATTCTTACTAGAATATTACTTACCCAGAAACTTAATTAATACTAAAGAAACAAATTTTTTTTTCTTCCCCTAAATGCCTTCTGCAATTTTGGCAGTACTGACCCTAGGAATAGTTAAATTGGCAGAAAGCTCAAATTGGCAGAAGGACTCTTTAATCCATTCTTTCATTGCAATCCTTTCAAATAAAATACATTTGTGGTGTTCATTTCTATCCTGAAAATAATTGTTCACACTCTGTAGCAATCAGCTATTCCTGAGTTTCCAGAAACTCAATTCTCTAGTCTATAATCTAATTCTCTGTTACAAACACAGATGACAAAACCCAGCAATTTCTATCTGATTGGAGATTTCTTAGCTGGCACTAAATCTGTAACAATGGAAATTATCACATAATGTGGTTCTTGAGGTTGTTTTTTTCTAGTCAGAAAGACAAAATGAATAACCATTATGAATGTTTTTACATAACACAGCTGCCTTTTTTCTTTTTAATACTTTTTTAAAAAGAAAATAACAGAAATTTTAAAAATATTATTTAATATTATTTTAATATAATCATGGTGGGCTTTTTAGTTTGTTTTCCTCAACACTTTACAGTATTATGATTTCCATTTCAATGTCCATTTGCAGTTGATACATTTAAACTATTTTTTTCTGAAAAGAATAATAATTGATTTAGTAAAGAATTTGCCAAACCAATTTTACTTACCAATAAATGACATGATCACAACAACCAAATCAAATATGTTCCAGGCATTTGAGAAATAGTACTGCCTCAGAGCCACCAATTTCAGTACACATTCTGCAGTAAATATGGCAATGAAGAGTATATTGATTTGGTTAAGTACATTAGTCTTTGTTGCACTTTGCTCATAGGTTTCCACCATCATGGTGATCATGTTAAGGCAGATGAGAATCATGATGACGACATCAAAGGCTTGGTGTGTTACAATGTCAAAAAGGAAACCTTGGTATCTGTTCTAGAGGAAAAAAAATACATCTGACATCAGTTATGAAAGTATAGTGTACTCATTCATGCATGTTTCCAACAGCTCCAGTTTTTATGTTGCAAAGTCACCTCACTATAGAGAAGTCAGAGAAATTTAAGAAAGGCAGAATATAAAAATGACATTAAAAATTCCTTCCCATCCTGAAGTTTAAAAAGTTCCAAGGTGAATATAAAACCCAACAATAATTATGCAGAGAACTGAATAAATATTTAACCTGTAAAATCTTTCAATGCAACTTTTTGTTATGGAGTTGACTTCAGAGCACTATCTGAGTATCACTGTAAAGACAGTATAAATAATTTATATGCAATATATAAACACATGCACTTTTCAGTGAATTAAATTGCACTTTTGCAATGCATTTTCCTTCTAAGGAATTCAGAGTGTCTTACCAGTGGTCTTGGAATGGGTTTTTGAGGTTTCTTGGATCCCAACTTTTTCATTGCATTGTAATATTTTTTCTGTTCTTCTGTCATAAAGATATCTTCCCCACCTAGGTATATAAAGAAATGTCATTGTTATTTGGTGAGAAAGCAACACTATTGTTGTTACAAAGTCTAAAATGCTGGAAACTAACATTCCTTCCTTTTTCACATCTTGCTGGTACCAGCCCTTTTCATAATGCATAACTGTGTCTAAAATAACACAGTGACACAAACTATACATTCACAGAGCAGAAGTCCTGGGGTGAAACTCAGCTAGCTCAGAAAGCATGAAAATAAAGGACCTACTGAACATCTGAACAGGAACAAATCTTTCCCTGTCTTCCCACATCCTGGTCCTGTTGAACATCCAAAATATTCATCAGAGCATCTGTACCAGACTACTTCTGAGTAACCAATCTCTTGTGCTCAGTTTCCAAAAAGAAGTAGAATTTTAAGGGGCTGTAGAGAAGATGTCATTGCCTTCAAACTGTTGGGAAAGAGCTAGGTGTTCAAGTTATAGGTGAAAAGAAAGGAGGAAGAAACTCGTCCTGGGTGCTACTTCTCCTAACTTAATTACTAATGCTCTTGTAAGCCAACAGAATTTTTAGATTCTATGCATAACAAGAACCTTGTTCTCTAAAGATAGCATTGCTCGAGATACAGTATGTTCCTGGGTGCACAACCAATATACTTATCTTTTTCTTTTGTTGGTTGAAGTTGTCAATAATAACACCAACAAAGAGATTAAGGGTAAAGAAAGATCCAAAGATGATGAAGTTCACAAAGTAGAGATACATAAATAGACTATGCTCCATTTGTGGCTGCTCATTTACCTGCAAGAATGAAAAGCAACATGAAAAATTACCAGTGAAAACATGGGATCAATTTAGAATAATCTTCGTATTGCAGATCCTCTCATAAATTGTTTCCAGGAGGAAACAATATTTACAGCTCTACTGCTAATTCTGACAAAATTAGTATAGTTTAAAACTACCAGTAGTGCATAATACAAAATATTGTATTTGTATTTAAACACAACGATTCTTTTAGAAAGGGTATGAAATGGTGGAAGAAAGTAACATTCATATAGGGGCTACCAGATGCATCAAAATTCTGGGACCTCCTAGGGACATTATGGCTCAGATGCTGACTGCTTTTCCTTCTGAAATTGAAGATGAACCTTACAAAATGATACACCAAGCACAACACCTGATAGAAAACTAACCAGAAAACACAACTAAAATTAATAGTACTACAAAGTGTTTATACTATGACAACTTGTTAATTTGATTTCTTTTACAATGTTTGTTTATGTAGTTTCTGGCTAGATCATTGCAGAACAGGATAATTTAATTCATACTGATATATTTGCATTGAAGAACTTGTAGTGAAAACTTAGTCTTTGACTAATGATGAATCAGGTGTGGTTGTTGGGGTTTTTTTTGGTTAGTTGGTTGGATTTTTTTACAAAAGCTGATTGCTGTGGGCTTTTTTCTATTCAAACCTGAATTAGAACCCTAACATTTGCAATTGATTGAGGCCCTGCTAAAGTCAATAGAAACAGTTACTGAATTGGACATTCTTGCCATGATTTTCACAAACATTTCAGAAGCATCAGTTCAGCTTCTTCCAATAAGAGATGTAAATTGCTAACTACTTGAAAAATCAAGCAAACTATTTAGAATTCTAATTCTAAGCCCTTGCCATTAAAAATATCAGCCTAGATATTTTTTCTTCTTAGCAAAAAACTTCTTTTATGATTATAATGGATAAAAACAAAACCAGAACAAGAAAAATAGTTTATTAAATTGAAACACACACACCCCCCCACCCCCCATTTTTATATATGGTTACTTTCTAAATTATTTGATTCCTTTGAAGTCATGATCAAATTAAGATAGTCTCTTCATTTTAAATTCTTTGCCTCCAGAGACATACTACTTTGTTCCATGTAACACTGGATGATACTTCTGATAAGATACAAGACACTACTGTTGACATAAACAGTAGGTAAAATAGTACTAGTGATGCCTGACAATGTATTTTAAATGGCTACTTATCCACAATAGTTTGATTTTTGATAAGTTTGTGTTTATGTTTTGAAAAGGGCTTTAATCTATGTCACTGTAAAACATTCAGGTTTACTCCAAGTTTGAGTTTCATAGAAGATGTGTGAAGGTAGGTGCCTCCATGTGAGTGGAAACTCTGAACTCCCCTGCTAGCTGATGGACATTCAGTTATTAGTGGAGTCAATGTAGGATAAAAAGGTGTTCAGATGAACAATATAGATATCCAGGGTAAGCTGAAATGCTCCCTAGATCCCTCTAAGCATACTGACTAGATATCCATTAACCATATGGAGCAATTGGAAGTGAACTCATGGAGACCTTACAGTATAGGTAACTGCACTTAGGTGAGTGGATCTAGAGTTGAATCCCGCTACCCGTTACAACAGATTAGGATACCATGAGTCATTCGTAGATGAAATGTTTACATCAGCTGATAAAAATAATTACTGGAAGGATCTAGCACAAACAGCAGATATAAAAGTGCAAAAATCATAACACTTTAGCAGAAAGCAGTAGCATTAACAAAAAATACAGTTTGAATACAATGACTGACCTCTCGTGAATCTACTGCTGCATACATGATGTCCATCCAACCTTTAAATGTTGCCTAGAATGAGAGATTATGGAAGACATGTTGAATTTTCAGTGTAAAAGTCTTCACATCATTTATAATATCTGAATGACACTGACTGGCGTGAGAACCTTTGGTATGGTTACCCACATAAAGCACCAAGCTCTGATTTTAGGGAAACTACTGACTCCTGCTGTGTGTATGGCATTCTCAGGATGTGAAAGGTTGCTAGGGTGGGACAGAACATAACATGTTGTCCTAGGATGCTGACAGGACAAAACTTCATTAGCACGGTCTCCTGAAGACCTTACAACCCTCATGGCTGAAAAAAATCTGTACTACAGAAGATTAGTTCAGTATTCGTCCCAACTTTCCTCCTGAGATTGACTCCACCTCTCAGTCTCATGAACCTACTGGAGGCTGAAGAACCACCTGTCTACGAGATCCCTCCTCACCACCTGGAAAATCACAGCAGCATCTAAATTGTCTCCCTATTTCCACTTGTGTGTTTGGACAGTACTGGTGTTTGAACAGCCATCTACAAGGGAAGAGCAGGCTGTATGATACCATTCTTTTCCATCACCCAGAGATGACTTAGGAGTTAACAGGAGGTCAAGCCCATCTGACATGGTGCTGGCTAGTGAAAGCAAGCAGCACTTACCACCTGAAGAAGAGCCAAGTAGCCAGAGCCAACATTATCAAAGTTGACTTTAACATTGACCCAGAATATTTTTCCTGTGTTATTGTATGTGCTACAGTCTGTTTTGTCATTGATCAAACTATTTAATTCTGAATCTTCTTCTGTCAGATTAACACATTTCCCAAACTTCCCAGCAAAGAGGTTCACGCCCATGATGCTAAAGATGAGCCAGAAGATAAGGCAGACGAGCAGAACATTCATGATGGAAGGGATGGCTCCCAGGAGGGCATTGACCACCACCTTGGATGAAATGAAAGAGGAAAAACACACTTTATCAAAGATGGGCTCAGTGCAATAAGGAGTTACTTAGTCATCGCAGAAAACAGAAACTTAATCTTTTCTGTGTAAATACTAGTCACAGCTGACATGGGTACCCTGAACTAAGACTCAAAGGTCCATAGTATCTCTTAGGATTTCAAACAAATAATTGATACTTTTTGGGCTGCTGTGAGCCACTACCACATAAGTATACTACAGTGCATTCCATTCTTTTGATGAGTTTCTCTTAGTTTTGGAGTTGGGGATGTTTTGTTTAGTTTTTTTTGTTTAAAACTTTTACAATGTAAAATTTGTGAAGTATTCATTCATAAGCACTAGTGCAGAGGATTGTATTATTAAGACTGTAGAAAGTAGTTTTTAAAAGGACCAGTAATAACCCTTCACTAGTATTTTTCTAGATCTATTTTTTTCAGTGGATTGTGTTAGTGTCTTTTGTGGTCTATAACCATGAACTAGGTACTTTTTCTCTGCTAGGTGCTGTATAATCACAGAAAATGTCCATGTATATTTTAAGTGTATGCTAAGGCATAACAGATTGCTTCATAAAATGGGGCAGTGAAAGGAAACAGTGAGACTTTATCTTTGAGTTTCACAATGAAGACAATGAACTCAGCAGTCAGGTAGCAAAAGGAGAACTTGATGGACCAGAAGAAAAATGAAGAAGCTTTGTGAAGGTTTGTGTAGACCACGTCACATACATTCTGCATAGCAAGACAAAGTGTGATGGTACCTGTTTCAAAATCAATGCCAGACACAGAAATTTTGATACAGTCTGTTAATTACTTTAATGCAATTTCTCTCTGCCTTCACAGTGACAAGATTGCAGTCAGAGAGCTTTCAGTCTCACTTTCAGAAGATAGCCAAAATCAATCTATATCTCAGCTGCATTCCCATGTAAAAGTGTGACAGTGATGCCATATGTATTTCTGTCATCTGTTTTCACATACCAGAGTATATTCCACAGACCAGACTTTTGCCCAAATGTCACGGTAGTTATCATACTGTTTCGCATTGCAGTGTACAGTTGTGTTTTGCATGTGGCTGAGTGAATCCTTCTCTGCATTTGCATAATGGTAGATTTGTAATTAAACATAATTAATGCCCAGCATCTTCACGCTGTTGCAGGTGCTCTTTTGACGGAAAAAAAGCAGCAAATATTCTACAGGCAAACACTCCTGCTTTTTGAAAGAAGTAGTCTATTTGGAACAATAATTTGAGCAAAGTAACTCTTAATAGTCTAAAGATCTTGTAAATCAATCCAGTAAAAACTTACAGAATGGAGGTGATTCTTTCTTCTGAATTAGCTTGCCATCAGACTTCAGAATTTAGAATTGTGCTCACAGTTCTTATTATTTGTTTTATTTTTGGCTATCTCAGTAAAACCGGAACACAAGAATATTCCATTGCTACTCAGAGTTCTGCCTAGTCTAGTTTTAGTTTCAACAGCACTTAGGATCAGTCACTCAAGGACAGTCCATAAGGAGCAGCCAAGTACAGAGGAGTGCAGAAAAGATACCTTTTAAAAATTCATTTTGTAGGTCCTAAGCTGAACTTCAGGTAGACATGTGAACTTCATAAAGACAGTGTCATGAATTACAAACCCATTACATGTTTATTAGTACTGACAGGCTTTAATTTGTATTCAGTCTTACCCTCATTCCCTCAAATCGTGACAATGCTCTTAAGGGTCTTAGAGCTCGGAGAGTCCTAAGAGATTTCATGGGGCCAAATGAACTGCCTAAGAGGTTTATTAAAGAGACCTGAATGGGAAGACAAAATAAAGTATTAACAATGTCTTGACATACCTTTTCTTCACTCCTGTTAAAAAAAACCAAACAAGAACAAAACTAAATCTGTCCACATATTCAAAGCCCAGAGTGCAATATCCTGAAACCATCATTAAAGGAGGCAAGAGTACTGTCTTAACTTTGCATCCAGAAAATAATCACTGATTCTGTTATTATATCGTGTGTCAGGACCTGTGTAGAAACATCAAAGGCAGAACTTACATCTACAATGAGGAAGTCCAGCCAGCACCAGGCATTGGTGAAATACTTCTTGAAGCCATAGGCCACCCATTTCAGGAGCATCTCCAGAACAAAGATGAAAGTGAACATTTTGTCAAGAAATGCTAACATAATTTTAATACTTTTTCTCTCATTTATATGGATATCTTCAAATGCCTGAAATCATAACATATAGATAAGTGGCAAAAGTCAGAGATGAGCTTTGTAAAATGAAAGCCTAGCATCATTAAGACCCCTTCATCATTCAGTATGTTTTACACAGATCTAAATACCTTTTTACTCAAATATATGTCAGCTGATAACTGTGTAATTCTCCCTGTCCCTTCTCTTTCTTTTTCTCTCTATACTACAGCCCTGTGGACACACACAACATGTACACTGGAATCCTAGGAGGAAAGTAGATATTTGTGGAATTTTTTTTCAAGAAGTTCATACATTGAAGAGAATTACTACTTTTTTCAAGTATTAAGAGTCATTTATTTGTTTTAATGTCATAAAAACTCCTTTATATTTCACAAACATGAAATAACTTCCTGAAAAGTCCAGTATCAGCCAGAAGAGAAAGAGCTTCCAAGATTTATATTTTTTCAGCTTTGGTCATGCTCTAATTTTTAATAATATAACAGACATACAATAATTACAATAGTGAATAAATGACTGCTATGTAAAACCTCTTTTCTCCTTATGAGTTCAAAGATATTTGCTGTGTTTTCTATTGGAAGAACTTGTCTGAGTTCAAATTAAAAATGCTTCTAAATAAATACATGAAACTGTGCTACACTAACCAGGGCTCCGCTGCTCAGAAGAATCATGAATATGATAAAGGATTCAAACCAGGAGTGTTCAACAATCTGGTAGCAGGTTTTTCTCAGATTCCACCAAGTTTCTCCTCCAAACTTTATGGCACTACCCACATAACAACGAAAGTATCGAACACAACCTGAAAGTGAAAGACAGCAACGAATGTACTGAATTCCTTCCATACAATGAACGTATGGAAGTAATGTACATGCATGTTAAGGGCTGCCCAAGAAACTTCTGGGGGCAGGGAAAAGTCAATGGTCACATTAACTGCATCATCGTTTCATGTCTTGCCAAGAGGAAAAAAAAAAAAATGAAGAAACATCTAATTTTCTTTGCCTTGTAACTCTTATTTATATACACATAAACTAAGTGGAGCCCTTTGGACAACTTTCCACTGTTTCAAGATATATCTGTAGATACAGGACACGCTCTTATTGACCTGCTCTTTGGGCATACAAAACTTCAGGGTCATGCACACTCTTTAGAAGGCAGACACAGATACCCTGGAACCAAAAGGATTGGAGACACAGAAGGTAAACTGTTGTCTTCAATATTGCAGCATTATACTGTGCCTTGCAAGGTCCATTCATTTATTTATTTGCTTTTGAATGTATGGAGTGACTGATTTTATACCATATAGCTAGAATATGACATAGTCTTTCAGGTTAACACACAGGCTATTTTCAGGCTCATCAAATTATTTCTTATAACAAACAATGACACCAGGGTCCTCTAACATTTCCTGACCACCCCATTACAAAATCCTGGGTTAGATTACTTATTATTTTTGCCAAGAACTAACTCACTTTGGCTAACATCTTCCTTGCTCTGTGCTATTTCATGTTTTCATTATGTCAGAAAATGTCAGTCATTTCCAAGCATGAGAAAAAATGTATATATGTGTCATATATATGTGATAACTTATATACATATTATATCCTATCATATATATAATTAATATATATGATAGGATATATGTAAAAAGATCTGATCATCTTTCTTTCATAATCCCAGTTTCCCCAGTAATGTGGATCTGGGAGATGAGATGAGGCAGGGAATGGCACTTGTACAAGACAGGGGCTTTTATTTATTTTTTTTAGCACAGAAATCTGTGTTAGGTATAGATTTGCTGCACCTTCGGTTGAGTTCTATAATGGTTTTTCCACAGCAGGCACACTCCAGCCTGGGACTACAGAGCACAAAACATTTCATATTTCTTCTCTGGAGTGTGTGTGTGTGTAAATAATTATTTCTTTTGTTCTAACAGCTGTATTGGCAAAAAATGCCATTGATAAAGTAGTTTTGAAAAAACCCTGTAGCTCAGGAATCTGGATTATTAATGAAATGTTTGTGGGTTTTTTTCTGAAGAAAACAAATTGCAAGGTTGGTACAGTGGATGTCTCAGGATTTATGATGTATAACATTGAAAGAATATATATATTATTGTTACATAGAGAATACTTTGCATTCAGATACACCTCTCTAGTTTCAGATAATTTCTACGTGCTTCATTGTTATTGATTCAATCCTAAAACTGTGCATTAGAAGTTTTATTGACCCAAAAGGGCACAGAAAAAAAAAAAAAAAAAAAAAGCCCAGCTCTGCAGAACAGTGCAATGAGGGGATGGGAGTAATTACAGCCAGATTTGATTTATCCATGTTCTTTTCAGATAAAATATCCAGGAAGTGGCACTTGAATGAGAAGACAGTGATGAGATAAAGGTTTTGCCTTTGGGAGTGGAAAAGGAAAGCAAGCTCAGAGAGATGTGTGACCTGCTGCTGGGCACCACATAGTCAAGGAAGGCTGGAGAAGTCCCTCATGATCTTTTTGTAGTACAGGGAAGCTTGAACGAGCAGAAAACAACAGAAATAAAACTTTGGGGATGGGTGGTAATGGTGGTGGTCAGCCAGGCTGACTGGATGAGCAAAGAGAAAGTTGGAGCACCAGGAAGAATTTTGCCACAGTTATAATTTGTTTAATGCAACACACTTGGAAGAAACAAGTCTATAAACTGACTTTATATAGTTTATTCTCTCACAACTAATACCAAGAGTGAAGAGATTATTCCTGGACTTCAGTACTGACTGTTATTTGGGAAAAATCTCAAGAGCTATTTCTCTGCATCTTATCAAAAACACGTGTTGTTACAGTTGTTGGAGTAGGAAAAATTCATGAGAGGGCTGAAAACACCCCATAACAACTTGTAAACCTAGATGTACGATGATTTGAGAAGGAATTCCTAGATTATCATCCTATAGAAATTCAACTTCAATCTAGCAGCTTCACTCTACTTATTTCACTCCTTTGTTACGGAGATTGTCCGTGAAATGCTATTCAAGGAATAAACATTTATACTGTTGTATTAACAAATCTGATGTGCCAAGTGCCTTGCTCCAGTGGCCAATGCCAGGTGAGACCTGATCACATAGATTTATTATTATGTTAAGCCCCAACTTGGATGCTGTCCAATAGAACAAAACTCCTCTCACTTCACTGTAATAATCTAATTTTTAGTGACTGGGTCTATACCATTGCCCAGATCCCAGTTAACAGCAATTGTCTTTAAGGAAAAGAGGGCTTATTTTTCAGGTGTCAAGATCTCTCTCTTGACTAGAAAGCGAAAATGATTTGGACAATTGATCTGATTTGTAGATAAATACAATTAACTGAAAATAATCTGCCCCTATTGTCTCAGCATCACTAGAGAAACAGGTTGGGTTCTGACTTTTCTCACTCCCCAGTAATGAAATCACGAGAGCCTTACCTTCCGGAAAACATTTTTCTGGAGTCTTGAAGTCTTCAGAAAACTCTGGAATCTGTCTCAAAAGATCTTCAGGATTTGTCAGATCCACTGTGCTGCATTCAGAGGGGCTGATGCTGGCAAACTACCGAGCAAAGTAAGATCAGGTATTGTTTTTTTCCACATTCAGCTCCAAATGAATAAATTAATCCATGAACAAATAAAATTCAAATTAAAACTTGGCTATGTACTAATATTTCAGTGTTGGTAATGAAACAAACTTTGTGATTTTAAAACTATATGAGCTTAGAATTACTAATAGGGGCACCAAAAGCTGTATAATTGCAATATCTATCTACATGAACCAGATGTAACTACCTAATAAGCTGGTAAATCGAAGCTTTTAAATTGATTAGAAGTATATGCAGTCCTCAAACCAGAATAAACTACTTGGGTTAAAACCATGAAATCCTACAAAGATGCATTCAAACAGGAGAACCAGATAAATGTATCTGGTGTTGTATCAGGAACTGAACATCCATGACAGTATTTATGAAGTAGAAATTGGAATCATATCATATAGTCTCTAGTTACGAAGATTTTTGCTGTCCCATTAAACCATATATAATGTATGATAAGGAAGTAGTTTTTTACAATTATATTTTTGTTCTTTTCTATTTGTGTATTGCTGTTTTTAAATTTTTGAACATATTCTTTATTCAAAATTATGCTAAAAATACTTTTAATTGATTATTATCTTTAATGTCATAGTGAGAAACTGATTTAAAGTATTATGTTTCTTGAAACTGAGATACTTGGGATACAGGCAGACTTGCCGGAATTTCCCACTGGAAGCATATTTTTGTTTCAATGCCTTTTTTTTCTTTTTTCCCCCTCGTTTCCTTTTTTTCTGGGCTCAGATTTCAACAAATGGAAAGTAGCAGAGAGAATGTTATGAATTATTTGTTTGAATCAAATTATTTTGCCATGTTTCCATTTCTAAACACTCTCTTTCTCATTTTTTCGTAAAAATCAATACCTAGAAACCCAGAATGGCTTTGATTTCATTCACAAAATTCCAGCTCCATCATTAACCAGCCAGACTGACTACTGCAAGGTCAGAGCCACTGCACTCCACTCCAGCAAATCCTTGAACAGAAACGTACCCATGCTTGACAAGCCAGTATCATTTTAAAAAAAAAAAAAAAGTTACCTCTTTTTCTTCTGGTGATGATGGTTCAACCTTTCTATCCTTTCCTAGGTAAAGCACACTAAATTCTTCAGAGGAAAATCCTGATCCTTTACTCCAGCTGCCTGAATTTTTGCCTCTTTCTCCCCTTTGTCTCAGGTGATTTTCATCCTGAAAAATAATCTGCAAATTAGAGTGGGTTTCTTTTCTCTTTTTAGGGAGTGGACAAGTTGGAAGGGAAAGAAAGATAAGATATACATGTCATTTAAAGTGGGACTATCCAGACAAAAGTTGTAAGATCCGATAATTATGAGCCTCTGATTTTACTAAGGATAGAGACTAAGGAATTATTAAGGAATTTTAGTGAACTAATGGAAAGTTAAGGGAGAAGTTTTGCATAGGAAAGTTGGAAACTTAATGTGGGAAATTTTGAGACCAGAACAGC
This sequence comes from Athene noctua, assembly GCF_965140245.1. NCBI lineage: Eukaryota > Metazoa > Chordata > Aves > Strigiformes > Strigidae > Athene > Athene noctua. The sequence continues at coordinate 109,090,462 of NC_134038.1, read as the reverse complement.
AATCTTCTATGGTTAAAATAGAACTGAAAATTCAGAGAACACAAAGAAATAACATAATATATGCTATCATATAGGAAATATGACCTTAATAGAGCCACTCCATACTTAATCTTTTCTAAATTCTTCTAATAGTTACTACATACTACACACAGCAAGGCAAATCAAAGAATGGGTCAGAGCTATAAATTCATGTTATGAATCCATGATAATGTTTTTTATTCAGAACATACATTTTTGCTGTGTTATGTAAATAATGCCAAGATAGTTGGCATTGTCCACATACTTTTACATGAAAATTCCAAGTTCACCAAGGACTGCCACAATTATCTATGAACAATCTATGGGCTATGCAATTACCCATGTGTAACACTCTGTCTGCTAGGCATTTCTGCAGCAAACCCAAAAATTTATGGTTTGTCTTTTAAGACCATGAAAGAATCTGAATTTTAAAAGGGTCCAAGTGATAATTTACCCTAGCTCTAAATACTCATACCTTTGGTTATAGTTCAAAATTTGATAACTCTCTGGAAATGGGTCAAAGTAGGCCACCCTGTTCTGCTACAGACAGTCTTTTATCATACATGCATCACTCAGTATATATATGATCCTATTGTTCCACACAAATAAACAAATTCATTACCTGTTTGCTGTATTCTATGTCTGTGAATGTGCTCAGTTTATCATCATCTTCAAAACCCTCACTTGTATTCTCTGCCTCAGCAATAGGGACACAAACAAATACATTGGGATTGTTAATAAAATCATCAGGACCTGAACATTTGTCCCCATTCTTATCAGCCCATTCATTATTGTAATTCTCTTTACAATTTTTTATTTCTTCACACTTGAACCCAAGTGTGTTCTGTGCAGTCAATTTGATTTTCTTCCTGTGCACTTTCTTTATATGCCTGAGCTTTCTACAACAGGTATCCCACGTAATGCTCTTCACAAAGTGAAATCCCTTGTGAATCCGAGCAAAGGCAATCCGAAGATTGTTTATCTCTCCGTCATCCTCTGCTGTCTGGAGACAGTCAGTACTGAAGGAATTCAGCAGTAGTGCAATAAAAAGGTTGAGAACCTGAAAGTCATTGAAATAACAATAAAATTAAGAGTCAGGAGAGTAGCACTGAGAAATCTAACTTCGAAGAACACAGACACTATCAAAGTTCTGTCTTACTGAGCAAACCAAAACAAGGTAACAATGAAATGACTGTGACTGATCACATTGTGGCTGATGAAGTAAACTTCTTTCTCAGAAAGTTCAACGTTTCCATGACCCTCTTCCCCAAAAAAGTTATATAAAACTGTAGCATTATTTGGCCAAAACAACTTTTCGAGGGTTATAGTAGTAACACAGACTATGATAATATTGTCAGTTTAATAATATCTCTTCCTTCTTCAAACTAGAATTAAATCAGGCCTCTGTGGAGGAGGCCTTACTTCAAAAATCCTGTGAGATCAAATTCAGGCCTAGCAATTCCATCAAATCTGCAACGCTGTCACAAAAATCAAAATCAAGAGAATCTTGAACTGAGGTTTCCTCCCTGCTTTTTAATACATTTAAACAGAAAAATTTATAAACCCCACTTCTTTTTTGTTGTTGTTGTTTAAAGGGAATGGGAGAATTTATTTTTCTTTTCCTAATGTTTCAGTTGGGATGAAATCTACATATCTTAATTTTTATCACATCAGAACTGGGCAGATAGCATCCCTGAGTCATCCAGGGACCACAGCTACTGGAAAACATTAGCCCTCCAGAGACCTGTTCATCCCATCTGTCTTAGCTATTGATCTTAGGCTGGAATACATCTCACTCCCAGTTACCTCTCTATTTCCTTTGCTAATAAGAAAGCCTAGACAAGGACTGTAGGCTAAGCATTTATTTGTCGGTTAACATTATGTAATATGAATATCAATAACAGCATTTCATCACTGAAATCAGTCACTGTGGTTTAGAACAGTCAGGACTTTCAAACCAGGAATTTGGGATTCAGCCACAGAACATGTATTTCACATAAAGAACTGCCTAAACATAATGATTTTCAGTGTTGTTGGGTTTGTTTGGTTTTTTTTAATTAAAATTAGTATATTAATAATACTGAGAATGACATAAGAAGCAAAGCTACTAAAAAGATTTTTATGATTTGTTCATTAAGAAAGGACAAAACAGGACCAGGAAGGCAGACTGCCCCTTACACCCCAGCACAGGTGTGCGAGGCTGTGTAGGGTATGTTACAAAGGATCTAGCTCTTGGGTGTAAAACTATTTAGAGTTAATTAAAGAAAATCCTGATCTCAGTGATAGAAGTACAGATACTGCCATTTGCTCATTAAAAATTCAATACTTGAGAGAAATCTCTTTTTAAAAAAAGTTTCTTAAAAATTTATTTACAGATGAACTTAAGCACTTAGCTCCATTAATTCAAGCAGGTAAGCCTTACTGATTATTTACATCCAAATCCCAAAACGTGAAGAAACATAGTTGCCTGTATTATACTTGCTGCAAAGATATTCTACATCACATTGCCACATGAAAAGGTCAAGTGATACTGTGTGCAAAGCACACAAAATATGAAAATATGGACAGTGGCTCAAAGGTGAAAGGCAAATGAGGCTGTTGCAGACTATAGCACACAGATAATTTTCCACCTGTGTTTAGGGAAACTACCTTTTGTTGACAAAATGGCAATTAAGTAGAATCTACCATAGACAGGCTGAAAAGTGGAAAAGATTGGAAAACTCACCACTAAATTTCCTATCACCATGACCAGCAGAAAGACAAGAAGGCACAGTGGTTGTTCAGCAACCACCATGCAGTCCCACATGGTCTCAATCCATTCTCCACACAGAATTCGGAAAATGACGAGGAATGAGTGGAAGAAGTCCATCATGTGCCAGCGTGGCTCGCCATTTTTGTTTATTTTATGGCTGTTCTCCCCATAGCTTCTCCCAAAAAGTTGCACCCCTACTATAGCAAAAATGAAAATGATAATTGCCAGGACGAAGGTCAGATTGCTCAGTGCTCCCAGGGAGTTAACAATTATTTTAATTAGAGTGTTTAAAGTTGGCCAGGACTTTGCCAGTTTGAAGACTCTCAGCTGAAACATAAAACATAGTAGACATCTGTAGAGATAAGTCATCTTTGCACTATTCAAATCCTGCAAAAAACATTTTATAGATATTCTGATCTATTCCAGTGATATAATACTTGAGGCACTGTGACACTAATACTTTTTAAAAAGTATTTATAGTTATATTTTAATTTGTTTTTAACTGGGGAATGTTGCAAACATAAACTAACCACCTTGTAAAGGACTGGGCTAACTTGAGTCACTGCTAAGTGTTAGGCCCACACAGGCAGGTATCCATACAAGGCATTTGATGCAGATCATGGTGGCTAAGTTACATGTAACACAAAGGACCAAAGCTGGGATACTGGCTGCTGTATTACTATAAAAGGAGTCTATCTTTTGGTAAAGCAACCTAAATCAGTCCATGGTATATGATATGAATACCTTAACATCATTTAACTTCTACTTTTAAGTATTTTTACTGTATTTGTACACTGACATTTTTTTTCCTAATTTCCGGTGCTAAATTTAAATTTTTGACACCAGTTTTATAACATGTCTCTAACATTTTTTCCCCGGAATATTTCTTAGTATATTCAAAACAAATATACATGTCATTAAACTCTGACTCTAACAGCACAAGGAGGTTATGTTTCTTATTCCTAGTGCCAAGAGGAGAAAAAATAAATTTAAAAAAAAAAAATAAATTCCTGCATGCTAACTGCAGACAACAGAAGTGTTATTCTAATCACATTATAAAGTTTTACACAACTGAGTAAGCAAGTAGGATTACCAGTCTGAAGGATCGTAAAACTGACAGGGATCCTCCTTTGCGCCTTTCTTTCTTGCCTCTGTGCTTGGGTAAACTCAGTTCAATTAAACTCAATGTGACAATTATACTGTCAAAAATATTCCAGTGCTGCTGGAAATAATAATAGGGATCTAGAGCGATGATTTTTAAGATCATTTCTGCAGTGAAGATTCCTGTAAAAATCTGTGACAAACAAACAGTAGCATCAGCCTAAAAGTAGCCATGAATTTATCTTATCTTTAGATTATGTTCCTCCAAATAACATTCATGGCTAGGTCAACAGAACACTTTTTTACAAACTTCTAATGCACTTTCTATTAAGATGGGAGGGTCGTTTTCTGCATTTACAGGAGTGCATTGAAGTGTATGAATAAAATCTGGGAATTATCTATACCAGAAATTTAGGGTTTATAAATGCAGAGTTTGCTCATCTTTCATTTTTGTAGTTACTCTTTATGTCTCAAGTGAAAACACCCATCAATCAATCTTTGGTATAAAATGTCACGTAGCTGAGAATTTGCTTACCAAGTTGCCTACATGAAGCATTGATTTAAAATTATCTGACATATTATTGTGCTCCAGTGCCATGAATAAAGTGTTCATCACAATGCAAACAGTGATGGTGAGATCAATAAAAGGATCCTTTATGAAAGTAGCCACTTTTTTCTTGATTCTCAACCAAAGTGGACAACAGTCCCAAATTAGGTACTTTAAAGCAAAATCATTCAGGCACGGCGGGCATCTCCGCTGAGATTCTTCAAGTTCTAAATGCAAAAGAAAACCCCACTATAATGAAATAGTTATCACTGAGTAAGATGGTGAAATAACAATTTCAAGTATTCAAAAACCAAAGAAAAAGGAAACCTCATATCTGGCACAGAGCCCCAAAACTTCCCTGCACTTTCTATTGTCCATGTTTTCCCTACACCAGCTAGTAAACATGAAGATAAAATTCAGAGCAAAATGGAAAATGCATTCATGTGAACTTCAAAAGCCTTTGGATCAGGTTTTATTTGTCTTAGACTCAGATCTGTACTACAGTAATCTGACTAAATACAGCTGTTTACAATGCAGAGGCCACATCACAGCTTCTCAGACTCTTGCAGGTTAATATAGCAGCTAAGGCACTTTTCACTTTATCCTTACTTAGAACTCTAGGACAGTGGCTGTATCACACTCAACATCTTTTTGTCTTCTTTGACTCTTAAAGGGAGTCTAGAGAGTCAGTGGCAGTCATAGAAGTTCTGATTGTACACAAGGAAAATCCAAACTACGGTGCCTCAAATTTAACCTTAGGCCACTTCTACTGGAAAGGTCATGCCTGCCATTCCCCAGCTGATGCAACTTGCCACACCTCTCCATTTTCTGTAAGTAAAACATAGGATAGAAGCTGTTCTGGCTTTGCCATTTACATCCATTTGGATTCTTCACCACAATACGATCAAGTCCTCCAAAATGTTTTTGACCCTGTTGAAGTCCTGTGCAAATTCATTGACAAACTGGAGTTTACTTAAACCTAAATACAAGCACAACAGGAATTATTAATAATCTGACTTTCAGGGATCTGAAAATTTTTCAGAGATCACATGAGCTCAATCTGACTAATATCCTTTTCTTAGTTGGACCTGACTTTATTTCTTCGCACTGTTTAATTTCTTATCCTCCAGTCTCAAGTCTCAAGATTCCACCCTACACTGCTTATTCCAGTGTGATCACCTTGACTTGACCCTACTCCAGATCTAACTCTTCTTCTGTTCTAGATCAAATGGCTGCTTCTTCATTTATACAGTGTGGGTCTGGCAGAACTGGTGTTCAGAACCCAGTAAAGACCCTTTTTGATGCCTGTCCTCAAGTTAATCCACAGCCACTTAGAGCTACAAGTCCTGTTTCATTACACCTCACAGCTGAAAGCGTGCAACAAAATCCAGATCTTTGGTGAATTACACTGCAAAGCAAGTCTCCACTAGGTGTGTTGCAACCATAACTCTCCCAAGAAAAATTTTAGAAAATTTAAGAAAAGGGTCCTCCCTCCACAATGGTAACACCTTGCTAAATCCAATACATGTGGTCCAAGAACTGGTGATAGATTTCCCCAACAGGCACAAAACAAAATAAGACATCACCCTGAAGAACTTGGGCTGAAAGTTTACCGTAAGATCTGCAACAAAAATATCAGTTATCAAAATAAATCTCAGTGATAAAACCACCCAAAAAATCACACAGAAAGGTAAGTTAGAGGAATAAAATAGTGAGATTAAGTATTCAAAACCCAGAAATTGTCACAACTGATTTTGCTTGCATAATCTTTTTGGTAGATTCTGCATGCCTACATCTCTGACAGTGACATATCAAAACTCTCAGGGTCAGGAAGAGAAAACAGTATTCCAATCTGGCACCTCAGATGCTAGGGAAACTCCTTTCACCCACTCTCACTCCAATCCCGTTCACTCTCTGTCCTACAAAATGAGATCTTACAACATGCAAAGGTTGCATTCCAGTACCTAAAAACTGTGATAATGTTTTGTTGTTTGTTTTGTTTTTTTTTTTAAAGAGCCAAATTAATGAAGGAATTTCTGTCGACACATCTACAAATCTCTGCTAACCATTGAGAAATGTATTGACATTTTGGTCGTTCATGCTAACATTACCTTAGGATTGAAATAGGTGTAATGAGAGACCACTTACCCTCCAAGACACTGGTAATTATGCTGACTGCACTTGCTGCCCTTTGTCTCTGAAGTGCCTCATTAAAATACTCCACTGACAAATGAGGAGGCAAATGCATCAAGCTGCTCTCATCATTTATAGCTGGCTGCTTAAAGAAGTAAACATGATTAGGGAGATACCACAGGAATAAAATGAAATGGAATGTGATGAGGGGTAACAATGAAAGTTAATAAGAACAATGATATGCAGCCAAATAGATGTACCTGTTTACAAGTTGTAATAGTTGTTGAGCATGAAGGTCTTACTTTTCCATAATAATGCTGCAGTAAATGGTTCTTGCAAGCATGTAATAGCAAAAGGGCAAGCACAAACCTTGAAAATAAGAGTATGAGGGGAAATAGGCCTAGGAAATATTCCAGAGACTAATAAGAAAGGACAGAGATGAGGGATAAACTGGTAGCAAAGCATCTATACCCACTTGGGAAACTTACAGAAAAAGCTTCTTCATGATGCTAAAGGTACTATGAAGGAGGAAGAAATTACAAGTACTGCTGAAAATGACCCTCCTGGACAGGGTTAAAAAGGGATAAAAAGACTCTTCTGTGACTTTTAATTCCAGCACTAGGAACCTTCAAAATTATGTTAGTAAAATTCGTGAATAGCAGAAAAATAGGGTTTATGACAGGAATGCTGAAGTGTGGTTTTCAGGAACTCATCAGAGTACTAAAAAAAAATTTCTACTGACAACTTATGAATTCTCCACACCATTATGCTCCATTTCTTGTCACTGTTTGCCATTACACTGAAACTCTTAAGACAAGAAAAACCTGCCGCTTATAGAGAAATCGTAAGATGAAGTATATATTTAAAATAATATCTTTTTCTTACCAGACCACCCTTTCCCAGGTCTTCCATCACCGGTGGAAGCAGTACTCCTTCAGAAGACACTGGATCTAGACTGTGCACCCTGTTGCTTCCTCCTCCCATCACTGAAATCACACCATTGCAGTCATCCACATTAGCCCACTTGCTGCTCTGCACGCAGTTTGGGGTAGCAGGATGAGAGCTGTGGCTCATTTGACTTTGCATGCTGGAGCGTCTTCCCATCTGGGTGACTGACAGTGACTGACACTGGATTTCATGTTCCCCAGCACTGAGAGTTTCCTCATCACTGAAATTGGTTCTGGAATCAACTTCTAAAGCAGGTATTTGGGAACTGAAAACACTCCCATAACTAAGTCTGTGTTTCGCCTGATTCGCGTTGGGACCATACACCAGGCCAAGGAAAGACTAAAAGTCCAGGAAAAGGAATAAAGAGAGAATGGCATAATATCACAGAGCAAATTTTGAGAAGAAATAAATGTTTAGAGTTTCATAACATTTCCTATCAACAGTTGCAAGTCCAAAACTCATATTTGATTTAGATTTTTCAGGAAGGATTATGCTTAGATTTTAAAAGGCGGATAATAAGATCCCATCAACTGTATCATCTATTTTTGTGATAAGTTTTATATTTATATCTTAAGACATTTTTATCAGAGAATGATGCACAAAAGTTAAATTCTGGTAGTCATTCACTTTTTTCTATTTCTCAATGTTATAGAAAATGTATGTTAACTGTTATAACTTTCCTTCCATTCATCATTTATATTTCCTTTTCAAATTAATTTTTACATATAATTCTTCCTTATCTCAAAAGTTTATTTTAAAGACTTAAGAGTGATCAGTGTTTGTAATGGCAATTTGTTTGTGCTTTCAAGCAATTTATTTTAGTATTAAAACTGAGAAAGTTGTAATGATCGCAGATTCAGACAATAGATTACCAACTTTCGTTGACTGTCTGTGGACTGTGACTTGGGAAATTGTTCTTCTTCATTATCTTCTATCCCCAAGGACTTATTTCTCTTTTTCCTATTGCTTCTTTCTTTGATTTCTTTGGTAGACAGAGAAGAGGCTTCAAAGGAGCTAACTGACAGGATATCAATTCCTTTAATAGCCAATGACTGAAATTAAAACAAAAACATGGAGGATATTTTTGCTGGGTACTTTGAATATAAGCAGAAAGAAGACACCTCTGTGCTCTGTATTTGTAGGGGGAGGCGCTCGGAAGATCTCGCGATGTACGGGAAAAACAGAGGCACATGAGAAGATCTCGTGATACACGGAAAGAACAGGGAACTAAAGATCTCGCGATGTACAGAAAGGGGTATATAAAGCAATTGCGCAGTTAATAAATCGAACAGATAGCATCCACCATATTGACGTTTGTGCTCTCTTTTCCCGCAGAGGTTAACCTCCTGCAAGGGTTAGCTGTGATCTGAGCGCCACACCCCTGTGGCTAAGCAGATGGAAAAAAACAGCTAATGCCTTACCACTACATGTATTATTTCCTCTTAACAATTTGTTAAAAGTCTTCCAATATGTGATAACACTAAAAGAAAGAGGAGAGAATTTCCCCAGCATATGGAGTGCTGAACAATTTTCTATTTGCAGAATCTTATATGGTCACATGTATTGGGCCTGCCAGGGGCAAAATAATCACATTATAACTCCTATTCCTCCATATGGCAGATTTGCTTACAATAAAAATACTTAGTGTGAAAATGATGCTGTAGAATATATCCTTTTCCCCAAACAAAAGCTTAAAGAGTATTAAAATTCTGTCTTTTCACTGGGGATCCTTGGGATTGTATTCACACTGTAGCTGACTTTCCATCCCATACTGCATTTAGGACAATGTTTTCAAAACAGGGGATTATTTTGTTCCAGAGGCTTCTAAGCTGTTTAAGCTACCAAGAGACTTTTCATTCAACTATAGTATGTTTTGGCTCAGGTGTTCATGTAGCTAATCAACAGAATTACTGTATATTTCTCTGCTCAGCAGCCCACAATGATGAAATAGAAAAAAAAATTAAAGGAAACTACATTTTATTTTGGAAGCTGCTCCTGTAGCTCTAGGAATGGAATTGCTACTTTCAGTAAGTTGTCGCTTGCTCCTTCTCCCATGAGTGACTACTGTATACACCTGTACATAAGGAGTGAAATCTTTTCTTACGTGACTGACAACAGAACACTGAGACTAATGCCTGTAAGGGAATAATTCACATACCTCCTGCTCCTTCTGTAATAATTCCATGGCTTCCCGAAATTTTCTTTCCTTTGCCTCTGTTTCAGCAATGGTGGCCTTGTTCTGGTCTTCATATGCCATTGTTACTACAGCCAGAATCAAGTTGACTAGATAAAATGAGCCCAGAAAGATGACCAGCATGAAGAAGAGTACATACACCTTTCCAGAAGCTCTGAGGGTCTGTAAGCAACACATCCAAGAGATAAAAATCACCATAAAAATACCAATAAGCTTTCAATGTGTCTCTGAAATTCTTTAGAAGCACTCACCTTCCTAGACACAATGGTTTAGGAAGCTTAAAAGGAAATACACCTTCCTTGGCCTTTCTTCCTTCTCTTTCTCACTCATACCGTTGCCTGTGAATCACTGATCATATAACCCATGAGGACAACTGAGGATGCATTATATTTTTGAAGGATAATATAGGACCTTCTTAGGACTTTTTTTTTTATGTCCTTAAGTCAGCAGGGTGAAAGGACTGTTGCTGGGAAGCACTTCAGCATCCCTTTTCTAGGAATCACAGCTTGCGGGAAGGGAGAAGGGATGATGTGGACTTGATGACTTGCAGCTAATGCTTTTGTTTGAGGTTTCTTGTCCTCCCTACACATTTTCTGCTTCAGCTATTGCTCTCACTGGAAGACCAGTTCTGAATTATGCATAAAGCTGGTACCTGCTGGTACAGACGTTCCCAGTAGTCCTGGGTCATTAGACGGAATAAGGAAAGAAAAGCCCAGCCAAATGTATCAAAACTAGTGAAATCGTAATCAGGATTTGGCCCAAGTTGCAAGCATATGTAGTCTGGAGGACAGGTCCTAGAAGTAATAATAAAAAGTGGAGCTCTTTTAACTGTGCAGTTTTCAAGGATAAACTTCAGCTTTGTGAGAATTCTGATTACTATTCAGCTCTGTATTTCATTAGATTGCAAACCAATTTTCTATGCCAGGTAGCATTGGCTGGAAGGTGGGATGAGAAAAACAGCACCCACAACACAGTAACAAAGGAAGACAATGAGTTGGAGTAGACTACCAATGCAGGACAACTTCCTCACCACCAGTCCTCCTCCCCTGCCCTTCACTACAAAGCAGCCACACCTCCCTCCTTGCCCAAACCTGCCCTCCAAAATCCATGTTTTGTTCTTCCAAATTAACCCTCATGAGCTTACACAGATAGGAGCATGTCTGTTCTGTCATTTATCTGAGATCTTTCATGTTTTCTGTTCTCTTGTACATCCATGGGGAAGAGAAAGACAGCACTTCTGGAAAGGCTCAGTAAGCCAACTGCAGGTTCACGCTTCATTCCCTACAAGTATTAAATTATCTGACTGTTTACTATGTTTTGTTGTCTGTGTTCCTGTTTATGTATTCAAGGAAAGCTTGGAATTTCTGTTTTTGTCTCATATGACTGAGAAAATATAGAAGCACTAAGGCAGAGAAGACTTCCAAAGAAGAAATATTCTTAAGTGCACTTACCCAGCACCAGGACCACACAGCAAAATATCTGAGGTCCCACTTTTCTTAGCAAAGTATGCTATAAAAAAGGGGGAAAAAAATTAAAACCGAACAATTTCTAGCCTGAATCCTCTATCCTTTAATATGAGTAGTGATGAGTAATCAGTGACCTGTAAGTGTATGTGCATACATATATACGTGTTTCCCATGCTCACAGTAACTGCATCAGATTGCAAGATGGCCTGTCCTCATTTATAAACATACATATGTGTATGCACAAATTTCAGAGTGAAGACACTCCTTAAAACTGAATTTTTTAAAATGTTATTGCTTTGGCCCCATCTGCATAAAGGAAGTGAAGAATTGGAGGGCACAGGTTCAAGCACAGTCCCTGGTTTGGTAATCATTAGCACAAACTCTGTCACAGTTTTGACTTGTAGTAATCAGCCCTCTTCAGGGCAGCATACAAACATCTTTTGGGGTAGCATAGACCAGTTCTGTTTCCAACAAGCAATAAAAAGCAAAACCCTATTTTGAGGAGGAAGAAAGAGTATTTGGCTGTGTGGATACACACCACACCATGTCGTGGCTCTGCTGAGCCAAACAGCAGGTCCTAACCCTGCTTAGTTGAGAAATATGGATTTGTCCATTAGGATGTTGGAGCTGTGGCCTTTTTGACCTCTTCCCCTATTTCTCTTAGCATGAGTTATTCTGATGCCTGAGCTAGCAGCAGGCTTGAAAATAATAGCTTTAGTACTAAGAGCTAATTAGTTCCATTAAGATGTGGGATTATTATCCCAGGTGAAAGGGATGTCTCATGTCTTCCTGGCGCTTCTTGAACCTCAGCTGTGCTATCAGGGAAGTCAGCATGATGCAGTGCCAGTAGGAATCTTCAGTATCAGTTGTAAATACACCTTGAAATGTGTAAATACATTTTACATGTAAATACACCACAAGAAATGTGTCACCATCTGGGCTACTTTCCACCCAAATTTTGTTCAGCTCTGCTCCTGCCAACTGACAAAAGGGGTTTTTAAAGAAGATTTAGTGACTGAGCTTCAGAGAATTATAATAACATGTAGTTCTCCATGTTGGAGATGGGAATTTCCCACAAAAGCAGCCCATAAAAAAACATACAAAAAATAATTTACTAGAAAACTGGGCTTATAGTGCTATAAATCCTAAATCCTACAGGAAAGTCATCTATCTTTCTTTAAACCTGTCTGAACCCTCCTACTGCTTTTCCTGACATTGCAAATCACCCTGCACACTAGATGTATGGTATAGGACGTGAACAAGACAAAGCTTGTGAAGCAACACATATTTTTAATATCTAGAACCCCACTTTCTCCAAGCCATTGCCTTTATACAGCTGCAGTGTTCTGCATTTAAAAAAAAAAAAAAAATAAAATAAAAGAAGATGGTTTTGTTTCCAGTTGTTCAGCACAGAAAATTAGTATTTTTAGCCCAATTTTGTCACAGCCATGGTCTCTTGTGTGGTGTTCTAGTCACTGCCTGTTTTTTTTAAAGCTTGCTTTCAATTATGATTTTTACAACATTCTGTATATGTAAATTACTTTGTTCTTACATGTGGTTTTTTGGTAGGTACAAGAGTTTCTTGCAAAAAGTTTTTTCTCAAAAATCTTTTATACAAAGACATTCTCCCCCTGGACTATGAAGTTACTAAAGAAATCCTGTCAGAACAAACCTTCCATACAGAGTTTACAAACAGCAATCCTGTGCAGCTTTTTTATGTATTTTAACATTTCCCGTGGGACAATGCTTTTCTTCCTGTACAGCTGCTGCTACATCTGAACTCACTGGTGGAGATTTTCTTCAGTGATTAAGCTTTCTTCATGTTTCTGGCACAGACAGTTTACTCTGAGTGTATTTTTTCATGTATATTGAGTCTTTTCCTTTAGACAAGGTTTTTCCTTTCGACAAGGCTTTTCCTTTCTGAATTGTACCTTACAGCTGCTGTTCCTCTGAGAACGCTTTGGTGCATTTTGAGATCTCTGCTCTATGCTTTCATCACTAGCCTCAGTCAAGACATATACATGAAAGATGTATGTTGTATATATCTTATGTATGACATAAAGTAAGATACACATGATGTGAAAAAGAGAGTAACTTCAACTTTTAAACAAAACCCTCTGTTCCAAGCTGAAGAGTAATTTACTGGGCAGCAAAACAAAGATGTACAGACTCTTCAGCATGTAGTAAAAGGTGAACTTTGGGAAATTACAGCAGAGAATGAGCTAATGTATATTTCATTTATAGAATGTTCTTCTTCATTTATAGTCATATCATTCTGGGAAACAGAGCTGGATGTTAATGGAAAATTTGGGAGTGCTATTTCTTATAATGAAGGGAAGGGGTGCATTCCTGGATGCCTGCAAGCTGCTGTGGCAATCTAAAGGCCACTATCAGGTAGTTACTCATCAAAATATCAGTCATCAAAACATCAATATCATTTACATCAGTGGTTATACATGTATGCATAGGTGTCTGTCCTATCATCTAAAAAAGAATTAAGGAGAAAAATTACCTGTATAATTAGCAAACATTTCATAGGATTCCCATGTTTTGTTAAGAAAATAAAGTATTTTACTGATCTCTGTAGTGTTCCTGATACACTTATATCTTAGATTGCCCTTGAAAAGCTGGAGGCCTATAAGGGCAAAGACACTCAGGCAGAAAACAGTCAGGATCATCACATTGGCAAGTTTCTTAACAGACTGGATTAGTGCCCCTACAATGATCTTGAGTCCTAGGAAGACAAAGGAAAATGGGATGAAAAACTGAGATTCATATGTCATACTTGATTAGAGCTAAAACAATGTATAACAGCCAAAGTACCAAAATTGCTGGATAATATGTGACAAATATATTTGCAATGCAAGTATAATTTGGATGACAGTAATTAATATGAGAATAACATTTTTTTTCCTCATTTGATTGACCCTACAATTTTCAGATGTTCTCTTAATCCCTGTAAAATATTTAGGGAAGGGTGAGGAACCAGAGATACTCTATTTTTTCTTATGCAGAAAGAGTAATATGCATAATTCATTGACATTTCCAACACTGGTAACCTGTGAAGAAACTGGAAACACTGGAAGCAATAAAGAATATGATCAAAAAGACCAAAATCAGAAGACAGAGGCAACCCATTGGTTCTTAATTTATATTTCATCATGAGAAAGAATGCAGTAGCTTTATAACTAAGGGAAAAATGGAAAATGTTTTCCCAGGGATGATGTAAGATGATTAATAGTAAAGTCCGTTCAGTCACCAGAGGTGTTTCTGTTGAGCCATAACATATAGACCAGCTAGAAGAACATTCTGTAAAACTGGCATTATAAAGTATTAACAAAATCTTTAAAAGTATAATGAAAATAAATTAAATACAAGATTGCTTCTAATGTTTGATTTATTCTGTTTGGGCCAGGTGAACTGAGACACTACATGTCTGCAAATTCAGCTGTGTCCACAATCAATGAAAGATACAGAAAAAGAAAAAAAAAAAAAAAAAAAAAAAAGGCAAAAGCCAACATTTTGATTGGAGCAAAGAATCAGTTGCAAGTAGCAGAAAACATTAACAAATAGGATTTCTTACCTGGGACTACTGAAATGGTTTTTAAAGCTCTCAGAACCCTGAAAGTCCGAAGAACAGACACACTCCCCAAGTTACTAAATGCTCCCACATACCTGTAAAGTCAGAATGTGAGGTCAAACAGTTGAACAGAGTAAACAGGGCAATTATTTTACAGTGGTTATTCTTAACTACCAATCCCGCTGAGCATACTTTAAATATTAATAAACTACATATCAAGAATTTGTCAAAAAGCTTGTAAAATAGAAACACAATTCTTGGTTATTAAAATTTCCTTATGAGGTAGCTAGCTCTTGACTTGTGCACAGCTGGTTTTGTGTCAGCATCTTAAAATATTACGCATTTAAAATGTAAACAAAGATAACATTAATTTCAGGCCAAAATGCTGACTGAACTGGTTTGACCTCCCTTTTGTAGCTGCATCTAACCAGTATAAAAGCTTTCTAATTACTGCAAACGGAAGATCAAACTAGGATTTTTGGAGAAAAAGAGCCAAAATCTGGTACGCTGTCCTGGTGTCTATACATGTTGCTCTATTTTCAAACTTACACTTTCATCCACTGGATCAGTATGGTTGCATTTGACAGCTCAGCTATTACATATCATTGTCTGAAATGCATCCGTTCACATACACTCACAACAGAGTATATCTTGCTCTGCACAGCTCTATTCCCTTCCTGAAAGACTAATACATTGTTCTCGTATAGTGAATGATAAAACAAGGGGTAAAGTCAATGTTCTAAATAGTTTCAGAAGCAATTAGGACCCACAGGGTTGGGTTCCTTTACTGCAGACAGCCTTTTGCACCACAGCAACAAGAATTCCAAATACAGAGTGTGAACGGAGGTGATCCATATTTTATATGTTCCCACTTACGCCATAACAATAACACTGAAATCCAACCAGTTCCAGGGATCTCGAAGGAAAGTGAATTCATTTAGACAGAATCCTCTTGCCAATATTTTTATCAATGATTCAAAAGTGTAAATGCCAGTGAAAGTAAATCTAAGGAAGGGAGAAAAGTGCCAAAGGAAAACAGCAATATTAGCAATTAACAGAAGAGACACTGTCAGACTACTGTCTAGGCCAAAAAAACAAGCCAATGCTGCACAGAAGTAATGGAAAGACTGCTGCTGATTTCGGTATATTCTGTCAGTATCTGATTTATATGGAGTTTGAGACAGTAGTTGACTGCAATCTGGATGTGGCTATTAATGTGTATGCCTCTGACATGATTTTCTGGCATTCAACTATTTTTTCCAAATTCTTTTATGTGAGTCCATGTAATTTGAGAAACACAAAACTCCTAGCTACTTGCTAAAATAAAGATCAAAATTTGTATCTTCCTCAGGTTTCAAGTGGCCAACTGAACATGTGATATACTGTGCATTATTTACTTTGGGAATACAGCATCCATTTCTGGGCAAAATGTTTAAAACACTTAGCGAAATTAAAAAAGTACCGGATTTTCAATTAAGATGGCAATTATTCTTATTAATGGAAAATTATCAGTAAAAGCTCTTCTGGACTTACTGAGTGCACTTATCATTTCAACAAGGCAGTGATCTCCCTACAGAATTCAAAAGGCATTCATTTGGTAGTCAGCAAATGCACTAAGAAATTATGTGGATGTAGTTAGTGCTTCCTTTTTCATTTGGAGAGAGGTATTCTGAAATTACTGAAATGCGTTTGAACAGTAGTCTTGATGCCAACAGGAGATACAACTCTTATCTAACCTTTAATGCTCTTATAGGTAGAGAAGCAACTCAACTTCTTCGGAAGAAATGTATATAAATACCATGCAGAGTCCTGTTTCTACTTGCATGAGGATTTGCCATTCCCAAAGGTTTCAGTGTCATGTAATTTGATGTCCTGTTTTGGCTGGGCTAGAGTTAATTTTCTTCCTAGTAGCTGATACAGTGCTGTAAGGTGGATTTAGTGTGAGAACAATGCCGATAACACACTGATGTCTTACTTGTTGCTAAGTAGCACTTATCCTAAGTAAAGGAGTTTTCAGTTTCCCATGCTCTACCAGTGAGGAGGTGCACAAGAAGCTGGGACGGACCATGGCCAGGACAGCCGAAGGGATATTCTATACCATAGGACATCATGCTTGGTACAAAAACTAGTGTGACTTGTCGGGTGGTGCCAATCGCTGCTGGGGGACTGGTTGGACAGAATCAGTCAGCAGGTGGTGAGCAACTACATTGTGCATCACTTATCTTTCTTGAGTTTTATTTCTCTCTTTTTTTTTTTAATATTCATTTAATTACAATTATTATTGTTGTTATTACTATTATTATACTTATTTTAATTTCAATTATTAAACTGTTCTTATCTCAATCCACAAGTTTTACTTTTTTTTCTGATTCTTCTCCCCATCCCACTTGGAGGGGGGAGGAGTGAGCAAGTGGCGGCTTGGTGCTCAGTTGACTGCTGGGGTCAAACCACAACACATAAGATAGTAAGAATCAATTTTAGACCTGCTTTTAAAACTAAGTATTTTGGAATGTTTTGCTTTGCGCTAGAATTATCAGGGTTTGTATTCTAACATTCTTATGCCGAACTGAAAAACTGAGAGCTGAAATATTCTTTTAAAAAAATGTTAAAAACCCACAACAAAAAACATGGGATTATGCATCTTAAGTGTGACTACAAAGGCATGGATTTATTGTGATTTAACACTGCAAGTGTTGGCAACACTGAGGATAAGAGCTTTACTTTCTAACAGCATCCTGCAGGCCAGGAACTTCTGACAAAACATTTTATCAGAGCAAAACTCAGCATTTCAATATTATTAGAAAGAATTTTAGAAGACAGAAGTTCTTGATGTGTTTCTTCAGCATCAGCAACAGTGAGAAATGTGTCTGGATAAAGAATAAATAATTACTGAATAACATCAGAAAGTGGGATAACAAACTTGAGCAGTACGACAGACATGAAGCTAATTCAACAGCAGAACTTAATCTCCACTTTGTCTCTCCTATACCACCACAATTACTGTAGATATTGAGTTTAAAGACAGAAATAGACCCTCAAAACAAAATGACAAATTCCTAACACAAGCAACTTTCCTTCTAAATCCCTCATAAATTATCTTGAGTGAAGGCAGCAAGATATATCTCAATAATTCAATATAACTACAGAATTAAAAACTGTACATAGCCACAGATACTTACTCAATGTGCTTGTTCCATGAAGGTGATGGAGAAGTCTTAGAGGACTCAGCCAGAGCCATGAATACACAATTAGTTATAATAGTGCAAATGATAAACAAAGTAAATAATGTAAGTCACAGGAGTGAAGGCAAAGAATATGACATTGATTCAGAAATGTAACTATATATTTTATCAGTCATAGATATAGTATCTGTTTTTGAGCAACGGTGTTATTGTTCTGGTCTCATTCCCCAGTGTCAAAGTGGAGCAATATGCTAGTGATTCGCGTCCCCTAATTTGATGTTTGAGGTGAGATCTATATTACCTTTATATTCCAAAGACATTCCCTGCAATGGGATCTCTGGAAATCTTCACTTTCCTATATCAAAGATACATTATTTTAATCTGATTTTCTGAAGAAACTAAGTTTGCATCATTTTACTTTCTATGTTTTCATATGCATGCTTGCCTATTGCAGCCTTGTTTTTCTTAAAACTGGCCAATGGTTGATCAGCTTTGGTACATGAGTTGGATGTAATTCCTACAATCTGGGTAAACAGAAGATGAATAAAATGATAGAAAGCTTAGTAGTCTTCTCACTGTGAAAGGTTTCAGCATGAGATATTTATGAGACATCAGGAAATCAACATCAGAGAGCATTCTCAAAACACAAAGCTGTAGAAAATCAGGTTTCAATACCCCTAGTACTCATAAAACAATTTATTTCAAAGTAGCACAAGAGCACCAAGAGAGTAATAATTTCATAATTAGAAGTACTCTAGAGTGAAGAAAAGTCTAGATTCATTCAGTGCTTGAAAATACAAAAGCATGGGATTATGTAGGGTTTTTTAATCAAAAAGAGCAAATTAAGCCAACAAAAGGATATGAATGTACTAAAATTTTAATTGCTGTTCTTCGGATTGGATGGAAAGGACTGAGGATCCATAAGGCACGTGTAGCAGTAAACCTGAAGATTGTTTTCTGTTTGTTTAGCACTATGAAAACCTTTAAAAAAAAATAAAGAAACATGAAGTAAAGTTTTCAGAAAGTTGAACAGAGAACATATTTTTGTAGTGTATCCTGTTGAATCAGTGATGAGCAAGAGCTTGATTTTAATTTAGTCTGCTTGTTTAAATCAGAAAACCCTTTGTAATATTTGTTAACCTTTCATCATAAACTGATGAGTTAATATCCATTAACTGTCAAGCTGCAAAAACATTCTCAGCATGAACTAACCTTACTTATGACTATTCTCTTAAAATAAACTGAATCTCTCATTGTGTCAAGATACACAGAAGTGGAAGGAAGACTTGCAGCTTTTATCATTGTTTGCTATTGCTGACTGTGATCCTCTAGCTCTAATTCTGTAGAAATTAGTTGAAAGTATTAAATATTTCTCAAGCAATAAGCATAATTTCCAATGGATTAATTCCCATTTTTCTGTTCTGTATTCAAAATCATATTCTTCAATACTAGAATATGGAGTTTGAATAAGTAGGTTTTAAGGATTCATCAACTAATATTTTAACATAATTTTTATACTTAGGTGATCATTTGTTGTACACATGAGTATAAGCATTGAGATAGAGAAGAACACATTGTTTCAAACCATGGAGTTTAAGAAAATTTATAAAATTATTATAATTTCTTGCAGATCAGACTCAAAACCCCCTTTTCTTCTCTTATCCATCCTATCTTTTCTGCTTCCATTCTGATTCAAATGTTAATCAAGTTCATATTATTTAATTCATATAATTCAAAATTAAGCTTTTTTTAAGAAGATTAGAGCATGTCATTCCGCTGTGCCAACTGCCTGCAATATTATAACCTTGAAAGGGACGTTAGTTTTTCCAAAGGGATCTAAGCAAAACTGTTTAATAGATCATTCACATAAACACTTCTTAGCAACACAATAAAACAAATTAAAATCCAAGCATCTTGGTTGGCTCTAACCTTACGATCTTTGTAGTATGGGTCGAGATCCTCCAGTGGTTCCCCAATGAGCTCTGGAGGAGGACTTCCATAGAGAGCTGGTAACTTCTGGAAAGCTTTTAGGTCAAGCTGAGGACGTGGTTTCTCCTCAGGTTTCTGGTCTATAGTAGTTCTTCGACAATCCCTCTTGGCAGCAATTCTCTTTTCAATAGTAACCAAGGATTCATAAGTGAACTTACGGAAGTTGTTGGTACCAAGTAGTAAGAAATCAGCCATTTTTCATTCTTCTCTTCCTGCCACTAATTCTGTCCAAATAATAGAAACAAGTAGCAAGGAAGTCAAGTAACTCCAAAACAGGTAAGTTAGGAAAATTAAACAACTGGTTGCCCATGCATGTCTCATAGGGTAAACTTTCTGAGTCATCAACTTAAAAAAAAAAAAAAAAAAAGCTATGACCAATACCTTCTTCAGTAAGATGTCTGTTCGGTATTTTTTAAAATTATGTGTGTTTGAGAGGATGTGGGCAGATGTGGCCAACCGTGGGAGTTTCTATAAGGCCAAATGCCGGGTGCTGCACTTGGGCCACAACAACCCCCAGCAGCGCTACAGGCTTGGGGAGGAGTGGCTGGAGAGCTGCCAGTCAGAGAGGGACCTGGGGGTGCTGATTGACAGCCGGCTGAACAGGAGCCAGCAGTGTGCCCAGGGGGCCAAGAAGGCCAATGGCATCCTGGCTTGTGTCAGCAATACCGTGGCCAGCAGGGACAGGGAAGGGATCTTACCCCTGGACTCGGCACTGGGGAGGCCGCCCCTCGATTCCTGTGTTCAGTTTTGGGCCCCTCACTACAAAAAGGACATTGAATGACTCGAGCGTGTCCAGAGAAGGGCAACGAAGCTGGTGCAGGGTCTGGAGCACAGGTCGTACAGGGAGCGGCTGAGGGAACTGGGGGTGTTTAGTCTGGAGAAGAGGAGGCTGAGAGGAGACCTCATTGCCCTCTACAGCTCCCCGAAAGGAGGTTGCAGAGAGCTGGGGATGAGTCTCTTCAACCAGGTAACAAGTGATAGGACAAGAGGTAATGGCCTCAAGTTGCACCAGGGAAGGTTTAGACTGGATATTAGGAAGCTTTTCTTTCCAGAACAGGTTGTTAGACGTTGGAATGGGCTGCCCAGGGAGGTGGTGGAGTCCCCATCCCTGGAGGTGTTTAGGAGTAGAGTTGGCATAACACTTAGGGATGTGGTATAGTTGGGAACTGTCAGTGTTAGGTTAATGGTTGGACTAGATGATCTTCAAGGTCTTTTCCAACCTAGACGATTCTGTGATTCTGTGATGTCCTGGTTTTGGCTGAGATAGAGTTAATCTTCTTCCTAGTAGCTGGTACAGTGCTCTGTTTTTGATTTAGTGTGAGAACAATGCTGATAACACACTGATGTTTCAGTTGTTGCTAAGCAGCATTTATCCTAAGTTAAGGACTTTAGTGTTTCCCATGCTCTGCCAGGGAGCAGGTGCACAAGAACTGGGAGGGAACACGGCCAGGAGAGCTGACCCGAACTAGCCAAAGGGATATTCCATACCACAGAATGTCATGATCAGTATAGAAACCAGGGGGAGATGAGTGGGATGGGCAGATCACTACTTGGGCATTGGTCATCGGGTGGTGAGCAATTTCATTGGGCACCACTTGTATTTTCTTGGGGTTTATTTCTCTCTTTTTAATATATTCCGTTTCATTACAATTACTATTATATTTTGCTATTGTTATTATTATATTTTAGTTTAGTTATTAAACCATTCATATCTGAACCCACAAGATTAACTTGTTTTTCTGAGTCTCCTCCCCATGCCACTGGGAGGGCAGAGGGCTTAGTGAGTGACTGTTTGGTGTTTAGCTGCTCCTGGGGTTAAACCATGACAGCAGACCCCTATAGACTTAAGAGTGTATTTACAGGACCTTATGTTATCCTAAATGCTCTCGAGCTGTTATTCAGAAAAAAAAAAAAAAAAAAAAAAAGTACTGGTTTAATGCAGTATTTGAAAATGAGACAGTAAAACCCATCAGACTGCAACATCAAATATGTTTCCACAAATATGTGGAAGCTGTGTCTGCAACAGAAGGATCAAGTATTAAATTAACTAGTGCAGATGTAAATACTCAGATGGATAACCCATCTTGGTGGTGTCAGCACAGGAACAAGCAGTGTCCAAGCATCAAAAGATTTAACTTGTGACCCAGAGTCATTACTGACTGACACGGTGGACAGAAATGCTTGATCTGACAAGTATCAAGCAGAAAGTTTGTATTTTATGACCACTTGTTGGAACAACAAAAGTGAGATTATACTAGAAAAATAATTGGCATAATTTAATGGAGAATTTTGGCCACATATTGGATAGGATCTGTTCAAGCAAAACCTACCCAAATCCATACTTTGGCAGTACAGTGAATCCAACCTTATACCTTAACCCTGAAAAGCTTCAAAGCTATGTAGTGAAAATATATTGACAGTGAAAAAAAAAAAAAAAAAAAAAAAAAAAAAAACAACAGAAAATGGTATACAGAGTAAGACAATCCAGACTTGCACCCTTGTGCTAAACTCACTCAAAAGTTCTATAAGATTTCTCTAAAATATTTTCTTTGATTATGACCTCTAGGAAGACACTGTTGTTTCAGTACAGAGCTACCAAATCAGTGCAGTCCCACCTGCAGAGTGTGAAATGAGGAGGGCTTTACTCAGGATAGATCACTGTTGAGACTGTGTGGAAGACGACCACATTAGAGGCACACAGCCAGATCTTTTCATCCAGAAGCTGCCACCACTACCACTTCAATGTGTCCTTCAAAGTTGACTCCATAACTAGAAATCAGAGTTTAATTTTGGAAAGTTTAAGCTGTCTTCATGGGACAATTGCCAGATGACTTGCTCTTGCACCTTTCCTTTCCAGGCACTATATGCACTATCCCAGGAAAACACAAAGTCTGAATCAAGAGTCTTTGTTTTATTGAAAATAATTTTACTGCCTGTGTGCTGACTCCCTGTATCTTCCCCTTCTATGCAACACCATTTCATTTCTTCCCAGAAACAACATGATTTCAGTTGTATACACGTTGCCGAACTGCAGGAAACCATTGCTGTGGAAAAAACAGCTGGAGGCCAGTGACAAACTAACTGAAGTGAAATCTCTTAATTTTTTCAGTCCACATGTCTCTTCCATTAAATAAGCACACAAAATCATAAATATGAAAAGTAACCCTTGCTTCCAGCACAAAATTGCAACAGAAATAGGACATTCGGGCAAGAATACTCATTATTTTATGCTTTTCAAGATCAAGCTAACAGTCTGAAAGCTGTGCATAGTATTATAGCAAAAATGAAAGCCATGACATCCACTCCCAAGTTTTCAGGTTTTCAGCTAGCCAAAGTGGTATTTGTCTTGTTGATGTTTGGAGTAAATTAGATGTTGTGGTATCAGTAATGAGAGCTGTGAATGATGCATGAAATGACACAATTTCCGTGCAATGCATGGAAGGAATACAATAATTATTTTATTCTGATTTGTGCCAAATCATCCAAACATACCCATCCCTCCTTACAGCACTTCCATGAAAATCTACCTGATCTCAAAAGTTCACCATTAACATCCTGGGTTTGTTGCAGATTTCTTTGCATTTTCTCTTCTCTCTTCCGTGAAACCATCTTTCAAATCCCAGAAAAGAAACTTTAATTGTTAAACTGTTCTCCCTCAAGGCTACTAGAAGGCAGAGCAAAATCTAGGAAGACAAGATGCTGTTGGCTAAAGCCAGAGATGGGAAAATAGAAGGAAGCATGAGGTCACTTAGGGTCTGCAGGTCCTTGGCTGGAACTGGAGACCAGGCAGTGGAGTCTTTCCTGCTGGTTTTATAAATCGCTCCACAGGTGAACAAACATTAAGTAAAGGAAATAAAGTCTTGTGCTTGCTGTCTCACACGTCAGTAGCAAAATTTTCTTTGACAGAAGCTGCAAGGCTAAACTACACTTTTCATTCATGGGCAATTCTGAGGTACTCAGCCTAGTTCTGAATAAAATTTAATGATTATTAAAAATTGAGTAATCCAGAAAAAATGTTCCTTATTCATTCAGGCATCTTTAAATAATCCCCAAAATAATTTGTGTTATTCATAGTCTCAGGGAGGATAACATGCAAAGTACAGCTGAGATGTATTTAGTTTTTTTGTGACCAGGACTAGATTTAGCAATTTGACCAAAAGAAGTAAAAAGTGTTAATGCAAAACCATTTTTGCCTTTGACGTGACAGAAGCAACAAAGTACCATTTTGGCCTTTTCTCCAAACTTGAAATATCTACAAAATGGTGTGACATTTAATATTTCTTTAAAATGAAACGTTTTCTTATCCTTTGACTGACCGAATGCTGAATGAAATCAACATGATAGGAGAAGAATAATAGGAAAACAAACCAAAAAAGCATTTATGATTTGTTTTTTTAGCTATCAAATATATTTTCTATTAATTATTTCTCATATATCAAAATGCATAGCTAGATAACTTTCCAAAGTAAGGCTGCTTTCTTACAAATGTGTTTTCCTCTTTAAGAATATTCACTGTGACAGACTAGTAAACAAGGTTATTGTCAAAGATGTTTTCTCTCCTTTTCTTGCTATTACAATCACCCTAATTCAAACCTCGGTTAATGAACAAAAGTTGTTCTCGATTATTTCATTTCCTGGCATCATGATCTATTATGGAAAAAAGGAGGTCAAAACATGTTGACAATTACTATGATCAACACAACCAAGGTAATTAGTGTGAATAGAGTGGCCAGGATTACCTTATAACACTTTTTTTTTTTTCTTTAGTTTGTATGATGTAATACTTATCTGTTTAAACTGTCCCTTTGGTTTAAAAAGGCCTTTTAAAAAGGCTTAATATGCACAGAAATTTTCTCTTAAATAACTGAAATAGCAGCTGTTTACAAACAGTCATTTGTCCTATTGGAACAACTTTATTTTTGTACACTTTTGTATATTATTCGGTGATGATATCCAATGCCTGAAGAAGCAAAGTTAGGGTCTCTAGACTGATCCAGCTACTTGTATCTACAGTAATTATTTCAGAAGTCAAGAACGTCAATATGAACCTTGGAAAGACATGCGAACTGCACCACTCAAAGTTACTATGATAGACTTGGGCTGTGTTGCATCTTTCTACATCTGAATTTCCAGCAGATAAGACAAATCTTGCTAAAAGGAATAAGGAAAGATTTAGTTAACAGCAGTTCAAAGTTTCTGTAGAACACTTCTATTCTTTCCTCAAATACTTTTCTAATTTTTAATCAAACTAAACTGACATTGTCCTAATGATCTTTAAAACATGTAAGAAAATAACTTTTGTATATTAACACATGTAATTTTTTTAATCATGGAATAAATATTTCAGGTGGGAAGGGAAATCAGGAGGTCTGTAGTTGAACCTACTCCTCAAAATGGGTTGGTCATAAGGTCAAGCAAATCTCCAAGGACAAAGATTGCACAACTTCTTTGAGCAACGTGTTCCGATACTTGACTATTTCAGTCCATTTGAACCCCTTGATTCAATTTATGCCCCCTGCCTCTTGTCTACTCATCATGCACCACTGTAATAATAAAAAAGAAAATATTGCATTAATTTTAAAAGTAAAAGGCTCCCCCACCCCCAAATGCCTCTATATAAGGAAAACAAGTATTATACCTACATCAGCCCATTTAGTCCACCTATTTATAGCAGCCTACAAGAAACATCTCACAAGTCTGAATCGCACCATCTAGTGTAGCTCCATTGAGATTGCCAAGGGATACAATGATCAGTATATTTGCTCATCAGTTTCCCACCTGACCTCAACTGAGCTGTGGCACCATCTTTTGAATACTCCAGTTTCAGTCCCAAAATCTGTTTACCTTCCCTAGACAACCTGGCCAAGAGCTTCAGTCCTCTGAGTCTCCCAGTGTGGCATCTGAATGAAAGGAGATGACAACAGTTGCTCTAGCTACCCTATACCCTCTTTGCAATCAACAAAACTGAAGATACACACCGGCTAATGATAAGTTAACTTAGATTAAGACACATCAAGAGTGATGAAAAATGCAACTGATTTTTTTCATTGCCTATAAAAGAAAAGCATGAGATAAACCCCACTCTTTCAATCTGGGATTTAGAGCTTATAGTTCCCAGCACTGGGGAATAGCAGAGTGGAGATCCACAAAACTACTTACCAAGACCTAAAGCCTGTTAGCATTCATTCAGAAAGCCCCTCTGGATGGGATTCATCTCACTTCACTGCAGACATCCAAGCTAGACAGCTACATCTCCACTAGCTCTCCAACTGCCTGCTGAGACATTTTTTCATATTTCTTTCAGGATTAAATAAATCACATTTCAGACTGCCAGCTGACTACAGTTGATGACCTGAGATATCTCAAATGAGATGAGATAAATTCAACTCTTTGCATCCATTAGGCCTCTTCTTGCTGCTTAACTAATCAACAACTGCTAAACTTCCCAAGATTAGTAATTCTACAGTCAGCAGTAAGACTGGACAAACATCATTACTCACCAACAGACTGTGAACACATAAAAATTCTAGGATTGCCTTATATTACATTGCTTCCTTAATGACTACTTACAGGACAAGCCGCCTTAGCAATTAGTGAAGTGTTAAGTCACATTTTATTTTGCATGGTAAGGGTGGACTAATTTTCAGCTACTTCACTATCATAAATAATTAAAATCTGTGCAGAGATGACTTTCTGTAAGTGCTTGAGCAGTCAATTGACAAGTTGTCAAATGGCCAGTTGCAAGCCCTGAGGAAGTTAAGAAACTCTGTGACAGCACAGGAAACTGATAGAAAAGAGATGAAAAGCTTTTAATGACCATAGACTAGTCCATTGCTGTAGAACTTGGGATAAGTTAAATATAACCAGCAAGTTATTAGCATAAGCCCATGAACTTTAACTGGTGACTTTGGCATGCCCAAGAAAATAGCCAAACCATGGAAACAACCTGCTGGTTATCAAGAAGTACAAAAGTGTTCAGAAGTAGCCAGAACAAGATTGTGAATGCCAACAGTAAATGCAACAATGACAGTGCAGTTTGCATAAAGTAATCATCAACAAGGCATTGTCTACCATGCCAATAACTAAGGTTAGTGGGGGTAACCAGAGGACAAAGAAAGACTGGTGGGAAACTCCATGACCTAACACCAGATTTCAGGACTATCTTTCCAACCTCTGAGGAACCCAGGGAGTGGAGAAGGCCCTAGGAACCCCACCACCCAGGACTATGCACAGCATGGCTGGAGATGTAGTACAGGAAAGTCACATAACCTGTAAACTGCATATATCTGTGATTAAAGAGTGTTGATATATGAGTCCATTGATCCTCCACACTATGGTCTTCTATGGTGACAACTGCATAGAGACCTGAGATCATAATAATCTCCTTCCTATGCTGTTACCAAGAAAATTGGCCAGTTGCTGGACATAGATGACAGGGCAATAAAGCTCACATGTGGAGTTTTAAAAATCAAAGAGAAGAGACAGGTTATGACTCAGCCTTCTCATAACTTGAATATTATGTGTGCTTAGAAACCCTGAGTGAAATGGAATACATCTTGATTTAGAAGTGTCATACCAAGAAATATCAGCTGATTTGGGGGCAGATTTAAGAAGCATGGCTAGACAGCTGCAAGTTTCTCATTTTTGAGTCCCATGAAGTGGGAAAGAGGAGAAGGAAAAAGAGAAGAATGAGGGGAAATTAATTCATTTTTCCAAGCTTGGCAGGCTGGGTCCTGCCAAAGGGACAACATTGGAAGGAAGGAGTATGTGCTGCAGGTTACATTTAGCAGCCGGGAGAGGGACAAGTTGTGATTTTTAAGCACATATATTCTGTGGTGCTGTACTGAACCATCTACAGATTCTATAGATATTCAAGTTTTGCAGCAAAGAGAAGGAATATGAATTCTCTTCAGCCTTAAGGAATGGGAAATAAACTCTCACTACCTTAACTCTTCAAGAGGCTAAGGACACCTATGTAAGAATTGCTGCAATTGTATTCAAATGACATTAATAAATGGTGGGGGGTTTTTTTGCATTTTAAGGCTCTAAAAGCCAGACTGCCAATTTGTCCTTTTTTTTCTTGCCACATGTAAGCAGTGTTGTAAATGTGGTTAGTGTGATTAATGGTTCTATAAACTTTTAGCTCATATTAATATGACTTGATTACAACAAATAAAAGCTATAGAAACTCAGTGAAATATATGGATTGGATTTTGGACTGTTACCATTAACAGAAAGTACCAAATGTACTAAAAGTATCACAGCTTTGTCATTTTGTTGCTCTGGAGATTGGTTTCATCATGTATCATACATTTTGATACAGAAAGGTATCTTGGCAGCTGAATATATGCTTTGAAGGACAAAACTTTAGATACAACATAAGAGAAACATTTTTCCCTAAGATCATAACAAAAGTCAAATGATCCATGAAATAAAACCTGAAAAAAAACAAACCCCTCCTGTTAATAAAACACATTGAGAAAACTTTTAACATGTAAGTTTTCAAATAAAAATTTGAGTATACAATCTAAATTTTAACTTTGATTGCCAGAAGTTTATTGATTCCACAAGTTGTATGAAATTTTCAAATTACATGGTCTTTTGTCGGCCACAGTTTTCTACACAGAAACTTTTGTCTAAATAAATTAAAAAGTATCTAATCAGAAGTCAGTTCTGAACAACCCATTTGCATTAATGTCATTATTAGGTTCCTCACTTTTCATTATTAACTTCACCATTTGCCCTTTCCATCCTACAAAGGAAATCCAAATTTCACAGAACTTTTCTCCATTGATACGGAAAAAAGTCTCATGTCAAATCAAATAATTACCAAAAAAAGCAAAGTGTAGTACAACAAAAAATGAAAACCTATGAAACATGGTAAAGGAACAGTATCGGTACCATGGGAAGAACCTCCAGACAACCTGGTTCTGTCAGGTCTCTCTACTGGTTACCTTCACAGTTTATCACATTATCAACCTAATAAATCACCTTTGTATAATGTACATCTCTATTCCACTTGAAATAATTTCTCTAGAGGTTTACCTATTGTATCTGTGGTGAACTGAATGTACGTAAGCCACTCCCAGCAGATAAAAGCTATTGCAGCTGCTTCACATGCAAACCTGAAACGTTTGATCTCTTCTGTTTCATCAGAGACATCTGTTTCTATGAGTTTTAAAAGGCTATCTTCTTTTCTATTGCCAATTCACCACCTATCAGTCAAATTTGTATTCTCTTCATTGTATCATTCATTAAATTACTTCCCTATTAATATTCACTTATTAGTTTAGCTGTCTCAGAGTTTATCTTGATAAAAGCATTCACCAAAACCAGTCCAGCATAATCCAGAAATAAAACAGAATTAAGTCTTTTTTTTTTTACCTAAAAAAGCCATTTTAATTAAGATCCACTTCTTAAGTCTCAAAAAATAGGTTAGTCTGTATCAGAACAGTTACTAAGCATAAACCTATGTAAAAGAAAGTTATGAAACTGGTTATTGAAATTATTATTTTTATTTTGAAATAAAAATTATAACTAAAGAATCTGAAATTTGTATATAAAATATATATCTCAAACATTATTATCCACAGAAGAAAAACTTCCTTATATATCTATTCAGTCTTCTACATGTTATTTTTGACCCTAGTTTACTCATTTTAGCAAAATAACAAGTCAAAAACATAGGGGAAACTCCTGTGCAAATATATTGCACTGGAGGGAATAAATATGCACTCCTGCCCACTTTAATTTTCTTTTACATGCCATGTACTTAGAAAAAAGAGTTTCCGCTCATGTTCTTTAATGTTTTTAGGCAAATAAAAGGTCACTGAATCCTGCTGAAGACCCTACCACAAACCACATTTTTTCTGAGAGAAAATGCAGTAACTACAGGACTTACATTATTTTGCATCCCCTCTAAGTGAAGGTTCGAAGAGTCACTTCTTTCTATGCAAGAGGAACATTTCTCAGCCCAGTTATCTCCCAAGAAATAGCTGGAAAAACCTCCTCACTGCCTTTATCATCTCTATTTCCCCTTCCAGCAATCCCTTGCCACTCGGGCAATACTCTCCCTTCAGGAACCGTGTTATTTGTACATGGGGGGTGTTGAGGGAGGCGTCTATTTAGCCATAAAGTAACTGATGTGATTATACAAGGTCCCATGGGAAAGTCTGTAACCTCAGTAAGCAAAGCTGGGGAGGCTCCAAGCTGAGCATTTCTTTAAGATATTGTTTCATGCCTGGATTTCTGAGTGTCTTTCACAGAAATTCAGGAGTGAAGCAGAACAAAGTGCATGGGAAACTTGGGATCAAATGTGTTTGTCAGCCTCACAGTGAGAGCTGTCTGTACAGGTTTTTCGTAAAGGGCATTGGCCTTTATATTTTATTTGAATATTTCAGTTCTGTGCTTTAGTGGTCAGAAAATGTATGATGCTGAATCTGTAATTATACTGAAAGACTGTGACAGAAGCTGGGTAGAAGGCAAGAAAACTGATGACTGTCTCTGTGTGTGTATATATGTATACATGTGTGTGTATATGCACATATATATATATATATAAATAGAATCCAGTGCATATTTATGATTCAGTTTAATTTTATTTATATATATATATGATGATATATGCAAGGAGTAGTTGAGGAGCCTGGAAGAATTCACTCAATCCTGAAACCTGCAAATCGTTCATGGCTGAAACCACTGTTGGATAGGATGTAAGAAAAACTATCTTTGCAGCTATGTCTGCACTACTAGAAAAATGGGACAAGGGTCATTCTCTGGTCCTGAAGATAAATGGCACAGTAAGGTTCTGTCCATAAAACTAAATTTTCTTATGCTTCAAAAACAGGGAGGGAAAACAGGAGTCCTCCTCTCCAAGGAGGGACCCGTGCAATTTTAGAGGATCTTGCCTCTCCTGTAGGAGAACCAATATTTCTCCCACTGAGTGTACTCATTTCTTCATGTGGCTTTGCTTAGGGACAGAGAGTGTGCTCTCGCTGACAATTAATCTGACACAAAGGAACCTGAATGTAGTATTTCTGAATTACCCAGGCTGATGAGCTTTTTAAGGCAGAAGGAACACGTCTTCTTTGCAGCAAGCATTGGCTGCGCAAAAACAATTTTTAATCATCAGACACTAAAGAGAAAAGTTAAGGCTGATACATTCATTTCAGACTATACTTCACTTTAAGGACATCCAGTATTTCACCAAGTTAAAATGGGATGAATCAAAAGAAGGAAAGTCAGCTGACCTCTGGATGGAATACGAGATGGTACCTCTGCAGTGTAAGAATGTATTAAAAATGTGAGCACTGTTTCAACCCAGAAGATCTGGGTGTCGGATCCTTTCCTACACTAAATGTCAGGATCAATAAAACAGTTTTTTACCCTATCTGTATTTTGTCCTTGGCAGCTTTGATTGAGGTAGAAGTGGAGCTTTCAAGGAAAGTAGTCTTGCAGTATACTGAGACAAATACTATTTATTTTCTGTTGAATTTAGGTTGGTTGCAGATCTACTTCTATTGTTAAAGTTACCTTCTTTCAAAGTATGTAGGACTGTGACAAATGGGGGAAAGAAGTCGTGATGGTACACCAGGTCTCAGACTTTGATTCATTGGTGGAACATAACCATCTCTTGGCAAAAGTTTCGGTTCATTAGGCTCTAAATTTAATGAGTGTTGCTGTAGGAAGTTAAACAATGTCACAGATATTTTGGACAGGGCACTGCACGGAAGGTTTAATTTCATGTGAAAAAGCACATCTCTAATGATCAGGAAGACTATTCAAAACAGAAATTTGGAAATATCATGGCGGGTTAAAACAGAAAAAAGATTTATTAATCCATCTGACTTCACAATTGTCATTGCTATCACACTTTAACAATACTTATAGAATGTAACATGTTCAGATCAGTCACATGAATTTCAGACTTCATGACAAAAATTCAATTCATATTATCTCTTCTTGTTCCCTGCAAGCTATCTGTCTGTCACAGATGTTATATAGCTTTAAAACCATCTGACATTAATTTCATGAAATTTGAAATGTTTGAAGCTTCACTTAGGTATCTGTGAAGATGGGTAAAGTTCACCTCCTTTGTATAAATATCTGCACCTTCCGTTAATACGGAAGGAATGGACAAATAATAAGGGTAGATTTAAAAATATATTCATGCCCCCCAAAGAAGCATATGGATACCCAGTAGGATTTTCAGTGTCTGAATGACATTGCAATCAATGTGACAAGCTTCTAAACACTTTTAAGAATGCCACTGTAAAGTGTCTCTAACATCAGTTACATAGATAGTTTTCATATCCACCTCCAATGCTAATTTACTTGCATTTCACCCAAAGTTATAGATGGAAAACAGAGTTGAAATAACAGCTAGTCTTGGCTTCCTCTCTGATAGATATTCTCCTCTGCTTTGGGGGAATGAAAACCTGCGCTTTCCAGAGGCAAGAAGGAATTATTGTCATCTATGGGTGAAGAAAACAAGAAGGGCACCTCATGTTTATCTCAGACTTTCCCGGGTCCTTGTCTTAACCTTGAGATGGACAAGTTACCTGTCATCTCTGGTCCATACTGAATCAGAGATAATCTTAGCTCTCAGTAATTAAAAATATCCCAGGGTGTTTTCAAAGGGCACTTTCTTTTAGAGGTTGCACTCAGGGTATATTCCTTGTATGTACTGAGTTACCCAAATCCCTTGACTACTCATGGCAAAGAGATAACTAAGTTAGTTCTAGCAGTCAATCAGTTTTGCCCCAGTGATTGCTTGAGAAAGCAGGTGTCTTGCATCATCTGTGCTGCAAAGTGGCTTTGGGTCACAACTCCCTATGTAGACTGCAAAGGATAGTAAATACATGAAAAATGCAAAAATGTTGAATTATAATAGCTGACCAAAATGCACATTTAGTTGAAGGTGGGAAGCAGATGCCTAGGCTCAATTGACTGTACTGATGAAATCTGCTCTGAGTATAAATGGGAATTTAGATGTGTCCCACCTCCTTTTAAATGCAGGGAGAGAAAACAGAGATTCCTTGCTGGACAGGGAAGGGTGAGGCACCTCTGACATTGACTTTTTCTTCCCTGTCCAAAATGAAATCCTCATTTTGCCCATTGTACTCACAGCAAGGCTGTTTGAGTCCCCTCTCCTCCATCAGTAGGAAAAGTGGAGAACCTCTAACCTCAGCACATTCAAGTCAATGAGAGCAGCTGGAGGGAAATAAACCTCAAGCTAAAAGAAATTTTTAAAAGTAGAAATGTAAATGCTGCCATGACAAAATCTCAACTTTGTTAAATGAAGAAAAAGAGCCAAAAACCATTCTCCATTTGTAAAGAAAACATATGGAAATAGCCTATAAAAAAATCAAGGTGTTTAGTGGTAAAATGTATAGAGTTATTTAAAAATCTGAGCAATAGCTGCATTTACAAATGTTACAGAAATGGCTTAATGGAAGTGAGCAAATATTTGATGTTAATGGATATTTTAACTTAAGAAAAATTAATACTTAAAGACAAGCGAAACATATTCATGTGATATATGTTTGCTATTAGAAAAGAAGAATATTCATTAAATGTAAAGTAATCTACAGTAAAGCTGAACAGTCAGCTTAAATTCAGATTCAAATTGCCCTTCCATTTTACCCTCCACAGCATATCAATAACTTTGGGGTAGGGAATGGTTACTTAAAGATAGTATAAAATAATTTAATTTCTTAGCTCTTTTAAAAATAACGACCAACTTATTTCTGTATGTTTCCTGATGATTCTGTAATTGGTATGTGTGTACATACCTATCTGTTATGATAAATTATTCTATTTTATAGCAATATAAGAAATAATAAATAGAAGGTAGATTGCCAAAAATTAAATATCACGTGCAGCAATCAGTCAGTATCTATCCAGGTTTTTACATAGATTTCATTGCTATAGTAACAGGGACACAACAGCGAATACAATGATAGCTTTAATTGGAAGAAAGCAGATGATTTGCACAAGTGCAATAATTTTTTAACATATATCTGAAATTTCACAACATCACCAGATTTAGTAAAGATTAATTGCTGGTTCTTTCTGAGAAGTTAGATATGATTTGGATATCTTAACTGTAAATTCCTTCTGCATTTCACTATCACCTTCTTTTAAGGATATAGTGTGGGTTTTCATTTTGTAACCAACCATAGTTTTTCATTTCATAAAGGTGTATCAGTCAGAACCATTTCAACTGCACAGTTTAGGACAAAGGAGATGAAAACCAAATAGGAAGTGTTAATGTCTAATGCATAAAATAAACCTGAATTCTTCATCTGGGAAAGGAAAAATGTGAGTGTTGTGATAACTTTTCTTCACTGCTGCTAACAACATCTTATGTTAAAATTCTCTTACAGATTTCATATATGTAATGCAGAACTATAAAGTCATTAATAAAAAGAAACCTTACATACTCTGAGCAATGTGCCTATAACTAAAATAATAAATTTAGCTTTTTGATTACAAGTATTGTGATTTCTAATGCCAAATAACACAGCCTGGAAAAAAATAATTTTGCAACTTCTGTGTATGTAATATTTCAGTATAACAATTCCAGTTAATTTAGAATTGCTTAACTGATACGGTTTCAAACAAATAAATGAAGGACTGTATTACTCATCTTATGCTTTCTCTTTTCCATAAAAAAATCACCATGATGAGTTATATAAAATCTCTATTTTGGGGGGGGGGTGTGGGGGGTGTGTATGTGTGTGATGTTGATTTCTGTCAGTGAAATTATGATGTGGAAACTGACCTCCAAAATGTATAACTGTTTGTCAGCTCAGGAGCTATGTTCATCTGTACAATGTTCCTGTGACTTTACAAAACTAGAACATTTTCAGTGTCTTTTTTTTTTTTTTTTTTTAAATTACACTTTTATAATACAATGGAGACTAAGAACTTCTGGTCAAGAGGGGAAACTCTCATAAATTGCTGTTTATGGGATGAGTATTAACGTATGTGGGACTCATAGCCCAGTCTTAAACTGAGGAAATGATGCTACAGAGAGCTTTTAGTGATTTATGAAAGCCTTTTACTGCACAGAGATTAGAATAGCTTTTATAATATATTACATTGCTGCTTTATTTTAAAAGAATAGCTGAAGCTATTTTCTGATTCACATAATAGTGAAGTCTAAGTGGTATAAAGTAGTTAATTGGCATTTTTGTCAAAATAAAGACCTAGTATAAAGGAATCTCATTTCCTTTTATCAGAGAATGAAATTATATTTAAAAAAATCATGGTGATGTAAAATTCAGACTCTTTTGAATGGATAATTGGTATTACAGAGTAACAGGAAATTGCTTTCTTTGTAAGTATGTATTAAAATCATTCTGTTACATACAGTAATCTTCAGCTTTTTAAATGGTCCGATGCACATTTCAATCAGGAAAATTTGCTTATCATCTACTCAAATGGAAAAATATGGATTGCTTTTTTCTCTCTCCTCAGTGGTCTATCAAAATTATACTGAGAGAATTAGGGTAGTGAAGTAAATCGAGTTTAAAAAGTAATATTCCTAATACTATTTCATCAAGCAGCATTAAGTATATCTAGAGATTTTTCTGTCTGTATCAGACATTGGGTATTTACTCTTTGAGAAACTTTTTTTATCTACTATATTTCTATTTTTTATGAAGCAAAACAAAAAACCCTGATTATCTCATTAAATCAGAGGCAACTTTAGTTAGTTGAAGGTATTACACCCTGGAATGAAGGTCCAGGCTAGCAAGAATAAACTATAGCCTTCAGGAGCAGCCAATTTTAAAGACTTACACACAGAGAACAAGTGGATAAGCTATTTAATACATAATAAGATGATTGACTAAAGCACCTGTTTGGCAGAGGATGGTGATTTAGAGACTGTATTATTCATCAGATTGTAATAGCTGAAAAAAATGAGTGACAAACACTGTTCAGAAAATGAAGTCCTCTTCTGTGTGCAAAATAATTGTAAAAGAAGATCTAACTGAACAATTCCCAACTGCTCCTTATGTCAGCTCTGCACCTTGAACTCATCATTTATTCTTTCCATCTTATCTGGAACAGAGGAGCTTGTCACTGCCTGTTATCTTCAACAGTTTTCTGCAGGAATTTTCACTTTTTCCTCTGTAATTTTGATAACATAATTCTGCATCTATTACTTGTTTCTGTGAGGTCTTTCTTCAGCATCTCTGCCTCTTATTTTGTGGTTTCCTGTCTGATGATCATCTCACTGGCTCTTGTAATCTGTGGTAGAACTGAGCATATAGTATTTTTTTCACAATTTTTGCACATTTTCAGTTTATCTTATGTAACAAGAATGTGAGAAGAAGCAAAAGTCATAGCCAAGGCACTGGTTCACTACCGCAAGGTTTTTCAACCTGGTATCTCAAGACAGAGCCCTAATCCTGCTGATTTGAATTAAGCATGTTTATTCCAGGTGAGATGTTCAAGTCCTCTGACTAAGGGCCCAAAGCTGCTCTTGAGCATAGTCTACCATTAAATCTGGAAACAGCAGAAGAAATTATTTGGGGAAGGAAGAGTTTTGCATAAAAGGAGACATATTAATATAGAATAACTATATTTGCAAATTGCAAATTGAGTAATTTTTGTATTCTTTGAGCCAAAAAGTAATTTAATTTGATGATATTAAAAAAACAGTTTATTTCATTATTAAAAAACCCACTTTATTTCATTAATTATTTTTTTTAAAGTTATGCTCATGCCAAAATTAAGATCTTTTAAATATCCGGTATCAAGAACTTTCTTTACAGAACAACAGGAAATGACTAATACAAATATACAGTGAAACCATTTGGTCATTTGCACAAAGGAATCTTCCTCCAGCTCTTTAATGGACTAATGCATGCTGAATTGTAATGGGGCTAATTTGCTCAACACCTACTTAAGGAGAAGACGCTGGGGTGCCTGATTTTTTCCCCTCTCTTGGGTCTGAAAAAGCAATATATTGCTTACATGAAAGCATCTGTGACACTTTGATAGATACAGCAAGCTGCAGCCAATGCATAATTGGACTATGCTAAAAGAAGTGTCTGTCTCTCAGAAGACATGCTTTAAAAGTCTATCAAATTCAACAAACAGACTGGAAAAAATCTAGGATTTGTTTCGTTGCTCATCTCACCCTTGTCTTTTAAAGATAAAAGTGGAGCTCTGAATTTGTGAAATAGGAACACACAATTGGAAGGTCAAAGGGAACTTCTCCTGCTATTGAAATGTGTTATGTTCTAAGCATCTGTGCTTTGTCAGCCACAAGTATTTTTATGTCAAAATAATATAAAGGCCAGAGGAAGTAATAATCTGAAGTAACATCAGTGTCTCACCTGTGTTAGTCATGCAAATATTTCTTGCAACACATGAGCTTTATTATCCTCCCAAAGAAAAAATTCAAGTAATCTGTCAACTGCAGTTGGCATTTGTTGTAATGTATCATAAACACAGAAGTGTATTTGCACAAATAAATGTATAAATTTTTGAGTTTTTTCCACATAAATTAAGTGTCCTGTAACTGGGGTCACATTTTTATTTTATTTTATAAGCACTTTCATTCTTATTTACTTACAATAATACAAACATTTTCTAGGTATCAGACATAAAACACATACACCACAAGACACCTAGAGGCTGATTTAATTTTCATATCTTAACCATAAAGTTTTTATCATGCAGTTTCTTGCCACACATAAAATATAAAGAAATTAAAGTTGAAAGGGAAAAAAGTTAAGAAAAGGTGAGAGGGAAAAGGAAGGAAGTGCTTGTATTTATCTACTAGTTTCATACAGTTACTGAAAAGATTCAATTTCTTTTTTCAGTGAGAAAGGTTGACTTTTGACATAAAGGATCTTTTCATTTGTAAACAGAAACATCAGTTCGTAATACCAGAACTGGTGAATTGGGTAGAGATTACTTTTTAAGGTCACAAAATGACATTTAAAAAAAAAAAAAAAAAAAGCAGCTTTATAGCAACCATTATTTTGGTATGTTAAAAGCTTTTGTTTGTGAAGTGTTTGGCCCATAAACACTCTTTGGCTTAAAATTCAAGAAAAAGCTAAAGAGATGGTGTTAATCACTGAGTTTGATTTCATCCAAAACTCTTAAAAGTATTGGGATTTATGGGAACATGCAAGCATGCTTCCACACTTCACTTACAACACCGGGGAACTGTAAGACTGTCTTGATTTATTAATTGGGGTACATATACCACATATCATCCAATTGCTAAGTGTTTGGGAAGGGCAGATCTTCTCATAAGATCTCTGGGGATTTACTTCTCTTCTTGGGAGTCTGAGGCCAGCCAAGACTTTTCTCTCTACTGTGGTAAAGGACTTAAGAATTCAGCTATGCATTTAGTAGAACTGGCACCAGCAGAAGACCAGCAGCATTATAAACCCGGTAAATATCTTTATGCTCTTCAATACCATAGAAAGATGGAATAAGATGAAAACCTTGCAAGGATGGAATGACATTTGGTTATGTAGCGAAGCAGGTTTACTAAATCACCTTCAGAAAGTCAGAAAGTGTCTTGTGAGGAAATGGCTTATTACTCCACAGATACTTAACAGTGATCCTCTTTGCTTAAATCTATGAAATATGGGTACTGTTTAAGCTGTGGCCATGAAGTCAGATTTGAACCATTACATCTTCCAGTGAGAAGTGGCTCATTGGATGGTGTGCACTGTTATAGTTAGTTATATGAGTGTTATATGAGTTATATCGTTATATGACTGTTATATGAGTGGGGCAATGGTGTGGCACTTGGAAATGAAAGCCTCTACCAATCAAGCCCTTTGTTTTCTCCTTTACTACAGCTGTATGTAGCATTAAAATCCACTAATCAGCATCGTCAAACAAGGAAATATGGAGATAGATTTCACTTCTTATATATTATTCATGGCATGCTATGAAACATTATGAAGTTAATTTAATTGCACTGCAATTAAAATACCTGTTTCTGTATACATAGATAAACATACAAAATTTATAATCTGAAATGAAGATCGTTATTGTCACTGTCTCTATAATTAAGATGAGCAAATAGGTTCTAAAATCATATTTTTTTCTTTTACCATTGCCCCATCTTTAACAAATAGAAAAGCATTTCTCCAAATATTTGCTTATTTATATTCTTGACTCTGGATAATTGCAGAAAGTACAGCTATGCCTGGTTGGCAGAGACCCATATTCTCTGATCAGACTCTTTTAGATATTCCATGTGTGCAGGGTGTGATATCAAACCTGTTTAATATCAAATTTACTTATTTGAAGATATTTGATGTTACGTGTGATTTTTGATTTAGCAGTGTGGTATATGATATGCTGAAATCACTATACAAATACAAGCTCACAGTTAGAAAAATATAGCAAGTGCAATATACAGTTCAATCACAATACCAAAGTGATCTTCTTTAACCTATCTATAATACGCTCACCATCATGATGCTGGGCATCCCCAGTCACCAGGAAGAAGTATGTGGGTTTAAGCAACTCAAGTCCATTGCTCTCTTTGAAATTATTTTATTAGTTGCTCAGTTTTTATCCCCTCTGTTGGGCTGAGCCATGTATA
Source organism: Athene noctua (assembly GCF_965140245.1). Lineage (NCBI taxonomy): Eukaryota > Metazoa > Chordata > Aves > Strigiformes > Strigidae > Athene > Athene noctua. Next base: position 109,050,958 of record NC_134038.1, on the reverse strand, counting down.
CTCTCCCCCCATTCTGTTCTCGTTAACTCAAGTAGACATTCCTTTTCAGTGAACTTAGAGAGAAACATTTACACCACCAGCTGATGCACTCAACTGCTGATAGCTGCTGATAGCTAAAACGGGACACCCTCCAGTCCCCTTTGTGTCGAGGTAAGTTGGCTTTCTTTGCAACAGCTTGTGGTCAGTCACACCCTACATTATTCCCTGAGCTTCTTGGGCACATCTCCTCTGAGCCGTTCTCCATTGTAGGGTTTTATTGGGCAGTCACACAGGAAGGAAATACCTTTGCCCTGGAATGAAAATGGGGTAAATGTAGAGAATTGAGTTGGGCAATATCAACTTAACAAACAAGATTCTCTTTTGGTGGCCAGGTATATCTATGCATGTCACCATGCACATAATGAAACAGTATGACAAAACAAAACAAATAACACTGAGATAAATTTTGGTTTTAAAAAACAACATCTATTTTATTTGATATGGTATTCAACTGAAGTACAATATCAGTTTAAGCATTTTGAGCATTTATCAGTTTAAGCATGTTTCAGGCTGAAACTACAGGCTGTAAATGGATCAGAACATATAGTGCAAACATACTTTTAATATAGTATTCTCAGATAAATACTAATTAGTCACATGAGCAACAGAATTAACAAAACCCTAGTTTTTCATTATGACCACATTTTGTTGGTGGATTCCCAGGTGTTTTAGAAAGTTTGACTTATACTGACTTTATCCATGCTTACATATTACTACTCCCTTTCCTATCTGGGTTTTTTGGGGTGTCTGCCATTTCGAATATTGGCTGTTTGTTAAGGGATCAGCCCCCTACTCAGGGGAAAGTAAGAGACCTTAAGTGTTGCCCATTATATTTGATGTTCTTGCAGCCATCAGATATTCTGCCTTTTGCACAGCTGGCAGACAAAAAAATTTATAGGAGGATGCTGAAGATGAGTAGTGTGGTCATAATGGACATAAGTACAAGTTTTGTATTGAATGGGATGTCAGAGAGCCCGAGAAATGAGTGATAGGCACTACATATGTGCAGGGAGGAACTGAGTACCATTCTCCAAAGGAACTGTGGTGGGATCTTGTTGCTGCTGTTTGGATTAAAAGTTACTGTTATTTCATTGAAAAGGGGGAGAAATTTTCTACAGATGTTGTTCAGAAGCAGGGGAAAAGCAATAGTTGGAAATATTTTGGTGAATTTCTGTGTACAGATATTGAAGAATCTATATTCTTACACAAAGACCAATTTCTGGCTGCCGGAGTTACAAGCTTCACTTGTAGAAGCAGCAAATAGCATATCAAGTGAAGAACAAAAGGATAACTTTCTATTTGCCTCATTATGTCTGTGTTATTACTGCAGCCATAGGCACACAAAAAAATAGATAATTGAAGTAGTGGTAGGAAATCTTAGCTGTTAAATTCTGCAGAGAATGCTAAAACTTGTAGCACAGTAGGATGACTATTAAAATACTATCTCCCGTTCTACTCTCTTCATTTCAAGAAGGGTATGAATATATAAAAGATAATTTACATAAGAGTTGATCTTTCCAGTGACTACTGTAATTTATCTTTGAAGACAAATTCTACCCAATGTTTGGGCAGCTGTAGGGTGTAGGGTAGCGGTTGTTTTAAGTCTAATGTATGAATCTCTAACCTCGGAATGCTCCTGCATAAGACCTTCTTCCCTGGAACCTGGAGAGAAGAGAAAGCTGCATTGCTCTCAATCTGCCCAGAACTCTCGTAGCTCTGCATTAAGGTAATGACTATTATCAAAATCAGCTTGGCCTGTCTTACCTTAGCTCCATGGAACCATGAAGCAGATAACTGCAACAGATTTGCCCAAACAGCTATATTTTCCTGAGGGTTTGCCAAAACATCTCTATTGCTCTTTCAAAAGTCTCTGTAGATCAATAAAACCACTTACTAAAATGATGCCTTCATATTTTTTCTCTGGAATTGGCAAAGCAGAGAGCCTAAACTTCTGCCACCATATTCAGCTCTGAAACCGCTCAATATCTTTATCCAAACATTTATAATGGATGGGGGTACTGAAGAGACTCTCAGAAAGAAATCTGACATGATGTTGTAACATTTACAGAGGACTCATCTTTTGGTTCCCAGGGGTGGACAGATAAGAAATCTCTTGTTAATTTGCACTAATTTGTCACTCTATCATACAGAGGGGCTAGAACTGCATACTCAAAATAATACTGATTGGTATAGACTCAGACTCCGAGATAATACAAATGGCTGTTGATTAATGTGGGTAAATCCTGTTTAGCCATAATATTTAAGTTTGAAAAGCACGTGGCTATTGTGATGGAAACATAGAGTAATTTAGATTGGAAGGGACCTCTGAAGTTCAACTAACCCCACTCAGAGCAGATACAGCTTCAAAGGTAGATTCAAGTTTGGAGTTAGATCAGGCTGGTCAGTGTCTTGTCCAGCCAAGTTCTGAATTTCTCCAAGGACAGAGATGCCACAAACATCTCTTGCTGATTTTTTCCACCTTCACCACGGATTTTTTTCCTAATGTCTAATCAGAATTTCCCTTGTTGGAACTTGTTGATGGCCATCCATCTGTATCACTGTGTACATCTGAGTTTGGCTCTCACTTTGCTATAACCACCCATTGGGTAGCCGAAGTCAAAAGTAAGATACATACTTGCACTTTTTCTTCTTGAGACTGAACAAACGAATCTTTCATTATTTCCTTGCATGTCATATGCTCCAACATCTTGATGGCTCTCCACTGGACTTGCTCCAATATGTTTCTTGTTTGGAGGAACCCAGAACTGGACAATACTCCAATTGCATTAATTTGCAACAGACGAGTAATTTGATTCTTAATCAGTTATGACTACCACTTGGTAGTAGAGCACTAGAAAGCTGTGGTTGAATTAGTAAAATCTGAGATATACTGGAACAGTATGTGCCCATTTGAAGCAAATCATAGACTATTTTGTTGACAGATTGAGGAGAAAGTAGGAATATTCCTTCTATTCAAAGCATCACAAATATTGGACATTTTGCCTTCTAGTGCAGATTGATCAATTTGCTGGGAACTGCTTATGTATTTCTTAGGAACAGAGACATCTAAGACACTGGTGGAGTCTTTTTTTTAAGATATAGTTTTCACTTCTGGCACTAAAATCTTCTGTTTGTTATGTGGGCAGAGAAAGCATAATAGATGCTCTTTTCAACCTTCCTATGTTTAGTAGGCAATATGCAATTGCCAGCAATTCCTGAAGTGTGTATTCAATGTACCAAATAGTCCTTTCTCATCCAAAGTTCATCTCTCCTCCCCACCCATTTTCATTCTCTTTTCCTGAACTATTATTTCCTGTTCAAAGTTTCTTTGGTACCAGCTGCTTCCAAACAACCAATCTAATCTTTAAACTGTACCATTTCTTGTTCGTTAAATCTCTCATTTCAGGCTATTCTCCTCTCGCTAGAAATAGATGACACTTTGGAATACCAAAAGGAAAGGATTGTTACACTGTTATTTGGTTAGTCATCACAATCTATGGCATTTTCTTACCTTTATCTTGCATCTGTGATGAGATACTGTGATAAGTGAATTGGTTAATGGATTACTGATAATCTATTCTTAATTTTCTGTTATGTTTCTGTATCATTCTTGGTGTTGATGAAATGCAAGCTGGGAAATGACTTTTCTATAATGCTACTAAAAATATTGGTAACTATAACTTTGTGAATTCGGCAATTGTTAAGCTACTAAAAGTGAAAAGAGTTATCTAAATCTAGGAATAACTGAAGAAACCATCCAATTCATTCAGATATGAGAAGAAAGGAGAAGGGAGACATGCCAGTAAGTCAAATAGTTCTTCCTTCCACACTGTTATCTACATAGAGCCAAGTTAGTTAACATGCACGTGAGTTTTGGCTTGTACAGGTGGTTGTTGCATAGGCTTCCACCACAGAGACTTAGCAGACAGTACATTAAGGTAATGTTAAAGAGTAAAAAGGAAAAGGCTAGGAAACCACAGAGAAGGCTCACTGGAGTGAGACCTGCTCAAAACATGGTGATCCCACTTGCCAGTACAGAGAAATGCTTGTTGAATTAGGCCTCAGTAACTATAATCTATCTGTTTCATTCTCCAAAGTATCTCCAACGCAACTCCAAAGCATATGGGGGCCAATAGCTGGAACGATGTTACTGATCAGCAGGTACTCTGGGATAGGGTCTAGGGTGTTCCTACTGAAGACAGTCTATGTCCTGAGGAGCAGAAGAGATGGGCAGCTCTGCATGTGCCAAGCCCATTTTATTGTTCATCTCTGTGAAGTAACTGGCAGAACCTTTCCTTGGCAGGTGAGACAGAGACACTTCAGAAAGTAAGCCTGTAAAGTCTGCTGAAGCAAGTCTAAGTCAGACTTGCTATTAGCTGACAGTAGTTAACAGTAGTACTTAAACACAGTTCTTCCACATTTATAACTATTGAAAAATTTGTTCTACTCAGTTTCAGCATAATTTGGTAGACCTCTTCTTCATCACTTCTAGTAACAATCCTGACCTCTGCCTAAAGCTGCTACAGTTGTTGAGTGTGCTGTTCTTACAGGAACATTCACTCTAAATATGAGTTAGAAAAGCATATTTTGGCATGTCTTCTTGCACAACACAAGTTGTAATGGTTTCTCAAGTTGAGACGGAATGTTTACTTGAGTGATGACTTTGGATAATGACATTTCAGATTATATGCTTATCAAGCAAAATAAACTTTGGTAGGTTCTGAGAAAAGATGCCATGGTGAGATTCTCTTTCTGGTACATTTCTTTTCAAATAACTATATACAGGGCATCTTAGAGTCCTGAAGAAACACTAGAGTTATTGCAAACATTACAAGATTGCCAGTAACTGAAGAGCTCCAGAAAGTAAAAGGGCAATTTCCACAAAGCCCTTATGGGGCCTGTTCTCAGGGATATAGGATACAAGGCTATCAAAAAAGTAGAAGAAAACTCTTAATTACCAGTGGTCAGTTGCTAACTATTTCTACACAGGAAAGTGATAAATGGAAATGTAATAACGGATTTATGCGCCACCACTAAGGAGGCAATGTTGCTATGTATTATATCACTGGTCCTCAGGAATTCACTAGTAGCTTTACTTGCACAGTGTTTCTTAACCAGAGGGATCCAATATTCCTTTATTTTTGCTGTTTTCTGATTTAAGTATCAAACTTAATAAACAGAAAGGAATATTCTTGCACTGTGTTTCAAGCATGCCTGACCACTTCTCATGAAGTTCATGTATGTCCAGGCAGTTTTACCTGTTCCAGATACCAGAATTGTCAAAACTACCACCTGTTCACTGATACTATCTCATCACCGTATGTAGTCATCTTAAAAAAACTCTACATTGCTGCAATAGTTGAATTGGCTTTTGGTCAATTCTAGCATGAAGAAGCTACAACAGCTGGATATCACAACCCTCCTTGCACCCTGCAGTAGTGTGCTAAAGCTACTTTAGTGCTTAAGCAACACTAAAAATTTGGTCAGACTTTTAAATTTGCACTGTGGTGAATTCAGGTGCTTTTGTATGTTTCTGAGGTAAAATAATTACTAAGAATGTGTTCACACTAGGTGTGGTTTCATCCAAAATTGCTGCCCCTACAGTGGAAATAAAGTGTTCACCTTTGAAGTATCTCTAATTATGGACCAGTGCACAGCACCTGCTCTTGCATTCAAACAACAGAATTTTAAACTGTAAAGAATAGATTAATTAAAAAAAAAAAAAAAAAAAAGGCATTTTGTTACATATTATTACTGTTTAAAATTCTCTCATGTTTTTTCCAGTCTTTCATTCTTTTCCAATATGCAAGAACAAAGCACTCTTACCTCTTTCTTAGCAAACATTTCCTGCTACAATGCTACAGAGTTATGTTTGAAACTACCACTCTGGAAGATCCAAGCACACAGGAGAATTTTTTTTTACAGCTATTAAGGTCTGTCAATCTGCCATGTATAAAAACCAGAACAGTCAGTGAACAAGCACCTACTGAGAACTGCGGCTACCTTGAGAGCCCAGGACAGAAAAACAGTGAGTTATGACATTATTTTCTAAGTTATTTACAAGTAATTTTTTACCTCTGTGCTGAAGTGTACAAGTTTGACGTCTGTTTCACTGACTGGCCATATTCTAAAACGTAGTCAATGCTGCCATCTAATGGTATTATATTTGCTTGTTGAACTAAAGGTGTCTCATTCCATCTCACACGAAACAGAATGAATAGGTCCACCTCAAAAACATCACTGTGTGCCACACGCACAAAAGCAATCCAAGCTGTCCAGAAGTAGGTCTCAAGCAGACCCACCATGTACCTCTGCGTCCTACTGCTGAGTGCTGCTGACACCAAGTACAGATTTCTGAATTATCCTAGGAGGTCTGCAGACCTTCTTTTCTGAACAGAAACTGGTTCTGGAAGTAATAAAGCTAGTTCAAACCATACTATATCTGAACTCTTTAAATCTCAGCTTTCATGGACCTTTATTTGTCCTACAAATAGCTTAGATTTGACTATATCTGTCATACTTTAATAGTATTTAACAAGGGAAATGACAGTAAAAAATGAGTAATTACCTTATTGTTCTTGCTACTCTTGCCCTGAAAATGCTAAATCTTTTTTGATTGCCTATAAAAAGTAAAACATTTTCAGTTTTCTTGTGCTAATAGGTGGCTATTTTTTGAAAATTATATTAACCTGGTTCTATCCCTCTAATAACAGATGTACAGTGTTTGTGTGAGTGGCAAGGTTTTTGGTAGAGAGGGAGGGGGTTACAGTGGTGACCCCCTCTAAGAAGCTGGACCTGCTTCTTGCCGAACCCAATCCCATTAGTGATGGTGGCTGTGCCTCTGCGATAACATATTTAAGGGGAAGCTGGGAGGAGGAGGGGGAGTAGCAGTTGCAAGGAGAAGATCTGTGAGAACACCGAGGTCAGTGGAAGAAAGGAGGAGGAAGAGGGGATGGAGGCACACCAGTGCAGAGACCCCGCTGTGGCCCATGGTGAGGGGGCAGGCTGTGGCCCTGAACACATGGAGGTCCATGGTGGAGTGGATGCCCACCTGCAGCCTGTGGGGGACTCCACGCTGGAGCACGTGGCTGCCCCTGAAGAAGGCCAGCACACTGTGGGAAGACCCCACTGTTGTAGTTCATCACTGGGAGGACTGCAGCATGATGGGGGTACCCACACCAGAGCAGCTCAGGAGGCACTGTGACCTGTGCAAAGGACTTCTATCAGAGAAAGGTCGCAGAGAACTCTCCTGTGAGAGGGACCCCATGTTGGAGCAGGGAAAGAATGTGAGGAGTCTCCCTCCCTCCCTTGAGAAGGAAGAAGTGACAAGACTGACTCCAAGTCCCCCTCCATTCCCTGCCCCCTGAACTGTTGTGGGAAGAAGGCAGAGATATCAGAAGCAAATCTGAGCTCCAAAAGAAGGGAGGGGTGGGGGAAGATGTTTTTAAGATATGGTAAAGCTTCTTCTCACTGTCCCACTCTGTCCATTAAGTGTTGTTGTTTGTCTGAATTAAATTTTCTTTTTATTCCCCCTATTAGTGTCTGAATTAAATTTATGTTCTTTAAACTATGCTCTTTTTCTTCCCCCAAGAGATCTGTCTTTTGCCTGTGAACATAATGGGCGAATCATTCCTCTCTGTCCTTATCACGATTCCCAAGCCTTTTGCTTCATTATTTCCTTCCCAGTCCTGAGGCGAAAGGGGTGAGCAAGTGGCTGCATGGTGCTCAGTTGACCTCTGGGCTCAAACCACAATAGATTATGTCTTGTAATAAACAGAAACTGAATATACTTCCTACAAAACAGACAAAAATGCATTGAGCATCTGAACTCTTTATTGAATAATCTAAAATAGTCTTATTTCATTAGTAGGTCTGAGGCCACCACGGCACTTCATCTGACCAATCTAAACTGCAAAAAAATAGTAAAAGTAATATTAATACATATTGTTCATACATGGGAAATAAATATTTGCTCTAACTTTAATATTGTCTCAGAAGATATATCATGAAGTCCTTTTCAGATTACTAAGTAATACTTTCTATGACATTTGGATTAAGTATAGTGATGAAATTTTATATACAATAATTTCTTGAGATTTTTTTGGAAACAATACCTCTTGCATAATATTCTTTGATTTTGGTGACTAATATCACAATTTTCATACACTGAATGATACAAAGAAGAGATTATATATAACTTTCAAGTACAGACTCCTGAGGATGATCTGTTAAATCCATTTAGGTGCATGTGTAAAGACATCTCAAAAATTCTTAAGCATAAACAAATACATCCAAAGGCACTAGAAGGAAGAGGGTCCCAGACATCAAAGAAATTAGTGGCTGTATATACTCAACTGTCTTGAGTGAGCTTTTACAGAAAACGTAGTAATTAGAAACAATTTTTCAAACTAGGCTTTATCTCTAAAGAGATATACATTGTTCTACAGGCTTGTGTACTTATAAATCATATTAAATTTACAACTGATCCTTCACAGATTTCTTCTGTAAAACACAAGTAACACAAAAAATGACAGGTGTAAAAATTAACTCAACTACTTCAGTAGCTGAGGAAAAAAAATGCCATGGTTTGATCTTCCTCTAATAATGATGACATAGTTGTTCAAATATTAATTGTTTTAAGAAGCATTTACAAAATTGAACAATCACAATACTTAAAGGCTGCCATCATAATTCTAAATTTAAAGTATTATGCTCTGGGATGAAAATATTTTCTCCATCTGAAAATAACTGATATTGGTTTAATAAAAAATGCTGCAGCCTCAGGCAACCTTATACATTCACATTATCACTATCTGTTTCAGCAAAACCATCATAAAATAAAGGGAGAGATATGGAAGATGTAGTCCGTGATTTATCCAGCTTCCTACCATTACTTTCATTAAGCACTGATGCAATAAGACCTTCCTTCTCATGTGTTTCTTCTTCAAAGACAGCACTGTTATAGTGTTTATGACGGTAAAAGAAAGATTTCTTTTTAAAAGAACGCTGCATCAAATACTTCCTGAAGGCCCTTTGAATGATAAGAGCTGATACCTCCTCTTGTTTTCTTTTAAGAGTGGTAGTAATTGGCTTGTAAGAAACTTTAGATAGATTGGCAGCCATAAATTTTTCTTCCATGTGTAATTCAAGACCATACAAATCTCCAGATTCTCCCAAGACTCTTTTAGTGAAAGCAAGCAAGATATCCAAGCAGTGGATCTTATCTCCACTAACTATAGGAAGGTCCATGGATATGAGATGAATTTTATTAGGCTTTGGAATGCGTAAGGGTTCTGACAGAGCATCTGCAAAGTCTGAAAGAGCAGAATATTCAATAAACTGTGTTGCCTGAGGATCAAATTTTCCCCAGGTCTCATAAAACATATCAAAGTCATCCTCACAAAGAGGATCTGTGCTTTCTTCAGTGGCAACACTGAAGTTCTCTAAAATGACAGCTATGTACATATTTACAACAATAAGAAATGATATAATGACATAACTTACAAAAAATAAAATGCCAACCTCCTTACTTGTGCAATTTTTTTTCTGTTCATCTGTTAAATTTAAGTTGGGAGCACATGAATTAGATCCTTTTAACAGAGGGACCAAAAGGCCATCCCAGCCAGCTGATGTTGTAATTTGGAAGAGACAGAGAATGCTACTATCAAAGGTTTGAAAGTTGAAAAGGTTATCAACCCCACCTTCCCAGCCAAGACAGGCAAAGTTTGTCATGCCCACAATGGCATAAATGAACATAACCAGAAAAAGCAAAAGACCAATGTTGAACAGTGCAGGAAGAGACATCAGTAATGCAAAAAGAAGAGTTCGAATTCCTCTAGCTTTTCGAATTAATCTCAGGATTCGGCCAATTCGTGCCAAACGAAAAATTCTCAAAAGTGTTGGAGAGAACAAAGTTCGAAAGCCTTCAGAAAGTCCAATACCTTTGAAAAGAAAAAGAAATCAAAATGTCAAGTCCTATCAGTGAAATTCCCTATTTATGTCCATTTTGTTATTTTCTGTGCTTTAGGTATTGAAAGCAACATCGATCATATTACATCATTTTCAACAAAAACTTTATCATCAATACTGCAACTGCTTACCAAAGAGCTTAGCAAAAGAAAGACAAATTCTAATACCTTTAAATATTAAAGAAGTATCAAGATTATGTATAGTTTGGAAACTGCTTTCTCCCAGATTTCTCTAACTCAGGGGATGAAATTTCGCATAGTTCAAGTACTTGAAAAATCCTTTTAAATCCATACAGCTCCTGTGCTGACAGCTATGGGGCTTGTTTCCCAGCTGCTGTCTGATTGCTGCTTCTTCCACAGGCCTAAACCACATGCTAAATGTGAGACTGTCGTTAATGCTTGGTACTTGAATGAGGTCCCCGAAGAGCAAGAAGAAAATAAAGGGAAACTGTCTTTCAGTATTTGTCCTGCAACATACCTCATTCTATGATCCTGTTATCAGAGTAATGATACCACAGTAATGTAAATGATTACAACAGAAGACTTAAGAAGTCAGCATTTTTCTGGGTTGCATGGGATAGTAAATGGGTACTGTGCTTAGGGATGAAGCAGAGAATTCAGATCAGTTTTTCTTTCACATTTTTTATTATATGATATAACCTGAGCTTGAATAGGAAGCACGGAACAAATAAACTGTGCAAGAAACTCAAGCTACATATGACCCTTTGTAGAGGAAATGATAAGCATCTAGTCTTACTTGAAAAGCAAAACAAAACCAAGCCAGTTTTAGTAAGACTTTTCAGAGTCACAAATAGTGGCCCAAGTTTAGAATGGTACTGAGCAACTAAATTTTCCTGAGCTTTCTAAATCAGCCCTCAGGATCTGACTCCTTAAAAGAAAGCCTGGAAAATGAAAGAAACCTTTCCCATTTTTCATGCAAATGTATTTTTAACCTGAATGTACTTTCACTGTGAAAACAAGTTAACTTGATCACATATAAATCAAAAGCATAAAATCATTAAGACAACAGTTTAAGTACAACAACTTAGAAAATATGTTACTGTATTAAATTCCCATTCTGCTAAGAACTCAGTAAAGCTCAAACTTAAAAAAACCCACAAAACCAAAAAAACCAGCACAACTATCCTTTTACCTTTTAGTACTCTGCAAAAATATAAGGGAAAACAAAAATATAACCTTTTAGAAGGAATCACTTAGCATATGGTTTCAAAAAGTACAATGCATCTGGAATGTAATCAGATATATGTAAGTGGCTACTTCATACTGAAATTTGTCTTAGTATTGGTAAGACACATTAACTGATCTAATAACAATTGATACTTACTAACTAGTGAAAGGATCACAACTGCTAAATCAAATATGTTCCAGCCACTGGTGAAGAAGTAATGTCTTAAGGCTAGTATTTTTATGACACATTCCCCAGTAAATATCGCCACAAAAAAAAAGTTGATTTTATTAAGAACATCCTTGATGCTTTTCTGGTTATTTTCTGCCATCATAACGACCATATTTAGACAGATGAAAGTCACAACAGTAATGTCAAATGCTTTGTGCGATACTATATCAAACAGTAATCCTTGGAACACATTCTGTAGAGAGAACAAGAAGAACTGTTTAATGCTACTTCTATGACCCAGTCTACATTTGAATATTCATCAGTGATTTGTGCTTAGAAATAGAATTTAAGAAAATATAAAATTAACAGTAAGCTACTGGAAGCATTTTTAGGTGATTTCTTTAGACCTTCAGAGAAAACACTCAGTGTGCTAAGTATTTTCAGGTATCATGAAACCACATTTCCTTAGGAAAAAAAATATACAGCAGGAAAACATTCAGAGTATGTTGTGATTCTCTTTTAATAGAAATACTTATTGAAGCAGATATTTTAGGATAAGCAATTCTAATTAAAATAACATAAGCAAGAAAAACTCTGAATAGTTGCTGTGTGAAGCCAGGCCTGGAATTAAATTTAAGAAACTATAAGAAATAAAGCATAGGATTATTTAAAAGTAAATAACAGCCACGGGGCATGTAGTACTCACTATTCATTCTCACTTGCAATGATCCAATTTAGTTGCAGAAGCAATATCATGCATCTTAGGTAATCAAGTTCATGTTATGAATATCAAATACTTAATATGGACCTCTACAACTAGGTTGTAGATTTGATTAGGTGATAAATAGGCTGTAAATTTCCTTAATTGATACCCACAAAGAAAGACTGGATTGGATGGAAATAAGAAAAAGAGAATAAAATGTAAATACTATATTGAATGAGGAAGATGGGCTCTAATGTGAAGTTTATTTCCAGATGCCTGGCTACTGAGTTGAAATATGGTCACCATCTTTGTATCTTCTATCATATTCTACTTAAGATGGTCTCACCAATGGTCTTGGGATGGGTTTTTGAGGTTTCTTAGATCCAAGTTTTTTTAGGGCATTATAGTACTTTTTCTGTTCCTCAGTCAAAAACAGATCTTTTCCACCTAAGTAAAGGGAAAGAAAGTTGTTATTCAGATGAAGTTTAAGCAGTCAACTAAATAAACACCAGCAAGTTTATGTTAAAAAAAAAAAAAAAAAAAGTAAGTTACAGCTATTGCAAACAGGACCTAAGAGAGCACAGAGACAAAATGTGTCTTCAACACGTCTCCTTTTCCCCTTGTTCTTTGAAAAGATGTACTGCAAAAAGCTGATCAGGGTTTGATCATGAAAGTCTAGTCTAGGCAGTGTTCCTGAGTCAGTTTCCTCAACTGTGAGAGCCTCTCTGAAGCTTTACAAATCTATTTCATATTTTAAAAATTACATAAGACTCATCAACAGGTAAAGTACTTTCCATTTATATTTTTGGGAAATGTAGAAACAGAAGTATATTGCTGGGCTAGCAAGTAAAGGGAGGATTATGAATAAGCACTTTGGGACCAAATTCTACAAGCAGGGGTGCTCATAATGAGTTTCAGGTGCTCATCTTATTCCCATCTGTGCCACCTGTATTACTTAGCAATCACTTTGAACCAAGCATTCAGAAGAAACCACATATCATTAAAGCATTAAACGATTAGCATTTTGTAAAACAAACATGTAACAATGTTCAGTAGGGCAGCTGCACTTTGAATCACTGTAGAAAGACCTCTAAAAGTTAAGTTTAACTTCTCTATATGGAATCTCAGTGAAAATTCCCAAGAAGCAGCAAAGAAATAAAAAAAAAAAAAAAAAACAAAAAAAACAAAAAAAAAACAAACAAACAAAAAAAAAACCAGCCCACTTACAGCATGTACTGAGAAAAGAAAAAAGTGAAAAGTGTTAGGTCCACATCAACTTCTAGTAAGTATTCAGTCTCATAAGCTACTTACCCAGTGTTGTTTCTGTCTGTTGGGATTATAATAACTGGGATTTTGTTATAAAGGGAAATTATTATAGTGAATTTGGACTGTTGTTCCTCAATCCCCACATATAATTTCTGTGTTCAAATGGAGAGAGCAGAATTTCTTGTGGGCCTTACTGCTATCTATCTCTACCAAGGGCAGTAATTCTTTGACACTTGGTGTATAAATCAACCTGTTGAAATAATAAACAGCTCCTGCAGAGATCCTGTCTTCCAAATGTGAATCTTGAAATTGTAAACCTCCTGTTGGGGTCTGCTTTTCTGGTATTTTTTTAATGAACAAGATGCTTATTTGAGTTCCAAGTGGATTAATTGACTCAATTTCCCTTGATATTCTGGATACTTTAAGCCTCTAAATGAATCAGGGAGAGAGCTCAATTGACAAATAAGCTTGGCACAAAGAAGTTGAAGTACACCAGGGAAGGCTGATTGTTGCTTTTCTTTGCTTGTTGTATTTTTCATTCTAAGATTTTGCCTTCCATTTCTTACTGAATAAAAAGAACAAGGAATCTAACAACTATGAGGAGAAAAGTGGAAGCAGTCAGTGCTTCATAGGCTTTAAGAAGCCTTTAAATTTCTAGGCAGCCTCTTCCTTGGGGCCATGGCTTGCATCTCAATGAAGACATTTTTTAAATCCTCAGTAAATTAATCTGTAGGGTTACTTAACTGACAACAGGATTTTTAAAAAATGTAGCTAGTTTTAGAAGAAATTCTGTTTAACAAGATCTTTTCAAGTTTCTGTACCAGTAAAGCAGTGGTTACTTCTTTCATGAGCAGCAGTGTTTCTTGATTATCCTTAACACATTTGTTAGGTGTTTACTCTCAGCAAAAAGGGATATTCTATTCTCCGAAGGAAATCTTCAAAGCAGAAGAATTCCACTCTCCTGCAACAAAATCTATACACCTTTTTTTGGCTTCTCTTTTCTAACACTACCCACACTTTCATCCTCATCCTCCTACTTAGAACAAATTAAGGACTTGGCATGAAAATGGAATTTACAGGTAAATTACTAAAAGCTTTGAGGAAAAGGTGACTCCTATTTTCAAAACTCGGTATCTAAATATTGTTTTAAATTTCTCCAAACAGCATTCACTTAATCAGATTTGGATTACGAGAGACCCTAGACCAGAAGAACTAGACTAGAATACAATTAGCTCATGTAGTACTTATCTTTTTCCTTTGTTGGTTAAAATTGCTGATAACAACTCCAATGAAAAGGTTCAGCATGAAGAAAGATCCAAAAATAATGAAAATCACAAAATACATATACATGGCTAAGAATGCTTCAAACTTTGGCTGTTCATCAATCTGTTAAAAAAATCAAACCAGAAAAATAATATTTGTAAAAATCAGATAACCACAGTTTTATCATTTCCAATTTATAAGAACAATTTTTTTGTTGTCAGGAGGGATAAATTAATTCTATACGTTTAAACCTTTATTCGGATTTACATGTAGAACAACTGTCTTGTTCTGTCTTGTTACTGTTTGTAAAGATAATTACAAAGATATATATCCAAATCCAGCTCTAACAAATTCTCAAGTAACAGATAAACAGTTCCAATGAGACATGACACACTGTGAATTCCTGGATTAGAAAAACAGCTCAGAATAAACATAATTGTGAACTGCCATCCCCTTGAATGCTATCCCAGACAAGATGCAGTTTTAAAAAGCTAGCTCACTATGATCAGCCCTCCAAGAAAACATCTTTTAAAATAGCTATTATTTCACTACATTCAAGAGTACAGCAGCTGAATAAATAAGGAAAATGTAAAATAAATTAAACATAGAAAAGTTAAAACACACTGTACTAGTGAGAAAGTGAGAAACAGCACATGGAAATAGGTAAGAAATAGTAAGGATGTCAAATATAGGGAAGAAACCCTCCAGAAATAACTGCTAAAGATGCATGCCATTATAAAGCTACTGTACACACTTTAAAAAGCAGGAAATTTGCTTCAGAGGCACAGTCCCTCCAAGACCTTCTGAACTCTGTTCCCAGAATAAACTTGTAACATCTTGCCCTTGATGTAGTATGTTTTTGTGTGGTGTCACTCTATTCTGGCTAGTTTTCTCTTGTCTAGGTTCCAGATATTTGGTACTCCAAGGATTATTGTTTCACTGTGTAGTTTGATGCACTCATCTGCTTGTATTTCTGACTTGATATTGCAAACAAAGCTGAAAAATCAATTGTATGGATAGAAAAGAAAAGAAGGAAAGGGAAAAGAGCTAAACTTTCATTTTAGTGACATACATTACGTGAATCCACTGCTGCATACATAATATCCATCCAACCTTTAAAAGTTGCCTGAAAAAAAATGCATTAATAAGGTTATTATCACTTTAATTAAAAAAAAAAATAGATAGAGCTAATATAAATGTATTTGGAGTTGTGCGAAAGTGAACAGTGTGCTATGAAAAATGTGCATCACCTCTAAAGATCTGCTTGAAAGTATGATTCACTGAAATTTAGTAAAGACAAAACAAAATTTCCGGGAAAAAAAAAAAATGGCCATGAATCTTGTGAAATGTCTTTTAATGTTAACTCTTGTTAAATTCATATTTTTATAAATTCTCTGCTTTTTGAAAAAGAAGTAAAAGTCTCAACTTAACTAGCAAATATATCCTGAAAGGATAAAAACAATTTCTAAGAAAATAACATACTATTCGTCCCTGCAATTTTTAGCAACTCTGCAGAATCACTGAACACTGAAGGATACAGGGCAAAGAATTTCATTGAGAAAAGATACAGGCATAACAGCCACTTTTAAAAATTACTTCTTTCCTTTGTTGTGGTGTTAGGGAGATCAATAAATTACCATTCCAAAATTTCATGACTTATAAAATAAAAGAAAAAATAGAAATATAAATAAACTGCATTATGCATTTTCTTTCTCATCCACTCTAAACCAACTTTTACTAAAGAAAATGAGAATAACTTTAGATCCAGTAACATGCAGACTATTACAGGTTTAATATGTTAATCAAAGTTATAACAAAACTGAAAAGCCACAAAGCACAGTGCTTGATTTTAACTCAAGGCTGCATATGCTAAAGTGTTCTTTAGGAGGAACTGAGTAGTTTACAGATAAGAAAAATGTTTATGGAAGCTAAAAAAATCCCCAATTTCAGTGAGATGAACAGAAACATAGTGGTGTCCCGTCCTTGAGCTGCTCAACACATTTCCTTAAAGAAAACAAAACTGAGTACGTTTTTATAGAACTTACCACTTGGAGAAGAGCCAAGTATCCCATCCCAACATTATCAAAGTTTACATCATTATTTGTCCATGTTCCATTATAGAAAATACAATTATCTTTGTTATCAATTAGACTGATATTTCCTTTTCTGAGTGTGCATTTCGAAAATTTTTTTCCAAGTAATTTTACTCCTGCAATGTTAAACAGGAGCCAGAAGACAATACAGACGAGCAAAACGTTCAAAATTGAGGGGATAGCTCCCAAGAGTGCATTCACAACAACCTTAAATAAATAAAACGAATGAAAAGAATTAATTATTCACATTCAATAGAATACCTTCCCAGAAACCCACTCATTTTTTCTTCTTCTGTACCTATTGCAGATTATCATCCATATAAAAACTGATAGATGACAAATGTAAAGCCAGCCTTTAGCCCAACTTCAAGCTTGTCTTAACATGTAATTCCATGGTATCTATCTTGCCTTTTTGAGGAAGCAAGTAAACCAGATGGCAATCAAAATTATCCTTGGGTAACAGAAATACATAAAATAAGATTATGGGTCTATAGTAGCTATGGGATCTAAAATTCAGGTATAGGGGAATGGGTTGTATGATCCGCATTTACTACAGTACCATAAATAACTCCTTATCTCGGAGGGGCTTTATATGAGAACAACAGACTGCTCTCCATAACAAAATGAACCTCATCTAACAACCACTGTCAACTGAATGCAGATAGCACATAAAGTAGAGAAGTCTAGCTTCCAGAAGACTGAATTGTTCTGGGACCTGACACAAGCAGTGATTATTATGAACTTGTATTCACAAATCCAACACATTGATGCTAGCAGACAGGCCCATGCCTGTTGCCAGTGGGAATTTGAGGACCATTGTCTAATTCCTTTCACCATTTTTCACCACTCCGTAGTGGGGCATAGTAAAAATCTCTCTGGAAATTATTCATTGCTATCATTATGAGAAAATACTGAGCTTTTTATCCTGGCCTTGGATAATATCCATATACTATAAACATAGAATGAAGCACATTGGAAGGGACCTCTGAAGATCAGCAATTCCAACACAGACCAAGTTGCTCAGCACCTTATCCAGTCAAATTGTGAATTTTGCCAAGGCTGGAGATGCAACAACCTCTCTGGAAAATCTATTGTAATGCTATACATGCACACTGTCACCTTTTTTCCCAGATAGCTAATTGGAAAATCCCTCACAGCCAAATCATTCTCTCATTTTCTCACCACGGGCCTACCAGAAAACACTAGTTCTGTTTCTTGCATAATCTCCTGTAAAGTAGTTAAAGACAACAATTAGATCCCTTACCTAATTAGATCCCAATCAGATCCTCCCTTTAACCTTCTCTTCTCCAGACAGAACAAACTCCATTCTCTTAGCCTGTCCTCTACAGGCCCCTGACCATCTTGGTGGCACTTTGCTGGACACTCTCCAGTATGTTAATATCTGTCTTGCACTGGAGAGCCCTAAGCTAGACAAAATACTCCAGATTCAGCCTCACAGGTGCCAAAACCAGAAGACTGAATTGCCTCAATGTGCTGGCCAGATTCATGCTAATACAGCCTGATATGTGGTAGATCTTTGTTGCTCACTGACTAATGCTTAACATGCGGTCCACCCCAGATCCTTTTCTGCAAAGCTGCTCATTTCTCAGTGTGCCATAGTAACGTCTGGTTTTTCTGGCTTAGGTGCAAGACTTTGCATATGCTTTTGCTGAACTTTCTGAGGTTTCTGCAGCCCCTATCTCCACTTGGTCAAGCTCTCATTGCAGAGCAGCCTTGCCCCCAGTGTATTAACTGCTCACCCCGCATTTTGTATCATCTGTGAACTTGCTGAGGACAATTTCTACCACATTCTTCTGGTTGTTAAGCCATTAAGCAGTATTGTTGCCAGGACTGACCTCCGAGCCACTAGTAACCAGCTGCCAGTTGAACCTCATCCCAATGATCTCTGCATATTGAACCCAGCAGTTCAGCCAATTTTCTACCTAGCTTATAGCTCACCTATCCAAACCTGATATAACCAATATCAGCAACCATAGATGGCTCCTCCCACTTCAACCATTTCATCATAGGAGACAATCAGGTTTGAGGGGCAGAAATTGCCCTTCCTAAATTCATGCTGGCTGTTTCTAACTGATTCCTTCTTGTCCTTCATGGCTTCCAGAAGGATTTGTTCCATATCCATACTGGGGCCTTAAGTTAGTGTCTCATCACATTCTGTGATCTAACACCGGTCAGATGATTTGCATTATACAATATTTTACTTCCCCTCAATGACTTTAACGATTCTAGATATTTTGCTCAGAGCTTTTAAAATTGAGTTAGAAGAATCCCCTCTCCTATTACAAGAATTCCACCCTATTTAAGTTTGAAATAATTGTTATCTTTCAGATCTACCCTGGAGAATCCAAAATGTGACATGCAAGCCTGTCTAGGTAACTGTCAAGATGAGCTGACATAAGCACAGCAGTCTAAAGAAGGGGAATTATGAATAGTATCCACTAAAGCAATGAATTAATGAATCCATTTTTTCAAGTCCCAATTTCTTGACTCATGCAATGATAAAAAAGACTGAATATGGTCACTACATTTCTTTTGCCATGAAGATGGATAAACTTTCACAGTAAAGGTAAACTTTCACAGTACAGGTTTCTTTCTCACATTTCAGTTTGTTTTCTGTAATAAATATATAGAGAGATTCTTTTTTGTTGGCAAGAAATGAAAAATTGTTCCTATTTTTTCAACCATGTTAATTTTTTCAGAAGAATTTGCCAAATACACTGGATGAAATTTTTCCATGTCTAAGAAAAATCAAAGAATGGGTTTCAGAAAAGTGGAAGTGTAAAAAAATTCTTGTTTGTTCTGAAAATTGCACTGAAAATGGAAAAATGAAAAAATGTTCCAGTGTTCACATTACTATATGTAATAATTCCTTGTGGTAACACATTATAATTCAATTTCTTTATATCATCTGTATTTATAAATTTCTGTGAAAGTGTTAGGTAATATTTCAAAATAACAACCATAAGATGTAAGTAGGCAATCTGAACCATGCCATTAAGTTCCAAACTAGAGATTCCAGTTGTAATTTTCACAAAAACTTCAAATGCAGCTATTACAAAATAGGGACACACACCCCCAGTAGCCTTACCTTTATCCCTTCAAATCTTGACAAAGCTCGTAGAGGTCTCAATGCTCTAAGAGTCCTGAGAGATTTCAGGGCACTCCCAGATGAACAAGGTGATGTGTCTTTTGAAACAGTATTTAGTCCCCAGGAAACAAATGACAGCTGTGTTCATTGAATTGAAACTGAGATTATTAAATGGTATGCAAAAAAAATATTTTTTGTGTCAGTAGACAATCTTGGGCTGATTGTTTGATCTTTGACCAGTAAGTCAAGTGAAGAAGATATCCATTCAAAGTTATTGTAATATAATATTACTTTATTTTTTTCCTAATGTTTTAAAAATAATGGAGTTCTCTTGTTCTAATTTGAAACACTATTTTTTTTCCTTTTTTTTCTTTTTTTTTCCTTTTCAAAAACAGTTCATATTATTTCCTAGAATGCTATTATAACAACCAAATTGGTAACTATTGTAATTTCATACACTACAAGACCGGAAAGGATTATTTAAATAAAATATTCCCAATTTCTACATAGTTATTCTCAGCAGTGTATACAGTAATTTCTTACCATAACTTCAGATGGTGATGTAAAAACAAAAATTGTTTTTAAAAATATATGCAGCCTTTGTTTTAAATTTTCTTAAGAGAGAAAATTAACTGAAAACATTAGGAAATTGTCTCAATAATTAGTGTCTTTTTTAAGTTCATGATTTGCCTCTTCCTGTTTGAATTTGTTATCTCATTGTCTAGCCATTGGATATTTTCATACTTTTCCTGTTTTGGACAGCACTGCTACTAATATTACAGAACTGTAATTGCAAAAGTCATGCTATATATTCTTTGTAAATAGCCATAATATCAGATTTTTCTGATTTGTTGGAATTTCCTAGCACTTCTCAACTTTCAATACTAACTATTCAGAGGCTATCAAACAGCTACTTTGACGTTACTGGAAGTCAGCTTTTTAGTTGTCCTTATTTTAAAATATTTAACTTCAGTATCTTCCCACTGTATTGCTGACAAGAAAAAATATTTCATTTGTATATGACAAGATTATATTATTTAAATTTGTCTGAATTCAGAATAAATACATACATATTGAACACTGAGCTTCCTCCATCGCACTATTGATGATTTCAGCATTTCTCTTTATAGCTGTATAAAGAATTGCTAGGATTTCTTTGGTTGCAAAGCAAAACATACTTTCCTACATGTTTAACTCTCTGGTAAATGATTTTTTTAACAATAATTTTCAATTCCCTTTACCATCTGAATTTCTTCTCCTTTAAGGAAGCATTTTTTTCTGTTTCTAAATGCCAGAGCTACCAGCAGCTTCACATTTTTCTTTTGTCTTAATTAATTTAATTTTATTTCTGATTGTTAATTGTTAATTAACAATTGAGATTGTTAATCTCTCTACACTCAGAAACGTTTTTATAACCAACATAGTCCTCAATGACAGTGATAGCTAATAAAATTTTCTTAAGCAACTTCTGATTATTACTTACAATTTCCATTTAAATTTGTCCTAAAGACTCTTTTGTATGCATTTTATTTTCATCTTTTGGAAACTTTCTTTTACACTTGTGTTTATTCATAATGAGAGTTTACATGTAGTTCTCTATATAGAAAATATCAAAATGCAAAATGTAAGACAAGCTGAATATAATACTTACACATACAATGATGAAGTCAAGCCAGCACCAGGCATTTGTGAAATAACTGTGCAAACCATAAGCTACCCATTTCAGAAGCATCTCCATTAAAAATATGTAGGTAAATATTTTATCAGCATACTCTAGAAGCATTTTTACTTTTTTCCTCTCCTGCAGGTGAATGTCTTCAAATGCCTGGAATTTCAGAATTCAGTTTTAAAACAGTTTGGTAGTTTTATGGAAAAATATTTTTAAATTGCACAAGAATATAGAGTTTGGCTTATTATAGTCACTTCACAGTTTAACCTTGGCTACCTTGATTTTCATCCGCTAGTCAAAATACTCATTCATTAGCAGTCATGCTCTTTCAAACTTCTAACTCTTGCTTTGCTCTGAGCGCTGAGCACTCACCACATAGTTTTCTATGCATTCCTTCTATTATCATTACCTCATTCAATTTAGTTTGAAGCCATGGACATGCCTGATGGTATGGTATCCTTTCATTCTAGCTTGTTTAGGAAATTCCATAACAAACAACTTTATAAACAAATGGAAGAAGGACAAGTCCCTTTTTGCAAGAGGACAACAGTATCTTAGAAATGTGGAAGTTATCAACACCACAATACATCTTTGATGAAAACACATTGTTATTGTTATTTTGCATCTGGATACCAGCTAGTTCTGTGTTCAACTCAGCCAGATCCTACTGTACATTAAATAGTAACTCAGTTTCCTTTCTTATGTCATTTTAGTTCCAGAAAGAGTACAGAGGAGCCCTCATGGGAATCACAGGGAGTTCCCTTAGAGATGCTATGGAAATTTTAAAGAAGATGGTTCAGATCTATAGTTCAGTGGACAACCTAAACTTAATGCACACAGAACAGATTTTATTTGGAAAATTCTGACATCTACCATATAGATCACTTTCACACTATTTGTTTATTTCCCTTCTGCACTATATAGTGTTCTATTTAACAAATTACTTTCAGTAGACTTAGTGAATATGTTTTCAAATCAGATAAGATTTCCCTTATTCTTCAGTAGAAATGGATATAATCAGACCAGCAATGCAACATTGTCACCTACGAGTTTACAGCCATCATCACTTTTAGATTCTGATTATTTTAATATTTAGATGATTTTAAATCTACATTTTTACTGAGCAGTTAGTCTGCTGTACCAATTTAGAAGTATTTTTATTTTTTAAGCTTTCCTAAGTAATTTCAGACCACGGTTTAGCCTCCTAATTAAGCACACAAGAGCATAAACTATGTTCCATGAAAAAAATACGAAGCAGACTATGATTCCATATATTTAAATATCTTATCCAAGTCAGAGAGAGCCCTATACTCTTGTCTCTCCCTGGGGAGAGTAGAAGAATGTGAGAGTAGAAGAAATAAATTAAATATAATAATATGATTATTTTCTTTTACTGACAACCATCAACTCAAAATTTGAGGAATTAAATTAAATTTACCAGTGCTGTGCTGCTCAATATTATCATAAAAATTATAAAATTTTCAAACCAGTTATGTTTAACAATTCTGTAGCAGGTTTTTCTAAATTTCCACCAAGTTCTGCCTGGAAACTTAGTGATATCCACTACACAACATGGACAACATTCAACACAACCTGAAAAGAGAAAGAACAGCATGTTGGTTCCATGGAAAATGTGGAGACATGGAATCTAAAAAGTCTAAAACATCTTAAAATGAGCTTCTACAGGCTATGTGCTCTACAAAGAATGTGCTGTTTTACCTATGGGGTGATGCTGTGGCTGAAACTATCTAAAACTAAAGAAATGACAAAATTTGTAGACCAAAATAATCTCTTTTAATAGAGCAACACATATATAGAAAAAGCAGAGATTCTTTTGTGCCCACAAGCCCTTCTGCACAAAAAAATCCATTACTTCTATCTAAAAACCTTGCTTATTTTATTTTCTGCATTTATTCTTTCTGTTTTGAAAAGAGATATTAACTTATTAGTGGTTTAGTAAATTATTCTTTTTACTGATTTTTTCACTTGATCGCACTGCAGAAACATTACAACTAGATTCTCTGTTCACTGTTTTGCACCAGAAATTCACTTCTTCATTAATATGTAAAGGCAGTAGGATCAAACTATGACAGTCAATAGTCTAAGGAGCAGTTCAGGCAATCAAAGGTAGATGTCCACATTGGGATGAGCTGTACAGTCCTCTGAATTCCGTTAGCTGTATTGACTGGATATTCACCCACTGTACTGGGAGCTCAAACAAACTCAGCTAAGTGCCATTTAAGAAATCAGGTACTGACATAAATATCCTAACTGACTTCCCGCTGCCCCTTCAAAAGTACTTGGAGTGCCTTTGTTCATATACAAATACCTACAGGCTGATGCCTCAATATAAGACAGAATCACACTCCAAAGATGACATTTTGCACAGGTGTTTGGAACCATTTTAGGCCTCTTCGGATATTCTACAGCTTCTGTGACAGTTCTGCCAACTTCGTGCAGTTGTCTTGCATACACTCAGGCATATCAAATGCTCCTAAATGCCTGTGTTCAACTCTGCCCCAGTTCTCTGCTGGCTTCAGGCATATTTATTTGAGTTTTTATGTTTGTAAATAAGTATCTCAGGCAAACAGTTTCTGCCAATTTGGAAATGTTCCAAACACATATCTTTGAATACTGGTTCATTTGGTGTCACCGCAATACACAAAAGATTCTTACTTTCTGCAAAACAGTCCTTAGGTAGGTGTGACTTTTTAGGCTGGGAAAACGTTTCCAGAAGAATAACTGGATCCACAGTGCTGGCTTCAGAATAGCTACCAGCATCACATTTCTGAACAGGAGAAGGGCAAAGAAGAGAATTTATTTGAGTTTCATTAATAAGGTTGCCAGATTTAAAATAAATGAAATTTATCACTTCCACTCCCCCTAAAAAAAATTCTGCAGCGTATAAATTAATTTTAATGCTGCTGAACCAAAATAAAACTACAAATAACAGGACAGAAAAGGAAAATCCCTACTCATTTCTGAAAATGAAGAGAGAATTAGATTTTCATGAAGAAATCAAGAGTTTTGTCTAAAGTAAAGTTATAGCATAATACAATCTCTTTTAAACATTTTTCTTCCTGCAAGACCAATGTAGACCACTAGAAGAAATCAAGAAACTTATTAAACCCATGGAAATAAAGAGTAGTTTTATAGGTGTGTGGGTTACCCTAAAGAAAATAAGGAAAACAAGTATAAAGATAAAGGAATAAATCAACCTACCAGCCATAAAGTGTAAGTGCCCTGTATGACATGGAAAGGGAAGTCATGAGGATAGGGATAAGAAAGAGAAGCCAGGAGAAGGGAGAACTGCCTTTGTTGACAGCCATGCTGTTCTACACTAACTTAAGGTCCTGGGGAACCTTCAACATAGACAAAAATTCAATTATTTAAATTCATGGGCTTTTAAATATTATTTTTTAAATATAAACATAATTAAATACTGTATAACAAACAAAAGTTCTGGCAATTTATCTAAAACCAGAAAATGCTAAAGTGGTTTGATTTTTGGAGGTAGTAATCCAGAGCGTTGCTGAACTTCCATTCAATTTTGTAGATCACTGGAGTCAAGCCATGATTCTTCACCTTTTTTGATGTGGAAGGATACTGTATGAGAATATGCTAAGTTTCTAGACCAGAAAAAGTATGGTTGTTTGGGGATCCATTTCTAGAGAACAAATTTTTGCATCCAAGAATAACAGCAAACATAATTATCTATAAAAATTAATAGTATGTATCAGGTATATTTAAAGAAAATGTGTTTCTTGATTAATTTGTTTAATTATTTTGTACAAAATAATATATTCAGTTCCACTGTTAGCCACGGTTGTTTATGAGATACAAATATCCATGCTTTAAACTATTATTACCTCTAAAGAGATACAGCATCTTCACTGGGATTATACCTACTACTCTTCAAAAACCCCAGTTTGTCCTGTCATTGCTGAATGAGGGAACTGCTGTGACTATTTTTATGTCTAGCATATTCCACAAGATGAAAAAAGTTATAATTACCTCTTTTTGCTCTTTCTTTTGGTATGTTTCTGAAAAAACATTTATAATTTCAGAAGCCCCAGAAATCTGACTGAAGCCGCTTGAACGTCGACACTGCTCTCTATGTCTTAAACTGTCTCCCTGAATGAAATAATACAAACCAGTTGATTTTACACATTTTTCTTCCTGACAGCCATTCTTAAAAGTCAAAATTCTTTAACAGAATCTAAAGCATCCACAAAATTTAGCATGTTTGTCTTTTTACAGATAACTAAATGATATCCTTAAAAGGCATGTAAAAGCATGGTTTCTTCCTCAAATACTGTGGTCCTGTGGTTATACTGTGGAAACGTATCATTCCTCAAGATCTACATTTAGCACACAGATGGATTCCTGCATCCAATACACTAAGTTCCGACAAACTGTCTCAGTAGCAACCTTTACAGCTAGACCCCAACAGTCTCATCTTTCTAGTTACAGGCAGAACTGCTAAGTGATCCCAATCCGCTCTTGGTCCTTTCACCACTACAAATTCCAAGCAATACCAGATTCCACTGCAGCAGGGAAAGAATTTCTGTGACCAAATGCTCATGGACAACATATATCAAATAGCCACAGATGATTCTAAGGTGACCGGCAATTTCTGCTTCTTTGAGAACCTGTCCAAAGACAGTCCACTGATAATGTCCCCTCTTATGACCAAAACCACAGAAAATGGATCCTACCAGTTCACCTGGACATGACCATATGATAATCAATCCAAAAGTAGCACCTGCTTTTGAGATTTCTGTCATGGCATAATACTACTTGTTCTGATAGATTTAAAATATGGTGATATCACAATCAAAACACAACTAACACTCGCAAAATAAAATCTTTATCAAGATGATCTAGGTACAGTATAGTCGTGAAAGCCTGGTGTTCCACCTGAGCTTGCTGCTCACACATTTAGATGCATTTCTCAAATGAACCAAACCCCATATTGCCACATTCTTACACCATCACTTTTACCAATGAAGAAAAAAAAGCACATCTTAGAAAAACTCATTGCTACTTCAATGTGGTAGCTGGAGAAATAAGCAGAAATGAATAAAGACTTAAACTAAAATCATAAGCTACTTTCTGTAAGAGGCTTTCTATCTTGCTTTATGTGAAGAACCTGCAAACCAGCTCATTCTTCTGTTGTATAAGCCAGCTTCTATTGGTACTTCTTTTAGTACAGGTCTGAGAGGTTGGTTTTTTTTTTTCACCTTCTGACAAAAGATTGCAGGGATGGTATATTGAAGTCTGCTGCTTTTTATTACCACTGCCTGTGAGTAAGGCAGGCTTCTAAAAGAAATTAGTTTGAGGTCCTTGTGTGCTAAGCTGAGCTGAAACTACTACTGGATGTTTCAGACACAGCTGCAGTGCTGTCAATGGGCTAAAAGGTATTACCCTTACCTTCTGTAGGTAAAAATATTTCTACAGGAAGAATCTCAGAGGATGACCCAGTGATTCTGAACTAAAATTAATTCATGCAGACAGATCATCATACTCAAACTAGCATTCATATCCTTTATAAGCAATCACACCACATATAATAAAAGTAATGATGCTGTCACAAGCAGAATTTTGTTAAGACACAGCACCCTCCTCAAAGGAAAATAACTAGGTAATATTCTGTCTTATTAAAAGTATAATACATCATTGGAGAGAAGAAAAGAAAGCAAAAATAAGAAAAAAATAACAGGAAAGCAAAATGGGAGAAAATATGAAGTGCAAAAGGGGGCAACACACAAGTAATATGGACATGCAGCAAAGGACACTATTGAATTTAGTGAGGACACAAAGGGTATAATTCAGATCCTGCCCTAAAATGCTTAATTTTTTTAAAGATACCTAGGGGTACCTAAGACATACATATGCATAGTTAAATACAGCACAGGATCTTCAGGAACTGACAGACATTGTTTTGAAGGTGCATTTAAAAGCTGTATGAGATAAATAATCCAGCCTCAAATGGCACTTGATATCTATGAGGTGAATAGTATGTGGAATCCTGAGATTCAGGTATCTAAACGGAATAATCTAATTGTGGCTGATACCTAGTGTCATCTGAGGTGTTTCTATATATCCCTGGCCTCCAGATGTTTAAAGACCTCCTTTAGTTCTGTGTCTTATCTGTCAGTTCCATGTGGATGCAACAGACACCGAAATATCTCAAATACCCCTAAATGCCTCTGTACAGGCAAATTACTCACACCATTACTGACTATCATGGCAGTATAAATGCCTCACTCACATGACAAAATCAGTATTTAGGTATCTGTATTTAAATGCCTAAGACTTGACCTTAATCCTGCCCAACAAAACAAAATCAAGAAATATAAAGAGGAGTCCAAAGTATCATAGAGGTGAATAGGGGACTAAAAAAACATTAAAAAGTATTTTTTTTAAGGTGAAGCTTTTATTTGCATTCCCTTTGGATTCCATGCAACTGAGAAGCAACATATATGCAACACAAGAGGCCTGCCTTCCAAAACTTCCAGGTGCCATCTGTAAGGCAAAGGAGACAAAAAGAAAGAATGCCTGTCTTGATCAAATTTCATTTAGCCCTTGACAGCAATAAATGGAAACAAAATAGACAAAAGCAGAATTATGATTATCAATGAGGAGAATGATGAAAAAGTGGATATTCAATGTCTCTTATTGAATAACTAAGACTATTTGGTAGCTCTTGCATTTTGAAGATACTAGAAGAACAAAGAAAGTAAAATGGCAGAAACAACAGAAGGGATAAAACTTACTGTTGAGTCGTCAAGACTATATTTACAGACGGAAGTTACAATAATATTTTAAATATTAATATTACTTACCTGTTTTCTATATACTTTTTCCGTGCATACATTGTGCTCATCATCACCTTCATCAGTGTAAGTCTCTGCTACTGCAATGGGAACACAGGTACTATGACTGGCTAAAAATTCTTCATATTTCCTTGTTATTGAGGATCTGTCTTCAGTATTGTAATACTCAATGTCAAAGCAATTTTTGTCTATATCCTTTCTGACATCTGTCATGGCATAGGTATTTTCCTCTATGTCTTTGGCAGAAATTTTCACCAAAGTCTTCTTTTTGGCTGTTGTTTTGAGGTTTCGTTTCATTATTTTGCCACAATGATCCAAAATTCTGTCTTTCACAGACTTCAGGCCCTCATGAATCTGTGCAATGGCAATCTGACATTTAGTCATTTGTTCAGGTTCCTCTTGTCCCATTGAGCAGTCAGTACTGAATGAGCTCAGCAGCAAGGCAATGAATAGGTTGAGGACCTTAAAATAGTTAAAGTAAGTTGGAGACACTACTGCTAACAGAAAAAACATTTCAGAAAACCTGCCTTAGATAAAAAAGTATCAATCTTGCTTTCGTCAACTACTGCAATGAAATTAGTTACTATTACACTGCAATATTAACATAGTATGATATGACTGCTTCTGGAAGGAATGGCAGGAGAAAAAAGAAGTGAGGGTTTGGGTATATCAAATATATTTTCACATGCTCTGATGTCCATAATGTATGAGGAGCTAGATATGTTGAAAAACAGCAGGCAAAGATAAATTTTAATAACACCACTATCAAAAAGGATCTGGTATAGAACAACAAACCAAGCAGATGAAAAAGGTTTAATCTTCCAACATATACACACTATATATAGTATATGTCACACAAACTAGAAAATCTGGGTGCTGTAAACTTTTGATAATATAAGTTGGTAAGCATTAAAAGCACTCAACAGTTTGGTTATTAGATCCTAGCAACAAAAAAGATTAAGAAATCAGATACCAAATTATCAAAAGCACTGCACTTCTATAATCTAGGTAAAAGGAATAATTTTATTTTGCTTAGCAGCTACCTCTTATGTGAGAAAGAGAAATACAGGGGAAAAGGAAAAGAAGACAGCAGAAAAACATATATTAAGTAGCATGTAGAAAAGAGAATAGTGTGAATACCCTTCGAATGATAAAGTTTGCCTTGGAAAAAAAGAAGCCAGTGTAATTGGATGCATTCAGTAGGGACTGAAAAATAATTTGAAACTCACCACCAGGTTTCCTATCACCAAGACTAGCAAGAAAATGGGAAGACATAGCTCTTTTCCAGCCACTTCCATACATTCCCACATGGTTTCAATCCATTCTCCACACAATATTCGGAATATAATCAGGAATGAATGACAAAAATCCTTCATATGCCAGCGTAAATTCTCATCAGTGCTTATTTTATAATAATTTCTCTTGTAATGCTTGCCCAAAACCTGCTTTCCTACTACAGCAAAAATAAATACAGTGATAATCAAAACCAAAGTGAGGTTACCCAGAGCACCAACTGAGTTTAGAATTATTTTCATAAGAGTATTTAAGGCTGGCCAGGACTTTGCCAATTTGAAGATCCTGAGCTGTAAGTAAAACACAAGAGAACAATGTGAGTGGCAAACACGGCATAGATAGCACAGCACACATAAAACCAGACCCTGCATTTATCATGCTGTCTTCAGTAACACCATCATATTTTTTCCCCAGATAAAGGTTTTTAATCGTTCTGATCCAAAAGCACTGTGCTTAAGCTCAGATGGTTAATGTTACTAAGAACAGAGAACTGCCAAAGGATGCTTTCAAATTGTTTGTGCTGTTAGATACGAGCATGTGTAAGGCTATTAGTATTAACAGGAATAACAATAAAAGCAATAATAATCAAGTGGCTTATAGGTACTTGGGCGAGACATGAAATGACTGCATTTTGAAATCAGATGTAATCCAGACAAAAATGGAAAAAAATTTTTTCTACCTCTCACCCAACAGACTTTAAAATAGGATCTGAAAAGCCAGATGGGATCTATTCCATGCATCCGGATGAGTAAAAAAGGACATTTTTAGTCAAATTAGCATTCAGGGCTGTTAAAACCTCTCAGTCATGATACGCAAGATGAAACAATTCAACTGAATTTCTAGGCGTGATAACTCAGCAAAGCTATGAAAAATGTTAGAATTAATAAATTTAGCATTCTAAATACACGTTAAGGACATAAGCAAAAAAGAAATATTATACATAGATATCTCAAAGCTACTCCTCTTTTTCCCTAAGATAGAGGAAAGCCTTGAGAAGACCTCAAGGCCAAGTCTAAGCCTTGAGGAAAGCTATGTTATTTTACAAATCTCAACTCAAAAGGAAAAGCTGTGAAGGAACCTTTGCTACCCTTAAGGTCATGAAAACACTCAGACAATTTCTCTTCCTAACTGAAGATCTGCAATGCAGTTGAGCAGTGCCACTGTACAGACCTAGAAGAGAAACAATGAACTCTCTGCTAGGTCAAATCTTCAAGGTCGTGCACTGTGTCAGAGGATTTGTAGTATCCAATACGTACAGTATAATAAACATATTGAACCTATTCTTTAATAGTCATTTAATATTCACTCTAATTAAACATTTATGTTGGCTTACTATTTACCAACAGAGAGAACTGATTTAACAGATTCATCAGTAAAATAATTTGTTATTTCACTGTAATATTTTACAAATCTATACAACACATATACTTTTAAAAATGAATAAATAAATCATTACCAGTCTGAAATATGACAGATTTTCTTTAAAGCTTATTAGGCCAATCATAACAACTATGCTATCAAAAATATTCCATTTTTGCTGAAAATAGTTGTAAGGATCTAAAGCGATGATTTTCAAGATCATTTCTGCTGTAAAAATCAAGGTGAAGACCTGGAAAGAGGAATAAGAAAATCAGCAAACTGTGACTGAAGAAGTATGTCTCCTTATGGGACTGTCACAGTGTAAATATGGAGTTATAACTCCATATTCACTTTAGCGTAGACTTAACTTACCTTGTCACTTATATAAATCATTTGTTGGTAATTGCGTGGCATGTCAGGATACTCCAAAGCCATGAATAAGGTATTCACGATAATGCAAACCATGATTAAGAGATCAACAAATGGATCCAAAACTACCAATTTCACCTTCTCTTTGACTACTCTCCAGAATGGACAACAATTCCAAATTAGATACTTTTGAGCAAATCGTTTCAATAATGACGGGCATTTCAGTTTTGACTCTTGAAGTTCTAAATGACAGAGAGGGAAAGTGACATAAGAATAAACTTACATGGAATTTCATAGTATGAAGAAAAAGACCATAAGTCATAGAAAAGATTGAAAAGAAAATTCAATCTCATGTGAGAAGAATGGCATCACTGAACAAGGTTGTTTTACTCATTCTACACAAACTAATCACAAGTTATTTTAAGATCACCCTTAACAAATCTCATAGCTACAGAAATAGGTGATATGATATTACCCATCTCTTCATATGTTTAGTATACTATTGAAGGATGATAAAGGATCTGTACTAAGGAGAAATAGCAACAATCTCTGGTAAAATTGACAGCTGATTTTCTGTGAGTTGCATCCGCGCAGTCACAGATGCAGCATGGGTTGAAAAAAGGTCCAGGAGAAAATGAAGAAGGGTGTCCCCCATATCTTAGTGTCCATAGTTGAGGATAGGGTTATAAGATAAGTCAAGTTGAAAGGGACCTCAGGAAATGTCTAGTGCAACGACCTTCTCAAAGCAGAGTCAGCCGTGAGGTCAGAGACTGCATAACCTGTTTCTCTGTCTGACTGTCATGGTGAAAGCTTCTCCTTACACACAGTTTGAAGCTCTCTTCTTTCAATTTATGTCTGTTGTCTCATCTTCCACCTGTGCACCACTGTGAAAAGCCTGGCTCCATCTCCTTGATAACGTCTTCCTATGCACTGGAAGGCTGATACTCAAAACCTTCTCTCCAGCCTGAACCAGCTCAGCACTGGGCAAGAGCTCCAGTCCCTGACTTGGTTGCCCTCTACTAAACTCTTCTTGTACTAGGGAGGTTGGAGAGCAAACCAGGCATAGTACGTAGTCTAGCAAGTGCTTAATAAAGGACAATAATCAGTTTTCTCCTGACTACACTTCTTTTAATATAGTCCATTGCTGCTGCAAGGGCATGCTACTGGATCATGCTCGGCTCTCCACCCACTTCCCAGCCAGCCAGCTCCCAGCAAGAGGTTCTTGCAGACATGCAGAAGTTTACATTTGTTGTGGCTGAATTTTCATAAGGTTCCTGTTGGCTCATTCCTCCAGCCTAAGTGCCTCTAGGTAGTAGCCCTTACCTCCAGTGTATCAAGTGGTCCCCCCCCAATTTGGAGTCATCTGCAAGGTTCAAGAGCAAGCCCTCCGTTATCTCCTCCAGGTCACTTACAACAAGACATGTCCTAGGATACACCCCTGTGGTATTCCATTTGTCACCTGCCTGCAGGTAGAATACAACCTGTTCCCTAGACACTTGAAGCCCAACAATTTTTTTGTCCACCTGGTTGTCCACCCATGCAGACCCTAACACCTTAACTTGTATTAAAAAATACTGTGGGAGACAGTGGTGAAAGCCTTGCTAAAGTCAAGGTAAATGACAACATTGGTCTCCCCTCATCCACAAACCCCAGTCACTTTATTGTACAGGGCAATCAAGTTGGTCAAGCATGATTTACTCTCAATAATTGCAACTTACAGTTACAGTTACATGAGATAAGAGAATATTTATTTTACAGAAATTTACATTTGACTGCAGCATAATTTCCCCTAGTGACTTTTAAAATAATGCTGACTGTGACATTTTGATCCATTAGGTCAAGTTACACAATCATCATAGAAAAAACACTACAGAATGACTTACGTAAATTATCTGTAATAACAGTGGCTGCACTCATTAACCTCTGTCTTCGAAAAGGATCATTAATAGAGTCCACTGACAATTCATAGGACAGCAGTATCTGCCTCTTTGGTTAGAAAGAAAACAGAAGATAATATAACAAGGGAATATGAATAAATGGCAATATAAAAAATATGTTTAGTGTAAGATAAATATGCCTTTTTAAATATGCACTGTTATGAAGCCTTACCTTGCTGAAAGAATGTAAAAAACACAATACAACAATATCATGTGTTTGCCTTTGAAGGCAAGGACATTTAATCAAAACCGGTAATACTTTTCAAGAAATTGTTTCTGTCTGAAAATATTTAACAATAATGATGCCATTATGTAAGAAGTATAAAATCATCAATAGGGGAACAAACAAAAAAAGTAATTTCATCTTTCCAGTGACTGATAAAAAGTACATACAAAAAGAACACTGATGATCAGTTTGAAGTAATCATTGGCTATTTAAATATTAATGATTAAATATTAACAAATAATTAATATTTATTAATACTAAGGATAATTATTTAGTGAATCAAAATCATCATTTTCCCAACTCTATTGAGCCTATCAAGATCTATACTAATACTGAACTGCCTAAAACTAGGAATGGGACTGGTTTTGTTTTCATTAGAAGTTACAGAATGTTAAACTCAGTGTTCCTGATGTGCACTGAAGAACAGAGAGGGCAACACCTGTGTCTTATGGAACGCACTGAATTATTATCAAAGATTCAGTTCATGACACATTAATAGCCCCCACACACATACACTTTTAAAGACTAAACAGACAGTTGTAAAACATGGGCTGAAAAGGAGAGGTAGAAAAAAAACAGAAAGAATGAAGATTCCACTATCAGGGAGGACATAACTAGAACTACCAGCTGACAGGCACTGACCACATCATAATGCACAGTACCTTATTATTCCTTTTCAGTACAAGTTGATTTGTTTCATTTTCTTTTTGTGGGGAGGGTATATAAGTAAAGATATATCATTCACGGTAATACGATTTTTATGAACATATTCTATAAAGCTGTTATTCAGGGAATGAAACTGATGTTCTTGGCCTCCGGGGTTTAATAATAATCATTTGTTTTCTTTATTCTTCTTTATTTTCTTTATTCTTCTTTATTTTCTTTCTCTCTGGTATTTTAATGACTTGAAAAGCTAGGCAGAACTCAGCTGATAGAACTGTCGTAGAATAGACAGATTAAATGAATTTATAATAGAGTGCTAAAATGTTTATTTTTCTACCTGTATTTTTTCAGAATCTAACACTCAGACTGCTCTAATCACATGTCAGTTACCAGTTCAACTTCTCTTTTCATTCTTTTCTATAATACTTGGTGTCTCAGAGGAGAGAAACCTAGAGAAATTTGTGCGCTGACCTGACTGAAGTTCTGCCTTCTTGCTGAAATTCACATCTGTTCAGAAGCATTCAGTTAGTGTTTTTAGAAAGGTTAAGAGCATTCATCAACACTGAACTGGTTATTGCTGCCTATATATCTCTAGATGAAGTAAATGAGAAGTCCTCTGACAAACCAGGATTTAAAATAGGTACATGCACTCGAGAAATTGTCCATTTATGTTTTTATAGAAATGATCCTACCAAAAAGTTTCTACCCAATATGCTTTATTTTTGACAGCATCTTTAGCCTCTTTTTTGTGATTAGGGAGTACATTGAAGAGTCCTCAGCTGCAGCAGTGCTAGTACTATGAGTAGTTGCCAAAATATGAAACAAACTGCCATGTTTGCTGCAGATTGTATTTATCTGACTAATGGTAGGACTCTACATCACAGCAGCTCACACTGCTTGGATCATGCTCTAGGCCTTCTTTTTTCTTTTTTCTTTTTTTTTTTTTTAATATAAAATACCAACATTTGTAGGACAAAGTGAGAACTGGGATGTAGGGGAGTGAAAGGAAGTGAGTATACAGGTGGACTGTGCATCTTGAAGAACGCTCATGATTGATAAATAGCTTCTTCCACTGTCAAATGATCATCTGTAAGCATGTGTAAGACAGTATAAGACTACAACCAGGTTCTCACACACAGTAACCTGGAGCTGGGTCTTGGAATTCTTCATGCAGATAGTGTAGAGGCATCTGTTAGCAAGCACAGCAATGTGGTTTAAACTCTGCAGAATATATTCCTGAAAAGTGTCTTCTATTTAGTATTTCTCCAACCAGTTTCTAATGCAATCTATTATCTGTTTCCAAAAGTTTCTATACATAGATCTTCATAACTTTGCCATTCTCTACACATAGAGAGGGGAAGGGACCTTGGGATGGGTCTGAAAATGCTATTTCTGAAATATAAAAATACAGATTGCATTTGGAATCCAACTTGTGCAGATTTTGAAGCCTTGGAGAAGTAAGGTCTAGGAACTAAACCAAATTTATCTCCTGGTTCAGTCATCTCCTGCAACACAGTTACAGACTTAGAAGAAAAAAATTAAAGAGCGATAATCAGTCATAAGAGGTGATTTTTATACTTACAGAAGATATGACACCTGCTATGGAAAGACTTCTTTTTCCCTCAATAGGCATAATAACACACTACCATGGACTGTGACAGAATGTTCCCTTAAGTACAGCAGAACCAAATTAGGTCACAGAATGGTATAATATTCTTAACACTGCAGGAAAAATGTTAATGACACTCTATAAGAACCAAATACTCTACTAAAGGAGATGACAGATGGCAGTTGCTGCCAAGTGGATGATTTTGACTCCTTCAGCTCAGACACACAATTTAATGTAGCTAGGATCATGGAATTTAGAAGAAATTCTGACCATGCTGACTGCCAGAATGAAAACTTAATCCATTTTAGCTAGGATGACATATCTGATAAAAACTCCCCTACAAGGATACTTCAAAAGGAAGGAAGTTGTGCCATTACTCCCTTAGTTCTGCTACTGGAAAGTTTCCATTTTCTATGAGATGGTGGGAACAATTCTGATGTTATAGCAGAAGTAAGAGAGAATCTGTCACAAGATGGAACAGACTATCGGCAAGGGGAGGGTCATAGAAAAATATGTTGGGAGACAGAGGGGTGAGGGATAATATCAAAATGAACAGTGCTTGTTTTGGTGATCATTTCCAGCTCTCCACATCTAGAGACCCTGCTCAGTCACAGTAATTTTTCACTAAAGAAATGGAAGGAAGAAACACATCTGAGAGGGTGAATGAAGACTAATTTGAAATTCCAGACTGCATTATCAAAGGTGTGGCTGGGAACCAGGGTTTCAGTCAAGGTGTTATTTGGACACCATCTATTTTTGCACCATCTCTTTTTTCAGTGGACCCTGTTTGGTCTAAGTCACAAGCCTGTACTGGAGATTACTGAACCAGTATAAGGACATTAAAAGCTTTCTTTTTAGATATTGTTGAAAATAATTTAGTAATATGGATAATTGCCTGAGAATTATTTTGGAAGATTTAGTTCAAGATTAAAATATCTAAATATAGGCATCTAAATGTGGATGTTTACATAGAGTCAGAGAAAGATTAAAGTTGGGAAGATGCTCTGGAAGTCCTCCCACTCCACTGCTCAAAGCAGAGTAAACCTCAGCTGTAGGGCTTTTTCCAGCTACTTTCTGAGTATCTCCAAAAGCAAAGATCCAAAAATTTCTCTGTATGACCTATTCTAATGTTTATGCTCTGACACAGTGATTTTTTTTCCCCTTAATAACTAATTGGAATTTATCTTGTTGCAACTTGTTCTCTTTGACTTTCCATTGTGCACCTGTAAGAAGATCTTGGCTCCTTCCTCTTTATACACTCCTATTAGATACTAGTAGGCAGCAATAATCAGTTTCTTCCTTTTCCCCTTTCTTCTTCAGGGTGAACAAACTCAACCTCTCCACCCTTCCTCACATATCATGTGCTACAGTCCCTTAATCATTTTGGTGGCCTCCATTGGCTTTGCATGATATCTCAACTTAATCCTTCTACTGGAGAGCTCAAAACAAAACACAAGACCCCAGGTGCAGTCACACAAGCACTGGGCATGCCAAGTCAAGATACACACATGGACTAAGCATTGAAAGTGTAACAAATCTATACTTTACATTGATGCTGGACCATTAGTAATATGATAATAAGGATTGTCCTTGAGATATATAATATTTTTCCAGTGTCAAAGGTACTGTGAAAAAAACCCCAAGGTTAAGCATAGTAAGAATTACAAGTCTTAACGGCAGTTTCTTAATGGATTTAGAAAGGAGTAATGAGGAGAGGAGCCAGAAGTCACTGCTGTAATCAAGATGTGAAATAGCACATTTGGGATGTAGCCTACTATTCAGACATCTACATTTAATTTGTCCATGTGCACAATGCATCTAAAATCCCATTGTAATTGATGCATTTTTTTTACAAGTTTGATTCACTTAAACCTAAGTGTCTGAAGGCATTTGAGATAGTCTATTGAGACATTTAGTATCAGACATCCACAGTCTCAGACTAAGCATACATAGCACATCATGTCTGTACTCTTCTGTAGAGTAGGTGGAGGCCAAGTAAGACACTCTAGAAATCCTCTAATGTCACTAGGCATCAATTTGTGACCCAAAAAATTAAATCTCCATTGGACTCTGGAAGTTTAGAACCTAAATCACATGTAGACACCTGCAAACAAAAACCTGGAGCACAATCCAATTGTCTAAACCCAAGAATTTATTAACATTTGAGATGCCATAATGTATTTGGGATATTCACACAGTGTTGTGCCACAGACACCCAAGATATACAGGATATCCAACCTGACAAGAACATCTAAAATGACACTAGATGCTTGTAGTTGGACAGGCGAATTATGCCCCTAATTTTGAAAAACTTCATACTGAACTAAATACAACCCTAAATATTTAGGCCACAGAATTAGCTGTGTGTACAAAAAAAGAAAGGTTAGGTCATTAGGGAAATTGTAAAACTTACAGGATTTTTTTTGTTTATGTAGCACAATAGAGATGCCACAGATCTCACCACAGCTGTAAATGCAGAAGGCTATAATGTGTCATAAGTATGCTACTGACAGCCACTTCGAACTTTCCTTTCAAGTCTATATAGTGCTGTCTCCCTCTGGTCCCAAAACCTAAATTTCAGATTGCTTTAAAAAAAAAAAGTTAATCCAATGCATGCAAGGAGAGGAGAAAAAAAAAAAAAAAAAGGAAAAAAAACCGCAAATAAAGAAAGTATCACATGCAAGTCTAATGAATATATCTTCTATTTTGAATACTTACAAGTTTCTTGTGGCAGTGACCAGGCTGTGAATGAAAAATGTGCTCCTCTTTGCCATTATTACCTAAAATTAAGCTTTGTCTTAAGATAGGGTTTTCATTCTTCATCTCCTCTTCTTTTGATTTTTTCAAGTCAGTAACTGACATTTCAGAGCTGACATGTAAGGCCTTATTACC
Organism: Athene noctua; assembly: GCF_965140245.1. Taxonomy (NCBI): domain Eukaryota; kingdom Metazoa; phylum Chordata; class Aves; order Strigiformes; family Strigidae; genus Athene; species Athene noctua. The sequence goes on along the minus strand of NC_134038.1, from coordinate 109,012,304 downwards.
TTCTCCTGCAGCCAACATCTGGAAAAGAAACAGCAAAAGGTCTGAATATTACTAAAAGGCAAATGCCAATGCATGAACTAGGATCATACACAGTTTAATAACTATGCTATCTGAATGCTTTGCACTAACAATTCCTACCTTTCAAATATTAAACAACTATAAAAAGATAGGAGTACAAAATACTATTCACAATACTGAAAGATAAAGCAGGTTAACTTATCAGCTACTGTAGTTAAAGTTTGTCCTTGCCACTTTAAATATTTTGTATCTGAATTACAGAATATTATGGTGTATCCTTTTACTCTCCTTTTCTTACTTTGGAAAGGACCTTGAGTGCAAAGACAACAGAAGGCTAAGGGCTCACACTAAGTCCTAAACTGTTAAACCTTACTTAACTAGTAATCCTGTTGAAAGAAAAATAGAATGAAGTAAAGCCTAAGTAAAGCTTGGCAAGCCGTAATTTTGGACAGAGAAACATCAGAGGCCTGTTGACAGTTCTAGAGAAGGTATCTGGTAAACTAATGATGCCTTTCACCTCCGTGATAAAATTGAATAGTTTCTAGAGAATATTTGTATGTGCTCTTACAAGTCTGACTTTTCTGATTGTTAGAAGTAAATCAGAGGTATCTTTTATAAAAAGCTAGAAGATAAAAAGTGTCTTACCAATAATTTTTAATCTATCTTGTTGCCTTAGATCAAACTTCACTTCTCCAAAATAAAATAAAAACAAGGTGATCCCTGATCCCATATAGGCCAAGGAATGAATGAATCTAGGGAATATTGTGCCAAAAGGAAACACTGTAGAAATCTGATGTGTGTCTATTAGCTCTCCAAACGAACAGCCAAGGAACTAACACAGTCTATGGATTCCCTTCTACATTAATAAGGAACTAATGACATTATCCTGGCTAAAGACTATTCCTGCTCTTGTCAACTGATAGAGCTTCTGCATGTAGTCACTCAAAAAGAGGCATGATGCCTCTTAAATACCTGAGCACAGTGGCTTTCAGAAAGCTTGCATTTTTAATCAATCCTGAAATCTATCAGTATCAGAACTTCCAATCTCAGGTAACTGTAGAAATGACTTTTCTTATGGATGCAAATTTATCCACGCATAGTTCCCGCATCAGACTACACAGTAATAGGAAAAAGGAATATCCAGAGAAAGGAATTTTTGTACACAGCACTAATGATAGTTTACAAGAATTGGGCAAACCACAGAGCACAGGCACCTATGCAGTACCATAAAAGCTATATACTTGCCAGCAAGTCATTCCTATACAGAGTCATGTCTGCAAATTCTAAAACTTAATATGATTTGACTTGGACTCATGCTGTTTGCTTGTATCACATAAATGTTTATATATATTTAAATATATATATATACATACACATGTATTTATAAAGAGACAGAAGGATAAATTAAGTGTAAAAAGCAGATGTTTAATAAAAAACTTTATTTCCCTAATTCACAAAGAGAAAAAAACAAAAGGAACCACATATTATATATTATATACTATATATTATATACTATATACTATATATTATATACTATATATTATATATTATATATTTATTATATATTATACATTATATATTATATATTATAATTTACAAACCCGTTCTTTCTCTAGAATTTGTTGGGCATCCTGAAGTAATTTTTCCTTTGCCTCTGTTTCAGCAAGAGTAGCTCTGTTTTGTTCTTCATATGCCATAGTTACTACAGCCAAGATCAGATTGAAGAGATAAAACGAGCATAAAAAGATGACCCCCAGAAAAAATAAGACATAGTTCTTTCCTGATGTACGAATAGTCTGTGAGGAAAAGGTAAATGTTGTAATAAATTCTTAAGAAAGTAACATTTACAATAGAATTTCAACTAACTTTAAAAAAATTATTTTTCTATACGATACAAAAGGTCAACATACCGTACTGTTTCCATTAAACAACAGTAGGATCTGCTTCTTGTCTAAATTACACAGAAGGTCTAAAAATATATCTAGTCAGAAGTTCCCCCAGCCTTCAAGTAAATAAATTTCAGCTCTTGGAAACTTCTCTGTCATGATACAATGTTTTCCCCTTATATAACAGGCCATCAAACATTCATAATGATGACATGTACTGCAGCAAAGTAACAAAATCCATTCTTAAAATGAAGTTAAATATCTCCCAGCAAATTGGGCAGATGATCATCAGAGTTTAAGTTATGAGAAGACACCTTCAGCTGGAGAGAGATATACAGGTGACTACAGAAGAAATGAATAAAACTCAGTAATAAGGATGAAAGGTAGGATGATGTAAATAATCATGAAAGACGGTATCATTAGAGAATCAGAGGCACTGTTTAGACTGCTTGCTTATTCTTACTTTTTTTTTTTTTTTAATGGCAGCAGGGGGGATGGCTCAAAATTAAGCTCTGAGACATTAAAAACTAAAAACTGTGTGACCTCCAAATGGCAAAAAGAAGATGTATCCATTTAAAAAAATCTCAGTCAATAAAGTTTGCTGGAAAAAATTTAAAAGTGGACCATACGAAAGTTACAGAAGAAGGAAAAGGATAATTCCCTTCTAGAAAAGGCACTTCATAGATGTAAGGGATCAAGAGAGTTCCCTACATGCAATTTTTGTATCATTTTTGTCAAAAAAATGCAATTTAAAAGTTACATTCAACTCTCTGAATCAAAACCATAAAGGCTCCAACTTTTTTGGTACCAATTGTGAAAAATAATCTGAAGTGAAAGTGTAAATGTTGAGCCAAAAGGTTTGGTGAAGAGTCAAGACTGAAAAGGAAGAGAAACAGTATGTAACAAGTCCTCATATCCCTTGCATCAGTGAGCTCACTAGCCAGATCTACTAAATGCCCCAATCCTTTGGTAGTTACTTATTAACATTTAACTACTAATCACTGCATCAAGTGTGTTCTCCAACAGAACTATGAACATTCACAGGGGGACTGCTCCCACCCAAAATCATTTGCAGGTGTTACAACTTAAGTCACTTGAAGCTACTACCTTAATATTTATGTTGATTTTAAGAGGAATTTGGTGTTGGTAATTTTAAAACAGGTACAGATTTTTCTAGTGGACATAAAGCTCTAAACTGCATGTCTGAAGTCATTCTAGCAGGTAATAAAAGTCCTTACTTGTCTATAGAGACGCTCCCAGTAATCCTGCGTCATTAGACGGAATAAGGAAAGGAAAGCCCAGCCAAAATGATCAAAACTTGTATAACCAAAGTCAGGATTCTTCCCAATCTTCTGGCAGCTATAGTTTTCTGGGCACTCTTTGCTAACAACAAAAGAAATGTTAAACAATACTTACTTGCAGTAAAAAGCATCCAGTACACAACATCAAGTATAGATTTGTTCAGTTTATTTGAAAGTCTGTTTCATTATGCCCCAATACAATTCTGACAGAAGGTCTGATTTATATCAGACAATCCTAGAAAGCCATTTGTGTAGTCAAAGAAACTAGACAGAAAATCTAGTTCTGACCAGTTTTGGACTAGACAGAAACACTCCACTGATGTAGAATACATGCAAACAAATACATAGAGAGGGCAAAAAATGGAAATATATTTACTTCTAAATAATTAATGAAGATGAGGAGAGTTTATTAATATCTCTGTAGTGCTAGGGCCTGAATAATATGTGCTGAAACAAAGCTGACCTCTAGATGAACCTCACAACAAAATGTTATCCATTATTAGTATCTGTTAATTAGTAAAATCTGTATTACCATTAGTGTTTATTATTAGTATCTGATCATTAACAAAATATGTATGCTCACTAGTGAAAGATATAGCTTAGACAAAATATAATCAGTAGTGACGATAAAATGTCCTGAGAATGTATACAACTTCCCTTGTTTAGCAAGGTTAAAGACTAAGAACCCAAGTGTTTGGCCTTTTTGGAAACTCCCTTGGTTCTCCCCTGCAAGCCCTGGCCAGGCTTTGGGTAGAACCCAACAAGATGGTGAAAACAGATGTTTCAACTCAAAGAAAAGTGCAAGTCATCCTGACTTGCTGATTATTGGTATATAAGGCTGGACCCTCTTGCCATGACTTTGGATGCCTCAACTACAGATGGACACATCACATAGGACTTCTCACTTGCAGGGAAAGGCTCTCCAAATCCTCACTGCAACCGGGGCTCCCCAGCAACTGTGGATCTGGATGTTGGTAACATATGCAAGTGGTAATGTGCCTTTCTTAATCACTATTCTCCCCATCATGTAGTAAAGATTAGGTGCATTACCTTGTTTGTTCTTATTTTCTATAATTATATATCATTCTACATTACCATTATATTACCAGTGGTTAGCAACAAAACACATATATAATTGCTTGCATTCTAGTACTTTATTTCATTCTTTTTCTGAAGAGAAATATCTGGGTTTTAATTTAATAAAACACACAGACATATTCCACCCTCCTGAAAAATCACCACCATTCCTTTAGGCCAAAAGTAAAACCACAGTACATCTGGAGGAAAAAATAAGAAAGTACTAAAACTGTTGTTCACTTACTCAGGATTTGAACTGAACCCACAGAGCAATATTTCAGAAGATTTATTCATTCTGTAGCAGATATCTAATAGAAAAAAAAAAAATCAAGGAATCATAAAATCAGATGTTCTCTGTTCCTACAGCACTCCAACACTAAACCATACATTACTGCATTTTAAAAACACCCTGATGGACCAAGTCTCTGTGAAAGACTCCTTTCACAACAAAGGGCATACAGGGCTGTTTCTCAGCAGATCTGTCCCTATGGCATTTAAAAAAAAAAAAAAAGAAAAAAAAAGGAAAATTAACTGCACAACTCACAATGTAAGATTTGATTTGACCTCCAGTAAAAATAAGAATCTCTGTGAGAAGTAGACAAAAATCCCTGAACGATATCAATTAAGTAATGGAAAAAATAATTCTCTGTGCAGTACCCCTAAAATTAGGATCCCCGTGCAATATACATAAGTAAAGAAGCAAATGTTTATAGAAAATTCATTCCCTTCTATCCCACAGACTGTTAATCTTTCTCTAAATCCAAGATTCACTAATCTCACATTCAGTTGTCCCAAAGACTTCATATTGCTACTTGTGCAAATGGAAGGACATATCTACTTGTGAGAAATAAATGCAACTATATTTTAACATCTCTGTGAAAAAACAAGACATACACAGATTATGTAAAGGAACAAAATAATAAAATTTACCTTCATCATTTGGTACATATATCTTGGCATCCTTACATAATGTGTCATTGTATGTAGCATTACTGAGGACACATTTGGATGTTAAATTTCCCATAAAAAGCTGGAGGCCTATCAGAGCAAATACACTCAAGCAAAAAACAGTCAAGATCAACACATCGCTAAGTTTCTTAACGGATTCAATAAGTGAATTTACGATGACTTTCAGACCTAGAAAAATAAGATCAAACAATACGCAAAATGAAAAGAGGAATGCAGCAGCGTTCCCATATGACAACATACAACAGTTGCAAGTATGTTAAAAATAATCGGTGTAAATTGTTTTGTTACTTCAGAGTATTAAATGAGGTAAAATAAAGCATAGGTATGAGCAAAGGATTTTTAGTTAAATTTCCTAATAACTTATTTGGCTTTTACTTCCTTCTAACACTAATTTTGCTAATTTGAAAATTCTAAATTAAAATGGCATCTAAGAAAACTCTTAGGAACTTTGATGAAAATGGACAGATTTCTGTGCTTGATTAACATTAAGCAGGTACTTTGCATTGTGCCAAATACACATTATAATAAAGGATAGCTTCTGCTGACCTCAGAGTATTCTGTCTTAGAAGACAATGCCTTACAGAGGTCACCAGTTCAAAAGCAAAAGAACATTTATGACACCGGGAAGGCAATAAATATATGCTGGGGTCCACGCAGCTGGAATGCAGCTTGGCAAAAAAGGACTTGGGAGTTCTGGGGGACACCAAGTTGAACATGAACCAGCAATATTGCCTTGCAACAAACAAAGTGAATGGCATCCAGAGCCGCATCAGGCAAAGCATGACCAACAGGTCAAGGGAGGTGATTATTTCCCTCTACTCAGCACTAGTGGGGCCTCATCTGGACTACTGGATCCAGTTCTGGGCTCCCCAGTACCAGACAGACATGGACATACTGAAGAGAGTCCAGCAAAGGGCCACAAAGAAGATGAAGGGATTATTGACCTCTCCCATGAAGAATGTCTGAGAGAGCTGGCACTGTTCAGCCTGGAGGAGAGAAGGCTCAGGGTGGATCTCAGCAATGTGTATAAATACCTGAAGGGATGGGCCAAAGAGGAATGAGCCAGGCTTTTTTCAGTGGTGCCCAGAGGCAATACCAGAGGCCATGGGCACAAATTGAAACATGGGAGGTTCCCATCACGAAACCCTTTTCTACTGTGAGGGTGAATGAGCACTGACACAGATTGCCCAGGGAGGTTGTGGAGTCTCTATCCTTGGAGATATTCAAAAGCTGTCTGGACATGATCCTGGGCAACCAGCTCTAGGTGGCCCTGCTTGAGCAGGGAAGTTGGACCAGATGGCCTTCAGAGGTCCCTTCCAACCTCTCAGCCATTCTGTGATTCTGTGAAAATCAGTTATATACAAACTGAAGAACAGTATTCTGGCAGAATAACTGAATTTTAAATATGACATAGGCAGAGAGTGATATCCATGATTTTTCTAGAAGTATTTAGTAAGAAAAAAGTGCAATTGCATTTGATGTCTGTACTCCATGATGAATATATGTGCTGGGTTTGTGTGCCAGGGTTTTTGGTATTGGGGAGAGTTGCTACAGCAGTGTCCCCTGTGAGAAGCTTCTTGAAGCTCCCATGACTCCAACTCAGACCCACCTCTGGCCAAGGCCAAGACAATTAGCAATGGTGGCTGTGCCTTTGTGATAACATATTTAAGGAGGAGAACCTGGGAAGGAGCTGTGACTTGTTCATCAGGAGTTACAAGAAGAACACCTATGCGAACACCAAGGTCAGTGGAAGGAAGGAGGAGGAGGAGGAGGAAGCGGGGGGGAGGTTTGCCAGAGCAGAGAGCCTCCCTGTATCCTGTGGTGAGATGGCAGGGCCACCCCCCTGCCACCCATGGGAGTCTATGGTGGAGCAGAGATCTGCCTGCAGCCTGTCCAGGAACCCCACACCAGAGGAGGTGGCTGTGCCCAAAGAAGGCCAGAACTCTGAGGGGAGGAGAAGATCCCACTGTTGTAGTTTGGCACTGGGAGGACTGCAACACACAGGAGGGACCTACACCAGAACAGTCCAGGAACGGCTGCAGCCCATGGGAAGAGTTCATGCTGGAGAAAGTTTGTGGAGGACTGTCATCCAGAAGAGGGGAACCATGTGGAGCAGATGGAAGAATGCAGAAGAGTGATTCCCACTCCGCCTTGGAGGAAGAAGTTGCAAACTAACTGCACTCCTCTATTCCCTGTCCCTGTGCTGCTGGGGGAAGGAGGTTGAGATATTGGGAACGAAACTGAGTTTGGAAAGAAGGGAGGGGTGGGGGGAGGTGCTTTTAAGATTTGGTAATGCTTCTCACTGTCCCATTCTGTCTGTTAAGTGTTGTTATCATTACTATTTGAATTAAAGTGATGTCTGTTTTTTCTTCCCCTAACAAGCCTCTCTCTTGTCCATGAAGGTAATGGGTGAATCATCCTTCCATATCCTTATCTCAGTTCCTGAGTCTTTTGATTCATTTTCTCCTTCCTAGCACTGGGGGGGAAGGGGTGAGTGAACGCTGTGTGGTGCTCAGTTGCCCTCCAGGCTCAAACCACGATGATATGAAAGGAAAAGTATTGGTGGGTGGTTTTGACATTAAAAAATAAGCGGTTCTTATGTTTAACTCCTGTTATAATTCCATAGCAAAATCAAAAATATATTTGTAATTACATACAAATGGTAAAGTTAATGTATATTATGATAATGGGATATATAGACATTTATAGATTTTCAAATGAGTTTTTGCACTTAAGACTCTGAAATCCATAATTTGGTATCCTAGTTTGTGGCTTGACTTACAAAGATAGTGAATATCTGGACAGCATATGCAAAACACTGTTGAAAAATATTATATTCAATCGAGATAGTGGATGTGGTCAGTAAACAAACAAATGGCTTTCTGAAATATTGTGAAGTCAGTATTCTGGGAAATAAACTGTAGAAGACTGAGCTAATTAAGTATAATCTGAAACCAAAAGTATGTTGGTATAGCCATATTATGTTAAGACAACGTACTGAATAGGGTCTGCTACTCAGGAAAGACAAAAGTAAACAGAGAAAGGCACTGGGCTAAGTAAAACTGAACATTAGTGATGGGATAGAAAAAGCAGAAAATATAAAAATTTTCCTGTGTCAAAAGCACTTTGAAGAAGATAGTAAAAAATATTCTGTTAGGATGGTACTGAGAGTTACTACAGACTGAAAAACAGTCACACCTTGGGATCCCATTAACCATGTCAAAAAGTGACCAGAAAACTGAAGACAAGAACAACAGAGAAATTAGAAATAACATACTGCTGAAGCAAATAGAAAATTAGTAAGACATGTTTTTCCTTACCTGGTATTACTGAAATAGCTTTCAAAGTCCTCAGTACTCTGAAAGTTCGAAGAGCTGAAACCTTGCTCATACTTTTACACATGGTAACATACCTATAATTTAAAGCACCATATAATTGAATGCAAAGATTTAACTTTTCAGAGCATATGCATATTGAGCACACAGTAATGAATAAGTTACAGAAAATAAGTAGGTCAAATATGTCCTAATGTAGTTTTCTAAAGTTAGGAATCTAAGTCCATTTCTAGGTATTGATATTAAAAAATGAGACTTTTGAATAGTGCCTCTGAAAAGAACCACAGCAAGGTTTTACTTAGTGTGGATTTGGATGCTTAACTTCTGAAGAGTTTATCCATCAAAATGCCAAATAAATATAAAACCTTCAATGACATAACCACACCCTCTCATACTGAGGCTAATCTGATTTAGATCACATGAAACTATATGTTGCAGCTATCTCAAAATTACATAGTATATACTTCAGGAGAAGGGAGTTGAGGAAAACTAAGTTTACAATATGTTAATTCTGTACTACATGTCTGTCTTTCTAACTTCTATTTAACAGTCAACTAAGAACTTGAGTATTGAAACTACTTTCAATTTAATCATTTCGACAACTTGAAAACGTCAGAAAATTAGTATTTTAAGAGTTGCACATTCTATATAGCACTTTAACAGGTTAGCCCATATTTCATAAGACTTCTTTCACATCAGAATGGACATGAACTGTGACTCATCTTATGACAAGGTCATAACTGGTAACAGAATTCCTTAAAACAAAAAGTTTCAGTAACAGAATATGAGAAACATTGGTTGGAAGGGACATCTGGAGGTGATCTAGGCAACCTACCACTCAAAGCATGACTTTTGTCAGCAATAGAACAAAACACTATGTCTTTGCCTAGCCTGTAAGATTAAATAATTCTCAAGTAGCTTAAGTAATAACTGCACTTAACTGTCGAGTTAATTTCCAAATACTTTTATTTGTTGCATGGTAGGACCCAAAAAAACAGAAGGAGATGCTATACTGCAAAGCGCTTATATCTGCTTGAACACTAATTAGGAGCATGGGTAGGGAAGTAGGACCATAAAATGAAATTGTTCATACAGCTGTTCAACTACTTGATAGTTGCTGATGACTAACAATGTGTAACCTCCTTTGTGGCTTATATATTACCCATAAAAATACTTTGTTCATATACATATATATATGTATATATATATATGTGCGTGATGACAACTGAGTACAAGACTTATTATGTACAAATAAGGAAAAACCAGTGCTGGATATGACAGTGAATGGCAGACTTCCAGAGCCCATGAGATGGTGGAGTTTAAGACCCCAAGAGAAGCAGGTAAGATGAACAGCAGAATAAAACTCTTGGATTTTAGGAGAGTAGATTTCGGTGTTCAGGGATCTGAAATTGCCCCAAAGGGAAAAGTGGCCCCCAGAAGAGCTGGTTGATCTTCAAGGGTATTTTCTTCAAAGCACAGGAACGACATACTCTACTCTGTAGAAAGTCAAGCAGATGTGGCAGAAACCCAGCTCGTCTGAACAGGGGCTTCCTGACCAATCTCATATTCAAAAAGGAAGTGTGCACAAGGTTGAATCAGAGAGCTCTGGGAAGAGACACTGCCAAGCATGCAGGGATGAAGCAAAGAACGACAAAGTTCAGCTGAAGTTGAAGCTAGCAAGGAATATGAAGAACAACAAGAAGGGCTACTCTAAGTAAACCAGTAGTGAAAAGATGACTATGGAAATTGTGGGCTTGTTCAAGAAGGTAGGGAACCTAGTGACAAACGACATGCAAAAGCTGAAACTACTCAACGCTACTTTGATTTGGTCTTTACCAGTGAGGTCTGCTCTCAGACCTCCCAGGTCTCTGAGTCTAGTGTCAAAATATATGGAAGTGAAATATTATCCATGCATCTAAGTACTGTGATCAAAGGGACAAACTTCAGCTGGCAGCTGATTACTACTAGTGGCATCCCTCAGGGGTCAGTCCTGGGGCCCATATTGTTTAAGAATTTCATTATCATCCTGAAGAAAGGAACAGAGTTTGCCTTCAGCAAGTTCACAAATACTAAACTGAGGGGGGAGCAGTCAATACACCAGGTGACAAGGCTGCTCTGCAGAGTGAGCTTGACAGACTGGAGTTACGGGCTGTAGAAACCTCATGAAGTTCAGTAAAAGTGAAGGCAAATTCTTGCACCTTGCATGACCACAAGTAGGAGCTGAGGGCAGATTGGATAATGAGTAGCTTTTCAGAAAAGAACTTGGGGTCACGGCAGACAACTTTAACATGAATGAGCAGAGCACCCTTGTGACACAGAACACCTATCAGATCTTGGGCTAGATTAGCATGAGTCCAGCTCATATGTTGAGGAGCCTAGCTCAGACATTTGAAGGAAGTGATTTCTGAGACTGAATCTGGAGTACCTGTGTCCAGCTTTGGGCTCTCCAGGGCAAGAAAGACTTTTACATTCTGAAGCAGGTCCAACCAGGGCTCTAATGGGGGCAATAAGACAATTAGATGGTAAAATTGTTAGGCTGGGTTGGACTTGTTAAGTCTGAAGAAGAGCAGGCTAATGGGGTGATGGAGCAGGAATCTTATTGCTGCCTTCGGCTGCCCAAGGTAAGGGCTTAGAGAAGATGAAGCCAGGCTGTTCTTGGAAGCTCACCAGGAAAGGATGAGAGGCAGCAGATGTAAGTTGCCAGAAAAGACATTTCAATTAGAAACTTGAGAGAAAAAAAACACAGTGTGGTTAGAATGGGGTGCTCAGAGAGGCTGTTGAATCTCCATGGTTAGAGAAATTCAGAACTTGACTTGACAAGGTCCTGAGCAACCTTATTCATATTATTCCTCCTTTTAGCATGGAGCATGATATCCACATGATCTCTAGAGGTCTCTTCCAAACTAAATTACTCTACACCTCTAATTAGAACAAGACAACTGAAAATTATTCAGAAATGCTAAATTACAGAGATTTGCTTTGAAAGCTCTGAGACTGGGCATAAGTGAATCTGTTCACTGCTGCAAGTAAGACTATTTCATTTTCAAGATTAACTTTCTGCATTTGCGATGCAAATTCTGACTTGTTTTCTTCTTCATTTCTTGTTCACCTAGCTAGTTGGCTTTGATATGGACCTAAAATTGACCACAGCAATGATCCATCTGTCTTCAAGAATGACCCAGAACAGATGCTTACAAGGGAGTTTAGAATCATGGGAGTGATGCTTCCCAGATTTAATTCTTCCAGCAAATTTATAGCTCAGGGACTTCCTGAACAAGACATAGTATCTTTGTGTTAAAAATAACTTTTAATGTGTTTTCATCCACGATTTTGTCCAGAAGCCTTCTGAATGCAACTAAGCTTTTTGCATCCACAACCTCCTATGGGAATATGCCTACAAGTAGTGTGAAAAAAGTACTTTCTTCTTTTTTATTCTGCCATCTGACAACTTCATTTAGTGCCTTTAACTCTCATTGTAGAGCAAAAAAAATAAATTATTTATTCTCTTTTGGGCTCTGTGCCACAGACTTCAACCATGCTCCTGTTCTGTATTTTTTTAATGAGAGTTCTATTCTATTTAGTTTCTTATTAAGTGGAACACAAGGCATACTTCTTCTCTGTATCTTTTTAAATTCTGTCTTCTTTTGAGCTGGCAGGAACAAAACTACATATAGTCCTGAAGAAAAATATGGGCCACACAGTGAAATAATTATGTGTTTTTCTTCTTTGTTTATTTCTTACCTAAAATGTCCTCATTTTCTATTTTCTTCTCTGACCATAATTGCACACTGGAGTGGCCTTTTCACAAGACTGTCTATTTTAACTCCAACATCATTGTCCCAAGGAGTGAAAGCTATTTCAGAGCCCATAACTGTGTATGTAAAGCTAAGTCTGTTTTTTTCTTGAGCATCTGTTTTGCCAATTATCAGGCCTAGCATAAAGGACACAGCCAGCATAAAGATGAACCAATAACCAAATTGTATTTGATACAAAAGGGTCAGTACATGGGTGAGCACTGGGGGTACAAACAAGTCAGTCAGATTATACATAATTGACATCAATCCCACTGACCCCAACAACAACACAACATGACAAATAATGGGTGGAATAAATGGTGAAATGCAGTCTTTCATAGAAGGGATGGGAGACAACCAAGTCAACAAACCAAATACATAAGACCAAGGAAGCCACATACTGAATCTCTACACAGCCTGTGTTTACAAAAGCCAGACCTAACCAGAGCCCAGTCCCAGGGAGGCAGGAGGTCCTTCCCCAACAGGGAACTCTGCACAGTGCATCCACCTCACAGACAGACACTGCCCCTGCCTGCAAGTGGTCCCAGCTTTTATCCCTAAGTGGGACACCTGACCTTTGGTTACTTAATGCAGACACCTGGGGCTCATTTACCCCATGGCTCTCCCTGCAAGGCTGCACCCTGGAGGGAAGCCTAAAGGCAAACTCACCCCCCCTTTGTGAAGGGCTGTGGGAATCACCCACATGTCAACCTTAATTTGGGTTTTGGGGTTGAAACCCCAGCATTTCAGCATCACTTTACATTCTTGGGATTTCATCTGCTATTTATCACCATGTCATTCCACACCTTGTGACCCACTTGGGATCCTTCTCAGATGAGTTTCATTTGATGCAGAGTACAACGAAGACAACATAGAGAGGCATGTTTGGTTTCAGCTGTCTGTGCAATTGCTTCTTAATGATATTTGCATACATACTAAACTGAGAACAAACAGTTCTAAGATGAGCTTTGATTTTAGGTCTTGCTTTAAGGTCTATGACTATTTTTCTCTTTGCAGATATGCAAAGGGTGATTCAATCACAGTAACTCTTAAGCAGGTAGGATCCCAACAACTCTAAAGAACTTCAGCTATACCAAATAGCATTTTATTTGCATGTTTGTCCCTTGAGTGCAAAAGAGTAACTGAGTTTTACTTACATTACAACAATAACTACAAGATCCAAGCAGTTCCATGGATCTCGAAGAAATGTAAATTCATTCCAAACAAATCCTCTTGCTAATATTTTTATCAATATTTCACCAGTATATATGCCAGTAAAAAGATATCTGAAAAGGAAAATGTATATTAAAGTTATAGAAATAAAAATAGATGGACAGAGATGAAGGTGGAAAATGTGAAGTAAAATAGGACAGGCTACATCACTTTCAGAAACATCATGGGAAGATGCCTTCCTGAATTTTAGTAAGATTTCCATGTAAATCTATAATCATAAATGTTCACATGAGCATACCATAGTATTTCTGAGTAAAGGATAGCTCACTTTTTTTTTTTTTTTTAAGACTGTGTTTATGTTCTAAAGCAGGCTGAAAAACTTCAAAGCCTCAATACTGTGGAAAAACAATAAGAGCAAAGACTAGTTTTAGTCTGTAAAGTCTGCACATTTTATACATTTATTCTAACAAATACTGTAGAACTGAGAGAAATCCTATTAAGCTATCATTATTACCATGCTTACCTCAAAATAAGAGGAATTAAAATTATTAAACCTCTGAGGCTCCAGGCACAGTTTCAAGATTTAATTCTAGAACATCAACCCAAGTTACACTGGATACAGTGCACAATGACAAAAGGTAACAAGACATTATAGGTAGATGGCTTCCTAATATGAACAACTGAATTTGGGGTGTCCCTGGGAAACAGTAAGAAAGAATGGAACGAATGTTATCCCTTTACTTTTTGCATGAGCTGGCCATAACAGACACTCAGGTTATTGCCTTAGAATAGAGAGATATTAAGTTAGAATCCTGCTGCAGTGTCTCTCTAGACTTAAGACTTAATCCTTGTAAGGAAAAATGGGGCAACTTGTTGTTACACCAGATGGCAAAATTAGCCAATGTAGAGAAAAGGGCATATGGTATAAGCCTCCAAGCAGAGGCACTGAAGCTCCACAGAAGACTGTGATATAATAAACCTAAATCTTCCTCAGAGGTCTCTCTGAGAATTTTCAAGCCCCAGAATTAGATCACCACATTATTTAGAATTTTCAGTCCAGCATGTTATCTCCTTAGAAAAAGAGGGAACAAATGGCAATTGAAATACTTACTCAGTCCAGCTGAGTGCTTCTGGAAGCTTAGTTACAGCCATCGAAACGCAATTGAGTAACACAGTACATGTAATAAAGCCAACGAATATTGTGAATAATAAGTTAAGGAAAAAGTGCTATATTATAAAGCAATAAGTTCAGAAGAGTTGCGATTTACACACTAAAACCCATATAGATAGTCAAATTATTTGGGTTTGAATATATTCAGGACTTTTTGTGTGTTTTCCGAAGAAACAGATGTCAGATCAAACTTCTGTTCATCTGGTAAACTTCATGATTTAAAAATAACAATGTATAATCTGCATGCGGCAATAGTTTTGGAAGTTAGGACATTAGTGAGACATAATAAATTTGACAGAATAGATGAGGAACATAAAGTAGAGAGCAAAATCTGAGTCTTCTGCTGTCTACTGTTATTTGAAACTTTAGAAACCTGTTTGAAATCATTGAATTACTTCAGTATGTCCAGAGAAGGGCAAAAAAGCTGTTGCAGGGTCTGGAGTACAGGTGGTACGGGGAGCGGCTGAGGGAACTGGGGGTGTTTAGTCTGGAGAAGAGGAGGCTGAGGGGAGACCTCATCGCCCTCTACAGCTACCTGAAAGGAGGTTGCAGAGAGCTGGGGATGAGTCTCTTTAACCAAGTAACAAGTGATAGGACAAGAGGGAATGGCCTCAAGTTGTGCCAAGGAAGGTTTAGACTGGATATTAGGAAGCATTTCTTTCCAGAAGGGGTTGTTAGGCGTTGGAATGGGCTGCCCAGGGAGGTGGTGGAGTCCCCATCCCTGGAGGTGTTTAAGAGTCGGGTTGACACAGCACTGAGGGATATGGTGTAGTTGGGAACGGTCAGTGTTAGGTTAAAGGTTGGACTAGGTCATCTTCGAAGTCTTTTCCAACCTAGATGATTCTGTAATTCTGTGAAACCTCCATTTCTTCCCAGCAGAAGCATGGAATAAAGAGAAATGGGCCACAACCCCATTACAACTAAGGGCTTTAAGCCTATGAAAACCCCAGGGAAAAGCTTAATTACAAATAACCAGTGTTCTTTGAAACTGGGAGTTCATACATAATATTCTTACAAGAGACACCTATGCTCTGCAACAAGTTCAGAAAACTCTCTAATTTTATGTGGCAGGCAATGAAAACATACATAAGAAAAAACATCCTTTCATGAAAGTTCACTTGTCAACTAATAAAAGCATTTTTTTAAAAAAAGCGAACACTGGCCTTAAATTTTGAGTTTATTTGAAACTGAACAGTGAATTTAGTAATTTCTAATACCATGAATACACATTCAAATTCAGCCATATGTTCCCATAAAAGGACCTATTTCTACAAATTAATAATTACAAATGAAAACAGATGTTTGGCAGAAAGAGCAGAAACTACTTAGACAATGGTTTTGCACCTGTGATCCTTCACATTTTTACATTGTTCAAACTATGTTGATAATTTTGCAAAAATATAAAAAATGGGCGCTCTTCAGAACTTTATAAACTTGAGTGTGAAATACATTTATTAGGATAACATCAGATACTTTCAGCAAAACATTTCTGTAAATCACATCCTTCATGTTTTAATAATTAGGGAGCCAATTTTTTGTTTGCCTTCTTTAACAAAAAAAAAAAAAAAAAACAAAAAAAAAATTAAGCTTGTCACCACAGTAGAAATTTAGAAAAAGTTCTGGAAAAGGCCTAAAATATCGTACAGTAGCCTCTAAATGTTGTTTTGTAACAATATCTGCAAATCTGATTTTAAATATGAGATTTTTTACATTTTTACTTCTACTAACACCATGTAAATATCTCAACTGTCATAAAAGAAAGATTCAGTATAACTTTTTAAAAATCTCTATCACAGCCACATGAGCTTACATTTACATTAATATGAATAGAGGAACAAAATGACAGAAAATGGTACAGTATATATTGAAAATGAAATAAGCGAAACCAATAAAAGGATATGAATGTGTCAGAATTTTAATTGCTGCTTTTCTGACAGGATTAAAAGGACCAACTATACACAAAGCAGGTGTGGCTGCAAACCGGAAAATAGTCCTCCTTTTATTTATCACCATAAAAGTCTATAAAAAAAAATATTCATAGTATATGAAATATTTTAATGAAACAAAATTTTTCCCCAAAATTAAATGTTTACATTTTCAAATCTGCATCTAGAACAATATCTAACTGTGATTATGAGTAAAGATTTCCTGTATTCTTACTTAGAGCTGTGACCTGATTATACTATGTTTTGAAAGACACCAGCTATATAAAAGTTCATTATTGACTGTGAAGAAGTAGTAGTAATGGGAATGAATTTGAAGAGCAAGTGATCATGTTCACTTGGTCAAAGTAATTAGAGGATACTATTCTGGGACTGCAACAATGGTATTTATCATTCTTAAAAGTACCTTACTCTTGGATAGTTTTATAGGCTAACAAAAGATTATTTGCAAAATACAGATTGTGTAGGACTGCCAGAATCTCATCCAGCAAAAGCAACAATTTTTATTTTAAATATCTCTAAATTATCAAGTAACACTGCAAATTCTTCCTAAGCTACCTTAAGTTCATGCAACTCAGTACTTTTGCCACATGAAGTAAAAATGAAATCTCTTAAATAAAAAACATTCACTAACTTTTATGTAAATTTTTTCAACTGAATCAGCCTTAGTTTCTCTTCATCAAGAATATAGCTTTGATTACTTTCAGAAAAAAACCTCTGCAAGAACAAAGCTTTCTTCATGTTCTCTGATTAAACTATTATATTCCAGTGACTTGCTGGTATAAATAAAAGACAGCAACACAGGACTGGATGGAACTTTATGCTCTTCAGGTCCAAGTTCCCCTCAACAGTAAGCAATCATACAATAGACATTTCCTTTAGAAGGGATTCCTAGAGCATCTACTTTAGATACTCCTATAGGCAATGACACAAATTAACTTTGCAATTGCATGGAGTATATGCAATATAGATATGGTATAATAAAAAAATATGATGAGACATAAAATAACAGAAAATGAGTTTACTATAATGAAAATATATTATTTTGCCACACATAGTACTGGAAATATCTCAAATATGTCTCCCTTAATTTGTACATTTGTTATTCAGCAAAAGCATCTGCAATAAGTCAGCAATTCCAGCGTGATCTACTGTTTGACAGGCACTGTTATACCACAGTGAGCTCAACCCCCACAGACATTATAGAAACTGCTCTGGAAAACAAAGCATCAGTTATCCCAGAATATATTTCCTATCAAAATGTATCATGTTTTCATAATTAATTCTGATTGCTGACTGGAACTTAAAATACCTTTTCATTACATAACGTGGAGCATACCTTAGCCCTCCTGCCCCAAAAAACTGGATCTGTATTCAGAACAATCAAAAATCAGCATCTCCTTGAATAGAGCTTTTACTGTCCCTTTAAGTGTTCTGCAGACAAAATTAAATTTAAAAAATGCTTTTGAAAGTTTTAACCTTGTGATCACTGTAGTATGGATCAACATCTTCCAGGGGTTCCCCAATGAGCTCCACAGGAAGATCTCCATACAGAGATGGAAGTTTTTTGCAAGTTTTCAGATCAAGCTGAGGAGTAAGTTTATCTTCAACTCCTTGATCCTTATTCTTCCCATTAACTTTGGCTTGCTCCTGTTTTTTCTTAGCAATTCTTTCCTCAATTGCTTCCAAGGACTCAGGGGTGAAACGTCGGAAGCTGTTAGTTTCTGATGGCCGAAACAAGGGATCCATTTTTCCTTCTATATGTTTGTTTCTGTGCTAGAAGTAACTTAAAAGAGAAAACTATTGACAGTTAGAATATAAAAGAAATAACACACAACTTAAAACTAATACCAATTACATAAATTATTTCTTCCTTCTGTGAAACCTTGTATGAAAATTAGATCAGAACAGAATAGAATAGCATAGAATAGAATACAATACATTATTTCAGTTGAAAGGGACCTACAATCATCTGTTGTCCAACTGCCCGACCATTTCAGGGCTGATCAAAACCTAAAGCATGTTATTAAGTGCATTGTCCAAGTGCCTCTTAAACACTGACAAGGCTTGGGGCATCAACCACCTCTCTAGGAAGCCTATTCCAGTGTTTGACCACCCTCTTGGTAAAGAAATGCTTCCTAATGTCCAGCCTAAATGTCTCCTGGTGCAGCTTTAAACCGTTCTTACACGTCCAATCACTAGATTCCAGGGAGGAGAGCTCAGCATCTCCCTCTCCACTTCCCCTCCTCAGGAAGCTGTAGAGAGCAATGAGGTTGCCCCCCAGCCTCCTTTTCTCCAAATGAGACAATCATAGAATCACAGAATGGTTTGGGTTGGAAGGGATCTTAAAGATCATCTAGTTCCAACCCCTCTGCCATCGGCAGGGACACCTTCCTGTAGACCAGATTGTTCAAAGTCCCATCCAAGCTGGCCAAAGTTCTTAGCTGCTCCTCACAGGACATCCCTTCCAGCCCTCTCACCAGCTTTGTTGCCCTCCTCTGGACACATTCAAGGATCTGAACATCCTTCTTAAATTGTAGGGCCCCAGACTGCACACAGTACTCCAGGTGAGGCCAGATCAACTCTGAATACAACGGGATAATCACCTCTTTTGACCAGCTGGCTATGCTGTGTTTGGTGCTCCCCAGGATATAAAGCAAAACCAACTAGAAGCACATTAATTTAGAAGAAGAAACAAACCCAAAAAAGATCAACAATTGATTCTGGATCTACCCTGTATCATTCAGGTTGCAGAAGAGATATTTTTTTTCCTTTGCCTTTCCAGCTAGGAAGTGACAAAAACACTTCTCTACCAGAACTCCAACAATTGTTTTTCTCTATAGCAGCCTATATTATCAGCAGCCTTGCATCTTAGTTACTGTACCTCCGTACTTCTTGAAAACAGAAGCTAGTTCCATATCTACCACCCCTCCTGCTTACATGGGATCACAAAATTGTCTAACTGGTGAGGATCCTGAGGCTCATCAAATCCTTCCCCTGCTCAAAGCAAGGCCAACACTGAATTTGGCTCAAGGCTTTGTCCAGCTGAGTTTTGAGTACATTCAGGGAGATACTTATGGCTTCTAGTAAAAAACAACACAAGAAATGGCAGAAGAAATGGCAGGTTTTACCTTACCAGTCTTGAGCTTTGCTCTTCTCTGATTTGTTAGATCATGTTTTTGTCAGATTCTGCTGATTTGTTAGTCATGTTTTTGCTTTGCTCTTCCTGTTCTTCAGACTCTTAACTCTTTCCCTTGTGACATTTACTTATGGCTGGAAATGTCTGCTCATGAGGGTTTTTTTCTAATTTTTTTTGAGTAGTAAACTGAGAATGAGGCCACAACTAAGTCTTTACCATTTGTGGTTTGATGAAAGAATATTTGCATTGACATTAACTAACAAACTATATTACAAACTTTTATAAACCTAGGCCAAAACCAAGATGCAGTGTCTGGTAAACATCTGAGTTTCAAATATATTTCCAGATTTCATGAAGTTTTTATAATACATCTGTTGAAATTAATATCTTAGCACAAGCATACATACATATATATGTATGATGCAGAACACTACAAAGTGTAGAGTGCTGCTTGATACTATTTCACTAACTTTGCTGATAACGAATCCTGCATATTTTCACAAGACTTGGTGATTAAGAATCATTCAGTACACAGTTCTCAAAAAATTACAGTAACACCAGTGATAGAACTGGGATATCCACTATCCTAACTGACCTTGTTACCATCCCTGTTCTATGTGTTTAGAAGAAACAGGGACCTACACTTCCTCAGAATAAACTTCACTAGGAGGTGATTTGACCACTGATCAACCCTCATATAGCTCCATACCCACCGTTATACAGAATTTAAACAATCTAAAGACACCAGAAAGGACAACTACAAACCAAATAATCAAGTAAATCTGGTATCACCCTCCTCACAACTACAAGTCAATAGGAAGATTAGTCTCTCCTAGAATTTTGCAGGAGCCTTAATGCTTTGTGGCTCTGCACCAGTGACTGCTGTTTCTGGAGATCTTGGTTATGTCTATTTGTTTAATAACTACTCTTTCCAAGATATCAGAGGAAACAAATATAATTACTATTAAGTATTCAGATTTTGATCCAAGTCATTGATGTTTACTCATGATGACAGGTGTGGGTCAATTCTGCCTCCCATACCAGCCTGGAAAAGGTGAATATGATGAAGCAATTTCACCTTCTCACATATTCACAAATACTGCAATTCTTCTGGGGATTAGAAGAGTACCTTCAAGAATTTATTTTCAATTATTCTGCTTGAGCTCAAATCACTGACAAAGGGGAAGGGTGGCAAGGTAATGAGAAGCACTGAAGTGACTTAAGGCAAATCACTATAAATATTCAGTTACTAATGACTTCTGGACCAAATTTACCATATTACTTGTAGATGACAGTAATTTACATGACTGCAGTTCTCATCCACAAAAGAAAATTTTGACCCACTACAGGATGACTTGTCCTTTGTGACTCATGTCAAAAGCAACTGTTCCCATCTAACTGGTCACCAATGAGTCTTGAAAATACTCTGCGTTTTTGATCGCCTGAGGTCCAGCTGTGCTACTTCATTCTGTAAGCACACACGTGGACCATGTTAGAGAATCAATACTCTCTTGTAATTACTGCTCTCTTCTTTAAATGCATAGATATATTTCTTTAAAAAAGAATATGTAACTACCTGGAGCCAGAATGACTGTGCAATGATTTTGTTTTGATTTAGGGGATTTGGCTGGGTTTTTTCCTCCTCTGGGACTTTATTAGCAAGTTCAGGTCTGATCAGGACTACAACTCAGAGATCAAAATCTACTAAGGAAACCAATTGGAAGTATATAATTTAAGAACTGTTACTTTGCAAAACCATACACACCCATTTCCAATCGAAAACTCAAAAGACAAAGTGAGAACTGACATGCTCTTTTCTTTCCAATTTTTAATAATTCTAAGAAGATTAATTTCATCTCTAAAGCAGTTCTAAGGACAACAGAGAGACTGAGCTTTTAGGTAACTACATTGAGCGTAATTAATGAAGCAAAGAAACTGGTTTTAGAAAATACAAACATTGTTTTAGTATTAAGGACTTGGAAGCTGAATTTTCAAAAAATGAAGGCTGAATCTGTCAAAAGCAGTGATCAAGAGCAAAAAAACCCTACACATTCCCTTCAGCAGCAGTGACTGGAAGTCACAATTGGACAAAAATTCACAGACAATGTGAAAGGATTCCTTCAGAAGATATGTGCCAGAAGATATGTGCCAGCAATGTACTTGTGCCCACATGAAACAACAGACCTTCTAGCCTTTCATCAACTGCCAAACATTTAAAGATTGTGACTTAGGTAAGGAAAAAGGATGCTAAGAAGCAACCGAAAAAATTCTTGTGATACAGATGACTAAAAAATTTTGAAAAGACAAAGTGACTACTCGAAATTCCCGAAGCTCAGCTAAACGCAGCCACCTCATTATATGCTGCTGAACTAGCTGAATTTTCAAGTTAAGATACTAAGGTGAAGTGTTACCCTTAGAAATAATTTCAGTCTTTGCATTGGATAGAAAAGTGTCCCTAGTAAACGATTCTGGGACAGAAGTTACAGAAGAAGTGTTGTCAGAAGTAAGCTAAAGTACTACTGAATGAGATCTCTTCTAGAAACTGGAAGAACAAACTTGGGTGTGTAAATACAAGTCAGTGTGCAGAAATCCTAACAATACAGCACCTAAAGCATGCTTCTGAATGCAAATACAAGGCTAGAGTCCAGATCTGTTAATCTCCTGTACAGGACATGTAAGAAATTTCCTTTTAAATTAAATTAAGAATTGCAAATCCTACAACAGATTTTGATATCTCTGGTCCTATTGTAGAGAGTGATCCATCAGTAACAGAAACAAATGCACTGGTGGGACCTTCAGTTACTAAAGGACCACTCTCTATAGTATCAGGAATACAAAATATGTCTTTAAATTCACTTTTTTTTTAAATTAAAGTAGAAATTACTTTTATTTCTCATCTTGAAAGATGAACTGAATTCAGTGTATATAGCTAGGCCATGGGTTTAGGTTAGTCTAACTGGCTTAAGGCTGACTTTGGGTACTGTGAAAATGACACAGAATCTTTTTATGTCAAAACGCACGGAATTCCAGATATACTGATGAAATTTACTGAACAAATGATCTGCAAAGTATTAGAAATGGATGAGCAACAAACCATTAAATAAAATGGACACATGGGTACTACTATAGTACAATTATCTATACAAATTTCTTAAGATAAAAGCTGTCTTTTAGGACAATTTTCTCTACAATAGCAAAGTACTGACAAAAAAAAAGTGTCTATTAATAGAGTGTTTCACAGACACAAGTTACAAAATGCTCACTGGGGTAATGACTAATCATCAGAGTCAATAACTAACAGATTTAGACTTTTAGAATGAAAAACAAAATACAAATGCAATCCCTAAACGCAATTCCTCAATTTGGTTCCACCTATGTGAATTTCAGAACTCCTTTCAGCTCCCTAAAACCACGTGAGGTTTCCTTTTACATGCAGCAAGGTAAAAGCAATCAAACTATTTACCACAAGATATTCAAGGTTCATAAGAGAGGAATTTAAACTAATAGACTGCTCAGTAAAACACTATCAAAGTCAGTAAGGGGCTGAGGAGTTTCCCAAGTGGAAGATAGGAAAACTAGTAGGAACATAAATAGAAAAATGTCCTTAATCATGTTTCAATGCAGTTCTTGCATGTATTATAACCAATTCTGAATCACAAAATATTTTTATTCACTCTCTTGTCAATAGTCACCCACTGAATATTTCCTGTGAGTACCTGGATCTGAAAAAATAAAGGGTAAACTATTTGGTTTGTTTTGGTTTTTGTATGCATTTAGTAGATTCTTTCACATGGGAATAAAGAATAAAAATGTGACCCTGTGGTGGGATTTTGTTTAAAAGCACAAAATCAAATAGCTATCTGCTTAACATAGGTCAAGAAATACCTTAAAATTAATTAAAAAAAAAAAAAAAGAATAAAATATGTAGTGATACTGAGCATGAGATTCATCACCATTGGCTGATTAAAATCTATGCTTTAGTCAGCACCCTGTTCCTTTTTCAGTACTTATCCACAGTATTTCCAAAAATATTGTTTTGACCAATATGTGCATTTATCAAAACTCATTTTAAGTGGGCATTTGAAAAATCAAATTTTAATAAATCTTATACACAGTTGAGACAATGATAATTACAAAACATGCAGAACCAGATATTTCCAAGCACTTCATGAAGGAGTACTTAACCACACTTAAAAGCATACATCACAACCAGTTTTGGTTCATGGAACAAGATGGCTTTTTCAGCTGTATCAGCAAAATCAATAGCCTTTTCAGTACCTTAAAAATAAACAAATTTGTATTAACACAAAGGCCAGATATACAGAAACACAAAGATGTTATGGATGGATACAGTCTATAAAGACATCTTCGTTGATGTCCTGCATGTGAACAAGGCACCCTAACCCCCATTCCAATCGGGGGATAGCTAGTGGTAGGTATAGTCAATCAATCAATCTTGCATGGAATCATTCCACAGCCACTAAAACTTTCCTTGCTGTTAAGCAGAGACTTCTAACACTCTGGAGTCACCTTCCCGTATGACCCACAAGAGGAGAACTATATGTCAGCAAAACCAATGGTCTGCATCAGCTATTGCAGATTTCCAACTTTACATTCAGTCAGTTCACCATGTACAATAGGAAGCACCAATCTGAAAACTGAGTATTATAAGCATCTATAGTTCAGAATCACATGGATGCACTAGATGTGTATACTGTAATGAATGCCCACTATTAAAAATAATAACATATTCCACAAAAAAATATTATTAAAAAAGGAATCAAACCACTGTTTTTTATATGTAGCTGAAATATTTTTTAAACAGATGAACTGAAATGATGTTCACCTGTTCATCTGGAAAAAGAAAAAAATGAGAAAGTAGCTCACAGTAACACCTTAAGAAACAGGCTGGGAATACTCTCTTTTCTGTGTTATACAATGCCTTGTAAAAAGCTATTGCTATCATCTGCTTGGTTTGAATAAAGATAAAATACTTCTGCTTTCTGATCAACATTTTCTTCTTTTTACTACCAATATTAATCAAGAGATTTAACAGATTTATTTTAGTCATTTTGAAAATCAAACCTGGAAATTTTATTGGTCTACTCCTGTTTCTAAAATACCTGGCCATTTCTTCCACCTAGCACTTTGTCCCCCACTCCCTGCCACCCCCACCAAAAAAAATTTGTGTTTGAATAAATGTCTACAGGTGGAGTTTTTTTAAATCAGATGTAATATAAAAAGCTATTCACAATATCAATATAATATAATAAAATCTATTCACTCATTGCCTCCAAAGTCAGAAATGTATGCAACATGCATTGCTTAAACATCCTGAAAAAAAAATCACTCACCAGAGTTTTTGTGAGAAAAACATTCTAGATTTGTGTAGGTAAAGAAATTACACTATCTCAAAATAAGTACAACTCAGACTAGATAGTACTAAAGCCAGTTTGAGGACTCATGTGCATAAGCCAATACAACAAACCAACAAGACAAAAGTAGTCAGTAATTAGTATGAGAAATGTATTAATGTTTAGTAAAATGTTGTAGTGCCACATGTAAACTAAAGGAATAGCTGCATGTTTAAATCAATATAGTAGTTCTACATTAAAGGCACATTTTCTCATGTACATGCTACCCGTCCCTAAAATAAAACCACATCTAAGACTTAAAAGTATGTGTGCACATATTTTTTACATATATATACACACATGTATACATATATCCCTGAATATTTGATCAAGCATATAGATTTAAATTAAGAACATTAGCAATTGAAATTTCTCACAGTATACAAATATTTATCAAAAACAAAATACTTACAACATCCCCTTCAAAATAAAACACCTTCACAATGATTTCTTAAAGCTATTTTTGGTTAGCTTATATCTTCAAAGAGATTGAAAGTCTTCATTTTCTCACATTCACCACCCCATCCGAAAGAACATCCTATCTACCTAGCTAGCTCCCATGCAGAAAGTTTTCTTTTGTATTGGGATGCCTGGGGGAGGGATGGAGGGAGGAGCTTGGTTGCTCTTCTGACAGCAGTAAATGATTTTGTGATCTCACTGGGAAGACTGTAAAAAAGGAAAAAGTGTGTGAGTGATACTTTTGAAGAATAACCCCCTAAATATCAAACAATTATTTTCTTTCTGCTAAAATCATAGTTACATTCATTAAAAGCAAAGAGGGGTTTTTGTTCAATAATAAATTTATATGTAAAATCATATGAAAGCAAAAGCTGTCCTGTTTCACGTTTCATTCTGAGGTTTTAACAAGCTGAACTTTCTGGCATACATTAAATATTGGCACAAAATTTGTGCTTCATTAAAAGCTTTTGGTTAGAAATTAGACCTACATATTACTGTTTTTCATTCCTTAAATTCTGTTTTTTATTATTCCTAGGCTAAGATTTATGTTGATTATATCTTACAAAGACAAAATCTCGAAGTCAAATATATTATCTCTTACAAGATCAAAGCCCAAAATACATTCAATTATCACTTATTTATATTGTTATAGCATAATTGATTATCAAATATCAATTATGCTATAACTTCCACTAAAACATACAAACCTTGTTTGATCAAAATAAAAACGACAACATTTATCCTCATAACTGAAATCGCTTATATTTATTTAAATATAAGTTATGTATAAAGCCTGCAGCAGCAGGGATTGGATAGTAACAGGTATACATTAATGGCAAGCCCTATTACTAAGTACAGTTATTTCTCTTACAGTTACATCAACAGAACCCATTACCATCCAAAATTTTTTTTACTTTTTATTGGGTAGATTCAAAACCTTTCCTATAGTCTTTCCTGATGATAAGAGAGTTACTATGAGTTTTGCTGGAAGAATTCTACCGAAGGAACTACGCTGTCCTTAAAAGCCAGGCAGCCCTAATGCACGCAAACAGAAAAACAATTGTGATCAAACACTTTGCTTGATAGGTATCATCAGCAAAGGAAACAACTAAAGATGGTTTTAAAGAAATAAAACGCTAAGTGTTTCGTGAGGTAAGCAACTATAAACCATTTTAAGTTCCAGTGTAAGTTATTTTTCCAGAAAGCAATAGCATGTTCTCGAGACAAGTTCAATTAAGAGAACAGAATTTTAAAGATCAGTAAAGCATCTTTCTATAATGGCACTTTATCTGCTACAGTCAAAAGCAGCCACATTTATAATGCTATACCTATACTGCTGTAGAGCCAGTATCACTAAATACAAAAAAGGTCCTTACCTGGATGTATTTTTTCTGCTGTATCTTCTTCATCAATCTGTCCCTGTGAAAAACAGGGCACAGGGAGTAAGTTGAGTTGCACTCCTCTGCCCTTTTTTCATGCTGTAATATCTATACTAAGAAAATAGGATGGCATGGAAAACGAGATTTTTATCTGTAGCTGTTAAAAGAAAGCCTCAGAACTTGCAGCTAACAGCAAAACATTTAGACAAGTAACTATTCTTGTGCTACTATGTAAAATTTACTTTCTCCTATTAGGAAGCCAGTTTCTTAAAGCATTGGGGAGGGGGCAGAAAACAAGCTTCACAGTAAGAACATTGTTTTCTTCCCAGTTTCATTCATTATTCCTCAATATAATGAAAAAAGACCAAAAAAGCTGAAGTTTAACAAAAAATAGATAATGTTTGTTATAGAAACTTACTGACCCTGTTAACTTAGTCACCATATTATTGACATGGATCTGTCTCTTCCATTAACTGCAAAGTATAGCACTCTTCTTTTTCCTTTTTATTGCAGAGCACGAGACAAGTATTTTCTCTTGGTAACATGAGTACACCACCATTAGTCTAATGACTAAGAGTTTGTAGATGTCAAGATCTGAAAAAAACAGATTTTTGCATAATTAAATGCATTTTGTGACTGTGCTGTAACTCTAAACACTAGATGCTGCTTTAAATTACGGATCAGATAAATACAGTCATTAAAGATATCAAGGCATCTGACAGTTCATGAACACTGCATGACCCTCTTATCCTCAAATTCTATACAGCCACCTCCTCTGCTAGTTTCTATTGAGTGAGAAACACTCTGTGGTATAATCCAAGAAATCTGCATCTCCTATATTCAGTGGGATAACAGACACACAATGCGTGCTTCTGTTTTACAGGGAGAAGGTTTAATACAAAGTTGGTCTTCCTATTTTTCCCATTTATAGGAATGAGACTGCTATTTAAGTTGGTAACAAATTCAGCACAATTTCCCTCCTTTTCCTATCTGACTGGGACCTTCCCTCAATAGCTCACTGACCAGGGACACCCTAAAATATGTGAGAAGCCTGAAATTCAGATCATTAAAAGCCTAATCCTTCTCACTACATCCCCCTCTAAGATAAACCTTCATCTTTAAGATACTGTGTCTATATCTGGCTAAAATTACAAGATGGACACAAGATACCAGATGGATACAAGAGGGGATGGAACTTAAATGTCAAACAAATAAGTCACTATCATCAACTGATGTATCTGTAAACCTAACTCTGAAATTTGTATACTGATCTATTCAATAGCCTCTCTATTTATTACTCACGGTAGACTCATGCACAGAAAGTTAGAGTAAAGCAGTGTTTTACAGAGAGAAAACAAACACATTTATCAACAAATTCAAGGAAAAAAATCAGCATTACTTTACTTACATGCTAAAAACATCTAGCAACTTCCACCATAATAGCTGGAAGGAAAATTACTCGAGCCTGAGAAAGACATTTCATATTTTCAAAAAATGGATCCTGCAAAACAAAGTCATACAATACATAACTAGATTGTGTCATCCACTGATGAAGAACTCTATTGATTCTGATATATCTTTTGACTGTTTTAATTTAAGATTCTCATGGAGACAAATTACGACTGTTAATTACGGAGCTTATTGCACTTTCTGGTTATGGTTCACTGTCCATTAGTTGACATCAACCACAAGTGATTCTGAGACAAATACGGTGATGCAAATGATCCTCCATTAGAATCAGCAAACACAAACCATTGTTTCACACAGAAAACTTCACAAAACCCAGAAAATTCAACTGTGCACATATGAGCAAATAGGTATGAACAGAGACATCAAAATACCCTCCTGAAGGCAAATTCTCAATCTCTGGAGAACAGGGAATGGAGATCTCAGATGGAGCACAGGTATAGCATATTTTTGCTTTCCTAACACATGTAATGAAAAAAATTTTCCCATTAACTTTGGAGATAAAAATAAACAGTTCCTTCTCATTAATGCAACTTTGTAAAATTTAGTAAACCTGCATAAGTGATATGACAGACAGAACTTCTCAATAGAAAATCTTAGCTTTTCTACATTAAGAATCTGATCTTCTCTTAAACCCTCAAGTCTGCGCACTACCCTGGAGCAAGTGCTATATAGAAATTTTCAGAGGACAAATCACATTGTTTCCTTGCCTCTGCTCAGAACAGAATTATCACTCATCAGTACCTGGGAAAGTTGTTCTGCTTTTGGTGCAATGGCTCTTCAGCTGACCTTCCTCAGGACGGACAGCCACATGACAGCAACATGGAACACAAAGATAGAATTGCACAAATGTGGTCCTCCCGATGACTGCATTTGTCATGGCACTGATGCCAAACACAACAAAACTAAGTACACTTTCTCGTCTAGATATTTGGAATCTTTTGGGGAAACAAGCTTGTGTGCTTAAAAGGAAGACAAGCTAATCAAAACCATCTTGGCTATGTCTTTCAAGTAAGTATCTTTGATAATTGCAGTCCCGGATAAACCAGTCATCAATTGTACTCAATCATTCAAATAAGAAGCGAAGACCTGGCTTGATCACATCATAAGGACTTAGAGATGAATGAGAGCTTTAATAGTGGATGGCTCTTCAATGCAACAAACAGAAGCTGAAAGTTGAAAGAAGTCAAATAAATGTGGACCAGAAAAGGTCACATGTATTTAATAGGATGGACAACTAAGTACTGAAACAACACTTGTGGCCTTCTCAAATATTCAAAATCATCAGTGTTTGATTACATTAGACCTTCATTTTCTAATCCCCACCTAGCTCTATACACACACATACACAGTTTGAGAACTGATAGCAGATTTTCATATGACGATATTTTTGTATAACATGTATTTAGAGCAGTATAACAGTTACTAACCCTGATGGTTACAGCTCATAAATGGTATTTCTTGCAAGTTTATGTAATGGAGGCAGCTCATTGCTCAGCGGCAAAATTTCATACACATGGTAATTCAAGCATTTGCATCGCATACACTTGAAATGAAAATTATTTGCAGAGGTTTCTGTTTACTACAGCTGCAACCTCAGAGAATCTGCAATCCTCCCGCCTGTCTGTAACCTAAACTGGCATACAGGGAGAGGCATGCCCACAATTTGGGAAACACTACAACCTCTGACATACCACGTTAAGAGCTATCTCTAAATAATGCACACGTATTTATTACAATGCAAACTCAAATGCATCTTTCATGGGCTGTATTAATTCAGTTGCTGGCCAGAAGCTTCAGGATTCTCCTTAATTTCCAGACCTAGATGAGGTTTCAGGAATATCATATCCCCAGAACAAAAGTAAAAAGGGACAGCAGGCGAAAGGAAAAGTAGTGGCAAAATAAATCTTTTTTATACTTGGAACGCAGAATAACTAAATATTACATATACAATAAAACCAAAACCAACACACACAGAGAAACATATTATACAAAATATCTAAAGGCATGAGTCTGTCACAGAAAAAATTACGGGTTCTGGCTTATAAACAACTCTGAGATAAACTACAGGTGTACTCCAATCCCTCTTAGAAAATAATCTAATAGTGTAAATAGATGATGTATTTATCAAGATAAAAATTTATATGATTGCCATTTCCCTTTTTTCAAGCTGCGCAATGAAATAAGAAATCACACAGACATGAAATTTGGTATTTGGTAAATAGCTAATTGGCTTTACAGAATAACAGGAAATAGCTTTTATGGTAAGTACACATTAAATGCATTGTTACACAAAGTAGCTTTCTGCTTAATGACCTAATGTGCACTGAGTCTGAAAATTAGCTTCAAGTTCAAGTTATTCCATCTGTTTCTTTTTAGTGTTCTGAAAAACAGTATTAGTATTATTGAAGCATTTTGTATTTCTCAAAAGTAAGATGCTAAGAGCATGCAAAATAATACTACTACAATCTCTGACCGATTTCCAGCATTGCTGATGCAATCTTGTTAACATAGTTTATTCCTGAAGTCTCACCTTTTATTGTATGGCTCAAAACACAGCCATAAAATGAAAAATCAAAGCGCACTAGCAAAGACTGAGCCATTTGGTTTTAAACCTATTTCTTACTCTGTAGCTCCCTGTAAGATTAAAGTCTGAATTTCAACATGTCAAGAATGCAACTGGTAAATATATGTAATATCAAAGAGCTTTGTAAATTAAAAACAAGCCATATATGCTAGTGAACTAGAACACAGTATTTAGTAGTTAGAATAACGGGAGAAAACAAATTTAAAACAAAGCTAATGCTGAAATAATAAATTATCTCCTTCCTCCAAATCCTGCTGGATTTCAGCTCTGTCTGTCCCTCCTCCCTAGTTATCTGGGGTAATCTGATTTAACAAAATAGCTTGAAAAATTAGTTTCTTCCTTTGCTTCCAGTTGCCATCATGCTGCTTCCATTTCTCCTACCTACAATAATTGGCAGTCATTAAAAATGTATATGTAGTCCCTGTTTTGCCACCATATCTGCAGAGCCCTTTGCTCATACATGGCCCAGTTGCGACAGATGCTCAGACACGTCAACTGCTTTAGTGACTCAAGGAACTCTCTCTCACTCCTCTGTGCCAGTGGAAACACTAACTACTCACCCAGCAGTCAAAAACAGAGCAATTGTAAACTCATTTTCAGTATTTTTGGTTAAATTTCCACAAATATTTCCTCACTCTAAACAGTGCAAGAAAAATAATGCAGAAAGTCTGACGATCTGCCTGACCGTCATCTAAAATCACAATTTTAATACAAATGACATTCTGCAGCCTTTCAGGGCTTAATTCAGCAGCACAGGGCAGTTACAGACACACCACTTCCAGAGAACCACAGCAGACTGCTCCTTGTCCACTGTTCTGTGAATGTACTTTTGTGGCTTTCACAGCAGATTTTGGACACAGAGGAGTCTAAAACAGTGGGTTGTATTACTTGAATGTCTTGCTTATGCAAATACAAAGAAACTGATATCCCAGGAAAATTTAGTCACACAATAAAACTAAATAGGATTTAAGATCACCAAGTTTCACATCCCCTAAAATACAAACTAAATACAATAATTTCAGTTACATCTGAGTCATGTCCACAAATTATATATATGCTACAATACTTCTGGCCTTAAACTGTTTAGAACCGACCATGTCCTTTGGGGATTCTTTTCAGTGATTAGCTGGTCTTAAAATGCATGTCTTCTTCCTACCTTGAATTTATGTAGTTCTTATCACAACTACAGAACTTATTACAGCTTTTCCTGGAGGATTAAAGAGGCCTTTGTTTATGAAAAACGTTTTCTACTTCTAGTTGTATAATTGTATTTTTAAAAATGGGGTTGGAAGTGATGTCCTAAAGTCAGCTAGTTCATGCTTTAGCCTAAAACAGCATCAACTCTATTGTTGATGTATTTCCTGGAGATATTTGTCTATAGACTCTTGTTTCAACAGATGGTGATTACAAAACCTTCCTATGCAACGTATTCTAGTGCTTCACTATTCTCACTGCCAAAAGAGGTTTTTCTTGTGCTTCATCTGAATTTCCTGAACTGCAATCTCAGCCTGTTACCTCTCGTTTCACTAATCATGGACATGAAGATGAGTCTATTCCACATCTTCTTAATTACTAGAAAACTGCTATCATATTTCATCTTCTCTTCTGTAGACAAAATCCATCTGAACTTTACATCATAATTCATACTTCTCAGGCTCAAAATCATTCTTACAGCATATTTCTAAATTCTTTTAACATTTTCTTCGAATGCTGTGACTGTCAAACCTCACAGGGAATGAAGCAGCAATCAGAAGCAGCTGAGAAGTTCTACAGAATTCTTGAACCTAACATTACTAAGGAAATAACATCTTTATACTCTAATCTCTTATAGTGATTATTCACCCAACCTTTACTTCTGGGCATTTCCATCTTTACTTCTCTCCTTATCTCAACATCCTGGCTTCGCTCCTGAGACCTCCTTCATTCTCAACCACTTCCTTTTTGGCTCACCAGCTGTTTCTTCATGCTAATGTTGTCAGAAATTCACAATTTAGCCAAAGATGATCAGATTTTCATGGAAATTGAAAAATAATCCCTAGGCTCGTATATACATCATGATCCTTCTCTTCCAAACCCCAAAGCAAAGAGCTAACACTGTAAACTAGATCATCTTAGCACTTTACTAAAACAACACAAACATGACGAAAGTCTGAAAGGTTTACTGCATAACAAAGAAAAACTTACTTACTTTTTTTGCCTAATATTGTCTTTAGTTTGGGCTTGATAAACATACACACAGAAACCAGAAAATTATCACTATTATAATACTCAATTTTTGGCAGTCCTTGGTAAATATGATCTTTGTAGGACTAGGTGATCTCCAGAGATCCCTTCCAACCGCAGTGATTCTGTGATACAAAGGGATCCCTGTACTTTTTTTTTTTTCCTTAAAGTAATGAACTGTTGATGCGAAAGGTTGAAGAAACACCATATTACATATGTTAATAGCAGCGACTGTCCACAAAAAGTTCCTTCATGCACAAAAAAGGAGGAAAAGCAATTTTTAAATTTCATAATAATGTAAAAAGGGAAGGTTCTCTGTCCAGAAACAAAATCAATTCTAAATCGAATGTACAAAAGATGATGACTGCCCTTGAAGACACAATATTAACATTACTAAATGAATCATCCATTGGTGATTATTAATAATGAAATGATTAGGGTTTATGAATGAAATTATTATTTCATTTTATCAAAGAATAACACCAAAATAAGAATTTTAATATCTTTAAGAGAAAACAAGAAATTACTTTAAAGTATGCATGCAAATGATTGTGTTTTGAAAAGAAGTGAACCTCTTAATGGACTAATGCATGCTGAAATAAAGTAAGGCATTTTGCTCAGTATTTATTTACAGAGAAAACTTCACACTGCTTCATTGTTCTCCAGTCCAGAATCCGGTAAAACTACATACTTTATAGGTGACAGCATCTGAAACGCTTCGATAATTACCATTAGTCTGAAGCCAGTACACAAGTAAACTCTGAACAAAAAAAGGCAAGCCTTAATATTAGCTTTGGGGAAAAAAAAAAAAATTATTAAACAATAGACACATTTCACATTTGTCTTAGGAGATGCCTTAAACCAAATGCTTCCCACTGCTGTAAACAAGATAAAATAGTAGAAAAACTGCAGTTAAGGAAGGACTTTGGTCAAGGCAGATCTCCTTTAAGAATCATACCCTCCACTTGCAACTGTGACAGTGCATTCAGCAGTGCTAGAAAAGTTTTGTATCAAAATAAGCAAAGTATAAATTAGCAGAAGTAATTAGCCATTATGTCTTCTACTTATGGTTGCAAGCAGCATTGAACAAGAATAGTAATACCTGAACGTATCTTCTCACTTCACATATTTTTTCTCTCACAGCAACTTTTTTCCCCACTATTAGCACCTTTACTGTTCTACCATAACGAAGCAACAACCAGTGTAACAAAAAGGTATGCTAAGAAGACAGTCTTGTGCACAACTTCATGCATACCCTCACCGGGAACATTGTCACTGCGGCAGCTGAACGCTTTTTGCATTAATGGTTAAAGCGCCAGTGAGGCATTTAGTAGGTGGCGGGGGGGGGGGGGGGGGGGGGGAGCATCTCTGAAAACAGTATTGAATCTCCTGCCAACATACAACCATTCTCAGGAATCCTTTTTCATGAGACGAAATAATACGATCTTCCCTGTTTGTCTAGGGGAGACAGTTGAGTGTGAGTGTGTGACAGTTGTGTGTTGCTCAGCGGGGCAGCCTCAAAGAGGGCACAAGGCAGGATCTGGCTTTTAACCACAGACCGTAGAACGAAGGTGGTTTTACGCAAGGAGAGAAGAAGACACCCCGCAAGCAGCAGCACAGCCAGGGCCGCAGCGCCCACCCTTTGCGGGGAAGGACTGTGGGGGGAAGCCACTCTGTGGGGGACATGGCGGAGACCGGCGCCAGGGCGGGAACGCCAGTCCGCTCCCGCCCCGCCCCGCCCCCGCCGGCTCCGGCCACGCCCCCTCCGCTCGTTCCCCTTAGCGACACCTGGTGCGTGACGGCGGCCGCCCCGCCCCGCTGCGCGGGCTCGGGGCGGGACTTCCGGGCCGGCTTGCCCCCCCGGAAATGACATCAGAGTGTCAACATGCAAGATGGCGGCGCATCATCGGCAGAACACGGCGGGGCGGCGGAAAGTGCAGGTGAGGGCGAGGCAGGGCTCGGTGGGGGCTGCAGGGGGGCGCGGCGGGGCCCTGGCACGGCACGGCCCGGCAGGAGGAGGGCAGCTGGTGGCGGCGAGGAGGAGCGCGGCCCGGGAGAGGGGCGGTGGCGGGGGAGGGGTCAGCGGGCGGGGGTGGCGGGCAGGTGGCGGGGAGCGGCTGAAGGGCGCCGGGCCAGGGAGGGCGCCCCTCTGGGACGCTGCCGCTCGTCCCTGAGGGGCTGTGGCAGCGGCCGCTGTCAGCGGGGGGGTCGCAGGGATTGGGGGTTTCTATGACAACGCAGTCGTCTCCTTCCCTTTCCCAAGAGCACCGAGGTGAAGGGGAGTCATCCCCCACCCTTCCCAATGGGGCTCCCCCCCATCCACTAACGTCCGTGGAGGGGGCGAGTGGCTGCCCTCGCTACCGCGGCCTGTACGGCCGGCGGGAAAGAGGTGCTGCTTGCAGTCGGACGCGGTCAGCTTCCTCAGCCCAGAGGAGGCAGGGCGGAACCACCTCGCCCGGCTGCTCTTTCCAGCTCCGGTCAGCGTTCCTTAAAGGAAGGCCGTGGCCTAGGCAGTCTGGGGGGTTTAAACTTTCTCAGCTCACCTGGGAGACGATCAGACCTCGTGGTGTGGGCTCATATGTAGCTATGAGTATACTGTTGTAGCCTTGGTGGAGACCGGAGTTACTGAAATGTGTGTAAAAAGACAAGACTCGTTAACAGTAACAGTCATTAAAATGGTCTCTTTATGGTTTCAAACTTTTTTCGTTCTTGTTTGTGGTGCTACCATCACTTTAAACATTTTACAGCTTTCACTATGGAAAAGATTTGATGCTTTATCAGTGTGCAAAGCTGCCAGCCTCTAGTGGCAATGCAAGTTTCAACTGCATCTGTTCACTATGGTCAAAAGAAACACTGATTAAGTCTGAAATAGCATTAGGATCCTTCCAAACAGAGGTCGATTCGGTTTTTGAACACATCTTTTGCATTTATCACACAGAGAAAACATGCGCTGCTTTGTAGCCTTTAGTATGTTTCATGGTTAGGTAAGCACTCACTACTATATAAAGAATTTCTCAGCCTACCAAAAAACCTAACATTTTTTAAAATGCAAAGAATCCAAAATATAATATCCTTATATTGACTTCACTGCCTGTGCCATAAACAAGTTTTTGCAGGGTGTTCCCATAAGGAGGGGGATTTTAGGATAACTAGATACTACTTTGATGTAGTCCTATTTCTTTATGAAGTATTATTTCCCTCACAGCAACATTCATCAAAGAGTATGTTGTTTCCTCTTTTGCTACTACATTCCTTTTCCATACATTACTTAGCTCAAAAGCTTGTATTTATAAGTGGTTTTGTGCTGGTTTATGATGTCTTCTCCTTTCATTGTGTTATGTGATACTATTTTTTTTCGCTTTGTGTGTCTCAGCCAGTGCATTGTAAGTCTAGATTTGCAGAGAATAACTGTGGTTATATTATAAACATATATAAAGGCCTTGAGTAGAAGCTAGGTATTTTCTTGCGCTCTTATTATTTCATCTACTTGGTTAGAGACAAGATTTTATTCATGTAATGGAATTCTAACTGACTGTTTAGCCATTGGTCCCTGCTGGCAAGTTAAAACCGCTAATGATTTACTGTGCTTCCCAATGTTTGAGCATTTAGGGTGCGGGGGGGAGGAATTTCTTCCAAACCTATGAGAGTGGGGAAAGAGGCTTTTTTAAAAAATACCTCTTGGGCATGGAGGAACTTGATTCCTTACATGGCTGAAGTTTATGGAAATTGGAACTGTTATTATCTTGCATGCACCTGTTTTACTGGTAAGCAGAACCATTCAAAATAGTAATTTCAGGGTGCTTCTGCATATAATTGTATGTTTATGAGGGTTTAATCAGAGTAGATGTTTTAGGCCTCAAAATAAATTCCATGCATAAAGAAAAGTATTTAAACATAAGTCAAGCATTTGAAATGTCCAGTGGCAGGCTGTTGGTGTTTCTTTAGCCTAGCATGTCTGAAGGCTGCAGGAGTAAGGTTGTCTGATTTGGGAAGGGAGTGGGGATGCAGAGGTGTGTCAGACACTGTGGTGAGAAACAGTTTGCCATATGCTATAGCTTTCACATATGTTACTGTGGATTAAGCCAGGATGAAGGCACTTTTCAGCAGGTGGCTTAATGTAGCTGCCCTTGAGGGGCTGATTGTAACTGCTCTCCCAAACTTGCTGCCTAACCAGAAAAAATTTGTCCCCACACTCAAAACCTATTGACAGAACATGGGAGTTTTGCCATAAGGGATTCAGATCGGCATCTTTCTTATAAAATTGCTCAATGATCTTTAAGTCCTTTTTGTCTTTAGTTCTTGTACAGAATAAAATCTATTTGCATTGACATTGTCATACTTATGCACTAATACTGCATTATGACAGCAAGTAGAAAGTAGTGAAACAATTTTACAATTAGAGAATATTTCAGCTACTGATTTTGTTAATAGTACCATTTATTAAAAGCACACTAGATTTTGTATGCTGTAACTTATTAGATTTTATATCTATATTATTTTTATATTTTATATATAATAAATATATCAATTATATTTATAAATGATCTTTATATATAATTCTTAAGCAAATGAATAGCCAGTAAGTTGATTCCATTTTAAAAGGATAAAATGAACTTCTTAATGCCTTCCAATACTTTTATTCTAGGTCCTGGAGCACCTGATAAAAATTCATATATCAGTATGTTCTTAATTTGAAACTTATAATAAGGGATACATCTGCCCTACCAAGACACTAAGGCAATACTTTTTTTTTTTTTCTTCATGGTTAGTACTGCTTCTCTTATTTTTTGATGCGATTCATGACAGATCTTGTGGAATCTTGACAGTGATTTTGAGAAATACCAGTTTTGTAATGGCTAACAATAGCATTTGTGTCTTTAAAATTTTACTTGCAAACAAAGAATGAGTAGCATCAGAGCTCAGCTCTTCACCGTTTTCTCCACTATGATGGTGTGGTGGTATTCTTAAAAGCAGATTCTACCCATCTGTTAAGACAAAGTCTGTTATAAGACATGTAATGTAACAAGGGTAAGAAGATTTCAGATCAGCTGATACACTCATCCATGAAGGAAAAACATCATAGGTCCTGTAAGAAATTCACTTGGTTTTGTGTGCTGAAATGTATCTGTTGACAGTAGTTCTATCTCTTGAGCTCTTAGATAGTCATTAAAATGATTAGTCTTGATCCATTTAGGGTACTGAATCCCATAAATTCTTTATAATGAGAGTGCATCACCCTGTAATGTTTGTGCACTGCTGCAGTGAAAGATCCTCACTCGTTATGGGGGTTTATAAAAGCTACAGCAGTATAAATGTAAAAGGCCTTGATTGTTATTAAAATATTTGATATCCCACAAATCTTGCCTCTCCCAGACCATCACAGCAATAAAATGACTATGATCTATATCATAGTCATCATTATCTTTGTGGTTTGCAACTGACTTTGTGAATCAATGCAATGAACAAAGCAGTAATGTGCTCTCTGTCTGCCCTGTTTGAAGTGAGTGCCAGTCGGTACTTAAAGGCGTAACTTCCTGGTGACCTTCACAGTCCTTTCCAGGCAGAATACAGTACCTTATCTAGAGCGATAAAGATGTGTATGCTGAGGGTCAGAGTTGAATTTTATCATGGTAATTTCTTCTCAGACAAAGGCCTGTTACTTTTACATTCTTTAGATATGTGTGTGTACAAATGTACTTGAATATATAATTTATATTTTTGTATTCGTTTGTATAGTTGCTATATTTGCTAATAGTTTGTATATTTCTATACTCAGTGACACTCAAATTTAAAAAAACAACCAAACAAAAAACCACTTTTTTTTCCCAAAAATAAGAATGTAATGGAGAACCACAGGTGGATTGTCAGCCATCTTCCTCTGTTCATCTTAGCGAACTTCTCAGTTTAGGGAACTTGCCTGCTGTCCACCACACTTACACAAGTGTCAGGTCTTTTAAATCAAGTTGCTGATACTGATTCATTTTAAGTTTCCTGTGGTGACAGGCATTTCAGCACCCTTTCAACAGAGTTTGTGGAATTCTTAATTTGTCTCTCTGTGTTAATATATATTTTAAATACTTGAATACAAGCCTGGATGCTTCTGGTTTATACCCATCTTTCTAAAAGGTTCTATGTGGTGTACAGCAGGTGTCTTGTGAGGTTATTTTTAGTTCAACCACATATTCTGTGTGTCTTGTTCTAGTTTTTTTAATATATAAGAAGTTTATTTTGACTGGTCTTCAAGAGTGGATCATTTAACATTTTTTGTTCTGCATGGGAAAATAAATTTATTAAATATTTCCAGTGTAAGCAGCTGACAGTTACTAGGATGTCATTAGGCCTCCAGTAAGAGTTGGAGAGTCCATTTTTATGCCACAGTCATAATTTTCAATTCATATTCTCTTCATGAAAAGTGGTTTGTCTTGTCCTTACCTAACTGCTCAAATAGCAGTATTCATTTGGAATGTTTGTGTGGTATCCAATAAACATGCTGACCACAAAATAGTTTTCTTTCATCTTCGTTTTCTCCCCTTGTGCTTTTAGTATTAGAAATTTTTAAAATAATTTAAGGAGCACTTGCTTAATTTGGTTTAGAATCACCTTTATAATTGAAAAATGGATGTCACCATTTCTTCCCATGACATGCAGAAAATGTTCATTACATATTCTTTATATAATAGGAATTTCTTTTCCTTCTTATAGCTTAAATTTTTTAAGACAGTTTACCAGGAAAGGTATATTATTCCTTCTGTGGGTGGAAAATAAAACTTTGTAGAAGTGCATGTCTCAGGGGAGACAAAAGTAACTGGTTGAATTCTATAAACAATAGCAGTCACTGCTGGGTAATTTTGTAAGTGTCAAGCTTTTTTTGTTGTTTTGCTATCCTTTTTTCCATCAAAGCTGTCATGTATTACAAAAAAAAAAAAAAAAAAAAAAAAAGCAGTAAGAAATAAGGGTTTAATCTGTTTTAATTCAGTTGTTACAGCAGAGTCATTTTGTCAAGTTTCTCACAGGAAGAAAGAAGAATGATATATTTAATGCTGAACTGGTACTGAGATCTAGCTTTTGCTCTCAGATCTACCACAGACTCATTAACCCTGAAACAATATAATTCCTCTCTTTGTCTTAGTTCTCTTAAAATATAAACAGTACTTGCCAAGAGATGTTTGACTAAATTCATGTGTGGAAGTTATTAAAAGGAATAAAGGGCAAATTAAATTTGACCTTCATGTGTACATTTCTGTACTGGTGGTAGTGGGAAATGATTGTTAGTCTTCCCCAGTCATGTCTTCGGATGATGGAAAACCAGTGCCCAGTTGAGCTGACAGCCACTGTTTCAAGGTCTCCTAGATAGAAATTTAATGGTTATGCAGATTCCATTATAGAATTATTTTGTTACATCTAATCTCTGTGAGCTTTATTCACTGCTAGATTCTGTTAAGAACAGTATTTCGATATTTAGTTCTTTATTTTAGCAAGAACATATTTTATCCATTGCATTTTAAGAAATTATGAAACAAATTTAATTCTGTCAAGATTAGCGTAGAAAGATAACTGCCAGTTTCCACAGTCTCATGAAAATATCAATCATATAAAAGTACCTTATTTACTAGAGTAAGCCACCATTTGCTTTTTTGCATTTTTAAAATAGTTATTTATGCCTGTTCTTTACTTGAACTCCTACAAATTAAGAAAGTAACATTATGTGAGCAAAATAACCTCCTTAAAATGCTTGGGTGACTAACAGAGTTTGACAGTCTTATTTGTGAGTGGAATAAAGAGCTCTATATTATACCTGAAAATATAACAAATATGGGAGGTGACTGACAGAAGAGAAACAAATAAAAAAAATTAGGACTTGTCAAAAAATACCCTGCTATCAGTGTGGAGAAGCAAGACCTGAAGAGCCCCTGCTGATCTTGAGTCTGACACTGTATTTCAGGAATAGATTGTTCTCTCTAGTAACCAACATCAGATTTGGTTTACTGACCTTTAGGTTTTTGAATTCCTTTAATTTGTGTCTTATCTGCTCACATTTAGTATTTTTAACTGAATATTTTCATTGGCTTTATTCAAGGAATTTGAAAGTAGTGTGAATTTGATGGCTATCCCTTTACCTTGTGTTTTGTAGCATTAGACCTTGGCTTTGTAACATGCTTTTACTCAAGTAGTCTGTGCAGGTCTTCTAGCAATGTAGACATGATATGATCAAGCCCAGGTGAGGAGTTGCACATACATCTTGTTCTCTACATCACCAAAAAAAAAGAAAAAACAAAAAGCTTCAAGTATTTGAAGTGTTTTAACATAACACTGTTATGCGTGGTTGATGGTATCTTCTCTCAGTAACATCTCTGAAGCTGTGTGTAGGCAGAGACTTGAGCATGGATAGAAAGAATATTATGGATGAGTCTGGAATGGGTGAGAGAAGCCGAGAGCATTGGAAATTAGGAGAGAATCTGAAATTGGGAGGAAGAGCTGTGACTCTACAAGGACTGTGAGTGGCTAACAAAGACTGAGCAAGAAGTGCTTTAAGGGCATCGGAACGTAACATAAATATAGTAAACGAATTGTGGAATGGTAATGGAGCGTATTAAGGCAGAAGGATTCAGGAGGCTCTGAATTGTGATTTTTCTAGTGTCGATCTATAGAGCTGTTGCAGCCATTTCTGAAACAGAATAGGACTGTATGTGTGCTTTCCAGAAGCATCAGTTGTCTCTTACGGTGCTGCACTGGCATGGGATAATTCGGTTCAGGTGTTGCCCACACTTACCGAATGGACCTGTTGGTTCTTGTGGAATAGAATCTGGGATGCAGTAAAATATTTCTTCAATGATAAAGATCTCTGAACATTTTAGTTTGTTGGTTTTATTTTGTGTAACTGAGATTCAATCTGGGAAACATTTTCTTTATACTGCTATAATGCAGTTATTGGGGTGAAAAATTGCTTTCAGATCTCTAGGCCAAGAATACTCCTTGAAAATGTTTTCAAAACACTGGTACTTATGTATCCAAATGATTGGTGGTGCAGGCAGTTTGGATTATACCAAGTCTAAAATTTTACCTTGTTCTGATTATGTTTTACAGAGTCTGGGAAGAGGCATAGCTGGCAGCTTCCCCTCCTTTTCACGTAGTGTGAGGGCTTTCCTCATAGTAATGCATAAACCCCGTGGAAACCCTGTGATCAGGAGAGATGCAACACAGTGTGAATGGGGTAGCTCTGAAGAAACTGCAGTGCCTTATAATTGTGTTTACTGAGCAGTAATAATGGGGAGTGCTGTAGCCTTTGCAGTATGTCTCCTTAAATTTCCTTTCAGTGTTTCTGAACAAAACAATGAAATAGCCTATATATGCAGTACTGTTGCATACAGAAGAACCTACAAGAATAATTTATCTGAAAGAACAGTAAATACTTGTGGTTATTATATTTGTAAGTAGTTTTTAAGAAAATGGTTTCAAAATGATAGCAACACCTGAGATAGCTAGAATTTGTATCTGCAGCCTTTCAATGCTTTCTAATCCTTAGTGACCATATCCTCTCCCTTGTGAGTCTGGGAAATACTGTCATCCCAGGTATAGAAACTATGAAACCTACTTAGGAAGTGAGGCACAGACTCAGTGTGTTGTCTAAGATCAGTCAGAATATCTGCACAGAACAGGGAATTGAACTAAGGATTCTCTGGCTCTAAGCTTGAGTTGTAATGATTAATAATCCTTTGGGTTCCAGTTCTAGCACTGCTGATAACTTCTCTATGATTCTTTTCCATTTTCATGAGTGGGGAAAAATGACTGAGGTGGTGTTGGTAATTCTCAAACTCACAGACTTATTTAATGCTTGTGAAGGTTGTAATATTTTCTATCAGAGAACCTCACAAAGATGAAATTAGATGTTAGGATTTTATGGCCAAGTCAGTATCTTAATACTGTAATTGGATTTGTATAAATGTGTTTTAGGTCTCCTATGTGATTAGAGATGAAGTGGAGAAGTATAACCGAAATGGGGTAAATGCACTTCAGCTGGATCCAGCATTAAATAGACTCTTCACAGCAGGCCGAGACTCTATTATAAGGATATGGAGTGTCAATCAGCACAAGGTAAGTCATGAGGGGATTCCTATGTCTAAACCTACTTTTTTCAGTTATACTAGTAAGCTACCTACAGGTGTACATCTGATACTGTTTTTAACAGCTGCCAACTACTATAATAGGAAAATCGTTTTGATGTTGCTCATGCTGTGGTATCTCACATAGCTGTGTAGTTCTTTCACAAGAAGATTCTGGAATATTGACTTCAAGCAACTCTACATTAGGCAACTTCCAATCCATTTGAAGGTTGAAGAAGATACCACAGCAGGATCCGATAGTCACAATCTTTTCCGTTTGTGATGAGATCTTACCAACTTTTTTTTTTTTCTTAATTTGCAGCAAGACCCTTATATAGCATC
Organism: Athene noctua; assembly: GCF_965140245.1. Classification (NCBI taxonomy): domain Eukaryota; kingdom Metazoa; phylum Chordata; class Aves; order Strigiformes; family Strigidae; genus Athene; species Athene noctua. Next base: position 108,968,527 of record NC_134038.1, on the reverse strand, counting down.
TATGGAACATCATACGGATTGGGTAAATGATATTGTGCTCTGCTGCAATGGTAAAACTTGTAAGTACTTAAATGTTTGAAAACTACAGTTTTCATAAATTGTGTACAAAAGTATATTATCTGCTGCTTTAATTTTTTCCATCTTTAGTATGTAAAATTAATTTGTGATGTGTATTGTAAATTTGATAAATAGTGTAATCAGATGTTTTAATGAAAAATTAAATGTGTATATAAACGATTCTTCTTATCTTTTTTGAAAATTAGAGTAGTAAAAATATTCTTTAAAGTAATATATAAACCATTACAGTTTACTCTTTTCTTTCCATTTTAGTGATATCTGCTTCTTCGGATACTACTGTTAAAGTGTGGAATGCACATAAAGGATTTTGCATGTCAACACTAAGGACACATAAGGTGAAAAACATTATCTGTAAATACTGTATATTATCAGCTCAACTGGATATTATTGTTGACTTTTGTTATATTCACTTTATTGTAGGATTATGTGAAAGCCTTAGCATATGCAAAAGATAAAGAACTGGTAGCATCTGCCGGGCTGGACAGACAGATATTCCTCTGGGATGTAAATACTCTAACAGCACTGACTGCCTCAAATAACACCGTAACAAGTAGGTACCTAGGGAGGGGAGGCAAACGCAATGTGTTTTATTGAGTGGCATAATTTGTGAGATCAGTTTAAAACTATAGCTACCTGTTTCTCTGTGTAGATAAAAAATGTCCAAGAACCTTTAAGGTGGTTTTAGTATGTAACCAGTCTGTTTGTTGCGTTATATAATAGCTGAAAATCTAGAGCAGCCAACAGTCATGGCATTTACCACAGAGGACAGGTAGGTCTGTCTGCACACTTTCTCCTGAAATGTAATCTGCTGGTATTCTTTGAAACTTCATAGAGCGTTAGCTTAAGAAGCTTTCTGCTCTTCAACTAACCCATTACAGAAATTTTTCCTCAGGTTATTTGTCAGTGCCTTTTCTGTGTATTTGGGTTTGTTTTTCTTGCATATATAGATGCTGAAAAAAAAATGCAGTATACTACTAAAGCAGGACTTGAGATATTTATCAAATTTATCTGTCACAAGAATAATTAGAAAAACTAGATTAAAAAACATGCAAAGTAAGCACTATTTACATATGAGATCTAACTCACTAGATATTAGAAGGCAAGGAGAAACTGTCCATGGATTCTGCTTATCAGAGTTAATCCTTAAAGTCATCATCATCTTTTAGGAAGCAGTCTGTCCTGCTTCTCTGTCCCAATACAGGCATTATAGTAAATTATAGTAAATTATGAGATCTTTCCCCATTCCAACACCGCTTTCTTAAAGTAGTCAGGATAGAGCTGGTTAAGTTTCTCTTCTGGGAAGTACGACACCAATCTTCAAGTTAAGCTAGATTTGATTGCTCGAGTGAACAACGTAAATCTAGGTCATTGGCATCCTGGTTTGTATTGGCCATTTTACAAGCTATTTTTTCAGAAAGGGGTCTAATTTGACCACAGTGTGTCTTGCTGCAGGTAGGTAGGAAAAATACTGCTCAAAGTGACTGATTTCTTTCATTTTATACTTAGTGTTTGATACATGTGTAAGCAGTAGCAGATTCTCAGATGTATGCATTGGGAAAGAGCATAGCATCTTGCTACACTGCCACGCTTGAATTTCTAATTAAGACTACTTGCTTCATTCATATATTAGTAATGACTCAAGAAAAACCTGCAAAACTAAAATTTGGAATTGGCACAACATACTTTGAAGAAATTTCAGGAATATATGATTCTGTAAATAAGAGGCAGGCATACAGTTGTTTTGGTGTGGTTTTTTGAATTACTGTTTTGGCTAATTCTGAAAGGTGTGTTAATTTCATGGATTTAGTAACTTCTAAAACCAAAGGTGCATCTGTTGGGCAGAACTGTCAGTTTTGCATTTGTTCTTTCTACAGGACTTTTTAATTCAAGTATAGCCTTACGCTGGCATGTCTCTGTAGCCTTCAGAAGAGAAATGGCTTCTAGTGAGCTGTGTTGCACTGCAGAATAGTATTGGGATGACATATGGCTGCATATTAACTGAACAGATTTACCTTTTATTTCCAAGAAGTTTTCTTTCACTGAAAATAGAATTATTTTGTCATCAAACTTTGCTGATAACTCTAAGTTATGCTATCTTCTGGTTGAACAGGCAGGTTTTTGAAGGAAGAATTTATTTGCTGGCTCACAGGAAAATTTGGTTGTGGGGGAAAAAAGATTTCTTGAACACTGCAACAGTGATACAGAACCTAAATGATTCAAGTGAATCATAAATGCGAGACAGGAAGTACTGAGGAGTTGATGCTTGTTTTGAGCCCAAGATCAAATGGAAGTAGAGACATTATCTCTTAAGATGACATACAAATTTGCATTTCCAGAGTTAGAACGGTAATGCTTCATGAGGGGGAGGAAGGGGAAGCAGAAGATTTATTTTGCTTTCTTTCTAGTGCTCCCAACTAAGAGCATTTCTGTTAGGAATAACATGGTGTATGTCCTGGTTTTCCTCAGTTCTTTCAATGATTTTTTCAGAGTGCAAATGAAGAATGTTCTTGTGCATTAATTTTCTATCTGATTACAGGGAAGTGATGTGCACAAGTCAGCATTAAAAGGAAGCCTATTTTAAAAGATTCTCTCAGTCAGCATAGATGTAACTTAAGTGGAGAGGTTTTGCTTTTGGGAGGTAGTCCCTTCCAGAAGAGTCTGGAGTTGAGCTTTGCTTTTGATCTGGCATAAATTTTGCTTCTGTTCACTTAAGATTATTTCTTCCATTCCTAATGTCTAGCTTGTGATAAGTCTGTACATTATCCTTTCATAAATTATTGTGTCTGTTGAACAATGTGCTAACATTCAAGAATTTTCACTTCTGCTTTTTGCCTTCAACTATCCTCTGGGGACAGTGGAAGACTATCACTTTATTTTGGCTACAAATAATAGATTTCATTTGAAAGTTTACACTTGGATAGCCATAGCTAGTGATTAAGAGGACCCTGAAGTAAAGCTGCATAATTCTTCCACTGTGACAAAATATTTATGACATTGGGTCACAAATACTGTGTTAGAAACTCATTTCCATAATATACATAAATCATTATATAAAGTTTCACATTTTTGCTGGCAATACAGTTTGTTGCTATTCTCAGCCTTTTTAGCATACCGATCGTATGGCTTTGAGACTTGATGAAATGCCTAATGGTGCTCTCTGAATAGATGATTTTCATTTGCTGTGTCTGTGTTTTTCCTGGTTGAGGGACTGGTACTTTAATCTGTCCAAAAGTAGATTAGGCTAGATGGTACAGAGTTCCTAAACTCTGATGGTAGTTGTGATGCTGAGGAGTTGCCATATGGTTTTCACAAACAGCGAGGTAGCACTCATGCTGAAGTAATGCATTTCAGCACTGCAGTGTAACTTCAGTAATGCATCTCTGCTGAACTACGAGATATATAATGTAAAATTTTACTGCAGCTTGGCTTGGAAAAAAATCTCTGTACTTAAATCCAAATGACATGTATTATAAGATCACATAGAAGTATCATTCTCTAATAAAGTGATAGAGAAGAGCAAGACTACCTTGATGGTCTTGGCACTGAATTATGGTGCCAAAAGGGCACCAGGATTTTATTGACTGTAAGTCTGAGGAGTTACTTTGTTTTTATGCAGCAGTAGATTAAGACCTGGGATGGGGTTTTTGTAGCAATATGCTGTCTGTAGTCTGTCTTTTTTTGAAGGAACTCTATACATGGGGTAGAATGGCCCTGTTTTCATTGATCAAAGGGTATTAAAATACCCTTCATTTTTGAGTAAGTATGCTTTTCAAATGACAGCGTTAAAATTGAAAATGTAAATTTTATTTTGAAATAGCTTCTTCCCTGAGTGGGAACAAAGACTCTATCTACAGCCTTGCAATGAATCAAATGGGAACAGTTATTGTATCAGGGTCCACTGAAAAGGTAAGCAAAAATCTGGTAAGTCTCATTCCACTTCAGTTCATAGTTTAGCATAAAGAGACAATTTACTCATTTTCAAGTCTGTAGCAGATTTTGTGTTTTTAATAGTGAGAATAGCCACTGTTTTTAAGTGGGAGTGTAAGTGTAGGATACAAATACATGGCTTAGTCTGAAGATGTATAGATCCATGCAGTTTTAATATACAGAAGACACAATCAAATCATCTTGTGTAACCTTCTCTCTATCAGAGATTGTTACATTTCACAGCAAGAGCTCTGATTTTGGGGACACATTACTCAGATGATTATAAAAACTGAAGCAGTTGCCACAGGTAAGAAAGGAGTGGTGGCAGCAATTTGTAAGACCCCTGCTGGAGGTAGGAAATGAAGTGAGCTAATAAAGTTCAAGTGTCCCCAAGAGATAACCCATGTTCTTTGTTGCAAAGGAAGGTGAAACATCCTAAAGTCACCTGCAAGTTGCTTTTTTACCTAATCTAACCTTGAGAGAGTTTTATTTCCAAGTCAGTATAAAAATAGGATACACCTGGGAAGTGTCCAAGATGATTCTCAGAATCTCTTTCTTTTTACCCACATCACACTATCTTCTTTCCAGTCACTTCCATTCTTTAATTTCTTAAGAAGACAGAAGAAGACAGAACAAATGAAATTAAAATCAAGCAAATAAAATCACATCTGATTATTAGAGGTGCATAAGATCTAGTTATGTCTATCTTGTTCTAATGAAATACATTTTTTCAGTGATGGATGTCTGCGTGTTCAGAATAAGGGTCAATTTTATTAATAAAGCCGTAGTTTTCTGTAGAGAAAATGCATTGGTGGGAAGAATGATGTTAATGTCAGTTATCCAATGTCTATTTATGTAGGTTCTAAGGGTGTGGGATCCAAGAACTTGTGCAAAACTAATGAAACTCAAAGGGCACACGGACAATGTAAAAGCTTTGTTATTGAACAGAGATGGCACCCAGGTATGTGCTTTAACTTGAGTCAAAGGCATTTTACAGAATGCAGAAATTTCATTAATCTTCTTCAAAATAATTATTTTATGTCACAGCTTACAGAAGGTAGCTTAACAAGTATTTTACTGATATTTAGTGGTTAAGAGAGGGAGGCTGGTGGGTGAAGGCTCTTTTTTATTACTGGTCTGTCTAGGTGTGGAGGGGGTGATTTGCATAAAATGTCTGGAAATTGTGACTAGAGTTGTTAACCGCCAGTCTTTGTTTAGCACCATCTTAATGGAAAAATATAACCATAAGAATTATGAAATCTCTTTATGGAAAAAATATTCTAAAAAACTTAAATACTTGTTTGATTTAAGTATGATGCTTTTTGCTCAGTGTCTTTCAGGTAGCTCTGATGGGACTATCCGCCTGTGGTCCCTTGGGCAGCAGAGATGTATAGCCACATATCGAGTCCATGATGAAGGTGTTTGGGCTCTGCAGGTCAATGAAGCCTTCACTCATGTTTACTCAGGAGGAAGAGACAGAAAGATTTATTGTACAGATTTACGAAATCCTGATATCCGTGTGCTTATCTGTGAAGAAAAGGCACCAGTTCTTAAGGTAATTGAGTTTAATTCAGAGAATCACAGAACAGTTGAGGTTGGAAGGGACCTCTGGAGGTCATCTGGTCCACCCCTTCTGCTCAAGCAGGGTCACCTAGAGTCGATTGCCTGGGACCTTTCGGATATCTCTAAGGATAGAGACTTTGAAATCCCTCTGAGCAGCCTGTGCTTGGTCACCCTCACAGTATAAAAATGTAATTGTATTGTGTGTTGTCTGATGGAGTAGTGGCTTGAGGTATGAGTTGATAGAAGAATGCACATTGGGTAGCAAGTGTTTACTACACGACATTTTCAGTATATTGTTTTTTTCTCCTAAATTACATCTGAAATGTAATTGTCTGAAGATGATAAATGCCTGGCATCTACTCAAAGTATGCAAATTCAAATATTACTGAAATTGAATAAGCTTCATACATGAAAAGTTGGTTTTACCAGACTAGTACAGTTTTAAGAAACTAATCCAGCATTTCCAAGGCTTTAGACAGAAATGAATGTTTTTCTAGCAGCAATATACATGCACAGGACTGTGTTAGAATATGTTGCTCATATGTTAGAATATGTAGACTTATGGGAACTGGAAGTAAAATTTATCGTGGGTTTTTTTGAGCACGTAAACATGATGTTTTCTTAGCTGGAGAAAACTGCATGCACGAGTTTGAGTCTTTTGAAGAGGCTGCTTGTTGAATTTTTTTTTTTTTTCCCTCTCTAACTCTAGATGGCATGACCTTGGAACACGTAGGTGTATATGAGAGTGAAACAGATACCAGTATATAAGCAATCCAGCTTTCCTTGTTGGTGAACTCTGGCTTAGTATAAAATCCTGAATATACTAATGTAGTTATGAAAAAGTCAGAGTCTGGGAAATTTCAGTTTAAAATTGAATATGAAAGCTATGGTCAGCTGTACAAAGATCAGAAGGAGTCTCTAATATCTTAGCTACATTGATTTGTTATTGTCCAAGGAATCTTAACAGCAAAGACATATGTATAAAGTTCTGCTTTTCAATTAGTACAGACCTTCTTACATTCCCTTTTTAACTATGTGACGTATCTGAATGCGAAGTAATTCAGAAAATATTCTACTTATCAAACTGTCTATTAAACAACATTGCATCATGCTAGAAGCAACTTTAAATACTGGGTCTTCAGACACACTGCATCTACTATTGTCTATGTCCAAAATTTATTTGTTGAATATTTGAAACAATTTCTCTTAGAGTTTCAAAAATTGCAGCTTAGTTATTTTTTCATTTAAACTTCGTATTTCTTTAGTAAACTGAAAGTAGTGCTGTTTCTGAGATACATCCAAGTATGGGAGCAGATCTACACAGAACAAATATTAATTGAACAAAGGAAAATTAAGTTAAACATGCCTGAAAATGTCTGTGGTTTCATTATTTAGATGGAACTTGATAGATCAGCTGATCCTCCTCCAGCACTTTGGGTCGCAACAACTAAATCCTCTGTGAATAAATGGGTAAGTTATGTATTTTACACTCCGTGAACTCTAGTTAAGTAGTCATGGGATTTGCAGTCTTGGTTTGGGAACTGTTGGACTGTTGCTTGCAGTTGGACTGTTGACTTGCTGTGATCTGTAAGCTTCCTTTAAAAAAAAAAATCATAAAATGCTAATATTGGAATTAATCAAAAGACATTCGGCTTTGAATTATTCCTTTGCTATCTATTTATGCCACTTTAGAAATAAATTATCTTACTCGAAACTGGACAGTTAACATCTAAATAGCAGCATGAATTAGCAGTTGTTACTGATAAAAGCAAAGTTTATATATTATTATGAATATGTCATTATTTTGTTTCTTTCTTTAGACTTTGAAGGGAATTCATAATTTTAGAGCATCTGGAGATTATGATAATGATTGTACCAATCCTATACCACCCCTGTGTACACAGCCTGACCAAGTTATAAAAGGTAAACAGCTGTTTTCCAGAGTACCTTATAAATTCTGTTACATTAGCAGAAATGGTAGATTATTTAAGACTGGCTCACATGTTTAGGTACTTGAGACTTTTGGTCTTCAACCAAACCAAAGACAATGTGGTTATTGTCTGTCTAGTGTTAATTACAGTTAAAATAGCATTTATACCTTGGTGTTATCCACATCTTACATAAACTAGTGAAACCAAAGAACAATCACATGTCATGTTATACAGTTTAATTTAAGGTAATATTAGGAAAAAAATAACTGTAGTGACCTTAATTCTTGTTTGTTTGCTAGGGGGTGCTAGTATTATTCAGTGCCACATTCTTAACGACAAGAGACACATATTAACCAAAGACACAAATAATAACGTGGCATACTGGGATGTCTTGAAGGTAAGTATATAATTTTGGATTAAGCATCTTATTGTTGGATCACTGATTATTTTGTACCTTTTTAATATATTTTTCTTAGTGTGTGAGATTTCTATGGTAGAAAGTAAGTCATCTTTCTGTCCCAAGACATCATGCAAAGATTGCCTTGGGGGAGGGGCCATTTCTGAGCTTTTCTGCATCTTTGCCTAAGGCTGACATCTTCATTCACCTGAATTCAGTGAAGTATTGACATCTTCATTCACATAAAATTCAGACCCTTGAATTTTCTTCTGAAAATACTGTTTGTTTTGATCGGGTTTTGTTTCAGAGAGGGCTTGTAGAGGTCCATTGGCATGTCTGCCTGATGCTGTATGGAATAGTATAAGGAAGCTTAGCCTGTAAAAGAGAAACCTGTGCGTCTGGTCCCTGCTACAAACCCACAGATCCCAAGCGAGTATGTTGACTAGTCTGTGGATTATTCTGGGAGCTTGAACTCGCCACATCCCTTGTTAGCTGGCAAGATAGCAGGCAGGACTCAAAGGAAAGCTAGCAGAAGGAAGTGTGACTCCCACCTAGCAATATTTGCTTTTGTGAAAAGAGAGACTTGATGTGGCATTTCTTTATCTTGATTTATCCATTGATTGGTCAGAGGAGAGGGAAAAGTGCAGATAGAAAGGACTGAAATCACAGATCAGTGAGATGGTCAGCATTTTCTTTTCTTGCAAAATCCTGTTTGAAATTCTAAATCTTCTTTTCATCTAGAACTATGCAGTGCTCTAGCAAAGATTCAGTAATGAATTAAAGCACGCTTAGCCAACTTACTGAGTTGCTGACCAAAGTGAGGAAGAAAGGAATTAAACTGGAGAATGTATATTTGTACTAAAAGTTAACTAGATGACTTTTGTGGAAAAGCAAATAGCCTTTCTTTCTTTCAGTTTATATATTCAGGTATATATTTAAGTACAGTGTTAGATTTTGGGACCAAAGTCAAATCCTAATGTTAATTTGTATGTTCATTCAATTCTTCTTCTCTTTTGTTAGTAAGGGTTTCAGAAGCATCTCTTAGATATGTTTAAATATACATTCACTTTAGAGATGGCGTTACTTGCCAGGTCAAAGTGTCACCTTATGTGTAGGATCACTGCACTCTAAAGCTGAGACTTTTTACTGAGGATCCTGGAAGAAAAGAGGGAGGTTTTCTTACCTGTAGCTACGCTACAGGTACACTACACAAAGCTAGACTTTGCTTCCTGTAATTTTTTGTGGATTTTGATGAAATAAGCTTTGCAAGGTTACAGTCCTTAGTTTGCTTAAAGCACATTTCAGGTTTCAGGATGACTCTACAAGTGGATTACAAGAATTTGAATGTTAACAGACTTACTTGGGGACCTTTAAAAATAAAAGTATAAAATAAAACAGATAATCAGGATTGCTTTGGATAAAAGGATCTGCACACAGATTCACTCACTGCTGTTCCCATTGCAGTAGGTGAGTTGAATTTATTGCTAGATTTGCAACAAATGTTGGTATTTGATGGAGAGTTGTACTGAGATACTGATACTGATGGGAGAAGAATGACAGGGGATGTTAGAAGACAGCTATCTACTTGGTGATAGGGAAAATGTGTTTGTTTAATGTTAAGTAATACATCCATACCTGTCCACTTGGCTTAATGCCACGACCTCAGAAATAAATAAATAAAAAATACTTACCACATAAACTATTGTTCAGTTTTTTGAGAAAAATTTGAACCTGTAACTTGTGTGTTTCTGGACTACAGTACTCATGGAGAAACCGTAAGTTGGACTCATTCCAGGTCTATATGAAAGCCAAGTAAAAGCTTTGAGGTGTTGATATGCCTCAATACCAGAATTCTAAAACTCGTGTGTTTCTTTTGGTGTTCAGGCATGCAAAGTTGAAGACCTTGGGAAAGTAGATTTTGAAGAAGAAATTAAGAAGAGATTTAAAATGGTGTACGTGCCAAACTGGTTCTCAGTAGACTTGAAAACTGGGGTGAGATACAACTCCTAAATCTGTTGTTCTAATGTCATGATTCATACATTTTCATATACTGTTTGTTCAGAAAGGTTTTAGTGTGTTAAAACTTTTGAAGAACAATCATCATTTCTGTGATGGGTTATATTTATTCTGCAGCAAACCAAATTTTATCTCAGTAATCTGAGTAACAGTTTTTGGAGGTTATTTTCCTCATTATATGGTCATTTTAAGTCCACCAATACCAATTACGAATTAACACCATTTGGTAAACAAAGTATACTATCATGCATTTAGAAATTCTTTGTTTTATATTCCTAGCTAAGTGTAAACAAAATAAATTTATAGACTTGTTTAATACAAACCAACTATTGTATTCTTCTTCCTGGTGGTCTTTTTTCAACAGATGTTGACAATTACTTTGGATGAAAGTGACTGCTTTGCAGCCTGGGTTTCAGCAAAGGATGCTGGATTTAGCAGTCCAGATGGTTCTGATCCAAAATGTAAGTTTTAACTAATATTGGTGTTTTATTGAGACAAAAAAGCAGAATAAATTCCAGTATTTATGTTTCAAAATATTCCAGTGCCACGTATGTCAGTAGCTGGTTGGATTTTAGGGCTTGTTTTCTTGGGACTAAACTCCTCAGAGAATTCTGCAATGAAAACGTTTGCTTTTTTTGTGAAACATTCCAGTCATGTTCAGGTTCTCCATTTAACTTGGTTTTAAACCTTCAAGAAGCAAAAGGGAAAAAGTGATATTCATAATCTTGGAACTATTACCTAATCTAGAGAATGTTACAGCATGTGAGTGGTCCAACAGTAGTGATTCTAAAATCAGCTTTTTCTGAAAGATTGCAACGTATATCTCTGAGATTGTGATAAGCAGGTTTCTGTGCCCATAAATAGTTTGGTTTGGGAACAGAACTACTCAAACTTTTTTGAAAGTTTTCAGCTGTGGATCAAACGTAGAATAGGTGCCAACAGTTTTTGTGTAACTGAAGGGAGTATAGTGATAGTCAAAGAGGGACCTGGGGGTGCTGATTGACAGCCGGCTGAACAGGAGCCAGCAGTGTGCCCAGGGGGCCAAGAAGGCCAATGGCATCCTGGCTTGTGTCAGCAATAGCGTGGCCAGCAGGGACAGGGAAGGGATCTTACCCCTGGACTCGGCACTGGTGAGGCCGCCCCTCGATTCCTGTGTTCAGTTTTGGGCCCCTCACTACAAAAAGGACATTGAATGACTCGAGCGTGTCCAGAGAAGGGCAACGAAGCTGGTGCAGGGTCTGGAGCACAGGTCGTACGGGGAGCGGCTGAGGGAACTGGGGGGGTTTAGTCTGGAGAAGAGGAGGCTGAGGGGAGACCTCATCGCCCTCTACAGCTCCCTGAAAGGAGGGTGCAGAGAGCTGGGGATGAGTCTCTTCAACCAGGTAACAAGTGATAGGACAAGAGGTAATGGCCTCAAGTTGCACCAGGGAAGGTTTAGACTAGATATTAGGAAGCATTTCTTTACAGAATGGGTTGTTAGGCGTTGGAATGGGCTGCCCAGGGAGGTGGTGGAGTCCCCATCCCTGGAGGTGTTTAAGAGTCGGGTTGACACAGCACTGAGGGATGTGGTGTAGTTGGGAACTGACAGTGTTAGATTAATGGTTGGACTGGATGATCTTCAAGGTCCTTTCCAACCTAGTTGATTCTGGGATTCTGTGATAGGATGAGGCATAATGGTTTTAAACTGAAAGAGGATAGATTTAGGTTAGATAGATATAAGGAACAAATTCCTCAATGTGAGGGTGGTGAGACACTGGCACAGGTTGCCCAGAGAAGCTGTGGCTGCCCCCTCCCTGGAAATGTTCAAGGCCAGGTTGGACAGGGCTTTCAGCAACCTGGTCTAGTGGAAGGTGTCCCTGCCCGTGGCAGGGGGTTTGGAACTAGGTGATCTTTAAAGTCCCTTTCAACCCAAACCAGTCTATTATTCTATGTAGTTCTACCTTGCTATGTCTTGACAGTAAACCTTGGAGGGCTTCTGCTACAAGCACTTCTGGAATATTGGCCTAGAACACATATCAATCCAATGGATGAAGAAGAAAATGAAATAAATCATGGTTAGTATTTTAATATTTTCCTTTTTTTAGGATTTGTTCATACATTCTGTTTGTTTATATTTCTGTTTCTTCAACAAATACAATTTCACTTGCTGTCTTATACCTGTCTCTGCACGCATTATGGACTAATGTTTTTTAATGCTTTTAAATTTGCTTTACACCAAATCTGGAGTATCTTTCTTCTGAAAGTATTATCAAAAATATTAAGAACTCTAGTCCATAAAAAAGGAGGTGAATAGATGATTCTGAAGTTACAGAAGCATGATGCCTTGATGATAAACAATTACTGGCAAAACTAAGGCTTGACTTGGGAAAGAAACAGCCTAGATAATGACATCAAAGAGCAATAGTTCCGTTATTTAACATTAGCCAGTATTCTCTTGACATAATTCCAATTTGTTTAGGTATTACAAACAATATAAACTAAAAGAAAGATTTACTAGGAAAAAATATATTCAATGGCTATTAGAATAGTAAATTATATAGGTCTATAGAAAACCATCTTAGAGTGGTGTTTTAAGGTAATAATGCTAAGTTAATCAGGCATGAAATAAAAAGCACAGCTATGTAAAATGTGAGATAGTGGCTGAATTTGTGAGAATAAAAGAGACTGTAACTCCTAAGGTTGTGGATTGTTTTGAAATTCAACCCAGATCAGAGTTGACTGAAAAGTGTTGTCTTTGGCAATTAAGGAATTACTTTCTACAGATAATGCAATTAAGGAATTCAGCAATATGTTGCCATTTTGTGATGAAGATTGTGCCAAGAGTTAGCTACTTACTTCTTTCAAAAATGACCTCAATGGAGGGTTACAGCACTTGGCAGGATTTTCTGGATGAAGTTGCTGATTCTTCTGTGTATGGGCAGTCTGCAGCTTAAGAGCCGGACAATGTATGAGAAATGTAATTTGGGCTTTTGTATTGTTGGAACACTGATGCTGCACTAATTATTTCTGTGAATAGTTGTGGACAGTGGAATGCTTAGAATATTCACTATCAGTCATAATTTTCCCTTTTGAAAGTAACAAGAAACTGACACTGAAGAGTGTCTTGAGAAATAAAGTGTTCCTGTTGAACACTGAATTTGTGTAAAGAGAAATAACTTAAATATACATACATATATACATATATATGTGCAGTGTTGTTTCTTTCAGTTGTTAACAGAACTGTTATGAAGAAATCTTTCAAACTATAGGATTTTTCACTTGCTCTAACCAGTATTATATTAATCCCTGCTAATAGAGAATATGTTTTCTTTTTGGTTTCTTTGCTTGGTATAATTTTTGAGCTTTCTTTCACTACCTGTGTTACTGGTCAGAAAGCTAAAGAAATTCTTCACCTCGTGAGACTATGCCATTTAAATTTCTTATGTTGCTTGAATTCACTATGATGTTCAAGTACAGTAATTAGATGCTGCAATCCAATCAAGATGATCTTTCTCAAGTGAAAGGAAGGCATCTAAATACTTACGTATTGCGTTTCGAGATATCAGACTGACTAGGAGCTGCACTTTTCAAGGGGCGCATAAATAATGCAGATTTTTCTTTAATCTTATTCTGTCCATCTGAGGTGAAATCAGGTTCTTAAGTGTTTCAAGACCGTACTGCTATAACTAGCTAAAAATAAACCAAATTTAGAATGTAGTAACTTCAAGGAAATGTGAGTCCAAGCTTTACTATTACAGTATTTTGACATCTGGCAAATTCAGGTAGAAAAGCAAAGCTAACAAGCTTCAGAGTTCTGTACCGTCAGTGTAGAGGGGAAAAATAGTCTTGTCTCAGCGGAATCTCTTTACTTGATTTCTGATACTAGTATTGTTCAGTTTGACAGATTCTCAGAATTCTGTTAAGGAACTGGAGAAAAGTAGTAATCAGATTTTTGCTCATGAGTTCTATTTCCCTTTTCTCAAAGGCTTTTGAAATAGGCCTTCCACAAACTTGTATTGATCTAGTTACTCTCTAGTGTTCCCTTTTATATACTTGCTGTGTGTTGGAAGTGGGGATTTCCTTGTTTTCTATGAAGCTTATGATTTTGTTAGTTTATGAAACACGTTAGCTGTAGGTGGAAAAGACGCCTTTTGGTCTATGTATACCCAGTTTTAAGGCCTTATGCATATATTTCTTCCAACAGTGAATGGTGAGCAGGAGAACAGAGTCCAGAAAGGAAATGGATACTTTCAAGTGCCGCCACATACACCAGTCATTTTTGGGGAGGCTGGAGGACGCACTTTGTTCAGGTATAAAAACTCAACAGTGTAAATTCAGTGGCTAAACAACCTCTTCCTTTGTGCAAGCAGAAATGTTATCAAAATGTAATACTTGCATCTGTTCTGTACTGTACATTCAAGACATGCCCTTGAGAGGCAAAATAAGCAGCTATTAATGATAATTTTACATTGTCCAACTGAGTATGTGAGTTTGAACATCAACAAGGTGTGGGGGTTTTACAGCAGTAAGAGATGTATATTGTTTTTAGTTGTATGTCATAGCTTTGAGATTTTTTTGGGTGCCCTCTTCCTGCTAGCTGATTAACTGAACTTTATTTTAGAATAAAACTGTGCTACTTTAGATTCTTGTAGAACTTCTCTTATGGGACTGTTGTGCTTGTCTTGGAGCATTGATGACTCAGGAGATCCTGCTCACTAGAGAGTTGGTTTCTGCTCCCAGAATTATAGCTGGTGACCCATTAGAAGGTCCTAAGCTCTGGCAGATAGGAGCAGAGGTTCTGTATTGTAATGTGTATATGCTGATTACCCTTCTATTTCTTTTCATTCTACGTTGTAAAGCCTAACCGTGATATATGATTTGTCAGAGACAGTTTAATCATGCTGCAAAACAAATGCCAAGATTTCAAATACTGTGAAACATTTAATATTTACTGACATAGTCAATTGTAAAATCTGAGGACTGGAGGATGTTTGATTTGTTGTTTTGTTTTCCAGGCTGAATAGGCCCCAAAACTATGTAACTTTCAGTCCATGAATTGGTCTGTAAAACACATTTTTGGCTTTGAAAACTTTTTTTTTTCTGCAGCATCAATGTTTTTATGTTGTAGCTGGGATTTAATATTTGCATCCATTCTGTACTGGTGGATCTTAACATCTTATACAGCTTGTTCTCAAGACACCATTGGAGGGAGCAAACCATGCTTATTAGACCTAAAAGGTAGCTTGCAGGACTCTGACAAAATTCTTAATTGGAATTTATAAAATTATATATGTCTTTGCTGCACCATTGTATGTGTGCATTTCTCAAAATTGGTTTTATTCTTTCCATTTGGTGAGGGTTAGCAGATGCTTTACATGCAAAGCTCTTTTTTCCCAAGCAGAAGAGAATTGGTTTGTGACAGGTGCCTTTCCCCTTCTCCTTAACTGTTTTGTACTTCAACACTCAAACATATGCAGTCTGTGAGCCAAGTAGGTTTTTTTTTAATTTCTCTATGCCATAGCCTGTGGTCCCCTGAGATACTTCTCCTTGTTTCTGCTCTAGGGATCTGTCTTCTCCTGCAGCAGGTTTTTTGGGTCTTTACAGAAAATACGTGATCACTTCCCCAATAACTTTGATGTGAAGGGTCAGTTGACTAAGTTCAAGCTCCCAGCCCATTAAAAGGGCAGGTCCTCTCCTGAAAGCTTTCTAATGCACATTACATCAATTGTTTTTATCTACAAAGGTTATTTCTGTATGTCTTAGGTTATTATGTCGGGATTCAGGTGGTGAAACTGAATCTATGCTTCTTAATGAAACTGTGCCACAATGGGTAATTGACATCACTGTGGATGTAAGTATTGTATACAGAGTTTGCTTTTTTACTGTGGGGGTTTTTTTGAAGGTGAACTACAGGGGGGGGGGTTTAACTGTACAGGATCTGAAATGACATTTAAAATTTTTGCTCTGTTTATAGTTAAAATAAGTGGTCTGTATTCAAGATCTTTTGAGATTGTTTTTTGATGTGTCCAGTTAAGGTATTTATTTAACTTCCTTTTGAGTCTTAGAAAAAGAATTCAAAGCACTGTGCATAATTGGTATCCCTTTTAAGTGTGGAGCTCAGGAACAGAGAGAATACTCTTCATATTGCTGCAGTCTTCTGACACTATCTAATTTTCTTTGAATATAAATTATCATTTATTTCAAAAGCTAGATGATATGTGCATCATCTAAATTGAAGCATCTCAGCAGTGTGGGTAATTGGGAAGTTGGCTGTGGTGGTTATGTTGATTAAGAATCTCTCTTAGGTTTTTGATAATTAAGAGCTGAATATACTTCACATACCAGCTGGTAGAAATAGGAGTTGATATCAGTTCATCCTAAATTAACACTTTCCAAATTTGTTTCCTTCTAGAAAAATATGCCCAAATTCAATAAGATTCCCTTCTACCTCCAACCTCATTCATCATCAGGGGCAAAAACTCTAAAAAAGTAAGTAATGCATATTCGAATTTAAAACTGCAGAAAGAGAATTTCAAGCTCAAAAAAGCCTGAACTGTTTTGCCATAGATTGTATTATGCTTGATAAATATGTAAAAGTTTATAGTCATTTAAGCAGCATCACTCTGAAGCATTAAATTATATCAGAATATCTGAAGGAACTGTAGGTTAGATTTATTTTGGGTTTAGTGGGCAGTTGCTTAAGTTTATGCTAGAAAATGTCCAAGAACTAACTACTGAAATTAGTCTTTCTTTTGTGGTATTTAATCAGAAAACAGAGGAACTTACTGTTACACTGTTCAGAACCATATTTTTTTGTTCCTATTGCTAACAGTGATGAATATAAGCTTTTTTAAAGGAAAAGGCAGAAAACCTGACAGTAGGGAGTGCAAGATAGTCTGCTTATTGCATTAGCTGTAACTGGGAGCTCTATAGGTTAGAAATCAATGCAGGTCCTCAGATAGGAAATCAGTGTCATAGATAGTATGTCTACCATTTATAATGCAACAATTTTTGGTCATATCCACAAATGTATAGTTCCTCTAAGTTTTACTGAATTCTTCACATCAGAGACAATCTGTGACAGAGGAGCTTGATAGGCTTTTTGTGTACTTTGTGGAAAAACTGCTGTTGCTCATTACTTTAGAATGCCCTTCTGTTAATGTAGTAGGATAAACAGCGTGTTCTGGTTTACCTCTTTTATTACTCCATATCCTCTGTGTGTCTCTGGCTAAACCCTTTTTTACTGAAAGAATGAGGGTTGTGTACAATACTCTATATCTAAGGTTTGATTTTAATCCGGTCTTTTGAATATTTTACCACTTTTCTGAGTCTCTTTTCCTGTGTGAGTCTTTCTTTGGATAAATAGCTGTTACGATTATGGTATTCTGGATTATCCTGATAATTTACTATTAAATTTATAAAGAGCTGATCTGTGTACTTGCATAGTTTACTACAGATCAAGGTATTGTGAAGGTAAGAAATACAGTTTCTCAAGTTTTTTCCTGCCAAACTTCACTTTCCTTATATAGAGACCGATTGTCAGCAAGTGATATGCTTCAGGTGAGAAAAGTGATGGAACATGTGTATGAGAAAATCATAAACTTGGATAATGAGTCTCAGACAACTAGCTCTTCCAATAATGAAAAAGCAGGAGAACAAGAAAAAGAGGAGGACATTGCTGTGCTAGCAGAGGAGAAGATCGAACTTCTGTGCCAGGATCAGGTAAGTTACTAGGGCGTTTTAGCCTGTGAAAAACACCAATGTCTAGCAATGAATCAGTTGTGAATTTCTGAATACTGAGCTTGAAATATGCTATAAATTACCTTTAAAACTAAGTACATGTTTTGACATCGTGTTGACTTACTGCTGAGACAAGTTCAGGCAGCTGCAGATTGCCAGATGAAAGAATTTTTATAGTATACCTCTTTCATTTGGTCTGACTAGTAGCCTTTATAGGATTACTTACTCATTCTCAACAAATGGACTTAATACAATTCCATAAAGTTCCATTTCTAGCATTTTTCAAATGTTTTGAATTCTACGTCTCTAGCAAAGTTTAAAATTTGTCCAAAATTGTAAATTGTCCAGTAAGTTTAATAAGTGCATGAAGATTAAATATTGAGGAAGTGGTTATAATATGAAGTTATACATTACATTGCTAAAATCTTTTTGCAATGTGTCAGGCTTACTTGCTAGTTGAAAAATCCAAACCTTTGCATGGTTCATATTTGATGCCAGGTCACCCATAGGATTGTTTTACCCAATAAAACCAGACTGTTTAATCTTTGTATTTCTGACAATCTAGCAGAGTTGTGGAATAAAAGATGAATTTTTACTGTTTAGGTTTTGGATCCAAATATGGACCTTCGAACTGTAAAGCACTTCATTTGGAAGAGTGGTGGTGATCTGACGCTTCATTATCGCCAGAAATCAACGTGAAGGGAGTGGTGGACCCAAATGGTTACTTATTTACTTGACCATACTGTACTGGTTCCAAGAGTAGTACTATAGAAGCCCACTGAACCCCTAAGGTAGATGAGACTTCTAATGACTCAGTATGGATGGGAAGTATACATTTAATTGAAGTGACTAATAGATCTGTAATATAGAGGAAAAAAATCTATATGACTTAAACTAAAGTCTGTCCTAGTCTCAGACAGTGAGATGGGAAGTCCCTGAGTGGTTCGTGTTGTGTGAGGTGTACAGAGAACTGATGATAATCCAGTGCAGACTTTTGCTTCCTCCTTTTGCTTTTGTTTTTCCAGAACATAATATCCTCATCTGCTCATGCTTGATATGAAACAGTTTTGACCATATTAGTCGCTGTGTTCACAATATAATTCAGAACTGCACATAAGGTATTTTTAGTACATTCCATTCATTAAGTTCCTACGATGATTTCTCACTCACTGAGGTTACTCAAACATTTCTACCGCTTAAAGAAATTTGAAAAAGAAACCAGGTATTGCATACTTGAAAGAATTGGCCCATTTAATTGCAAATGAAGGGTTAATGTTAGACTTGTTTTAATACTGCAACTCAGTTGTTGTTTTAGAGAGCTGTTGACATGCAAAATAAGAACACTAGATAAATATTGTAGCAGGGTCAGTCCAGTGATGCTGTGCATCATAATAGAATGAACATGCTCTGCAGCAACTTAATGAATTTATTTTTTTTTTAAATATATGTAACTACTTCCTGCACTGTGTTCTAGGTGTTCTAGAGACACACCAGTCTAATTTTTGGTAACTGTGCTCCAAAACTATGTGACAATTTGTTTGAACTTCAGACCATTCTGGAAATAACTTCATATGTTTAATGTTAAACTTTAGAAACTTCTCAGCAGATTTCATATTCATGATATAAAAATACTTATTCTTCTTTTCCGACGTTTTATATGCAGTTGTTCTTTTGTTATAGATTTATGTGGATCTTCTTTTCTCTGTTATTTCTAAAAATCTGTGACTGTCATAGACTCATAGTAGTCTTTTATAGAGTTTAACTTATTGGGGGGAGGGTGTAAAGGCATTTCAGCTTTTTGTGAGAAAATGTGGGGCTGTCCCAGAAAACCATTTGTAGCCAGAACAAATTGCAAATCCTCATAAAGAAATTGTGGAAAAATGACTCTTGTCTGAAGCAGAAGCACAAGTGCCTTCAAAGGGCAGTATATTATTCGAGTTTCTTCAGGAGACATATGCTCTTGCCCTTCCTGTATCTTGCTATCAAGGTTTAGGTTGAGGCCTAAAGAAAGTCCCAATAAATTATATTACTGGGATTGTATTGGTCAAACAAAAAGTAAAATATTTTTCATCATATTTTATTTGAAAAAATAGTCAAATCATTACCTTCTGCACTCTTAACCTAGCTAAACAAACTCATTGCTTAAACAATATGGTTCAAACTAAGCTAGCATGTCTTTTTCCCTGTCTTTTGAGAGTCAGTTTCAGTTTTTAATCCCCATTTCTGTGTATGCTCAGTTTGACACGAGTGTGCTATAACTGCGCATTTTTAGTGATATTTGTGAATTAAATGGTTAAACAGAACTGTAACTTTTATTGATAAATTGTCCTGGCTTGTATTTATTAATAGCAAGGGGCTACGCTTGTTCCAGTAGGCACTGTTTGGGGTTTTTTTTTTGGCTGTCTTGCTGTCCCGTTGTATACATTGGATTTGCTCCCAGTGATTTTGTTTGAAATCAGCCAAGGTTGTAATTTTTCTTTTTTTTTCTTTCTAACCATCCCAAAACACAGTTTCAGGAAAGATTGACAGAAGAGTCTGCAATGCCAGAAGGGTAAATGATGTTTCACAGTTGTATAGAATAAAAGGTTTTAGTTAAAATAATTTCCAATTGTTTTGTGTATTGGATCAATTATGCAGTTTCAGAGCTTGCCTCATTGCCATTTAATGGTTGTACTACAAACGACTTCAGGGTCCTTTGAAGCCTCAAGTGATGGCATGGCTGAAGAAATGGCAGTGCCTTAACAAAATGCCTTAAAGATGATCTTGTAATATGGTTGCATATAAGAATTTAGCAGGCATGCAAGCCTTAATGCAGGCTCTGAGATCCTGTTGAGGTGGAGAATGTGCTCGAGTAATGCTCTTTGCCTAGACAGTACGTGCTTTGGTACTATGAAAATATTTTTTGCTAACACCAATGCAGTATATCAGAAAAGACAGCCCTGCTACAAGTGACTCTGCATACCAGTTGGCACTGAGTTTTCTGGATGTGGAAAGGTTCTAGCCCTCTAAGAGACACATGGGAAACCAAGACTGAGTTTCCTGGTGCTGAAGATACCAGCACAGAATACTCCAATCATTTACTGTGGGGACTGTCAGCTGGGCTGCTCTTGGAGACGATGCAGTAATTCAGTGACCAGATGTGTTCTCAGAGACTACCAGTGTCCATCTTGGATGGAGTGTCAAGTGAGAGGAGTTTTCTTGCTATTCCCTTTTAGTTTCTGTCACCTTTTCTGGAATTGCACTGTCTGTAAGAGTCTTGAAGGCAAGAGCATGAGAGGCCGCTGCACAGCATTAAGGAGTTAAGGTGAGAGTTACAGCATACTGAGACACTGTGAACAGAGGGAGAGTTCCAGTTTGCCAGGATCATAGGAAAGGCTGCTGATATATTCATAATGGAAAGGTGTTGTAAATCTAGCAGTTAGTAGTGTAACCTGTCTCCCAGAAAAGCATTTAATTTATCTATGACAGGAAATTTTTTTTTCTCTTCAGGTGGGGTCATGCTGAGAACAGGAGAGCTAGGCTCAGTAGTTGCAGCTGAAGTATAAGTATTGTTTTAGGAAGAGAAGAACTACCAGAAGAATTTAGCATTAACTTTCAGAAACACTAAAAGAATACTCAAAATAAGCCCTAGGCAGGAGATACTAATGCAGGTCTACCTCATTGCCAAGTGGTGGGAAAATAAGGGACTTGGACAATCGAACTAATAAATCACATATTCCATAGGAGAGTGGCAACCAGAGGCCTGACAGCGCACCCTTCAGTCACTCTTGAGCAGAGCAATGTGGAGAGCTGCTCAGAGAACAGCTGTCCCGAGGTTCAGGGCCTGCAAGCTGAAGGGTGGGTGTCTGTTCAACATGTTGATCTGAGAATTGCTGACTCGGAGAGGGAGGTTGCTGAGGTGAGTTAGTGTGGAGGTGCCCGGGAAGGGGAGAGAATGCGTTTGTCAAAGGTAAAGGCATAGAGTGACTGTTAATGCATGAATTTAGTTACAGTATTCCAGATTTTTGTCAGTACATTACACCAAGGTATTACTTTTTCTTTCACAGAGTACCTGTTTGATTCAAACTTCATCTCGAAAAATTTCTTGAATGTGACATTTGATATCAGTCTTTAAGCCCATGATCTTACATTTGTAGATGTGCTGATGGCTCCCAAACAGAGCCAGGTGGAGTTACCACACAGCTAGGTAACAGACCTGTTAAAAGCACATGCACACTTAAATATCAAGAAAGTGACTAAAGTCGTTTCCTGTACTATGTAGTAGAGGTTTTTCTGTAAGCAGCTGTACAAACAACATGCAGACCAAAGGGACCGATAGAAACTAGGTGGGACATGCCCCGTTTCAGGATATTGTGACACTGTTCTAGCCATCTTTTTTATGGGACTGTGAATGCTTAATTACTTTTTGTAGTTTAGAAATATAATTTAAACCAAACAATTGCTTTGAAATTACGGTTAGAGCAGAACCAGTGCAAGTTAGTGTTTGCGTAAGGCAAAAGCAAGGAGGGAGGATGTGCAGACATTAGTGGCAATGTCCAGGAAATAACAAATTAACACAGTCAAAGTAAATGCAATGAGTAACCTGTAGCTGGTTTCACTTAACAGCCAGAGGCAGTGGTGCCTGGTTCTTTCGTAATTGTTTGGAGGTGAAAATACTTGCCCAGTTTTGCCCAATATTTACAGTTATGGGGAAAGATGGCGAAGGGTAAGGGTGCTGAGGGGAATGCTGAATTCAAGGCTTCTCCCTGGGAGGCTGCCTCTGCTGCTTTCCATTTCTGCTAAATTTGTGGTGCAGAAGCACAGGGGTACTGGAATAGCTGAAGTCTCCTGTTTCCCCAGTTAGTGCTGTAATCCTTAGTGCTAGGTGAGATTAAATTCTGAACCCCAAGCAACTGGAAATGTGTCATTCAAGCACATCAGCACACATGTGAGTGATGTGATCTCTGCTCAGTGTTGCAGTCTGTTTCCTGCAGCATTTCCCAGTTACAGCTAAGAGAAATTCAGTCAAGGGTGGAAACTCACGAGCAGCTTTGGAACATAGCCATTCAGTAGCTTCTCAAGCCTGCTGTGAAAGTTTAAGAGGGAAAACAAAGTCATCACTGCCTGAATTTGGTATTTCAACAGTTCTTGCCAGTAGTTGTTCACCTTAGTCACTAAATGCATTCCTTCACACATTCAAGTTCAGCTGGAATTAGTTCAGCATCCATACTGCTGTTAAGAATGAGATTTGCATGTTTAGCTCAAGGAAATTGATTATTAGGGGTTAGGATCATTCCTTGGACAGGGTTATTGCTGTCCAAGGTTCCCATGAATCAGGTGATTTAATTCATAAGGGAGGGCTTGGTCCAGCCCCCTGAAGTTGGCCTTGCTTGGGGCAAGGCTTGATCAGGTTGCTTGGACCTTTGAGCAGAGTTGTGAGTGTCTGGGTGGAAGGAAGGCCCGCAGCCTCACTGAGTGTCCAGCCTGTGTTTAACCACCAGCAGCAGCAGCAGGCAGGCACTCTGGCTCACCAGGGTTAGCAGAGGCAGGGCTTTGCCTAATCCTTGCTGTAATACTTGAGCTCCTGCTGCCCTCTTTGGATTTAATGTCTGCCAGACACCTGTCCACTGGCTTGGCTATAAATGTTGGAGAGCGGCTCACATATGGAAGCTTATCCTATTGTGTCTGGTCCAACCAAACTACTGTGCAGTGTCACGCTACACATCCATGGTATGCAAGCTCTAAAGTTAGTACAAGGCCTCTGAGGTGACATCGTCATCCCTTTGTCTGTTTGGCCCTCCTTGTGATACTGCTGAGATAAGCCACCTTCTGTCTGCAAAAGTTTACAGAAGCAAACAAGGTAGTGTACAGCTCTCCTCCTCTGGAAACAGTAACCATTTGGGACAGCACTTGATTGACCGTAGGTTGGTTTGTTTCAAATCCCAAATACGTAAGTGGACCATTCAAGCCCTTTCGCTCAAAGATAGCTCTGTCTTCCACAGCCATCCTACTTGTTTCAGGCCAAAATTTTTTAATTTAATTTCAGAACGCCTATCCTCACAGGCCTTGTGAGGTATATTTCTTAAAGCAGTAGTACCTGGTCAATCCCTTCCTGAATCTTCCTCTAACTAAGGTGGCAGCCGCAGCAAGATAATCTCACATGCCCCAGCTTGGTCTTCAGCACAGAGAGGGGATTGGTTTTCCTGCTGTCTTTGTTTGCAGCAACAGCAAAATTGGATCCTCTCTCAATCCAGCCCCTCTCAAAGCAGCTGCTATGACCTTTCTAAGATTTTTGCTTTGAAACTAAGAAATTCTAATCAGCTTTCTTGTTTTACTTGTGGGTACAGAACTTACTTTCTACTTTTCTTTGTTTCAGCAGGGAGGTAGCTTCAGGCATCTCAAATGGTAGACTCCAAATTGTCAAGAGAAAAGGAATTTGATGAGGAGGTTAAACTCGTTAACTCATTTGGCATTTAAATGATAAAATTATAGGTTAAGAGAATACAACATGCTAGAGGTTTAATGCTCTAGTTTTCTAAATGGGTATGTTAGACCACTGTTCATTTGGATGTTATGAAAAAAGAATCAAGTCTTCATAAATATATGAAGACTCCCCCCCTCTCCTTCCAGGAGCCAATTAACACAAAGCAGGTCGGACACAGACTGCTGTAAGCATTAGCCATTTATTACTGTGACATCTAAAATTTAGTGTGAGTTTTGACTTACACTAAATTAACCGCTCTTAAATTTCTACAGTGTGCTTACAGTACAGCATCACTTAAATGAGCTACTAGCAGCTTAAAACCAGTGTTGACAAAGGTGTAAGACTAGAAACAGTCCTAAATAAACAACAACAAAAAACCAAATAGATCACCTAGATGTCTTCAGTCAGCAGGCTCCGAGACCAAACAAACTTACCTACCCATAGTTTAAATGACATTTCTTTTTAGTGTTTGGCTGTTCACTTTTGTAGCAGTCAGTTGGTGGAAGAAAACAGAAAATTTATTTCAGCAGTATAGGAAAAAAATAATCTCTTAACAATTAAGTGATCATTTAGCAGAGTAGATTTCAAATCTCTTAGTTCTACTTCTGCAGTTAGTGCATTCTCCTCAAAAGCAAAATATATTTTGACCATCCTGTTCAGAGCTACTGCACCTTATGTGAAAGCAGTATTTAAGACTAAAGGACAGATTTTATGTAAGGGTCTACTCATTTGAAGACCCCTCTTGTGTTGCAACTTTGCCTGCACCCTTTTGCTGAAGCTGAGCTGTCCTGGGCAAATTTGTGACCCAGACCCCCTCCTGCACTGTTACTAGATTTCAGCCTTGTCAGTCATTTTGCTTGCTGATCTCCATTAAGCACAATGTAGAAATAGATCAGGGGAGAGGGTAGAGAAAAGGAAATCGGATAATATTGTGCTAAATATAGTTTGTAGCTTACACACACACCCCCAACCTTGTACCCCATTTTCTTAATTCATGAAGGATTTTCACCACACTGTACCAGCTATAGTGAAATTATTCCCAATCAGCAGCTTTAAAATTCCATGATAAATCCCTGCCCTGAGGGATACTGTACAACTGTAAAGAAAACAACAAAGCTACAAGAAGCAAGGATGCTGCTGCACTAATATGTTCCATCCTCCTGTCTCAAACTTACAACGATATGTATAAAAATAGAAGTGGGCAAACAGAAAAGCACAACTGAAGAAAAGCTCTTTCTCTGTTACTACAGAAACTAAAGACATATTCAACTCCACCAAAAAGGTTAAACACAGGGCCCTGACTTCATCTTTGACATCAGTTTGTTTCAAACAGCCATCACACTTTCCCCCCACCCCCTTTTATTTTTAAACTGAGAGACCACTAAATTACTGAAGTGAATGACAGGACCCACCAACATGATTTTGTCCCGTCTCTGTGTTGCAACTTCAAACCATGGTACTTCCTTTCCTGCAAATGTAGCTGTAGAGAAGGCACATGAATAACTATTACAGAGAAGCGGCTTGACTCTAAAACAAGAAAAATAACAGTTTGGAGAATAGTAAGTAGGAATAAAGATATCTTGGGGTAGAAAATGCCTTGAAAGTCACAAGAACTGTTTAACTGAGCTGTACCATTAGAAAAAGCTTTCCAGCAAGTCAAAACCATAAATATTTTTTTAATGCCATTAATCACCCTGATAAAATCATCACCAAGTGTCACTGTTCAGGCAGAGTGCCTTCATAAATACATTCAAGAACATTTGTAAGCAAATACAAATTCAGGAATTTGATGTCTAGCCAGTCTCCAACTTGTTTCTGCATTAATTTCTCCATTAATTTGGTGATTTTGGACAGCATTCAAAGTTTGAACACAGATCAATCCATTAAACAATGACTAGAAAAGACAATAGGATATGTATTTCATGTGATTTCTTTTAGAATACTGTCTACACTTACAAAATAGAATAACTGTAATTCTTTCAAGATCAAAAAATATTCCAAGCTGTAGTATTACAGCATATGACAGTCTGTAAACAAAAGCAGCATCACTTCACTCATGATCTTGTGCAGCTCCTTCTTCTTTCTGTTCACATGCTGCTTCATCATCTGCTTTCACCAGAGTAGTGGTTAACGAGCTCTCAATACTGTTTAAGAGCAGCTTTGTTTCTTGGTTATCCAGATCAGTTCCTAGTGTTGTTTCTGAAGAAATTTCATTAGGAAAAGCAAAAGAAGGTAACGATGGAACTGAAGGTAGTAGGTTGTCCAACTCGGGCTGCTTGACTGAGCCTTCAGAATACATGGTTACATCTTCAGGGTCCAAAGCTGGAGCATTGTCTGGAAAGTGGAAGTAAGTTTGTAAAAAACCCAGAAACTGTCAGGCTAACAGTGCTTCTAGTTACCGTATGTCTAGAAGAATCAGCTTGAATGAGATACCATATATAGGCACATAAACAGATTCACAACTGTCAAATATATGGGCTGTGTTTATTCAGTTCTCCCCAAATCCAGAAAATCTGATGGTGCAAGCAGGTTTTTAAGAGACTATACCGTGTGGTCTGCTGTATTCTTATGCTAGAGATGTTTTATTTTGTGTTACTACTCTTAGTCACCCCATCTTTTAAAAGGGAAAGGCATCCATAATGTGAAGATTTTTTTTAAATAGGCAAGTCACTATTAAGATGACTACAATTCTGTTTTCACTTTACAGCTGTGAAAACAAGCCTGTGGTACAAAAATGAATTTACACTGACTTTAGAAATACCTACTTTTAAGGTCAGCTTAAATTTGGATCATCAACATTTTCATTTAAAGACACACATTCTATAATCTTATAAAAAAGCCCATCAGTTTTTGTCCACTTCTACACCTGACTTCTGCTATTTTTCCATGTCACTTTAGCCGATCCCCTTTCTGATTTTTCTTGAAATTGGCTTATTTCCAAAAAGCATGATATTGTTGAGCAGGCACAAGTTGATGCCACTCCAGAAATCAGGTCAGAGGCCTAAAGGAAATCTTGAATACACTTACCAAAATAAGCAGAAGCGTCATTGTTCAACATTAACTTTTCAGTGCCTTCTAAAACATCTGCTGCTGGCATGTTGAAGGAGGCAGATGAAGACATGCTGGATGCTTTTGTTAAGTTAGTGAGTTCAGGAAATGAAATACCAGACATATCTAGAAATCCTGAAGGAGAAAACAAATATTACAGTACTGTTTTAGACATAACACAAAATTCTAGTTTCAAAAAGCTATGTTACATCTAGACTGAAGTCAGTGAAGTCCCTTCCCTGCAAATAAATTTAACTTAATGTTAGCTGACATCGGTGGAAAGACTTCTGCAGCACCCAAATTCTGCAGCTCTGAAATCCAGTGAAGTCAAAAACTTCAAGGAAAACCAACCACCAGTGCTCACAGTTCTGCATTTAAGTCTCAAACTTGTTTAAGACCTTCTTCGTTTACTTCAATGTCCTCTAAAAAAAAGCACCTAAGAATATGTACCTGGATCCATAACTCTCTGGAGAGGGGGAGGAGGAGAAAGGGAGCTTTCTGGTGAATGACCACTCATTTCTTGATCTGTGGCATGATCCAAGTTCATAACTATTTCAGAGTTGTCACTCTCAGAAGTGGGTGCCAATAACGGAGTCTGGAATAACACAATTGGAAGGAAAAGCATCTTTTTATATTGAAAGCTGCACCTGAAGATAACTTTCCTATGAAAGAATTCAGCCCCAGTCTCCAAGTACACCAATTCAGAGAGAACCTGTGATGCTGAAACTGATAGTCAGACCACTGATGCGGACATGTTCCAATGTAGCCTTTTAAAGCCAGTATGTTCTTAGAAAAACAGTCTATACTTAATTCTTGTAGGTGTATTTTATTTCCTAGTGAGCAGGGTGATTCTCATTGACCAATACAGCTGTAGTACACAGGTCTTCAAACCAGGAAGAAAATACCTGGCAAAATTTTTTATTGGACAACACTGGTGATCTGTCATCTGCTCAGCATCATTTGCTCTCACTTTCCCTTCACCTAACTCCAGTTCATTCAAGCAAAGTTCTAAGCTGTACTCGCATACACTGTATTATGAGTGCTCCAACAAGTAGAAAATTTAGTAACTCCAGAGAACATGCCAGAGTTAAAAACTTATTTCTAACATACCTCTGTGTAACCATTAGTAGATGTTACTGGAGTTCCAGCTTCTGGTAAGGGTGAGGGTGGTTTGCTTTCTGGCTTTTTCTTTGATATTATAGACTGGGTTGGAATTCTGTGCAAATAGCCATATCCAATACCACATCCTAAACTGTATGAGAAAAGTAAAACAAGACTTAGAAAAAAAAGTGTTCTTAAGAAAGCTAGTAAGCATTTTAAATTTTGACTCTTGAAAACAAAAACTTTAAGTCTTTATAGCAAGAAATACCTACCTACAAAAATGATTTCACTCATAGTACTCAAGGAACACTCTGCAATTGACATTTAAACATACATAGCTTAGCTTTCAGCTGATTGTATCTTTACAAATATATCATCTGATCTGATGTGGATTTTTTCTTGCTTTAACTGAATGACTACAAGAATGTAGCTAGTGGATCTGCTACTGGGAAAGTCAACACAGGTTTTGCCACTGGTTTCAACTCAGGATTAGATCCAGAACATGCCTAATACCTAGCTCTAAGCTAGCTTTTTTTTATGGAAAGATGAACATTTTGTGTGACAAGTGCAAGGAAACAAGGCTTAACTTGAAAACAACAAGCTGTAATCAATAGTAATAATACTTTTAACAGGAGCTTATTTACAGTGAGTGTATAACCTGTCATTAGCCAGTGACTGTCTGGAGATCAGTACCTTCCTTCTCCACCCCAAGCTCCATTGGGAGTCACAACTACCTCTCGAATGGAATCTGCTTCAGTGCTATAAACCATCAGCTTCAGCGGCTTCCCCTCGTGGGATTCAATCAGTGAAAAGAAATCCTCTGACTAAGGAAAAAAAGAGAGTAGTAGTTAAATGTGCAAGTGTGCAAGACAAGGAGCCGTAAAATGCTAACTTACTTTCATAGTTATTTACTTCAACATGAGATATTAAAAACCCAGAGACAGACTAAAACTCACGTGTGGTTTGAACATTAGGGGTAACGGGTTTTTTTATTACCACATTAAAAAAAAAAAATGTTTACCTCAACCATAAAGCATCTATTAATCATCAGCTTTCTAAAAATTCCCAAACATTATCCCCATACATTTGACATACACACAATTAGATTTATAAAATACAAAACTGTACAACACGCACTTGGCAAGCATGAAGACAAATGCTACTCGAAGGAACAGGCACCCTACCTCCTGAAGAATCTGATCAGATCCAACTATGTAGTCAGTGTATGGCTGGAGACCAGCGAGAGCTGCAGGAGACGCAGGTTCAACATCCTGCAAAAGAATGGTATGTGTCATCTGCACTCGCAGCAGGATAAGCTACCCCAAAATCAAAAGGGAAAATTCACTACAAAACCAACAGAAGGAAAGAACATTTTGTTTATGGGACAAAACAGAGGTCCTTGAACAGTCTACATCTAGGTGCGACATCTTGTAAAACATGCTGAGTAAGAAAGACCAAGATGCTACCAATTCAACATGAGATACCCTGAAAGTGTCAAGAAGTTGCATTTATTTAAACAACCAGAATTGTAACAAACAGTCTTTCCTATTCAGTTCTACTCTTTCAGCTCTGCCTCTTAATTTTAAAATGAATTTTTGATGCTTTTTGTAACGTTATTAATTTAATGAAGTTTAACCAATACAGACACACCAATCGGAACAGACTCTTTTTGCTTTTGCCATTGATTCTTCAACATAAGACAAAAAAGCCTGGTCCCCATCACACACTATTTGGTCCAGTCGGAACAGAGTTAATTTTTTTCATAGTGAAGGCAGCACAGTCACCCACTGCGTGTCCCTATTCAAAGAGCTCAGACGAACCTTCAAGACTGTGTTCCCTTCTGTGCCATTTCAGCATTGTACTTCTACATACAAGTTGCTTCTAAACATTATACTTTAAAACAAGGCTGTATGAACACTAACGAGCACCAGAGAATTATGTCTCACCAAAACATGCCACACGTGTTCATTGGCTCCCTGGAAACTGCAAAACCTCACGCTGGCTCCAAGAAGACCTTGTCCTCCCCACATGTTACTGGGGATCACCTCCACCTCTCTTATTTTCATTGTTTTGATATTATACACCTCAAGCTTCACTGCTTTTTCAGCATTTGCCTTCAGCAGATCTTTCAACATATTGTTTTCTTTATTCTGTAGAGCACAGAAAGAGATACAGGATTAACATTATTTCTGGTTGCACCTATAACACAGATGTCAACGCTTGTGGCAAAATTTGACTACAAAGAACTAAAATCATCAAAGTTTACACTCTGTGTTTCATGATCAGTCCCAGCAGTTCGATTTTCTTCTAGTAGAAAGAAGTTAGTACTGTCAGCTCAAGTCCCTTTACATAAGTACTTACTGTTTCATCATTTACATTCCTGTTCTCAACAATGATGCCTAACAATAAGCAGCAACATTTTACTTCAAGCTTCTGATCCCAGTCTTTATTTAATAACCCTTCAAAGTCATTGCAAACTGACTGTGAAAGGACAGACCATCTGGAAGCAGCTTAGAGAACTACCATTATTTCTGTCACGTTAAAAAAAATAAAGTGATTGTTCACCAAAAGATCATTTTTGATGATTCACCATTATAATGATCACTTCCAGAAAGACACCTCCACTAATAAAAGCAAGACAAACTTAACAAATTTAGGTTGTATGTAGCTAGAGTGAAGCATGCGGCCAAAGCTGTGAGCCCTTTAAACAAACAAGCAAAAAAATCCAAAACCCAAAGCAAAGTCAATATACAGCAACTCTGTTCCCAGTCTTAAGGTATAAGCAGACAGCCTATGATTCTTTTTCATATTTTATCAAATGCTGAAACAAGTTTGTTCAAACAAATGTTGAGCTCTTACCATTGCCTCACCAATTCAGTATTCACCTTGTGGCAGAAAATACGGATGAATGAGTAATATCATAAACATTGTGTTAATCTGTTAAAAAGCTAAAGTGACTAAATGCATAAATAAGCTTCTTTCCTCAAATTTGGATCCACAGAGAAGACTTTGAACACCACCAAGTTTTACTTTACCTTTTTAATGCCGTATATAATGTCAAATATGAAAAGCCTTCTTTACTGCGACAGCTTTGGCTTCTACCTTTTATCATTACAATAACCATATTTCATGAAGGGGGGGAAAAAAACAAAACAAAACCCAAACAAAGCCCAGTAAAATCATTCGAGGCTTACAAGCCTAGTGTGTCCTATGGCAATGATGAAATCAAAGAAAGGTTCCAGTCCTCCTTGTTGAGCTGGGGAGTTTTCCTGAACCTGCAAAACATACATTTTATTTTTATTATACATTGATCCCTAGTTACATTAAGTGATTGACAGTGTTAATCTTTACACTTGATTCAATATTTACTTTTGTGTGGAACCAGAGATGAGATCCCAAATGACGGGCCTAGGGAAGCAGCCCGCAATTGTGAACTTATTTTTATAAGACTATGAACAACGGGTATCCAAATTAAGCTGTAAAATACAGGTTATGAACCCCATACAAGACACAAGTATTGTGATTCAGAAGGCGCACAGCATGGAATTATTAAATACTGAAGACTCTGGAGAAAGGCTTAGTTTTCAAAATGCTGCTTCAGAAACTTCTTCCATGCTACTAATAGCTTAAGCACATTTGAGAGTCCCCAATTACATCACAGCCATTTTTTACATAAACACAATTTACAGCACATTAGAATAGGAACACTTAAGAGAGTATGCTACAAACGCATGGCTAACCACAAGTACTGGCCAAGAAGATTGCCATCACTTGCAACATCTCAATTTCACTCTAAGTAAGTTACCGTAAAACAGATGTAGTAAAGAAATATTGAGGATGCCTACTGAAATGCATTCACACCAGGATAAAACCCACCAAGAGCTACACAGAACTTGAGACGCAGAATATACCCAAAGTATGCTAACAAAGCAACATGACATTAAAGGAAACCATCGCAAACGTGCTAACTAGTTTGCATGGCTTCTAACTTTACTTCTGGTTAACTCAGCAGCATAGCCCTTAGCCTGCAATATATTTGACTCCTGAAAGCCACCCCACAATTTAAGTGCTAAGTTACAACCCACACGTCATCTAAACTAAGAAGTTCACGGCTAGCAAAGTTAAAACTGCTACATCTTATATTTGGTCTTGTGTTAACAAACTGCTATATTTATATTTTTTTTTAAACAGATAAAGCAGTATCAGTGTTGGGGCTTTTGCTGACGTAACTGCCTACGCACGTTATAAAATATACATCAGTAATAGCCTGGTTACTCCAGCAAAAGCTTTTAAAGCAAAAAAAGAAATCATGCTTTATTATTAAACAGTCAAAACTGACCACTGTAACCTCGATTGGAGTAGGAAGTATTAACTTTCATCACAACCCTAAATTACATCAAAAGGTAACAGCCAGCTTATAATAAACCAAAGGTTAAAAAATGTTTACTCTAAATCAAAATCTAAATAACATGAAAGAAAGCTTACAATGAAACTATCACATAACACAATGTCAAGGCTGAAAATGTACACAAAAAAAAGGAGACACGGAAGTTATTACAGAGCTCATAACATTGTTGTTCAGATGTCTAAGAGCCATACAGATTCCCACACGGAGCTGTAAGTTGCAAAAAAATCCTGCAGTGTTTGGTTTTCAAAATGACACCATATCAAAGGTTGCATGAATTACTTGGAGAGAAGAAAAAATTACTTTGTCTTCTACATACTGCAGGTCAGCAGTACTCCAGTACAGAAAACTGAGCCATATCCTGCACCTGACGTAACAGGAGGAAGCGCTGCATGACCAACAGTCATTTCTGATGGAGTCAACTCCGTTAAGGAGACTGACAAAAGCGGATTACATAACGACACTGGTACCCTAAACACATCTTGCGATAGAGAAACACAAGCTGCTGATGAAGTGGAAAGCAGCATGTGGCAACTACGTTTCCACTCTTATTTCAGAGAGGAAGACGGCCAACTAAAATGAAATGATAACTTATGCAACAACTGTTATCTGCAATACCTCTGCCTATCTTTAAGCTCCAAGATATTAATTAAAACCAACGTGCGTGCAGTCAATTTGCCAGACAGTTACAACAAATCTGCATGTACACAGGGTGCCTGTGAGAAGTAGCCTCTCAAGAAAACACTGGCTGGAGCAGGAGTTAACCCCCAGCCAAGATGCTCTAAGATCCGCAGAGAGATTAGTCAAATCTTCTTCAAGCGAAGGGAATCTGGAGGGGAGCAGGCAGGGAGGGCTATACCACTCTTAAACTGTTTACAATTCCTCGGAAGCCGCGCAAAAGGCTCCCCTCGGCTGTCCAGCAGCCAAGACATCGCAGGTCGAGGTTCCGAGCCCGGTGAAGCCGCCGGGGCGAGTGCCCACTGCCCGCCGGGCGCGGTGCGGGCCTCCTCCCTGCCGTCGTGGCAGTTCCCTGGAAGGAGCCAGCAGGTGGGGGCCAGGGAACCCGGGGCCGACAGGCCCGCCGCCCCGAGCCCAGCGCCCTCTCCCGCCCCGGGCTCGGCCTCCCTAAACCGCCACAGGCAGGAGAGGGAAAGCGGGACCTCGCGCCCCGCCGCCCCTCACGGGCCCCCCCCCTCCTCCCCGCGACCCCCCCCGCGGGCCGGTCGGCGGCCACCTCACCCCGTGTACGTGGAAGCCCTCGGCACCGCCGTCGGGAGCCTCGGAACTCGAGCCCAGCCCCATGCCCACCGACGGGACGGGACGGGACGGGACGCGACGGAGCGTTCAGGCGGCAGCGGCGGCAGCAAGCATCGCCCTGGCGCCGCTGCCTCAGCGGAGGGCGTCGCAGGCCTGAGCAAGCGAGCGCCGAGCGCAGCGCCCGCGCACGGCGGAAGGAGATGGGAGCGCGGCTCCACTCCGCTCCCTGCCGGCCCGGCGGGGGCGCGACGCGGCCGTGCCCAGAGCGGCGGGGCGGGGCGGCTCTCCACGGTCGCTGGCCGGGAAACGGCGGGGGGCCGCGCTGAGGGCGTCGCTGAGCCTCGGCTGCCCCGCAGTCACCGAGGCACAGCTCTGAGCCGCGCCGCGGCTGCCCCCCGGCTCCTCGGAGGGAGGCAGAGGCCGAGGCGCCGCTCCCGGGCAGGGAGGGTCGGCAGTCCGGTGAGCCCCCGGCCCGCTCCCGGCGCTCGAAACGCCCCGAAGTGCTTCTCTTTGAAATGATGAGCGGGATGCTGCCTGCTGAGCCGGGGCGGCTCCTCCGGCGGCCAGCGTGCAGCCGAACGGCACTTCGGGTCTCAGCCTGGTTTGGGGTTTTTTTTGGGGGGGGCGAGAAAGAGACTCACCTATAAATCGGTTTCTTTTTCACGTATATTTTTACAAATCTCTGAAAAAAAAGTTCTCATTCTAACAGCCTTTAAAAAATTATACTTTTGTTAGTGTAATCCAGAAAG
This sequence comes from Athene noctua, assembly GCF_965140245.1. Taxonomy (NCBI): domain Eukaryota; kingdom Metazoa; phylum Chordata; class Aves; order Strigiformes; family Strigidae; genus Athene; species Athene noctua. The sequence goes on along the minus strand of NC_134038.1, from coordinate 108,933,873 downwards.
AGGTTATTATTTTTTACCAATATCTACTTTGCACATTTCAAAAGAGCAACTGTTTGTGTTCCGTCCGTCCCTGTAGATATACTTTATGTATTGTGCTCAAGGAAAGTATTTCCACCAGCTGAGACAGTCTGCAGCATTAGAGCTGAAGAAGCAAATTATGGCCCAGTGGTGGTGTTTTTCAAGACATAGGGAGCTTTGTGTTTAGATAGTTATTAAGAAGTGGTGATATTTCCATTCCCCTGGAATTTCATATCTGCTCCACTATGTTCTACTTAGGATGAATTCTTCCAATTCCACCTTTAACTCATTAACGGAAAAGTTCTTAAAGTTTTCAGAGTAGCAGTAATAATTTGAAGCATTGCTATATTAATAAAGTGGCAGTTTTATTTCTTGCATGAGTACTGCCATTCCATTCTAAAAGCATTCATTTTACTAAAACTGGTAGTTACTGCTCCCACCTCCAAAATGTCATTTTTTCGAAGAATCCATCCACGTAAGTTCTGTGGTTCAAGTGTGATGCATAAAGACAGTCTCTCTGTCCTCTTCCCAGTGAAATTCTTAGATTCCCTGTCACTTCAATAGCTGTTTATGCTTGAAAGCCATAAACACTGGCTCATTTTTCTCCACAAAAAGACCGGAATATTCTCAGGAGCCCTTTTAATTAACTTTTTTCCAGTGTTATCTCTAAGCTGTGATTGCAGGTCCGTGCATCTCATTCACTGAGCATATGGTAGAATAAGTGTTGTCCAAAAAGCAGATTCGTCACCCAGTGTGCAATAGGTCAAAAATCACACACATTCAGAAGAGACATTGCTCATTTATTTTAGGGTTGTGCAAGCCTACCTGCTCGGTGGTTTCCACAAATCAAGCACACTAACAGGACTTTTCGTGCTATATTTATACACAAAACTTGCAGAGTTAGTAATTTTCCAAGTCCATCCTCTCTACGATGACTGGTTAGTAATTTACATACAATTATAATACTGCTGACATAATACTTCTATGCATGCTCAGAGAAAGGGTCTTCTTGACCTATAGGTGTGATTTTTAGTATTATAATGAGGGTAGTTCAGCTAAGGGTACGTGGACCTTGAGTTTGCTTGCCAAGTTGGCAATGTGCCCTCTGCAAGGTCTGGTAGCTCCAGGATGTCCTTGTTCGAAGGCAGCTACCTACTTGTTCTTCTTGATTAGACATGCCTTTGGCTTTAACATATACAGAGAACATCTAAGCATAATATTGTTACATTGTTCTAAAAGTTTAACCTTCAACAGAAGTGCATGTAAGAATTCAGAAAAAAAATTATGCCAAACGTTTTTCTGTGTTTCCTGCTGTTTGGGAACCTTATCACGTAATTACAGTTTTTCTTAAATTCCTTTTCTTCAGAACGTCTTTTATAACAGGTGTGCCAATGAAAAACGGCAGTGTTGGCCATGTGATTGTATTTCTACAAATAATAGAAAAAAGAAATCTTTCTTCAGAGATAGCAAAAGTGGATGCCAGAGCAGAGAGTCTGATCCCAGTATAAAATTAGTACCTCGGAAATACAAGACCATAGCAAAAAAGTGGACTGGAAAGTACCAAATAACTTCTTTTAAAAATACTATTCTAGTAGAGATCTGAAGGGGAAGTCTGAAAGCTTCTGTCAACAGAGTAATAGAAACTATAATAAATAATTGTTTTAGTGGGTACCAGAGTATTATATTCTTGGAAAGAGTCAGTGTGCCTCTTACAAAGGGATGTCCAGTCTCACTCATCTACTGGAGTTCCTAAAGGTGTTAACAGACAGAAAGGAGTGATCTGGCTGCTTAGATTTCAAAAAGTTCCTTATCAAATCTTTATCAAGGGCTTTTAAGGGAACTAAGCAATAATACCATAAGTAAAATATTTTTATTTTGGTGAGTGGTTAAAAGATAAGAAATAGATAATAGGAGTGAATGACCAGTGAGAGGAAAGATCGTCCAGTTATCCAGAAAACCCATTTAGACTCTGCTTTTCTTCATATTCTAAAAGTCCTGGAAAAAGAGATAAGCAGTGAGATGACAAAGTCTACTGATGTCATGGAATTATTCAGAACAGCAAAACTAAGGAGCAACTGCAGAACTGCAGTAGGATCTTAAAAGATTAGGTGGGCAATAAACCCAGAGTTATAATCAAGTGCTGATAAACATAAAATTATATATATGGGGGAAAATCCTGACTAATTCCACATGTGAAACAGAGGGCTCTGAGCTGTTTGGAAACAGTCTGAGTAAGATCTAGAGGTTACAAAGTGTCATTTCAAAAATCACAAATAACCAAAAAGCAAATCTGTTATTAAGAACTATGAGGAAAACATTGGAGACTAACAAGAGAGGACATTGTTGAATGACAGTATAATCTCATAGTTTTCCCACATCTTGTCCTCCCTTTAAAAGAAAATTAAAAAATAGCAGAAATAGAAAATCTTGAAAAGGGCAGCAGTAATGATTAAAGGTATCACTAGTTACCATATAGGGAATCATTAAGTAAACCAGGGCTTTTTCATTTGGAAGAGACAGTTGAAGAGAGGATGTGCTGTGAACTCATTTGTGATATGGAAAGGGTAGTTGGGAATTGAGTGTTTGCTTTCTTTCATTTTAATAACAAGGGAACTGTTGAAATTATGAGGACGCACATTCCAAGTAATCAAAATAAGGTGATTTTTCACTTAACAGTTAATTGAGCTCTGCAGCTCTCTACTGTGCTGTGAGACTGTCATGCAAAGAGTTTATCTGAAAAGAGGCAGTGGGCAAGTTCAGGGAAGAAAAAGCTGGGGAGAGCCAGTAAGTACACAGAAACCAATACAACAAAAGATATTTTCTGAGCTGAAGCCATCTGAAGGCCGGGAGGCTGTTTGAGGCAAGTATGCTTTACACGTGTCTCAGTCTCTAAAGCTCTTGCTTTAGAGCTGCTGTTGCAGGTTGAGAGTGGGCTAGATGTAGCTTTGGTCTGACTCAACACAGCTGTTCTTAGTGCTCATAGCTCCTTATTCCTTGCTATTCCACAGAGTTTACAAAGCTATGTAGGAACATACATGCACTGAGAGTAGTTTATTGTGATAGAGCATGGGAAAGACACAAACTACCTAGCTAGACTGTGGCTCTGAGTTCATTTATACAAATAACTTTCTAAGTAATTGCTAATAACATCTGGATCAACCATCCATCTGCAATATCTCTGCTGGTCAAATACGAGGTGCTATCTTACAGTTAGGAAAAGCCAGAAAGAACCATTCTGATGTGTCATTGTGTTGCCTTTTGGAACTCATTTATGCACACAAAAGGTGTCAAAATATAGGTAAGGGTTTTTTTTCCCCTGTACTTTTACATATTATATATACTCTGCAGTAGTACACCGAATTTAGCAATACATTAGTCCAGTGTTTCATTCACTTATCCAAGTTAAATTAGGAGTTGTAGAACAAAAGAAATCTAGAGGTGATTTGATAAATGTAGGTATGTTTTAAGTAATATTTTGTCTAATTTGCTAAATAAACTAGTATCAAAAGTGGTGCTGCTGTCACTAGAATTACTGAAAAAAATCTAATCTTCCCTGGACAACTCTTTTGCAACACATTTTTTTTTATTTAGAAAAATACTTTAGCTCGTGTTTATTCAACACTTAAGCAGTATTTGCATATTCAATTTGTTAACTTATGTGAAGCTCAGAGACTTCACTAAATTATTAAACAACAGCATTGCATAGCAGAATTCATGGTTATCACATTATGGTATTCTTATGAAGAGAAATCAGGTTTTTTTTTCATGTAGCTACCTTGAAGATGATTCTGTGCTACACTAAAGGTTTATTTTGGCTAGCTGCATGAGTGTTTCTAGAACATCAGCATGAGTATTTCAGACACTAGAGGAGAATACTAACTAGTAGCTATTTTTTCTATTAGAGGTAATAAATTTTAGGAATACAAGGATCCTAAGAGACACAGAACACTTGCAGCTCACATGGGAGCAACACGAGATTCAGCAGCAGTTGGACTGAGCTGAAGTCCTGTACAAGGTAATGGGAGGTTTGCAGTCTGTATCAGTGAAGACCTGTATATTGTTTTTCAGTGTGCCTTTGTGCAAAAATAATTCATATTTAAAAGATATAATTTCTAAAGGAGAAAAGCTTCCTAATTTACTGTCCTATCTGGCAAATACTGAACAATTTTTATTTCAGTAACACAATCTGAGAAGCTACCTTCTTGTGTGTTTCAAGGATTAGGAGGCTTGTTTCAATTGACTGTCATTACATGACTTTTCAAAATATAACACATTTAGCGCATTTTTATTTGAATATTTATTTCTAAATTGTAAAGCTGGTTTAAAGCTGGAAAACAGAAGAAACGGGAAAAATACAGGGACTAATGAATCATATTATGCAGAAATGTTTTTATGGCAAATGAATAAAAATGATTAAGGACTTGACAGAATGCTGCAAATGTCTCCTGGATCTGGAGATGTAGTGTGTAAATGGTATTACATCCATAACAGGACAGAATTTCTCACTATTTAAAAAGCTAAATGAGATCATCAGATTTTTAGCCAAATATAAGAAAATATAAATATGCAAAAACTAATATATACTATACCTAAGATTATAATTATATAGATTACATTTTTGTTGACTACAAAACCTGAGAAATGTCTTTTGTTTTTTTAGTGGGTATTTCTACATTAATACAAAACGCTTTTTCTGATGAGGAAGAATGTGTTTTTTCTCTACAGTGGGAAAATAAAGTAATGGTTGGGGGTAAGACCTTCATCGGGTCTACTTACATTTGGTTGTAATTTTGGAAGTGCTTTGATGTAATTATATGCCAGAGGCAAGGAATCTGGAATTAAAAGGCTTTCTGAACAGGTTTTACAGACTACTGAGAGGCAAATCCTGACCTACTGAATTTCAAGCCTCTTCTTCCTGTGTTTCTTTCTGTGATTCTTCTTTCCTCCTGAATTGTGTCATACAAGAAAGAGTTTCTGAAAATATACAAGAAGAGGACTGTCTGGTCATGTCTCTGACACTGTACAAATGTTACCTACCTGCATATTGTTGTCATCAACTGGTGGATGAAAATTATTGTCAAATTTCTTAGTAAATACTTTTTGAAATCTTACTTTTTAAATTTTATTCTGTTAATTGTGTATTAGTGAAAGTGGGATTGTATTATTGTTACCAAATGGCTAAGAGTTACTTTTTAGGCATCTTCCAAAATACTTTGTCAACAAAGGATTTTTCTTTCATAATAAAGTCAGTACATTATAAAAAACAGCTAATTGGTAATGCAAGGTTAAGAATATAACAATTGGCAGGTCATTAGAAATATATTCTGATTGTTATAGGTCTTCAAACCACTAGAAATAATGCAGTGTTACAATATTTTCACACAATGATATCTATATAAGGTCTTTGTTTTTTCAGATACTGAATTTTGAAAGAAATGTCATTTATTATTCATGATAATGGAGCAAAAACAATGTAATATGGAACTGACAGATTCTGCAGAGTAGTGTAAACTTTAACTGCTTATTTTTCAAAGCTCTTTGTATGCTTAGCAATTACAGCTTGCTTGCAGTATCAGTCTTTTCTAAAGGTTCCTGTGTAAATGAAAGTTGATATATGAAATGCATGCTGACCAGTAAAATATGTTTAGATATGCAGATATAGTACAAAAAGCTGCATCTGAATTAGTGGTAGGTTCCTTTTTTTCAATCAGTGGAGAAAAAGAGGCACTTATCAGCAGAAGCTCTTATAATTAAGGATTTCTTACCATCACTGTGAAAGTAATTGTTCAGTATCGCAGAAGAACTGTGTAGTGTGAATAAAGATCTTTGGCCTCTTTCAGGACTGTTTTCTGTCGAACTCATCAGGAATTATAAAGAAGTAAACATTCAAATTCAGAATTTCAAAGGAGTAAATGTTTTTAAATATTAACTGTCTGAACTCAGTAAGCTTCAGAAGCAAGCTTGAAATTCAGAGGAAATTCTATGAATGTGTCTAATTAGTTAAAAAAAATCAAGAATAATGAAAAATTTTAATGGAAGATTACTTCTTTGTTCATTATCGATACAAAATATTTGTGTAATGATATGCCTATAACAAATTTTAAGATTATCAAGGAAGTTGACCCTAAACAAGCAGTAGCATTTTCGTCAAAATAATTGGAAATAGAAGCCAAGCATTACTGAGGACAGATTACAGAAATTAATTATTCAAAAATAAGAGGAAAATTATCTAGTAGATCAAACCTATTTACACTGCATTTTTTTAAGGAGATTAATTTCATCTTGAATTTATGCAGATGATTTATAGGACTTTTATTGTCCTGAAAAAGTGGTTTTGTCCATCTCTTAAAGATGCTGAACTTACTTCAAAAGATGCATTTTATTGCTCTACCTATTTTGAAAAAAGCAAACTTGACTTTGAGTTCAAAACTACTTGATGGCAGTATTATTGTCCTTGGTGGAATAGTGCTTATTAGGGTGGTGTTCAGGTCAACATTAAGATGTCTGTATAATGCCTCCAGTCCTGATTCTTTTGCTTAAACACAGTTTTTCAGTGTCATATGAGATGCTTTAGGATGCTTGAGAAATCTGAACAAGACTGTTAGTTGTTACACAGGAATGTCAGGATAGTAGTGCCTTTCTGAAACAGTATCTGAAAGCAAGGTGAGGTACTGTATGGCATCTCAGATGGTGCAGGACGGGTATGTGCAGGTAAATGACTTGAGCTTTAGGTGTCAAAGCTCCTATTATAGTCGTGGAGGTGGAGAAAGTGGAGAATTGTTCAGCTTACCTAAGTGGAGATGTACATTAAGACAGTCAACAGCACAGTAGACTCTATTGACCGTACTGGCTAGGTGTTGGTTCACCTGTCTGCACTGGGCAGCTACTGCAGTTTGTGGCAGCCTACTGTGCTGGACATCTGCAGGGTGTGAGGACCCGAGCACTTTCGTCTTCTAGCTGGCTAAACCAACAAATCCAGATCTGGACCACAATCCAAGACTGAGCACAGACATAGCTGTCACGCTGCTGCAGTTTAGCACAGGCTAGGGCTGGTGGTAAAACCTCAGCTTAAAAGCAGGTCCCGAGGAAAGGTGTAGGCAAGTCCTCATTTCAAATAGTTTGTGGGATCTCCAGGGGCACTAGATGCCAATGTGTGAGAACTGGATTTAGTCCTGAATTATTATATATCTGGCAGGATTATCCACTTCACTGGCAAATATTAATAAATCTGTCACGATCTTCAGTCATATTTGCTTATACCTCTTTGAAGACATGGACAGGATGCTCATGAACAGGCATTCTGAAAGCGGTTGTCTCCAGAACAATGATAAGACAGCATTTTCATGTATGCATCATACATTAAAAATTTAAACAGTTATTACCTTGTCAACAGTATCACCTCTTTGGAATTTGTAAAGGATTGAGTCTTGCAACCTTGGAGAAGCATAAATAAAGATATTTCTATACATAAAAGTTGCCAGGCAGAGGTAAGGGTTCAGTTGTATCCGGTTTTGTGGATTTTGGTGTACTAGTGTGTTTCAAGCTCCCTCTTGTATTCATAAGAGATAATTTCCATTTCATATAAATAACATATTGATGTTCACTGGTAAAGGAAGTTTTGGTGTTTCCAAAGCTCTAGAGTGCAACTAAGTTTTGCATAGCTGCATAGCTAACGTCTTTAGTAGTCTTACTTTTCTTATTACTGAGACTTGCAGAAACCAAACAATTAATTCTTTTGTCTCTGTTACTGTACCAGCATGCCAGTGCTATCACAACTGCTCGGGTGGGTAGGAGGAGGTATTTCCTGTACAAACAGAGCTCTTGGAAGTGTTCCAGCATTTAAGCTCCACTGCTTGATGAAGGAGCAGGTTAACTGCGTTAATAGCAGCCAAGTAGTAATGCAGTCATCAGCAAACTGAAATAACTTGAATAGTGTTGAAAAGCTTCAGAAGTGAATGGGTCTCCCATAGAATCACAGCATGGCTGGGGTTGGAAGGGACTTCTGGAGGCCATCTGGTCCAACCCCAGTGCTCAAGTAGGGCTGCCTAGAGCCAGTTGTCCAGGGCCATGTCTAGACACAGGCTCTATATCAGACTGCCAGCCCAGTGAGGATGTGTCAGTTATTCTGGTGCACTTGAAATGGCTGTATAAGTCTATGTTTAAGTGACCGAGTAACTCCCAAGGGAGTCTAAAGAAGGCAAGCTGATTAACTCTTTAGGCTTCAGCCTCCTTATCATCTTTGCAGCCCCTTACTGGACTTGTTCCAGTATATGAAAGTTTTTCTTGCATTGGGGAGCACAGAACTGGACACAGTACTCCAGGGATGGAGTCTAACAGCTGCTGAATAGAGAGGGAGAATTACTTCCCTTGACCTAGCTAATTCAGCCCAACATGGAAGACTTTATTTCCTACATGGGCTCACTGCTGACTCATGTTCAATTTGTTGTTCACCATGACTCCCAGATCCTTTTCTGCAGAACTGCCTTCCAGCCACTCATCCCTCAGCTTGCAATGTTGCCTGTGTTTTTTCCATCCCAGAGGCAGGACTTTGCATTTGCCTTTGTTGAATTTCAGGAGGTTTATACCAGCCCATTTCCAGACTGTTTACATCTCTATTTCTCCTCCAGCATATCAACCATTTTCCTGGTTGGATAATATCTGCAAATTTCATGAGAGAGCACTCTATCTCATCATCCAGATTGTTAATAAAGATATTTAACAGTATTGACCTGAGGCATGCCACTAGTAAATGGTCACAACTGACCTGGCAATCCACCTCTTCACCTTATTACTTAGTCTTCCAGTCCCTATGTTACCAGTTTGGCTATAAGGATTCTGTGGGAGAACGTGTTAAAGGCCTTGCTACAGTCGAGAAGATGTACAACATCCACTGCTGTCCTATCCACACAGCCAGTCATCTCATCATGGAAGGCAATTAGATCAGCCAGGTGCAATTTTCCCTTGGTAAATCCATACTGGCTGATGTCAATCACCTTCTTGTCCTTCAGGTGGCAGGAACTGACTTTAAGGAGTATTCATGCCATAACCTCCCTTTCCCCTGATCAACAATGTTGAAGATGATTGTGGTATTGTGCCTTTTTACCTCTCCTGGTTGTTGTCTCAAAGATGGTAGAGAGTGTTATGAAGTGGTAGGTAACTGCCAATGGTGCTGCAAATGGAGCCCAGAACAGGTGGTACCAGGATGCTCCATCCATCTGTCCAGGTGTTCTCCAGCCAGCCACCCCTGCCTCTACCTGCTCCTCCTGGCCGTGGAAACAGGTTTGACTCTTACAGTATGGTCAGAACAAATGGGTTTGATTTACTGTCCTGCTCCAGCTTCAACAAAACCCTCAACAAGTACTTCTGAACAGCACTGGTGACATGATTTTCATACATTGTTATCCCCTTTCCTGTTACTTGACCCTCCTTTTTGCGACCTTTGTACCTCCCTTTCTTTAACCCAGTCTTATCTCCTCATTACTTTTTCCCCATTGGTTCCAGTTTTGCTACATCCATAACTTTATTTGGTATTCCTGATGCCATTACCTAGGCTTCATGTCAAATCACTGATACACTTAACTCAGTGCTGTTGGCCTTGCAAGGTTCTGCTCCACAAAAACATCCTCAGTGCTCCCCTCCAGTTATCTGTGAGGGCCAGCCATTTCTCATGTAACTCCATGTGAACCCCCTGCAAAATCCAGCCATTCCTCATGACATTATCTGTAACCTTTGTTAGCTTCTCACACTGTTATCATGCCTGACAGTTTTTGATGTCATATCCAGTCCATGTATAGATGTGCTGTTCAGTTAGCTTTGTTAGCTTATATAGTATGGCTGGGGAACCCTAAGAATGCAGTCTCAGAAACAGACACTGCCCTGGCTCCTCCAGGGGCTGTCACAGGTGGGCCATTGCCCCCTGGGCTAAGCATGAAGCCTGTCATCAAGAGTCAACAGGGCAGGTTCTCCAGACCATCTTTGGTCTAAGGGCGACTACGTCTTGGGGGACATGTAATGGGATGAAGTGTTCAGGGATTTTGCAAGACTTAGCATGAGATGTTAAGTGAAGGAACCATAAGATGGGGAAAGGGAGGCATCAAAGTGGTTTGGGGAGGAACAAGCATGGGAAGGTAGAGGTATAAGGAGATAAAAGAGGTTGGTCACCTGTAAACAGGCTGCTGATCAGTACGCTCATCTAGCCATGCCCTATGTCTCATTAACATAGTCTCATTAAACTCAGTTTCTAATGATTCTCCTGTATGAGGGGCTCTCTGCGATGTCTATATGAAGGTCTAAGTGCCAGCAACTGGGATGAGGACCATGGGTCATAGGTGCTTGTGTGTCTGTGGTGCCAGCAGCTGGAGTGAGTGAGAGTGTGTATGTCAGTGTGTGGCAAATATTAAGCCAGATTAATGCATGAGTAGGATAAATGGTGTAGGAGCCAGGTATATATGTGTGTGTTTCTGTGAGTGAGAAACTGATTTCATATTTTAAATATATTTATGAGTCCATCAAAGATTGAGCAGGAATTTCAATGTAAACATAGTCCTTTTAATACAGTTCACCTGCCTCAAGAGACAGCACCATTCAAGACACCATTTGAAGTCCACGCTGACTTTACTGTGGCGTACGGAAAATAGGTAAATTTAATATATTGAGAATTATCCTTTGATAAAAAGCAGTGCTAAAATCAGGATGTAGTCACTGCGGTGGTGGAATTCATAGCTGTATTTGCCCCCATGCGGCTCCTCATATGCTGCATCAGAAAAGGTAAGGATTTTAAGAAAAGGGTTCATTGAAGTGAAAAGAGAGGAAAGGGTCAAACCAGGAGTTGGGGAAAAGCATCTGTCCACTAGGAAAAGGCATGATATTTCAATGGATGGTTAATTATTTAACTGTATTCTCGTTCATCCACACTTACATATGAAACATGCTTGGAAGAAAAAAACATTGACATTATAGTCCAATGACCATGCCCTCCCCACAGGCACAGGTCGGGTTGCACAAGTCTAGTTAATATGTCATTTATGCAAAATGGAAGAGCTTCAGTGGGCAATGACTGAAAGAGATTTGTCTACCAATATTGGTCTGGCTTTTAGGACACAAATATGGTGGTAGGAGAGTTGAAATGAGTTCTCCATTTCAGATCAAGAAAAGGTGATTTAAAGGCAGATGTCCACTCCTCAGGTGGATGCCCAAACAACACACAGACATGAAAGAAACTGTTTTGGAAAAACTGTCAGAAATTGTTGCAATTGTTATTTCTATTTCATTAATCTTTCTTACACTGTTCGTCATTGCTACAGACTTCTGAAATACAACAGAAAATGCTGAAACGTGCCACTTTCAAGCAGCCAGGATCAATATGTTCTCAGAAGAAACTGGCAGCCCTGATTAACATCCAGCACTATCTCTGTTGGAAGGACCATGTACAAGTTACTGAAAGCTATAAAAATGTATTAACATATACTCCAACAGACACTAAGTATTTTTTTAAATCTCAAACAACCTCTTATTCATAGTATCTATATACAAGGTAAGTGAGAGGAATTGTTCTGTTAGTGTCACGTCCTCAAAAATATAGAAAGGGAAATATTTATTGATTTTTCAAAACCATAGAATTACCATGGGTGAATTCTTAAGTCATATTTCTGACAGCTGAATGGAATAAGAACCAAAAAGGAACATGAACACAAAAAGGAAATACAGCCATTTTTCTACTTATTTATTAATAAATTAAAATGTATCAAATTGAAAAATATTTAATCATTCATGTATAGTATAGTAAATAATCAGAAGAGAGTACCATATTACAAATGTAAAAATCAGGTCACACTCACAACAAAGACAATTGCTCAGATATGGTCTTCTACTTGTAAAAGCTAGTTCTTAAAGCCCGTGAAGTATTGGTTTGGAAAAACTCTCATTTACATTTGTGAATGCTTGATTCTCAGGGCCATTAACTGGCAGAAAATAGCATTGAATTAGATATGAATTCCATCTAGGCTTCTCCTGAGAATTAATGGTATACAACATATTACAAGCTTTAATGTCAAGCAAGAACATGCAGATTCATTTAAACAGAGCTAATGACATTTTCCAGGATTACACTGATTTTCCAAATGGCCATTTTATTATTTGTATTTTACTTCCTTCATGTTTCCTCTAGTTGTTTATTCATAATGTTAGCCCCATGACTTCAGATAATTAATGATGCACAAGAAAAATCAGTAAATAATATCCTTTGCTGATTATTCATAATTACTTAGATACTGCAATAGTTGTCTAATGGGGAAATTTATCTTTGATTTAATTACAAAAGTAATTGAAATTGTGTTGGAAAAAAAGTGTTCTACTCTGTTTCTCTCTTCTGTGATAGAACTCAGTAGAGAGAAGAGTCTCTTGATACTTATTAAAATTGTTATCTAAATACTTCATTTTTAATTACTTCTTATTTTCTTAGATAATACTGAAGTTGGCTTATTTTAATTGGGATGTCTGATTGTCAAGAACCAATAACTGTTTTCCTAGTGTACACACCAGCACACTATTTTTACATGAAAGTACTAATAATGAAATTGCTGGCATGATAGTTTGCCATCATTAATTTTTTTCCAAAGAATGTCATAGAAAAGGTGTGAAGTAATGTAATGATGAAAATTAGAGATCTGTATCCCCCAAATGTAGTTTTTGTAGGACAGAAAAAATATTCACTCTATACACATGTAAGAAAATAGAAGAAATGTTTGCTTTTGTGGGTAATTGTATGCCAAAGTGGTGACATTTATCCACCCATTACAGTGTGACACCTAGCGATGGGTTTGGACCTCTTACTTCCTAAAAAGTGGAAATGTCCCACATGGTTTTTGGTATGGTAATTATTAATTCTTTTATTATGTATTCTGATAATATTTAAAAGAACGAAAATTGGAATATTGTTTAATGCCAGTTCATATGTAGGGCATATTTGTGCATCTGCTTTCATTTTTACAAGTTTTTATCTGCTAGATGATGGCAGATCTCATGTGCAGGAAACAGAAGTGTGAACAAGCAATAAAACTTTACTAGAATGTTGTGGAAAAATTACCAGGTATATAACATGAATAAACTCAAAGAATAAATAAGCTTGAAGATTGTACGTTTGTTCAGATTTACACTCTCAAGTTTTAAAAAACTAACTCATGAAAATGTGAAAACTCTGTTTTTTAATTTCACCTACAAAATTTCCCCCTTCTGAGTAAAATCCAGGATTTGTCAGGACTTTCTGTAGTATGATATATAGAATATGCATAGATCTGAAGTTTTCTGGAAGAGCTTTTTACTTCAAGAAGCTGGAAATGTTAGCAGCATCTGAATTCTTTTTGTCTCTGTGGCTCTGCCATTATTTCTTCCCAAGAGATAAGCAGTATTGCTGTATCTTATCAATTACAACCCCCAAAACAAATAAAAAAATTCTGCATGATTTAAGTCAATATTTAAATTCTGCCAGATTTGAAAGCGTCCAAGTTATTGTAAGGTAGAGATAAAACGTACTCTATTGCTTTATAATTTTTAGGTAACTTTTCAGCCCTGGAAAGATTAGTTGATTTGCTAAGAAGTGGTAACCTTGATAAAACTACATTTTTATTTGAAATAGCGAAGAAACCTGATTATTTTTGGAACCTAACTATAACTACTGCAAAGGACTCTACTGCTGGTATGGCATGCAAAGGAATATTTGTGCATTTTTGGTTTTCAGAGCAGTACTGCAGTTTATGTGACTGCTTTAAAGTTCAGCTTGTTATATCTTACTGATTCATGTGCACCGAAATTAAACTAGTGTTTTCAAATTTGCTTATAAGTTAGAGCTGGTAAAAATACAAACTCCTTAATAGGTCAAGACTTCTTTTGGAAAATACTGGAGCATGACGATGGGGAAAAATATATATAGTGAAACGGGGTATTTCAGATGCAAAAGTATGTTGGTTTGAATATATCAACTGCAGATACTTAACACAAGAATTGTGTTGATTGTAAGTAGTCCTCCATCTGCAAAAGTTAGGAGATAAATCCTGGCTTAAATTATTCCAGTAAGCCAGGATTCTGCCCAAGATGTTTTTCTATAATGTAGTCAGTAATAGAGTTCAAATAAGTTCTGTAACATACTGTAGAAAGCACCTGTTATTTTGGGGGATCTCAAAACTTGTTCTATACATTTATGTTGTACACATGACCTCTATATTCCACAAATGTGGGGTTTTACACATTTTCCAGTCATATATATAAGTCTAGGTAGTTCTTAGTCTACTTTTTGGCTTTAGATCTTTTTGGCATTTGGCTTTAAAATGAGAGATTATAATTATAGAGTTTAACATTTAATACATCTCTGTAAATGATATATCAAAATACAATTAAGTAAAACTAATTTGGACTATATAGTCAATCTGATAGTGATAATTTTTCTTTTCCTTTTACTGCATAATGCAGAATACACAAGCCCAAATTGTTTGTAACTGGAATCTGTTACATCTACAGGTGTAAGTGAATGGGATGTGTTAAATATTTGAAGACACAATAGAGAGTATATGTCACAGATCTTTCAGCCTTCACTGGACTGTCTTTGTAGCACTGAATGAAAAAGTTAATAAAATTTTCATTATGTAGATGTGTAATTTTTTTACTTCTGAACGTTGATGTCTAACTACATGATACAAATTCAAGCACCTTAAGAACTTGCTGTGCTGAAATGGGAAATTCTTTCTCTTCCTCCTGCCTTGCTTCTTGACACGTGATCTCACCTGCTTCTTTGCACAGGCTGTGAAAATCATCCAGTTCTGTACTTGCCTGATTCAGCTTCCTAAAGTGACAGAGAAATAACCAGCAAAAACATGAATGTATTTTCCCTGCGTTAGTGAATCAAATAATTTTACCATGTGAAAGGAAAAGTTCAGAGCTCAAGGCAAGTGAGGACCTTGTTGCCAGAGGAATAGAGGGATAACAAGTCACTTTTTTTTGTAGCAACAAGGTGTTAGAGCAGCTCAAGCCTATATCTATCATTACCCTTGGCACAGCTGATGGAGCTTGCCCGGTCATCAGTTTTGAGCTATGTGAGTAGCCATAACTGGAGAGCACATGAGCTAATACTCTAATACTGTATGCTACTCTAATGAATTATCTTTGCCGGTTGCTTGAAGGGGTTCCTTCCAGACCACAGCTGTTAAAGGAAATGCTGTTCTTTATCAGTATTGCTCATCACTATTTTATTTGTCATCGTCACCGTAGTACAGGTGTATATTTGTGAATTGTGTTAAACAACATAGTTAACATCTGGCACCACCCATCTATTCTCTTGCTTACTGTTTCACAAAGGGAACATTGTGCATTTAGTAGAGCTTGTGGTTTTGCTACGGTTTCAGGGTGAGAGTGAGAGCATCAACTTTGACGTTTAAGGCAGAAGTCTGGATAAATTTAGGCATCTGTGTCCCAGAGAGATTTGAATTGGCAGGTTTCCAGCAACACATACCATTGACAGAGTTTAAATTCATTCAGTACCTAAGTAGAAGTACTTCATTCATTGCAGAAGCACTCTTTGTCTAAGCATATAAGCAGAAACTAGGTACTTAAGCAGTCATGATTCAAGGCAAGAGTTGTGCTACTTGGGCAAAAGAAAACAAACCATTCTTCTGAAGGGTTAACTTCCTCCTTCCTTGGCAGACTTTATCTGGTTTGTGCCTGATTTGTCTCTTTTTTTAAATGGTTGATTTTGCATTAATCTGTGCATAGGAACTGGCAAGCACATGATCTGTAAAGCTATAAGAACTGTGAAGCTATAAATGAAAGGATGTCATATGTATGACAAAACATGTACCTCCATCAATATATTATAAAATAAATTAAACATCTATCTGAAGAAATTAATACACATTGTTTATGTTTGTATACAGATGTATGCTTACTGCAAATATTTCAAAATTCTCTTTTTGTAAAAATACTTTTCTCTTTCATGGTGCTTTATATACATAAATATGGTAACTTCATATTGAGATTGATTGCCCTCTATTCTTTTCAAACAGGCACATGGGGACAATCTAATCAAGCTCTGAGATAATTTAACAAAGTTAAAAAGGACAGTGACTGCTGCCAGAGAGCTATCAACAATATGATTCAGATTTGTCTAAATCCTCTTGGACTTTGGCTCTTTATGTGCCACATTGCCACAGCTTTTCTGACAGTGTTTATAAATTATGGAAGTGATTTTTCTGCTCTGGTGAACTTAGCCATTCCTTCCATTGTTTGGGTTAAGACTACATTCCTGAGCAATGCTCTGTCTCTTATCAAATCCAAGACTTCTCCTTGTAGGGATATCTGTAAGGTAGGTTGGCTGCTGTCTTGAGGTTTTCCTGTGCATTTTCGTTTAATTGTCAAGTACAGCACCCTTTTGTAGAGTACTTTATCAATGCTTAAACCAATGCTTCTTACACTCTGCAAAAGATTAATTTGATTCAACACTTTCAATGTTATCCCGTTATTCTTCAGGGAGAGAACAATGTACCATTGTTGCCTCAGTCTCCTGAAAACTTACAGTGTTCTCTTACCTTCAGTCACTGCAAGCTCTTCAAGAACAGCATGAACCTATTAGAAGCTGGCAATACTGCCAGTAGCACTGTGCTTTGTGTTTCAGGACCTTGGCATAGCCTTTAGCACCAAAACAAGCATTCTGTATTCTTGCTCAAGATGTGAAAGCCATATTCTACGTGCTTTCCATTCCCATCTTTCTGCATCAGCACATGTTCAGTGTAAAGCTGTCAGGTCTGTTCCTCCAGACAAGTAGGTGTTTAGCATCATATCCTGAAGCTGCACAATTCAGTTTGAGCGTCTGTTCTCCTGCAGTCCTTCTTGAATTTCTCATGGCAGGAAGAAGATTCCAGTTTGAATTGACTTCTGCTGCAGGTGAACATCTTACCTGGAAATATCAAAACCCATCTGAAAATAGTTCAAGGGCAAGGTTCCTAATAACTATTTGCGAGTATTAAAGAATAGAGGAGGCTGGGAAACCACTGAGGTTTTAAGTAACTTGAACACAGTAATTCAGAAACTGTTATTAAAGTTTGTCGTTGGTAATCCTCATTAGGAAGACTGGTTTACTGTCTTCTTCTCTCAGTCAAGTTGACTATGTTTGTTTACCATGGGTCAGAACCACATCCAGTAGAGAGCTCTGTTGCTCAATTGCTTTGCAACATCCAGACTTTTCAAAAAGGTCATATTGCTTGTCACATAGTTGAGGGTGAAAAGATTAATTGCTTCACTTTGCATTAGCAGCAGGCTTACAAAAGAGGCATCTGGACAGAGTTTCAGATGACAAAAAAATTTGTTCTGTGTCTATTAGTAAATCAAATCGGTGGTACTCATTCTTTATTCCTGATTCCAACTGGCAAGACACATCTAATGTCCATGTGATTAAACTCTTTCATCTCTGAACCAGAGTGTGTGCAACCCAATTGCCTATTGAAATTGTTCCTGGCCCATATTATGCATTAAAATGTGACCAAGTATTGTCTGAGACTATGGTGGCTGACATGGGGCAAAACCACACCAGGAATTGTGCAAACAATTTCACAATATAGACAGCAGAAGGAAATGACAAGCCCTAGCTCTGGTGCAGTTTATTTCTTGCCATAGAAGGAGCTTTTGGTCTGAAGATAAATGTAGGAAAGTTCCCTTTGAACCAGCTAAGCCCCTGGAGTTCTGGCTTTGACTTGGGCTTTGTGATACTGAAGATGCAGAGCATGGAGTCGGTCAGTGTACCAACCCTCCTGATCACTGCCTCAGCTGATCAGCATGAATGTGTCACTTCTGCAGAAAGTCCAGAGTTTTCTTTATCAACTGCAAGCATGAAGAAGGGATGCATCAAAATGCCTTTCAAATTATCTTTGCTACCCTGTTTAATAGTCGTGGTTGCCTCCTTGCCTGGTTGGAAGGTTCATCCCAGTGATCTGAAAGCTCAAAGTTTGTCATGCTTGGGAATATCCTAAAGCCCTACGTGAAGAAAATCCATCAAACAAACATAGTAACCGGTAATATCACTGATATAATATCAATAAATAGGTACTGCAAGGTTCCCATCTTCTTTACCAGCAAGCTTTTAGCATCAGGTTTATTGGTGACTTACTTGCCAAGATCTTCAAACAAACTAATGAAAGTGCTAATTTAAAGCTGATGACAATTAAATGGGAAGTGGTGGAAGAAGGGATGGACAATTGTATCCTAAGGGATGGACAATTGTATCCTAAGCAACGTAGCTCAAGGAAAGATGAAGAGCAAGGGCCTGAGCAACAGGCCCAAAGGATACAGCCCCAGATGAGGCTTCTCAGTTTGGGTTTTTTCCTTATTTTCTCACAATGCAGCAGTTTCCACAGAAGTCTGATCCAAGGTTGCAGCTCCACTATATCAGAGCTGACCCTGAACACAGGCAGCTGAACACCAGGAGGTGTGAGGACACCGTTGCAGCATCTGCTGTTGCACTCACAACCCTTGCCAAGCAGGGTTTGCCAGTAGACATTCAGCTGATCCTAGTCTGGCCAAGGACCTTCCGGTTTGAAGGTATCCAGTGAGACCACGAGCCCTGCCCTTCCTTTCAGATCTTCTTGTACTCTTTTCAGGCCAGAATTGCCATCCCAGGCTCTGCTGTCCCTGGTTAATGGTGCTGGTTGCCCTTCTGGATGAGAGTACACCTGCAACTTCTCAGCAAGAAAACTTCTGATCCTCAGTCAAAAATTGCTTTGGTGTCCATCCAAGTACACATGATCTTCAACTGCTGTCATCTCAGATGCTTTTGTCCATTTGGCTGAAATACCAGGCACTGCAAATACAGTTAATTGAAACTAAACTAAATGGGCATCTCCACCAACGAGTTGTGAATACTTAGTCATGACTTTGACATTAACAAATTCAGGCATTCAGCCTTTTTCTGCTCTTTATGTTGAGTTTCCTGAAATTGGCTGAAATTCTATTCTTTGAGATATGTTTTTGTATGTTTATTCCTACATCTCTTGCTTTGAGGCCGTAAGCATTTTTCCAGAAATTCTGGTGCTGGAAGAAACAGGTATTGTAGGGCGTGTACCTTTCTTTTTACACCAGCATGAATACATGAGAAAGAAGAAAAGAGGGAAAATAGAGGAGGGTACCTTGTAGGTATCTCATGTGCGTACTAGTGAGATAAAAATTTGTCAGTCTTGAGTGAGTGAATATACATACAGGAAAAGCATGAATGCACATATTGACAACACACTTAGAAATACATCTAGAATATTAATATATAACCATTCCTCTTTTTTTAACATCTTTTAATTTGAAAGATAAAGGAAAATGTAGCACTTCTGAAAACTTCCATGTTTCCATGACCTGGAGTAAGATGAAATTAGCTATAGTACAGGTATACAAATAGTAGCAGTGTAAGGTGATTAATTTCTAGTTTGGGAAACAGTGTGATTTATGAGATATTTAGAAAAACGCATAACCACTCTGTTTACATATGGGGTAGTTAGAATTTTTAGATAAAGATGCATATTGCTTTATATTAGTCACTATTTGAGAAACTAGGGAGTACCATATAGACTTTAATGTTACAGTAATTTAGATAAGAAGAAGTGGCACAACAGGGTTTAAGAACAGCAGAAAAATTGTTAAAGAAGTTTTGTCATTGTTTTCAAGAGGGCCTAAATCAGCTAAAGATGTTACAGAAATACAGTTTAGTGGCTGATACAGACATATGCAATGTAGAAAATGCTTTCAGTGTACTTGTAGAAATGGCAAAAAATTAGGTAAAAAATTCTTTAGATCTTTTCATACACATTCCTTTCTGTTACAAATTGCTGATAGACTTCTGCTTTGTTTTTTTACCTGTTTTTTCTTCACATTGAATAGCATTTTCTTCTTAACTTGAAGCTAAAATCTTTGAAATTAAATTAATAAGCATATTTAAATTACTATATATGAATGTGTTTACTACTCTTTTCTATGTTGAGTATGGACTAAAAGAGACAGAGTGTATGCTATTTATCTTGTACCTGTTCCTCTTTACTTAAGGTCAAAGTGAACTTTGCCAGTAAACACACTGGGTGAGATTCTGATGTCATTAATACTAAACTTTTCCATTGATTTCAGTGGAGCTAGGCATACCAGTATTTATAGAACTTCATACAATAATTTTTTTAAAGAATACAGTTTATTTGCTTATAGAAAATCATACCCATACTTCCTAAGAGTTATGAAAACTGTGGATTTCAGTAAACTGCTTTAGTGCAACAGTTACTTAAAAAACTTAAAGAGATTGAATTATGTACTGAATGTTCTACAGAATCTGGAGGCAAGATCAAGCTACTATGCTGTTAAAAGTAAATAAGTAGCACATTATTTCTTAAGACTTACCCTTTCAGTTCTGTGTTGTGCATAAATAAATTGAATTATTGATGTTTTTCTCCTTTCCCAAGATTTTCAATGCAGTCAAATCAATATTGGGAAATAGCAGTGCAAAACTACAACTAGCTGAACACTCTGGTCCTGATCCAGCAAAATATTTAACTACATGCTTCCCCTGCATGAATATGTGTACTTAATTATTTTAATAAAACTATGTGAATGCTCAAAACTAATCATCAACCATTAAACGTATTAAAGTGAGTAATGTATTTTGCTACTTAAAGGAGCCCTTTGAGCTTGATTTGATTAGCAGTGTTTTGAATCATTAAGAGTTGAATAATCCAAATTCTTCGTACTGCACTGAGGAAATGCTGTCACATTAAGAGCACCCAGCTGTAAAAGGTTATTCCTGGAAATTGTGTCTTTGCCTGTAACACCAGAGATGGTTTTCCTTTTGTATCTGCTGTGCTCAATGTTCAGACAAGGTGAAAAGCTTTTGCAGGTGTTTTAATTATAAGAACTTCTGATTCATATAGTCCATCTAGTTTGTCAGTGATATGTTGTTCCAATATAAAGATTTCGTATATAAATTTCACTGTGTTATGAGATTCTAGGAGCCTGTTTGTAGGTATTTGGGTGCAAGATAAAAAGGTAGAAGTGCAGGTATATGTTCCGTGATTTGTAATGCTTTAATGGGTGTTTACTATAAATGGCAGTACTGAGGGCTATTCCACAATCTGTTAACAACTGTTTGGTTTTACATTAGCTTTTTGTAACATGACAGTGCAAGATAGATTACAATCACTAACCTATTAAGGGAGTTAATTGCTGCAATTCATGTGATTTGTATTTTCTCAGAAGGAAAGCATTCAAATTATGACAGTGACCCAAGCCCATGGGATACTTAAAACGGACTGCCAAGGCCAGAATTCAACTAAAACAATTAGCAAAAATAAACTGGGTGTTGTCAGATGCTACAGAGTCAGAAATAAGTGGAGTGCTAGTTGTTGCTCATCTCCCAGTTCATCAATCCTTATGTACTGTTTTACTCTCCAAATGAAACATGTACTAAAGCAGTAACACATAGTCTTGAGGACCCGTGCCAGCACCTGGACTCTGAAAAGCAAGTGATGTGACATGGTCCTCTTCTGTGAGTGCAATGCCTGCAAGCATGTCAGCCTTGGGTAGGGTGACCCCACCAAGTGTGGCACTTTACTTGCAAACTGGATAAGGATCCAGGGTGCTTTTTTTCCTTGAAGGTCTCTTTTGGGGGGCTTCCTAACACAATGTACATGTGAATTCAATTAAAATGTCCAGATAGAAAAAAATAATTGTACCACAGATCACATGTTCATTATCTTAATGTTTTCTGGGATATCCTATTTTAACTCTAAATCTGTTGTGATACCAGCTCTGAAGTGCTGTTTTAATCTCAGATTAACCTCAAGAAGATATACAGGTGGTAAACAACTATTTTTTCTGCACCTCTTGAAGTCTTCAAACTCACCTTCATTTACCTAAAGGATGAGAGATATATTGAGGTGATAGAAGTTTGTCGTGATGTAAGAAGTCATTCAGAGAACTTTGAATTACATAATGAGAAAAATAGTTTTAAATTTATTATTGTCTTTTTTTTAACTAGGTTTTGACACTCTCTACAGGTTATCCAAAGATACAAGAAGATTTTAGAAAAGGCACAAGCAGCAATCAAACCCTAAAAATAAGATCTTAATACAAAATGTTTAGCTATTAGAGATGTCAGTAAACACTAGATATATACCAAAAAGTTGAGTAAATATGTATTTTAGACTTCTTAATTAACATAAAATTAATGTTTTCACTTTTTAAAGAACAACATGGGGTGACAGCTGTTTAAGAAAAGACTAAGATTACTCAGACATGAACACTAAAGTCTGTACATGTTCAACAAGGGAGAGCTTTAGGTTCACCAGCAGGGGACATTGCATTTATCAGAGCTGTGTTATAAAGATGATTCAATTTCAAAGACAGTGAATATCAGACCCTCTCTCTTGCACCCACTTACATTATTTGCTCAGGCTGAAATAACCCTGAAGTGGCAGTAATTTGGATTTATCAATTTTAAACATCTTTTGCCTGCCTGGATGGTGCAGATACGTTTTAAATAAAACCGGTAAGACTGTCACATGCAGTAGTCTGTGTTAAGGACATTACAAGATCTGCCATCTCCAGCAGCCTCCAGGACCAGGTTTTCTCCTGCCCAGCTGCTGAAGCCCAGTCTGGTGTGACCTCAGTGGGAACACTGGGCCCTCATACCTGCTATATGATCTCCTACTTCCCATCTAGTCCAGCTTACTTGTCCTGCACAACTCTCTTGAATACCCTAGTCCTCAAATTCATCTTCGTTTTCCTTCTTATCAGTAACACCATCCAGGTTAGCTCTCTCCAAAGCTCAGCCTGTGGTTCCTTAATGACCCATCTGTTATGGTCTGGAGATTTTTGGTCTTCATCATCATCTTAATTATCCCTCGTCTACCAGGTTTGTGTCTCTGTGTTTTGTTTACCCCTTTCCCTTTTTCTTGCTATCCCCTCTGAACTAAAAAGGTCCTTGATCTTATAACTTTAATGAAGAAGATGCTCTTACATTACATGTACCCTCAAGAGTCTGTGTATCAAACTTCTTTAAAAATCACTTTTAGAGTAGAGTTTATGTGTGCATTATAGTTTACCGACACCTCAGATGCCTAATAAATTTATCAGGTAGCATTTTTCAGGTATGTGTACATCACAGCGTATACTAACTCTAGTGCTACTCAGTCACTTGCCCTTTCCATCAAACATCATGTGAAACATCAGTAAATATGGGTTGTGTGTGTATGTCATGAGACCAACCTTAAATTTAATAAACATTTTTATCATTAAAGTGAATATACAGTCATTACCTCATGTCATTTTACATTTCCAGTGTTGAAATGTGAAGTTTTCTCACTTATTATTTTTATGTTTCCTTCTTCCTGAGAATTTCTTTCAAGTCAGATACATTTTAGATGAACCTTCAAAGATATGCTTCTGGATATGGTGTGGTCTGACAAATTAGTCATTTAATATCATTCTTACCTTTTTACAGCTCAATAGTACTTGTACTGAAATGAAGACTTCATCCTGTAGCAAGAAAAAGAGGAGGAGTGAAGTCATTTGTCCCTTTATCCTCATTTATTAATGATTAAGGACACTGTAGTATAATTAAGAACTGTACATTAGATTAATGCTTTGTCAGTGTTTTCAGGATAGTGTATCCATAGACTTTTTAACTTATATAACAGAAGGTTTTCTGCTCATGTTGTCCTAACTTGGTGCCAAATGAGTATAAGCTAGGAATATTTATGGGTTTATTGGTGTGTCAATCAACTCAACCTCAGATATGAAAGAGAAGGAATATAAAGACAAAATGATGAAAAATGTAATACTTTTTGTGCATTAGAAGGAATCTTCTCTTGTCCTACTAAATACTTTTAAAACTATCTCTGTTGAGAAGGGGAACATGTGATTTACATTAGCGCATACTTAACAATGTGCTTAATACTGTCCTGAATGTAGATATTGAATTGCTGCTATACAGAAGAAAGGGAACCTTGGCATTTGCATTGCAAAAATAAAACTGAGGCTTTCATTTCTAGAGACATAATAAATAAAGATATATGCTGAGCTGAACTATGTCATGCCAAAGATACATCTAGCCAGTAGCCTAGTGACAATGGCAAATAGCAGATGCTTAGGAAAGGCGTGTAAGAGCAGAGCAGACATAAAGCTGCACAGTAAACCCTCCCGATGTCTGGAAGTCAGTTTGTGCTTTAGGGCCTCCCTGAAAGATGACTATATCCTCATCTTTGTGTTCAGTATCTCCCAATGGATCTCATCAAGTTCACCCAAATCTCCTTATTTAATTGTACAGTCCTGGAATCTTTTCCCACCATCCATCCTATTCCTCCCCACAACCTCCCTTATCCTTTCCATCACTCCTAAAATAATCTACTCACTCAGAAAATGCTGATGTCATCAAAATATTTAATTCTGATGCTCTGCGAGCAAGGACAAAAAGGCTATATACGGATTAACGAAACAGTGCCAGAGCACTAGTTAACTAAACAGTGCTAGAACACCAACTCAGACATTGTCCTGCTTTTTCTGTACAGCTAAATGTTAGCACAGTCTAACATAACACTGCTTTGAACCAGCCCATGCTCCTCACAGCAACTTTCATGTATAGTTTGGAAAGTTAGTATGGATGAGAGATGTTCTCTCAAACCATGCTCCATAGACAGTGTGGTTGAGACCTCTCTGGTTTTATAAAAGAGTTTTGCCATATGGACACAAACAAGGCCACCTGGGTTGGCTTTGTGGTGTGAATGATGTCCCATTTTGATTACTGGTAAAGATTTGAAGCACAGAAATTCATTTTTTTGCCTACACTTGTGAGAAACCCTAAGGCAGCTCTGGCTTGAGATGGTCCTTCAGAGAGGAAGAGTCCTGGACTCCTATTCCAGGACCGTTCATGGTCTGAAACAAATTTCATAGCCCCAGGAGGGTTATGGGCCTCTGAGATTTATCAGTAGGTAAGATGTTGTGTTTTGGATGGCAGCTGTAGACTTTGGCATCTCAAGCCAAGCTTCACAATTAGAGCTCCATGGTAATGCTGCAGTACCGAAAACTAATGAGCCTTCTCATTGCCATTAATGCCAATCTCCGTGTTTTTTCTTTTCCTTCCCTTACAGTTAAAGTTCTAACTTATAAATTCAGTTTTTCACCCTGACAAGTGCTTGTACATGGAACAGCTTCCCAGTCCCAATGCTCAAACTCCTCTCTCTCCATTCACGTATGTCGCTTAGCTTCACCTCTTCCACGAACCATATATGTAGAGCCCAGACAAAAATACAGACAGTCCCTTAAGAGCTCTAGGCTAAAACAATGCCTGAAGTGGAAAAATTCTGAAAACAGATGTAATTCATCATTCTCAGTGTAATTTATTTCTCCTTTGGGCATTACAACACAGCCCAACATTAAAGCCACTCAACTGCAAAATGATTATGATACCATGAGCATTGCTGTAGAGTACAGATTATGGACAGCTACTCAAGCTAAACGGCATGATGGCAAAAGGACAATAAAAAACCAACAGTGTTCTACAACTGAATTATATGTAGGAAACATATAAAGTCTTTGGAAAAAATAAACTAGCAATAGAAAACGAGTGAGTCTGCCAGGTCTAACAAGGATGATGAATGTAGTGAAAGTGAGTGAAGAGACTGTTTGGCTAGGAGACCACTTTCTGACATCCTGGCCAAAACTAACTGTAACTAAAAATGATCTATGATGTAAGGGGGAAAAAAAGTGTTCAGTAACTTAAAGAAGGTCTCGGTGCTGAAATATCACACTGAACTTTTTATGGCTTCCAATGAAATAAAAGGGATTTGTTAAAGAGGACTGTTGGGATTATATGGGAAAGGTCCTGGTTCTACTGTGTCTATTCCATGGACAGTGGATCCCATTGGCATTCCTGGGTGGATGATCCTTGCTATCCTCTCTAGTTAATTTCCTTAATGCTTCTATTTTTACTTGACACATGGTCTGTGGCTGCAGTTCAAGTTGAAGATGAGCTTTACTTCCCACCCGTTGATGACCTGTGTGTTGCAAGAGGATTTCCCCTGACCATGGAAACAAGCCTCTGGATTTCTGCTAGCTACAGGCATTTCTTGTTTTCTTCCTCACTGGACATGTAAAGCGGAAGTGTATTTTACATTTAACTGGAGAACTTATGCATCTGCTATGCCCCTGGATAGATGCCTTAAACCATTAAAGAGATGTGAATCATGATGCTCCACAAGTATAAAATGGTTAGGGGACTGCAGTTAACAGGGATATAAAAAAGCAAAACATACTTCCCCCTAGAATAAAGTTATCCATTACAAAGGCTTCTACATTTTCTTCTGAAGTGGTCCATCAAGGCCACTGTCAAAGATGGGATGCAGATATTAGTAATATTACCTGGTGCCTTCTCTACCTACTGACTGTCCCAGGATGCTGGAAAGCAGCTTGGCAGAAAAGGACCTGGGGGTCCTGGTGGACACCAATCAAATATGAGCCAGCAGTGTGCCCTTGCCACAAAGAAGGCAAATGGTATCCTGAGCTGCATAAGGCAAAGCATGACCAGCAGGTCAAGGGAGGTGATCATTCCCCTCAGTACTGGAGAAGCTATGCCTGGAGTACAGGGTCCAATTCTGGGCTCCCTGGTACCAAACAGACATGAACATACTGGAGAGAGTCCAGCAAAGGGCCACAAAGATGATGAAGGGACTGGAGCACCTCTCCTATGAGGAATGGCTGAGAGAGACGAGACCGTTCAGCCTGGAGAAGGGGAAGGTCAGGGAGGATCTAATCAATGTGCATAAATACCTGAAGGGAGGGTGCAAAGAGGGTGGAGTCAGGCATCAGTGATGCCAAGTGACAGGACCAGAGGCCATGAGCACAAACTGAAACATAGGTAGTTCCCTCTGAACATGAAGAAACACTTTTCTACTGTGAGGGTGCCTGAGCACTGGCAGAGGTTGTCCAGGGATGTTGTGGAGTCTCTATCCTTGGACATATTCAAAAGCCATCTGCACCAGATCTCAGTGGCCTTGCTTGAGCATGGGTGTTGGACCAGATAACCTCCAGACCTGCAACCTCAACTATTCTGTGATTATGGGACCTTTTCCATTCCTCAGAGATAGCCCAGGTTTCTTCCAGCTGCAGCATCCCCCTTGGCCATAGCCCACCTCCCTACCTACCCTCCTGCCACTGAGAGCCAGCATTTTGGGGCAGACAGAGCAGAACTCATTCATCAGGGAGGAGGGAGCAGAAAAGAATCCTAAAAAAGGGTCAACATGTTCAGCCAAGGTCAGTTTAATATGTCCAGCCAAGGTTGAAAAACTTTCAGTGGTTACGCTTCTCCCTGTTTGCTATTGCTCTTTTTATCTAGTTGACAAAGATCAGTTCATGTTACATGGAGTAGCAGACAGCTGGACTGATAGATAAATTTCTTACAAGGGAATACAACATATGCATCAACAATTGCTAGTCTGAAGTGTTGGCTTCTTGAGCCCGGGTTTGCTGTGCTTTGGTTTTGACTTGATCTGAGAACACTTCAAATTTATCACGTTGTTTTCTGCTTCATGGCCCTGTGGGAACTATGCAGTGTGGAGGTGTTTGTGTAACCTTGGGCTCTACCTTGAACAGTTTGTTGCTCCCCTTTTTTCCACCTAGAGAACATTTTTCATCAGATCAGTTTAATGAGTTATGAGTATAGATAAATTGTATTTATCACAAATTTAGACAGCTTCTTATCAGATATTTTAGTATAAAAGGAGTTCTTCATGGAAAAAATGCTACCACTTCATTAAAGATGCTTCAGTTTCTGCTTCTTCTTAGTTGCCTGGGTAAGTTGCAATTGAAATATTTGAGTTGGGAAAGGGTGAACCTCTTAACCTCTAAGAGGTGCAAATTAGAGCATAACATTTTTTTCTCTGCAGTTACTGTGCTAGGGCAAAACATAACGTGGACACAATTATTCTGGTGGGAAGGGGTTTTCTCTATTGCAGGAACAAGATTTCCATAAGAAAAATCTGGTAGTTCTCTGAGGGAGGGGAAGGGAAATCTACACCCTAAAAGAAAGGGGATTTAGGTTGGTCCACAACCACCTGGCAGTTAGGATGGGGTTGTATGGAGTACAGGGAACAAGTCAATTTATATGAAAGCTTTGCATTTTGAAACATTTTATGGTATTTTTCAACCATGGAGGCCTTAAAGAGCGTCCAGGATGGAGAGCAGTCACAGTGTCACCATGTGCGAGTGCAGTCACTTGATCTTTCAGACCTGCTTAGCTGGCTGCCCTGCACAGCACAAGTCTGTTGCTGGCAGTAACCCGTGATGACTGATGCTGTTTAGAAATCCACATGACAAACTGCACTCCTTTTTTTGTGTGGTTAGGAGCAATCTCTGGAAGTCCCCTAAGGGAGACTCTTCAGGAGGATGTGCTGACGGGGCGAATAATTGGAGGCCATGAGGCTGACCCACACAGCTGGAAGTGGCAGGTAAATCTGGTGTCTTATACTTGAAAAAAGCCTTATACTTGAAAAAAACAGTGAGAAAATGACAGCTTCCACTGTCCAAAGACACACACACTGTTTCTGCAGAGGCACAGCATGGCTTGGGTGTAAAATATGTTGTCATTTGATCCAGGTATCGCTTCAGATTGCCTATCCTGACTACCCGGGGTACTACTCTCACATTTGCGGCGGAACCCTTATCACCGGCAAATGGGTCATGACTGCAGCCCATTGCTTCAGCATGTGAGTAGGATAAAAAGCATTAAAATTCTTGCTCTGCTCCCCATTTGTGCTGCAGACAGGAGACAGACCCTTCTCACCCTCTGAGCTGTTCCTTGCACAGCTGGACATCTTGCTGCACACTTAATCAAGGGAACTGGAAAACTCTGTTTGCCTTAGTCTTGATTTTACATATTAATTACTGACTTTCTGGGAGTGGAAATCAAGCTGATTGCTGATTTACATAAGATGAGGTGCATTTGCATAAATGTGAGCATTTTGAAGGGGTTTGCATCCTGAGAAACCTACAGAGATGGAGAGATTGAACAAAAGGCGTGTTTCCTAGCTCACAGGCCATGTTGTACAATTTGCTCTGCATCATGTCTAACATGCACCACCTAAATGATACAACATGACACCAATAAGAGAACACTCCTTTTTAATTACTTATGCCTTTAGTGAATGTACTTACAATAAAGTGTAACATGCTGATCCTTCACACTCTGTTTCAGACAGATGCAGAGATGCAAAATGGTTTTGTTAAAGACCAGCCTCAGCACTGTTAGCTGATGCTGCACCTTCACTTATTTTGCCAGCAAACCACAGGCAGCATTTGCCTAATTCATAAGACCATTTAGCTACAGTCCATTGAAAATCTGCTGGTGGAAGGTGCTTTACAAATTGTTACATTGGTGGAAGGTCTCAGTGGTACAGGAATTACACTACAAAGCTAGCTGTGGGGAGTGGTTTTTACATTTCATTTACATTACATTTACATTCATCACATATTCTGTGATTCATTTTCAGGCCAGAAGGATCAACCTACCGAGTGGTTCTGGGTGAGCATGATCTCTTGCAGGAGGATGGCACTGAGTACGCTATTGATGTGGATAGAGTCTTCATTAACGAAGGCTGGAATCCCAATAAAATTGCCAATGGGTAAGTATTTTGGATATCATCAGATGGCTGAATGGTGCTTAGCACCTTGTCCCAGTAGCGTTTATGTGTATATTCAGTCGTTTCCAGTGAGGTTGGATTTGTGGGAAGCACTGGAAGATGGTGCAATGGAGATTTCCCAAATGACCTCCTCTCTTGGAAGTGTTACATGGTGTCTATGTGGATGATCTTAGTCCTGTTTTGGCCAAGATGGGGGAAGGATGGGCCTCACAGATGGATCCAGGTTGTACAGCAGATTCAGGAGCTTGCCAGCAGTCACACCACTGTTTGCATCTGATGAAGGGAAGCCAACAAGGAAATGCCGACAGACTGTCTGAAACCGCCCCTCAGAGGCATGCTTGTCAACCCAGGGTCCACTGAAATTCACTTTGAGGTTGGGTGCCTCCAAAGAATTGAAGATTTTGGGGGGGTGTTAGTCCTTTATCAGTCTGTACCATGACCTCTTCTTTCTTAGTTGCTCATATTTTCCTGTTGCCTGTGATAGCTATAAGGATTAATTAATGATGTTTGCAAGGTGCTACTCTATCATCATGCCAGAGGCTAGAGACCTCTATAAGTGATAAGATGTGAGTGAGGACATATGGTTTATGATAATTCAGGATTTTCAGTAAAGAGTCTTTTACCTGTACCCCATTTCAGCTATGACATTGCCCTGCTGCGCCTCAGTTCTCCTGCCTATGACAATGGGTTCGTTGAGCTGGGACTGCTTCCATCTGAAGGAGACATTTTGCCCAATGACTATCCTTGCTATATTACTGGATGGGGTGCAACTAGTGGTAAGTAAGGGTGAAGGAGGAGTGTTGAGGGTCCCTCCCGGTTTCAGAGGGACGTCTGTGCAGGTAAGGCTGAACAAGGCAGGGTGTGGGCTTACTTCCTCAACTGCTGGAGCTTCTGAACCAAAACCTCACCCTTTCTTTGCCAGTGGATGGCAGTGTCCCGGACAGACTGCAGGAGGTGATGATGCCAATTGTTGACCATCAGATCTGCTCCCAGGATGACTGGTGGGGATCTCAAGCAAAAATCACTATGATCTGTGCAGGTGGAGATGGCGTGAGGGCCGGATGCAGTGTAAGATCTGTCATTATAAGAGGATTTTCAAGATCTTCTCTTTCTCTTTCCTTCCTATCTGACCTTGCTGTTCCTTCAGCTGGGACCTGGTTTTGCCATTTCTTCACCTGCAATAGCTCTGCTGCAAATCCTGGCCCCTTTGCTGCTTTCTGCTGAATATCTTCTAAACCAGACTGCTCCACATTCCTCCAGGTCCCCACAGAGCAGCCAGCGGAGAGAAAACCTCCAAATCCTCAGGGTGTATCTCTCCCCTCTGATTTTGGAGGGGAGATTTGCCCCTTATTCCAGCAGCATGTCCCACTGACCAGCTCCGGGGGACTAGGTTGAGACTTTGTCAGTCCCCTCTGCCCTCATCCAAAGGATGAAGCTGCAGGGTAGTCTTACCACTCCTCCAATGTTGCTGTCATGTTGCGCCCCAAAGCAGGCAGTGCTCCCCGCTGCTTGTCATCCCTCTCCTCCCCAGCCGCTTACATGGACATCTGAGGTTGCTGCAAGCATTGGCTATATCCAACTACACTGTCTAGCCCAGGTTAGGTGGAAAAGGAAGATACTGTGAGGTTCCCTTTATCCCAGGGACTCCAGGTGGCCCCAGGTGGTAAGGAGGTTTGGCATGTGAAGGCAGGCGATACCTGTTGCCTCTGCCCATATTCCCTTCCCTACAGAGGTGGGTTCCGGTGAAAGTAAACATGCAGAGCCCTGAAAAAATAACGGACAAATATGTAACATACTTGATTATGTAAATATATGAATATAGTAAAATATAGAAATAAAACAGGTTACATAATTATACACAGCAAAATTATTGGTATAGTACAATTATAAATCTATTGAAATTTAGTTTATTTTTTGGAGAGGTTTAATTATGGCAGAACCTTGTTACAAACTGGGTTCTGAGCCAAGCAAGAGCCTTTATCTTCTCATATATTTTAACTCAGATTTCTTTCTTTTTCACCACCTTAACTTCCTGGGACCCTTTGAGCACGCTTGTTTGCAAAGCACAAGGATAGCAGCATTTCCCCTCCACCTGGTTCCTTGTAGCTGGAGAGTGCACTGATTTTTTAATGGAGATGCTGCGCAGGTGGACCTTGTTGGGGAGGATTACATGTGATGCAATGTGCCCTGGACCATTTCTTACAGTCACTATATTTGCAATGGTGGTGGTAAATGAGGGTTTCAACCCTTCCTCAGATGTGTATGTATATGTGTGTGTGTGTCTGTGCATGTAGACTAAGATAACAAATAGTCTGATCTTTGCAACACCTTGGTAGGTGCTGGGTAGTCTCTGCTCCCATGCTGCTGGAGACCAGTCAGCCCTTTGCTAAGTAAGCAGCACAAATTTTTACTTTCATGTTCAGAACAGTGATTAACTAACTAGCGCTGTTTAGTCCTATCCAGTCATTCCTCAATTGCTCAGATAATTTGGCTTAATATGTTCTTCTCCTTCCTCTGATCCAGGGGGACTCTGGGGGCCCTCTCAACTGCTACAAAGATGGTCACTGGCAAGTCCATGGGATTGTCAGTTTTGGGCTAGTTCCTTACTGTAACACCTACAAGAAGCCAACAGTCTTCACACGTGTATCAGCCTACGTGGACTGGATCCACAATGTAAGTTGCTTAGCGCCTGCGAGGTAACCTGATGCATCTTCTGTGAAGGCGAGGGACTGCCAGAGTGATTGGAGTCTTTAATTTATTAAACTATTAAGAACTGAACTGGGGGATCTAGGGAGATCTAAAATCAGGATATTTAGTGCTACTTTTGGTGTAGTCAAACAATTTTAAGGAAGGAGATGCTGTCTTATAGTCTGAAATGTTCTGCCGAGGACCACAGAAAAAATTCAAGCCAGGCAGGAGCTGGGCTTTGTGTCCAAAAAATGACCATACTCCAGGAAACCACTGAGGGATTATCTAGCTGGTGAATGGAAAATGCAGTAGACATAAAACATCTCTGCAAGTGCAAGTCCTGCAGTGCCGCACTGTGCACTT
Source organism: Athene noctua (assembly GCF_965140245.1). NCBI lineage: Eukaryota > Metazoa > Chordata > Aves > Strigiformes > Strigidae > Athene > Athene noctua. The sequence goes on along the minus strand of NC_134038.1, from coordinate 108,901,114 downwards.
TCAGCTTTACATTTGACAAAGAGCAATGAGCTCTTTGCTCACAGAAATAATGTCTGGCACAAGAAGCAGCTGTTTCCCAGGCACAGGTGGTGGTTCTGTAGAAATGCCACTGTAAACCATGGGACCTGCTGGAAAGAAAGGTGGGGAGAGATATTTTAAATCACTGCACGTAAGAGGGAGGCTACTGTGGTCCATAAACCTTTCTGGGTGGGAACAGGTCACTGGAGCAGTCCCCTGTCCCAGCTGGGAACAAACCCTGCTTCAGAGCACTTACACGTGATGGAGACATGCATTATTCTGGCTCTGTACTGAATCCACTTCTCTTTTGTTTTCCAGATTATAGCAAATAATGGGGGTTTCTAGAGAAGGATTGTCTGGTGCATGAATATGAGAAGAGCTAGAATTAAGTATCTCTGCTCATTAACTCCTCTCATCCCTTCTACACCTCTTTGGGCTATTGATAGAAAAAATTGTCCAAGAGTATAATAAACTATCAGTGATTACAACCAGTGACCTGTTGCTGTGTTTGCTTGGCCTTAGGCACAGGTTCAGACCCAGTCAGCAGGGAAGGAGGTTCCAGCAAATGCTGCAGCCTGTAATGACAATATAAACCGATGACAGTGTTCTTAACTTGGGGCTGGGTTGTGGGCAGCAAGCACAGCTCTTCAGGGCTTTCATTTTAGCACCAAAACCACCCTGCAGAAAATCACCATGATGAGGTTTTTTGGCTGAGGGATTCCATAGGCATAACCCCACCAGTGGCAAATGTGGTCAGCTTGGTGCTTGCAGGTTGGTGGGAGCAGAGCAATGGTGTGATGCTGCTGGGCACAAGTATAAACTGGGAGAGGAGTGGCTGGGGAGCAGCCCTGCAGAAAGGGATCTTGGGGGTGCTGGTCAGCAGCAGGCTCAGTAGGAGTCAGCAGCGTGCCCTGGCAGCCAAGAGGGCAAACCGCATCCTGGAGTGCATCAAACACAGCATGACCATCTGGTCAAAAGAGGTGATTATCCCACTGTATTTAGAGTTGGTGCTCACTCACCTTGTATACTGTGCACAGTTCTGGGCCCCACAACTTAAGAAGGATGTTAAAGTCCTTGATGAGTCCAGAAGAGGGTGACAAAGCTGGTCAAAGGGCTGGAAGAAGTATCCTAAGAGGAGCTGCTAAGGACTTTGGGTTTGTCTAGTTTGGAAAAAAGGAGGCTGAGGGGAGACCTCATTGCTCCCTACAGCTTCCTGGGGAGGGGAAGTGGAGAAGGAGATGCTGAGCTCTCCTCCCTGGTACCCAGTGCCAGGATGCATGGGAATGGTTCAAAGCTGCGCCAAGGGAGGGGCTGACTGGACATTAGGAAGCATTTCTTTACCAAGAGGGTGGTCAAACACTGGAACAGGCTTCCTAGAGAGGTGACTGATGCCCCAAGCCTGTCAGTGTTTAAGAGGCACTTGGACAGTGCCCTTAACAACATGCTTTAACTTCTGGTCAGCCCTGAAATGGTCAGGAAGCTGGACTAGATGATCATTGTAGGTCCCTTCCAACTGAAATTATTCTATTCTATTCTATTCTATTCTATTCTATTCTATTCTATTCTATTCTATTCTATTCCATTCCATTCCATTCCATTCTATTCCATTCTATTCCATTCCATTCCATTCAGCAGCTGGCAGATTTTTTGCTTGCAGAACTGGGTTCTCTTTATATTCCTAAACAAACAGCTTCAATACAGCACTGCTTATACAGAGGGCAACTGCCTCAAGTATACAAGCAAGCTCAACTGATGGAAAGTACGATCCATCTTATTCTTAAATTCACACTGTACAGGATGGGGTTTTTTAAATGCATTGTCTAAGACTAAGTTCATAGAAAAGGGAATTTCTAGGGTGCTTTTCTAGTGAGGAAGCAATAAATTCGGTGTAAAATAATCTCCTGTGCCATTAGGCATGCAGGGACCTGTAACTCCAGTCAGCCAGGCAAGCCTATCTGCAATGTCAAACTTCTCTAAATAAAAGCCATGTTCCTACTAAACACACAGCAGGGTAAGTAAAGGGAGGGAAGGAGGAAGAGAGGGAGATGTACATGCACAATAAAGCAAGATTTGTCTTTTCATGAACTACAAAACCATCTTCTAGGAATACACGGAGAATCCCACAACCTTCCCTCTCCTCCTTTTGCTGTATATAAAATGAGCATTTATGAATGAAGGATTTTGATTTGGCTCCTTTTCCATTTTAAACTACTTATGTCCCATCTCTCCTAAAGTCTGCACACACCTAGGGCATAGCAGTATTTTTTGCAAAACCCTTTTTTAGGAATGCACATTTCTTCTCTAAAGCCACTAGAGGGCGTTGGCAAACCAAAGGAATATCCAATCCGATTATCACTGACTGCTAAAGAAGTTTTGTGGCCAAGAATGTTAAAATGGCATGTACACAGCCTTGCACTCTGTCCTTCGTGTTTGCTTGCAGACACACAGATAAGCAATGACACACAGGAGCTGCTTTTCGCTGCCGTTATCCAGAGGTCTGACTTGCAAACAGATAAATCTTCCTTATTACGGCAAGCACAAATGAAAACGAAACCAGTGGTGCTTTCTTTAATGCTTGTAAAGGAGTGGAGTCCCAGCTGTATTTTTAGCTCTCTGCTTTATTGAACTGCACTTGGCAATGTCTCCTGGGTGTTCAGTAGTTTGGCAATTCTCTTCTGACAAGTTAAAAAAACCCTGAATCTCAGCTTTCCTGCCCCTTAATATTACTGAATAGTTCTTGCTCATTTTAAGACAGCATGTGTGATTTCTGCTGCTATATCAAGTTCAAATATTTAACTTCTCCTGAAAGAGCCTGGATCTGTTAGGCTCACTGATGGAGTAATGTCCCTTATAAGAGCACTTAGCAGCCAAGTGATGGGAGCATGCTGGCATCTGAGATCTTGGCCTGACTACATTCAAGTTTTCCCGTTGAGTTTCAGAAGGAATTAAAAACACATAGATCAAAGGTTTTGGGAAATTAGATTTTTAAAGGGAGTCCCTCAGAAAGTACTCAGATGCTGAGAAGTGAAGTATTAGAGTGCCTGGTGGTTTTGCAGTGTCTGATACCTGGGCTGGGGGTCTAAACCCTGTGTGCTTAGTGCATGGGCCACAGGGGGATTTGGGGATGTCACATGGAGTCCCAAATTCTCATCAGTCTCCGTCCCTGGCCTGGGCTGAGCAGAACTGGGAACCGTTGGGGACATTCCTGCTCCCTGGGCCAAAAGCACTCCTGGGACCATGTTTGTTAGCAATTTAATGAGTATGCATTGTCACAACCCAAAACACCACAGCCATTCCCTGTTCATCCCCTGACGTGATAGCAGTGATAGGCTGTACCTGCCCAAAATTATGCAACTGCCCTGGTCTCCACAGGGCAGCTGTGAGCATCGGGTGCTTGAAACCTCTTGTCGCAAGCTGATCTGAAAGCTAGGTTGGACATTACTCCTTTAAATTCTTCCTCCACATGAGCAAGACCTGGACCTTGCTGCAACAGCCAAGAGAAGCCTCAAGCTGCACTGGCAGGAGCGGGAGAATCAGGTGCTGGAGTCGTACAGCTCTAATTCAGGGTCATTATCACGTCCCCAGTGCCAAGAGGAGTGTTTCTTTCCATGTTTTGATGACAGGAACAGCTTGTGCTTCTCAACCATGATTTATTGCGTAGGATAAGAGAGAGACGATAGCCTGGCAGCACGTGAACAGGGTACATGTGCTTCTCCTATGCCTCATTTACCTCTTTCTATCCAAGGGCCATGCTAGAGCTACTTGTTCCCCAGAGCTGCTGTGCAAACTGTGATCCCAGGAGCACACCTCAGGAAGCCTACGGAAAATGCAGTGTTTCATGCAGGTTTTACTGTGTGAAGATACTAGGGGTCACAGTGATATAACATCCAATGGTATCCATTGGGAAAACATGGCTGGGCACAGTACTATAACAATCATACGTAATGGTCCCATCCTTTTCTCCAAAGCTGGGTGGTGAGGATGCAGCTAAACCAGGGAACAAATCATATTTTGAAAAACTCCCCAATTGACCCCTACATCTTTATGGGGCACAGAAAAAGGAGCTGTGGCAACAGGACACTTATCTCTTGGGGGTGGTCCCACGAGGTGTAGGGTGCTTCAGTGAGGTGTAGGAATGGCTACAACACCTTGAAATATTTAGGGAGGTAAGGCTGTAGATGCTGTGAAACACAGCTTGGGGGTGCAGGGATCAAATACAGTGGTCAGTGCCATTAGGGATTTTTGAGGACATCCCATCCTGAGTCAAAAAGGCAGAGCTCTCCTGAGGTTCCTTGTCATCTCCACCAGCCCCATGGGGATGTCTTCATACCCTTGAGCATCTCAACTGGCCCAAAACACAACAAAGCTGGGGAGCTTTAAAGTCACACAGATAGAAGCTCAGCAATGGGACCTTCAGACACACCACAGCTGAATAGAGATGTTCTGGTTATAGACATCTCCTCATCCAAATAGTACTCTGAGCTGCTATACTTTACCAGCATAACCCCCAAAATCTCTAGTTGAAATTATATCACTACTTCACCCGATCATTCCCTTGCTCACCTGCAGACAAAAATGCTGGCTATTTGGGAGTATGACTACAATGGTCTCTCTTGCCTCCTGACAGCTATTCAACCTTAATTAACACAAAGCCCTTTGGGATGTTTTCACTGTGAAAACCACTTCAGGACCACTAAGTTCTCATCCCTATTTATTTCACAGTAGTACCCAAGTATTTATTTCCAGGGAAGTGTAATAGATAACAGTTTCCTATGCAGGTTATCTCAGTGGAGTAGGTTTATTTTGCAGGGAGATCCTTTTATGTTACACATTCTGGTGTCAGGATTCTCCTGTAATGTTTTACCCTGGTGTGTGGCTTGTGTGGTCCCCAGGGAATCTGGTCCCCAAGCCATCTGGAGTGTTTCAGCCTCCTCAGCTGAACTGACCTGGAAGTATTCACAGCCTTCAAAGTCATGCAAAAATATTTCAGCTCTGCTGGTCCCAGATATTCTCCCTTTGGTGGGTTGAACCTACTGATGTGATGGAGCCAGGGCATGTCCAACCACAGTCATTTTGGTCCCTCACTCAGCTTCCCTGGCCAAAATGTAGGTGCATCTCTGGGAGGGTTGAGCATTTACCTTGAGATGGTTTCCTCCAGCTGTGGATGTGTGTGCTAAGCCAGGTGCAGAAACACAACCAAGCCCCGAGACATCCCCACCTCTTCTCCACACCCAAGCCGACCATTTAAGCCTTATCTTACTGGTTTTTAATGTGATACTTCAGTGAGATACATGGTGTCTTTGGCACCACAGAGGAGGACAAGCATTGCCGAAGAGCAATGTGGGCAGGACTGGGAGGCTGGGAGAAGGAGGCAGCTGCCCGGTAGATGGCAATACTGCCATTCAACTCAGCAGCAGGCTTAGAGGTATAAAACAAGCTGATGGAAACTGTGGATTAATCATCATTGAAAACTTTTAATGGTCATAGCTGTGAAGGAGAAAACTTAGTTCTCTCTTTTAACTGCTTATCTGAAGTCTCACTTTAGCCAGAGCTCTGGCAACAGAGGAATCTTTGCTGGTTTACACAGGGAAGACGCCAAAGACAGAATACTTATTCAGTGCATTTAGCATCATCTGTTTCCCCAGATACTGAGGACTCACAGCTCCTCCAGAGATTATGACCACAGAGAGACCCTCACATGGTGCAGAAATCAAACTGCTTTTATTTTGCTATGTAATTTGGGCTGGTTTGGTGGAGAGGACACTTCCTTACAGTGCTATGAGCATTTCTGTGATGTTGAACATCAATACCCCAAAGAATAAGGAATAACAGATGAACTTTTTTTTCTCCATCCTATAGCATTGAGAGACTAAAACTCAAATGGGCCACAGGAATACGTCAATATTTGCCAATTCTGCAGTGCCTATTTTATAGGAAAGCCGGGGTGATCTCTGGGTCTGAGTTAAAAATCTCAGCACCTACAAGCTCAATCCTATGGGAAATGCATGTACGTGGGCAGAGAAAGAGCCTGTTACAGTGACAGAGGCCAGCAGGGAGGCAGAGGTGTCACCTGGGGTGCTTTTATTGCCTTTCCAGAAGGCTTGAGCCAACCTTACCCCCTGTAGTGTCATGCTGCTTGGTCACACAGTGCAAACCTGCCTTTTTCTTCTACCAACCAGACACATGATAAGAAAAGGTATTTTTTCCCAACGCTCCTGCCTCCAAGCAGGCATAAGCCCTTTGCATGCAGGATCTGGCCCTATGGAAATGCCCCTGATGCTGCAGAGCCAACACCCCTGCCCGTGCCTTGCCCTGAACCTCCTGGGTAGTTGGTTTTTTTTCCCCGACAGAGATAAAGTCCATCCTACCCATCATTTTATAGCTGTTTCTGCCGAGAAAAGTCCTTGGGTGTCTCATTCCCGCATGGCGCCAGGTCTGGCGGAGCCAAGCCTCGCGTCACAGCCCGTCTCCACCGGCCGTGGGTCGGTCGTCAGATGACTCATCCCTTTTCCGGAGGCTGCTCTGACACTCGGAGAGAAATGCTTTCTAGTCTGGTGGCTGCACGCATGGTTCAAATCTTGTAGACACCTAAAAATGAAACGAAAGTGGGTGATGAGTAATTCTGTGCCTCTAGGTGTTACAAGCAAGGCATACAGGTTGGCTGTATGGAGGTAAAAAAGAAAATAAATGAAAATAAAGAGGGTGATGAAGCCTAAGCAAGGTGGGGAGTACACAGACAGGTTTAATTGGGATCAATGAATCACCCAATCCCAGGAATGGGAAGGAGCACCACCGCCTGCTGTCAAATGGGATGTGTGTCCCAGCTCTCTGTCACCAGACTGGGGCACATCCATCCTGGTGTATGCAGAAAGTCAGCTTGCCTCGACCCTGCCACGGCCAGGGAGCAAACTGAGGGTTGCACCTGTGTAGGTTTTACCCCTTTTAAGATGCAGTCCTGTAAAAGCTGAGTGGCCATGGCTTTAACATCAGCACCTTGCAGAGAGACAATCCCCAGCCAGCTGGGGAAACTCCTCCAGGGCTTCTCCTGCCTTGCTCTTCAAAGTAAACATCTCTTGGCACAAAGAGGCTGTGATAAACTCTGCTGTTTCCCCATAGAGATGCCTGCGCTGGAGGCTGGTTGATGGGATGCAGCACCTTGGGGATATTTCGGCACTGTTCCTTGAAGGGTGACATATCCCCTGGCCACCACAATGCCCTTTGCTGGAGCACAGTGCAAAGTCATCACCGTGAGCTGAAAACTCACAAGTGAGGCAGTTGGAGCCATATGCTGGGGGGTATTCCCCTCCCAATCAGAAAATAATTAATGTAAGAGGGAATGATAGGCATAAACCCCTTAAAAGAAAAAAGAAAATACAACTAAACACTTCCTTCTGGGTGGGGAAACTGGGGTAGGGATTCACTGCATGTTGCAGAACAGCCACAGATGGGCCTCTCTCAGTATTGCTGTTTTTATGGCCCAGCAAATAATTTGTAACAAATAGTTTATTCAATTAATTGAGCTTCTGCGCTCTGGGGGCAGATGGCAACCTTTAAAAATGGATTCCCGATGGAAAACTAGACAATGGCATTCTTAGGCCTACTTCCTTTGCTTTCAGGTCAATGCCAGTGGTTAGGATTTATGCCTGTACTGCCGGATGCAAGCCCATGGGACAGGTGTGCATTTCCTCATCCAGGTTTCTGGGATTTATTCAGCTTTTCTGTTGCACCATGGGCTGGCTCACATCCTCACCTTCTTACTTCCCTGCTGCTGCCAGGACCAAGCCTATTTTCTCTGCTTCTCCCCTGCAGTACAAGATCATGGCGATGCTGTTTCTTGGCTGCAACCTTCCAGGTCCCAGGGGTACCATGGGGCGATAAGGAACAGTCTTTAGCCCGTGAGTGACAGAGGATTCCAGGGATTCCCAAGGGTTTCTCAAGATTTCTCCTGTATGTTCCTTGGTGACGGAGATGCTGCCATCATCACTATATTTTCCATTGTCCCATGGACAGGGACAGCCACCATCCACAAGCCAAGATGTTGCATCACATTTTTGCCCTTAAATTAATTAAGCAAATCACCAAAAAGGTCCCTTCTAATTCCAGCCCTGGGAAAAACTACTCTTGCCGGTCCAGACTCTCTCCCAGCCAAAATGTGCCAGTTCAGCTTAAAATTTGAAAGCAGAGGCTGGCACTGGGTGCTCATCTGTGAAGAAACTTCTCTGGATGAACTCAGAGGGACTTTTGGGCACACCTCATGCATCTCCAGCTGCCTCAAGAGTCTCTCTCACGTGCTTTGCTAGTGTTCCCCACTATGTTTCAGTGTGCTGTGATGGACCTGGGGACACCTTGGAGGCTGCCTGGGAAGTCCTCCCCTGTGTCTACCCCAGCTGCTGTGTATGAAGCAGAGCTCTGCAGGGACGGATGAGCTGCCTCAGCTCCACACCTCCTCCAGGGAATATGTCCCCTTCGCTCTGGGAATCTATCCTATGGCTGGTTTCCCACTATAGGACCGGCCCGATGCTGGTGTTGAGCCTCCCAGGCTCCCCAAATGCCTTTCACCAGCGCAAGGACATGGGGATGCTCTTCCCTGGGCTGCTTTTGGGGGTGGGTGAGAAAAGGAGTGGGGGTCCCCAAGCTCAGGAGAAGCCTCTTGGAGGACACCAGGCTGGGACAAGGACTGCTTCTGCCCTGGTAGGATGCTTTCATCTCAAAACTTGGGGTGGGAACCCCAGGGAACCCATTATCTTCAAAAAGGAGTCAAAAAAGCCAAAACCAAAAAAGGGACAACTATGACATATAATGCAGCATACGCACTCATCATCCAAATTTCTGAGCCACAGTAAAGGATAAACAGGGTGAAGACGCTGCCGTACTCAAAGTTCTTTTATTGAAAGTATAATGGAAATTTCTTCATATTGCTTTGATGAAATGAGAGACAGCAGCTGTAGACAAATATGCTTTTTTATAAACAAATGCAAATGGATAAGGTAAAAATAAAGCATTTTTTTTAACTTGTACCTTTAAGCAACATAATCACAATATATACACAAAGAAAGCTAAAATAAAGCTATGTTGAAACCAAACAGTTTCAATCAATACATTAGATAATTACAGATTGTGTCAATAAATACCCAGCTTTTAAACTGTTTAACAGGCAACTTTTTACACAGATACCAAGAAGAAAAAAAAATTATATATTTACAATTCAGTGCCCTGGAAAAAAAAAGATAAAAAAATCTTTTTTTTTTTTTTTGGCACCAACACAAATAAAAAGAATAAATTATAGAAAAAATCCACAAAGGCAGGAGTCTATCCCTGTCATTCATTTAAAAAAAAATGTTGTGTATATATATATATAAAATATATACATATATAGACATACATACTTGTATATATATGGATATATTATATATATATAAAAACACATATATAGCAGACAACCTAGGAATGTTATAAAATATATTAGTGCCAATAAATACAGAACGGTACCAGACTTTCAACTGTCAGTATTTTTATGCAGTCTGAAGGATAGAAACTACCACCTAGGAGATAACTGAAGGGGATTTTTCAGTCTAAAGAAACGACAACAACAAAAAATAATAATATAATATATATATATATCCAGAAAATCCTCCATCTGCCAGTAGTATTCCTACAGTCGCCCTCCTGCCCAGCGGGGAGGCCCCCGGGGGCGATGCTTTGCAGGAGGATGTGGCGGCGAGTGTGGGCGAGCACCTGCTCACAGCCGTGGCAGGTCAGCTCCGCTCCCAAGTTGACCGGCTCAATACCAGAGAATATGTAAAATTAAATAGTAATAATAATGATTTTATAAAACCCAAACAACCCAGCCTTCGTCATATTCGTACGCCAGAAGTTTCCTAAACTGCCAGCAGGTTTGCACAAGGCACCTGTCGAATAGCAGGTACCCAAAAGCACCATCCCTGTCGTCGGGGATATAAATAGTTCCACTGATGGAAAACTGGGGTTTTTCTCCCCCTATTTGCGTGCCTCTGCACACCACAGAAGCTCCTCCCAGCACGCCGCTCTAAGGGCAGCGGGGCTGGGATGCCAGAGCTGCCACCTCCTCCCAGTGCTGGTAAAGACAGGAATCACTTGTATCACCAAATCTCACATTTTTGAAAGGGGGAGTTAAAGCTGGTAGGTTTTAAAGCCTTTTTTTTTTTTTTTTTTTTTTATAATAACACTGGTGTAGGCACTTAGTGTATCACTGGCGTACAGATTTTATGTCCAATTACATCTCATGGCCAAATAGTGTCAAGTTCTCAGACTGATTTAAATAGCAAAAGGCCAAGAGGGCCTCCAATATCCTCCTAAACATGATTTCTCTCATTTTAAAACACAAAAGCCTTCAAGTTTTTCAGCTTTGTTTTCAGGCATTATTTTTTTTCCCTCTAAAACCGTACTCAAAGGACAAAGAACCCCATAACCTTCATATCCATCTATTTTACTTGATTTACCTGATTTACCTATATAAAAATAAATAGTCTGACCCACTAGACTTCGGAGCTGTGATACCCTTGACGTTGGGATGTCCTAAGAACACTTGCTGAGGAGCATGAGCACAGTGTTGCTGTTGTTCGTTTTGCTCTCCCAAAGCTCCCCCCCAGGGCTGCAAAGGTCCTTCTCATTACACAGCCCCACCATCACTGCTAACAGTTCCTCTGCATATTCAGGCACCATAATTGATTGGGAAAGGTCTCATGGCCAAATCCTTTGGAAATTAAATAAATTATAAAATAACTTATGAAAAGGGTTGGGGTTTTTTTGTTTAAATAGAGCTAGTTCATATGTCTTGAATAGTTGAAGGTTTTGCTTGTTCTGCTCTCCATAGTGACATTATGGAGATTGATATCAGACACCACCATCGTATCTGCTAGAGGGCTGATAGAAACCAAAGGATGTTGTATGTACATTTCCCCCACCCTTCTCCTCCCACCCGTTTGCATTCAGCTCTTTTAGAAGTGTGACGTGAAGACCAAACATCCAACATCTTTCAGACTCAGAAAAAACAGGGTCATCTTTAGGATGGGTGCTGCTGAAGACCTGATTGCCCTTCCAGGTCACTGACAAACCACAGTGCTATTCATGTACTACAGATAGGAAATAAATAAATACAGATATATTATGCAAAAAAATATGATTGTACACATAATACATCTGAGGTATTACCAATTTAAATAAGGTTTCATGCTAGTTCAAGCTTCGGTGGCTAGTTAAATTCTGGAATTTGCAATAAATAGATGAAGAATGATTATGTATATAGTGTATGGATCGCTTCTGTAAACCTTGTCTGATTAAACGTAAGAGGGTGTTGGGCTAACTCTTACGTAAACCACGAATTTTCACAATAAATACAGCTTCAAAAAGTTGTCTTAAAAAGTTCCTGCAACACTGAAACGTTTCTAGAAGGGGCTGTGTGTACGACTGGCAACATTAGCAAGGAGTATTTCTCAACAGGTCTTTTCATACAAAACACAAAGAAATTCATACATCAAAGTCTTTTTCCCTCCCTCCCCACCCCATCATGAAAGTTTAGAAATTTTTGCACAAACAGTGAGAGAACTGATTGTAGCTGCAGTATGTCAAAACGTCCACGTTCTATAAAGACCAAAAATAGTTTGCTTAGAAAGTTTTTTTGTTTGTTTTTCCCTCCTTATTTTTGAGTAGCACATCATCCTTTCAAAGTTTGCTTGTCCAACTGTTCTTCGGTTTTCCTTCTGGCACCGGCCCTTGCCGCCCAAGCCACATGGGCATTTCACACTTTCACTGTCTCCATCAGTGATGACTTGATGGCGTCCTCCAAAAGTTGATTGTCTGTGAAAGGAGCCGGGGTTTCAGGGACAGATTCGGACAAACCAATGAGGGACTCCAAGAAACAGGAGCCCTGATCTCCAGCTTGTGGGAAGCCAGGGAAATTAGGCAACTGAAATTGTAACGCTGAGAAGTTATCGAGGTTCTCATACTCCTTTAAGGAGTTGTAAAGGGGTCCCAAGTTATAGTCTGAGAAGGACTGGAAGAAATCCAAGGAGTCAGAGGAAAGGCTGAGGTCAGCGTAGCTCTTGGAGCAGGGCTCAGCTGGGGATGAGGCGCAGCAGGACAGCCCATCGCACCGCGCATGGGCAGCATCCTCCAGCAAACCCCCGCCATCCTGGTTGGCGTTCTCGTCCAGGCACTCAGAGAGGTGGGACAAGTGGCCAGGGACAGGCTTGGCCTCGCCGCTGTGGTCCTCGATGAAAAAGTCGGTGGATTGGAAGCAGCTCAGATCATCCTGGCCGTGGCCCCCTTCTTCCTCAGCATCTGAGTCGTTGAAATGGAGGATGCGTGCCAAGCCATCGTCATCCACATCCGACTGGGATTTGTCAGAGGGAAGGCTCTCATAGGGCTCCTCCAGGTCCTCACTGGGATGAGAGGAGATGGAGGAGTCCGTCATGTCGCTGCTGCAGCTGTTCTCCCCCAGGGCCTCAAGGTCGGGGCTGAACTGGAAGGCAGGTGCCAGAGGTACCGCACGCTCCTCCAAGGAGCTCTTCCCCACTGCACATCCCAATGACGGGAGCCTCTCCCGAAAGGGGGGCTCAGCCTCCGCCACCTTCTCGCTGCTCTGCTGCTGCTTCTCCAGCTCCAGCTTCATGATGGTGTGGATGAAGTGGGTCTGCACGCGGGCCTGGTTGAACTCGATCCTGCCCTCGGTGTTGCCACAGCCATCCTTGGTGCAGCCACAGGGGAAGGAGGTGTGATCCATCTGGCATGGGGATAAGCAGAGTTGGAGGGTTAGGACCAAATTTGGTGGCAGAAAATCTAAACTGCCCATGACTCACCCACCCTGAGAAACCACGTAACAGCTGAGGGGTTTAAAAGAAGATTGAAAAAAGAAAAATAATAAAAGACACCCTACTCTTTTGAAGGGTTGTCATTAAAAAAGTTGGATTTCAGTGCAACTGAAGAAAGTTTAAAAGTTCAAAAAAAAGCAAAGTATAATGCTCCAAAAAGAGACATAAGGGGGGGGGGGGGAACAGGAGTTTTTATATATTGCACCGTGGTATTTAATACCTGATCCATATCGTGAGCTTTTGCCCCTTGACAAGATAAGGGCAAATTGCTCAAGAGGCACCTGCAGCAACTTTATGTCCCCCTTGGCAGCAGCCACTAGAGGGGGGCTGCATCACACACATGGAGCACCCATCTGCCTGCGAACACCCACCCTACAACACCCCCAGCCTGCAACCACGGCATCGAAGGAGCAAGCAGCACTCAGAAGAGGGAATATGGCTCCCCAAACACAGCTGGGCAGGCATCTGTAAAAACTGAAATGAAAAATATAATCACCTAATTGAATATTAGAGGGATTATCCCACTTTGCAGGTGGCCTGCACAGCAAGCTGTGGGCTGACGCTCAGCTGACACTCCCACGTTTGCCTGAGAGCGCTGGGAGTTGTGACACACACCAAGGGAAAATAAAATTAAAAATAAAACTAGGGGGAGGAGAAGAAATTGCAGCCTTGCGTGAGAAGCAAGCAGCTTTAATCTGCGAAGACGTTCCCACATGGCCCATCTCCAACAGGAGACCAAGCAGGTACAGGTCTCGTGGGGACGGACAGGATGGGTGCATTCACACTGGCAGGCTCGGGCACATCCCCACTCCTGCAGTGACAGTGCAGGGACAGCTGCATGTGTGATATGGGAAGTGGAGGCTTTCAAGCAGCGTCTGCATTGCCACCTGTGGAGCATCTCCAAGAGCTTTTCTTGCCTGCTTTGCTCCGAGCGCAGTGGGAACAGATGCATTTTACAGGCTGCCCTAACTGTCCTGCTTGCTCAAAACCCCCCTGCTTTAACATACACATAAGATGGAGCCACAGCTTTTCCCCGTGCCCACAGGCAAGGGCAGTACCTGACATTTAATGCCCGCCAAGCTGCAGCTGCAGGTCTCTGGGTCGCAGACCTCCCGGCAGTCGCAACCACAGTCCTCCCGGGACAGGCGGATGTTGTGCAGCTCTCGCTTCTCCTCCTTGTCGATCTTCTTCACCCCCACGGCTTTCAGCAGTGCGCGTCTCTTCTTGGCGGGGTAGGGCTGGAGGAAGAAGCCATCCTCCAGGTCCACGTTGCTGACATCAATGTCATCATCGGAGATGTCTTCAATTGTGAGCTGGTTGGCCTCCTCTGACTCCTTTGTGCCGTTCATGGTTAGCTAAGGACAAAAAATGGGCAAAGCATTAGGGACCTGTTGCAGACACAGCACCATCAGCATCCCCAGGCCAGGAGACACAAGAAAGGAAAGATCTGCCCCCATGTGGGCTGACCTCAGGACCATGACCTGTGTCAGAGCCCCAAACACCTGACACACACCCGACATGTTGAGTTCAGGATCTTTTTCATCACTTTTCAAAGGTGGAGAACTAAGATGAAAATGCCACACTAGAGCCTGTGGTTTTTGGACGCACAAACAGGGTTAAGCACCGATGCCCCCAGGTTTCAGAGAGGCTCCTACTAAAAACTGGCCATTAAAGACATCCACCAGCTCGTTACCAATCCAGCCCCATGCTCCTACTCACTTTCCATTTCAAAGCTTCCAACTTCTCCTCTTTTAATTTCTCTTCGAGTTTCTCCCGACGAACATTTTCCTGCTCCTTCGAAAACTCCGCTAGCGTGAACTGCCGGGAGGAGCTGTGTTTGCTCACCATCCCCAGGGTACAACCCCCACGACTAGGCACGCTCGTGAACCCCTGGCAGCGTGGGAAGTAAAACACAGTGACCCGGTCAAACTCCACATTGTTCTTCTTTAGTCGCTTGCATTTCTTCAGGATAGACGTGGCTAAAAATGGGGGAAGAAAGAAAAGCACAAAGTTAGTACTGCCATCCTGCAGACAGGATAGAAATATTACAAGAACAGGCCGTAAGTATTCCAAACTTGCAATTACTCTCTCAACAGGGACATGATGGGACAGGGTTACAGCATTGCTTGATGGCTTCTGGTGATGCAGGACCTAACACTTGAAAGGTGGGATGAGGATAGAGAGGAAACTAAGCCAAGTCTCGATGCACTGCAGTCACTGATCAGATTCACCCTAAGAAACGGCTGCTGCTTCTCCTTCCCGCTTGACTTCCTCCAGGAAACATACATTTGCTTATTCTTCACGTGCAGCAGAGCATAACGAACAAGCAACAAACCATCCTACATGCCTGTCTTGCTCTAAACCCAAGCACCCTGCTCCACGTCCAGGAGCTCATGGTCTGCTCCTGGGATGTCAGAGCACCAACACTCCAGTGCTGTGTGGCTCCAGTTTTTGTGGCAGGGCAGAAAATAGCCAAAATGGCTGTTTTACTGGTACTTCCTTTCACCATCCACTGGAGGAACTATGAATCTATACTTTAGTCTCAAGAAACTCATTTGAGAGCAGCTGCAAAGATGTTAATCTTTATGCAGGTGATCCCAGCGTAAACATGGCAATACATGACTCTGGTTTATCTTAAACTGCTGAAACATGCTACACACCATTTAAAGCAGAGCCTCTCCAGAGATACCTCGTTCTGCACATTTGCACGTGCAAATGTAGCAGATGGAGGTGGACTAATTAGCCAGGGTAGTTTCAGAGTCAATGAGTTTCCACGAAGTAGCTGGCCATGGAAAGCAAAGTGCAGCAGTATGGGGTTACAGAGCTGCTTTTTCTGCTGCATGATCATGTCAAGCATGAAAATCGGCTATGTACAAATTCAGTCGTGGGGTTTTTCAGTCCCATTCTCTGCTGGTGCACAGATATCTTTGGTTGCCACCATGGAGAATATGGGAAAACAATAACCCGGACAGGATGGATGACTCCTGCAGAGCCGGGATCCAAGCCCCGCACTTGGAATGGCAGAAGCACAGGCAGCCCTTCTATGGGAGTCAACTATGGGACTGCCAAAAACCCAAGGGGCTCGGTTTGGCTGGACCCAAAGGCTGGGAAAGTGTGAGACCGGACAGTTAGCTACACCCACATTTCACAAGTCTCACCAAAATATAGCATTTCAGTTTCATACGAAGAAAAAAAAAAAAGTGTTCACCCAGCTGCGTCAGCAGCTTCTGCTAAATAGCTGGGGGTTTCACACTGGGCTCTGCAGTGGCTTTGATGGTATCTTTGCACTGCACGTTGCATTTTCATAATAACCTTGACTCAATCTTCTAAAACATTAGCTCTTTATCAAAAGGCAAGTTAACCACCGCGATCATCTATCAGATAAGCTGCTGCACTTTGGCATTTGCTTCTCTCTCCCCGCAACCCCTCCTCTGAAATTGTTTTCCCATTCCTGACCCTTTTCCAATTGAGCCAGAGAATACAAGAAGTTCATTGTTTTGTCACAAAACCTGGGAAGACAAGCAAGAATGAGACTCTTTATTATTACAAGACTTCTAAAGCCTTCTCAGCCCGCTGCATGTTTGTGTATGTCTACTAAGTGGACCTTAACTGCTACATACAGTGGGTGTTCAGTATAATTTACTAGGTTGGACTATTTCTCCTCTGTGAAGATGTTCCCCTATTGTATTTTTTATTTTTCCCTTCACATGGCAGATAAAGGATTTTACAACGTTGTCTTCTGGGTGTTTTCTTAAAAGCTCTCAAAACTGACATTGCTGGAAAAACAAAAATAGCATTTATCTGTACTACCAGCAGAGGCAATGTCAAATGTGTCATGTTCTTTGGCAAAGTACCCAACTTACTTAGGAAATGAGTTCTGAAATGGTAATTACACTACTGCTTAATCATTTTTAAAAGCTAGTGTTATGGCCTTTGCTGTCTGTTTAGTTTTTGCCTATGGAATGGCTTGACAGGGGATTGAGGGATGGCAGGATGGTTCTACAGCAGTGGCTTCAAGGCACCTGCATGGCTCTGCACACCCAGGTCCTTTAGTTTCTACTCCTGGAAATTTGGACTTTAGCAAAAATATTATAAAGGAATGATAAACGCTGGAAGGATGGGCTGAGGAAGACTACCCTGAGGAAACCTACAAGATAAATTGGTGTAATGACAGGGAGCTGGCATTACAGCCGCTTCCACCCCTAAAGCTGTGCTCCAAGGGGGTCTCTGCACGGTGATAACCCACCACCACATTACAAAAAACCCATGCAGAGGGGCGTCTGATCCCAGGAAAGGGGCTGCTGGAGATACTCACGGGTGAAGCTGGGCGTTAAGGCAGAGCTGGGCTTGGGCTCTCCACGGGAGCTCTCCTCATCCGACTCCCAGCCCGAGGATGCCGAAGAGGAGAGGGGGGAGCAGGAGGAGGAGGAGCAGTAGGTACTGTCATCCCCCAGCTCTTCATACTTCCTTTTCAATACTCCACTCATGGTGATGCTGTATTTTTCATATAACTGAAGAACAAAGGAGAAAAGCAAAATAAAGCAAAGGAAATACCAGCAGTTTCTGGTGAATGAGCAGGATGACTTTAACCCCCAGCAAGGCTTCTCTACCAGGTCCCCCTGGCCACGGAGGTGTGATTCACAAAAAGTGCTCCCCCAAAGAAACACATCTTACTGCCTTTGCTGTGCACACCTGCTGAATTTCCCCCCCATTTTACAATGCTGCAGAAAAACAAACTATCGCAGACAACAAACTGTTCAGAAAACAATTCAATCAACACAAATGTTATCAAACAATAAGTATTACATTTTGCTTACTAATTCTTTTATGTTAACTCCTTACCCAGATCGCTTTCTATGCAGTTACAGCTTTAACGTCTTGCTAATTACAAAAATAAGCCAGTTTGCAGAGAACAATCTGTTGGCATGATTTACTTGCTAAAGCCCCCTGGGGGAACAGACTTATTAAATGAAGCACTGAAATACAAATATATCAACTGTGAAGAACAGCCCTTCTCCTCACAGTGCCTTTCATAGTCAGTCCTCCATTCAATAAGCTATTCTTGTTTAGGCTGGGTTATGTATCAAGCATAGTAGCAATTAAAAACAACGCAGATAATTAAAAACAAAGGAGCTCTGTACTTGCCTAGACTCCTAAATTTCCTGCCTGCTTTTCCCCTGCTCATCTTAAAGAAAAAAAGAAAACACAAAAATAACTTTGTTGCATGTTTTAACCTTTGCTGTTATAAAGTTTGGGAGTTTTTTTGTCTCCTGAAATTGCACAAAAAACTACTCACTTCACCTAGAGTAGGCTACTGGATATCAGAGCCCACCCAACCTGGGATGCTCTTGCATAGATGATGGACTGTTTCTCCTTTTAGACACTGGCAACACCACACCAGATGCTCCCGCTTCTGCAGAAGTGGGCAACAGCTTATTTTGAAGCCAGTGAGCCATACCCAAAGCTGAGAACCAGGCTGCTGCCAGAGGAGTGACTTGCTTTGACCCCATCCCACCAGATGGTAAGGCAGAACCACAGTGGGAGAGATGCAGCCCCAGCCCAGCAACTCCCTCCAGCAAGGAGGGGAGAGCCCCAGCTTATGCAGGATGCTACCAGCCACCCTGGTGCTTCAATAAGAGGTAATACACAAAACCTAGAGAATCCTTAAGATTCAGATGGCGCTGGGACAGACACATATAGCCCCGGGACAGTGACACTGCAGGTACAGGGGGTGTCAGACACCCAGTCCCTGTCCCCTCCCGACAGCTGAAACTCCTCCACCAGCCAAATTTGTTCTTTGTAACCATAGCACTTTCTCACCCTCTTTTGCATGTCTGAAGTTAATTTAAGTCGCTGAAAAAGAAAAAAACTCACTAAACCCGCCCTCCTGACAGCCCTGAGCAGGCGGCACAGAAACCACAGCAGCTTCAAAACCTCCCAACGATGGGATTTGCAATATCTCGGCAGCACCACACAGTAACACGTAGCAGGATGGGAGCACATGCCATGCCTTCAAAGCCCTGCGCCAGCCCACGTTAATTATGTTTACCAACAGCTTCCCGGGAGACAACGGTCCCCCTAAAAGGTCAAAAAAAAAAATCCCTGGATGAAGCAATTCCTCAACCCGAAGAAGTTAATCATCCACTGCAATACACGCCTATGGGGCCAGCACATCCACGAAGGCTCCCTGAACCTGGGGGCTGGGGAGCGGCAATCCCCTCCATCGCTCCTCCTCTGCAGCCCCAGAGCTGCAGGTGGTTTTGCCACGGAGGGGCTGTTGGGTTTTTGGCCTTAATCCAAAACAGATGGGGAGAAGGTGGATTTGGCCACCCTCCAGCCCCAGCAGCACATGTCCTACCTGACACCTGGATTAACCCCTTTCCTGTCTGTGCCCCACAAAAGCAGAGCTCCCAGGCAAGCCTGGATGCCCAAACCAGCTAGCTGGCTGCATTCACAAACCTTTTTTTTTTTTTTTTTTTTGTGCCTTCTGCTCTGTCTCACATTTGCTTTAAGAAATAACTGAGAGCAAGGAAACCCTCCAAATCCATGGCAGGGGTCTGAATCAAAGCCTGGGCTGCAGCTAAATGTTTGCTCATCCTAACTGATCCCATCATCCACCCAGAGCAGCCAAAAACTTTGCAAAAAAAATCCCACACTTGACTTGAAAGAACATCAGTTCATGCCGCAGAGCAACCACTCACTGCTCCAAAGGCCACCTCCAATGTTGCCAGTGAAGGATGCCTCTGTCTAGCAAAGGGACGGAGAAAACAGCTCCCCAAAAAGCCCATAGGATACATGTCCAATGGCAAATGCCCTCAGAGATGAAATGTGGACCACATCCAAGCCTCATGGGAGACACTAGGGAGTGGTGGAGCAGCCAAGATCACACTGCTGAAACAGGGATAACTCACAGGCTCAGACCCAAAAGAAAACCCCCATGGCATCCATGTCTACTGGGATTTACCTGGTCTGTAGGACTCCCAGAGAAACAAGAAGGTGGATATCACGATGCTGCAGAGTAATGCAGCTCTGATGCTCAGGTCGCCTGCAAACGCAACGGCGCCCATCATAAGCCTGTCACCTCCCCCTAAACCACACAGCAAGAAAAAAATGAATCATTTTCCTCAGCCAAGCTAACCAAATCAACACAAACACCAAGCCAGAGCCAAGGCAAGCTGTGTATAAGATGGTGCAATTATATTATTATTTTTTTAAAATACTATCATCACCAATCTGTCTGGCAGAAGGATGAATGGAGGTATGTGCATCTCCCATCCATAAGAATAAGCCAAATGCATAGAAAAAACCCACCCTTTGGCACACTGTCTTATTCAAAACACCTATTGTTTTGCTAATGCAAAGTAGGTGTCATGCAAACATGATTCTCAATTAATGGGAAAAAGCTGGTGAACCTGTTGCCCACCAGCTAAAACACATTCTTTTTTCCCCTGTATAACGCCTTCCTTCTCTTTGCTTATTTATGTCTGCGACGTTTTCCACGTCAAGTTTTTAAATCCTTCTCAGAACCTACACACGATGTAAATGGGCTGCACCCGTTGGTGTCTGCCTGTATCCACCCCCAAAAAATCCTCCTTGCCCCGGCACTTGGAAGCAGAATTCACGCCAGCGATTTGGATGCTGCCTTGATAGCCCTGTCGCTGAAACTGCAGGCCACTCAGCCAAAAACTCCAGAGGCCAATTCAGACACAGTGAGGATATTTTAATTGCAGTAATACTGCAAGTAATCTTAAATCCACATTGATGTCTTACAAAGAGGTTGCAAAAATGCGCACAGCAGCATAAAAAATATATATATATATATATATATATGTGCTTGCCATTGCAAATCTCTGCAGGCATCACTGAGCACAGGATTTTGCCACCTTTTTTTTTTTTTTTTTTTTACATAACCTGAAATAAAATAATCCTATCTTCCTTTTAGTTGCCAAAAAAGACATTCTGTTCTTGGCTAAGACTTCTTACTCATCTATTTTACTGAAAACAGCTTTTGGAACAAGTACATAATGCAATGGATCAAACCCGCAGGAATTCCTCTCTGGCACCAGAACTCCCACTATCCTGGGAATACTTTCTAACAAATATTTAGCCCAGATGTGCATTCCTTTCTTTTTCTCTCCCTCTTTTTTTTTTAAAAAAAAAGCATTAAAGTTGGGGGGGGGGGGAGGTGGCTGTCTAGTTTTGGGGGAAGGGAATCAAATCTGCAAAGTCCCATTTCTGGTCCTTGGCAAGTTGCAGAGTAAAGCCCTAATACACTGGAATGCGAGGAATTAATATTTTAACTATCCTCCTCTTGGACGACGTCTCAACAGTAAATATTTCGAGTCATTTAGATTTAAGAAGGTTTGGCATTTGTTTAGCCAAGCACAGAGGAAGGCAACTAAAACCCCCACCAGCGTCCAGTTAGTCCATTTATAAGAGACTGCACAAAGAGGCATCATGGTTTTGTGTAGAAGCATGCAGAGAAGATGTTTCAGCGTTATATTTGTGGCTGTATATGTGCTTTGCACCAGGCAGTGCAAGCAAGGCAAAGGAAATTTCTCCCAGCAAGTCCAGCCAGCGGCTGCATTTGCTTGTGCCACAACTCCCATGGTATTGCAGGAGAACACCTACGAGCAAGGATATTCTAAATGTTGGGGTTTCCATTGGTGGAGCACCCTAAAGAATGGAAGGATCCCAAATCTGTGCATGAGCTATTGAAAGCAAACTTTCTTCTGCAAAGCAATTTGGGTTAAAAAAACCCCAAACACCGAAGAACCCCCAAACCTCAAAGCAATGCACTAGGAGTATTTATTTTCCAGTGACTTTCTGAGCCGGTTTGACAACTTTACAAGCACAGCCATCTGCCTGCAGCCCGAGAAGCCAAGGTGGACTCTTCCCAGCACACCAGCACGAAAGCTCGGGCACCGGGAGCAAGTTAACAACTCTGCTGAGCCGTGAGTCACAGCAGCTCCCGCTCCCTCCCCCAGAGCTGCAGTGGCTGTGCAGGTCTAGCAGGAGTAAATATTAGTGTAAAAAACACCACCACATAGTTGAGCCAGGTATGGCTCTGAATGCTACTTGTGGAGCAAACCTGGAGGAGTTTTCTGGGGTCAGTGTTTATTTGCACGTCGCTGTTTATTGCTGGTCAGGCGACCTTGGCACGAGTATCACCAAAAACTGGTGCGGAGCTGAGCTTCCCATTTAGCTATCCCAGATATTTGATGTCTAACAGCAGCGGTGATTCCAGTAACGCCTCTGGGTCACTTAATCACATTGCTATCAACACTGATTCACTGCTCGTTCATTTAACTATTTTAATTCTTTGCATATTTACTTAAGTGGTTTCCCCAGAGCCACTGTGATAGCCTCCACGATGACACCATTTCCCAATTTCGGGGCTGACCAGGGCCAATGCGAGCAGGATCATCCCATCGGGACCCTCTGGGGGACAGTCCCATACATGTTCCCAGCCACGCAAGCTGTGCTCTCCAGTTCAGACCAGATTATTTTCACCCAGCTGGGTCTAAGGTTTCATAACCTTGCTCCGGTTAAAAATAGCCTCTGCCTACTATGCAACAGCAAAACCCAAAGTACCCCGTGCCACGGAGCAGGAGCATGAATCAGTTTGTAGCACCACGAGTTTATTCTCCTGCCAGAGACTGAACAGGCAAAACGCCTACCCCGGGAAGAGCATCAGAAGCGTTTACTCCATCTACTAATTTTCAGAAGGCCACAAAGAAAAAGGTTTCTGAGATTTTTCTATCATCAAGCCCTTATTTCTCCCTGGCAGCTTGAAAGGTAAATAAGAAACATTAGCAAATACATTAAAGGTTATCTGACACAGCCCAAATGAAACGAGGTTCAAACATACTCAGCGCAGATTGTGCTGTAATAAATATGAAAACAGCGAAGTGTGCTTTGTCTAGGAAAATCCTCTATTTGATTACATCTCATGAATAATTCACACCAGGTTTCCATATTTGTCCTCCTGTAGGTACACGCTGTGCATTACCTTGCCTGCTATATATACACACACGCATTTCCTGCGCTGAATTATTAAAGGCTTGCTGGGAGCTGCAGAGTCTTCCTGCACAGAGAACAAACTCACCATCCCGAAAATAAACCCCCCAACCTTGACAGGCCTTATCCGCAAACTCCTCAGCAGAGGAAAATGAAAACATTCTCGCGGGGAAAAAAGAAACAAAAACAACACAACAAAAACACCCTAAAAAATGCTGAGTTCGCTGTAACAAGTGACACGACTTTGACGTTTGTAAATGGCCGTGAGGGTTTTCTCTCCATCCCACCAAGGCGTTGTCACTACAGACCTTAGTAAAGGCCGGGCTGCTTTAGGAAAGGGCTGTCCCTGTGTGTCAGCCTCTTCCTACAGCGACATTATGTAACTCGGAGGTGACAGACACTTTGGAGGATGCCAGGACACACACACACACACACCAGGGGAAAAAAAAGCCCAAAACAAAACACCGAGAAAACTTAGTAGTTTTGGGTTTGAGGTTTTTTATTGGGGGTTGGTTGTTTGGGTTTTTTTCTTTTCCCTTCAGGTGCGCTGTGAAAGCGCCGGTTTTTAGTTTCGCGAGGCGGCGGGGGCCCTGCTCCCCGGCCGTCGGTCGGTCCATCCGTGCGCCGGTCGGTAGGTGTTGCTGTAGCGACGGGAAAGCATCCCCAGCCGGGCAGCGCCGGGGAACAGCGAGCCGGCAGGGCTCCCCCCCCCCCCCCGCCTTTCTTTCAACATCAGAAAATTAGAACCGCAGCCGTAAAGATGGAGCAGAGCCTTAACTGACAAGGGGAAAACTCCGCGCTACTCCGAATTATTATATAGGTATTTCTATGTCCATAGAGCACAGCGTTTTCTGTCGATGGGAAAGTGCGGGAGCAGCAAAGCCCCCCCCCCCCCCTCCCCTCCCGGAGAGCGCGGTCCCGCTGCTGCCGGGCCCCCCCAGCCCCAGCCCCAGCGCCGCCGGGCTCCCCTCGCCCCCGGGCAGGCGCAGCCCGGCCAGACGGCGCCGCTGCGGCGCGCCTGCCCGGGTCTGGACGGCGGGGAACCGAGACGGACCCCCCCGACGGCGGGGCACCGCGCCGGGATCGGACCCGGACCCCCCGACAGCCGAGCACGGCGCCGGACACACTGCGCCGACCTCCGCGGCGAGCAAGCACCCGCCTGTCTCGGACGCCGGCCCCCCGACGGCCGAGCACCGCGCCGGACACCGCGCCGGCCCTCGACCCGCAGTGCCGGCCGGCGGAGCGCCGAGCCATCCCCGCGGCGGGCGCCCCCCCCAGCCCCGCTCCCCGCTGCCGCCCTCCAGCCCCAGCCTGGCGCCGGCCGCCCCCCCTGCGGGCCCTACCTGCGGCGGCGGCGGGTCTCGGCGCGGCGGCTCCGGCTGCAGCGGCGGTGCCTGGCGCGGCGCCTCCCGCTCTGCCGCTGCCGGGGCCGGGCTGACGCCGCGCCGCGCCGCGCTGCCCTTTTTCGTCAGTGGAAAACTCCGGGCTCTGACGCAGGCGGTGACAGGCGCGGGGCCGGCGCGCGCCCGGCCCGCCCGGCTTCCTGCCCCCTCCCCGGGCGGGGCGCTGAGTCAGGGCCGAGGGGACGCCCCGCCCCGCCCGCCGGCCCCGCCCCCAGCCCCGCTCCGAGCCCGGCGGCAGGGGCCCTGGAGGGCTTGGGAGGCACAGCGCGATGGGGACCCGCAGGGCGCTGGGGACCCGCAGGGCGCTGGGGACCCCCAGGCACAGCTTGGACCACGCACTGCGTCCTGGTCTCACAGAGGGTTAGGGACCGCCAAGAAGACGTTGACTCCCTCAGGGCTTTGGGTGCCTCAAGGTGTTCAGAGCCCACGAGGGGTTGGGGAGCCACAGGCGAGGATTGGACCCCAAAGGAGATTTGGGCCCCACGAGCGGTTTGAGACCCACAAACAGGCTTGGCCTCTGAAAGGGATTTGGACCCCACAAAGGGTTTGGGCCTCTGTGTGGGCTTGTGGACCCACCGGAAAGGCTTGGACCTCAAAGTAGATTTGGGTCTCACAGAGGGCTAGGGACCCCCAAGCAGGCATTTGACCCGATAAGAGGTTTAGATGCTTCAATGTGTTCAGAGCCCACAGTGGGTCGGGGAACCATAGGCAAGATCTGGACCCCGAAACAGATTTGGCCACCACAGCAGGTTTGCGACCCACAAGTAAGTTTGATCACTGAAAGGGATTTGGACCCCACAAAAGGTTTGGGTCCCCACGTGGGATTTGGGACCCACAGACACAACTGAGACCCCAGAATGGACGTGGGTGACTCAAGGGGTTGAGGACCCACAAGCAGGCTTGGATTCCAAAATGCATTTGGGTCCCACGGGGGCTTTGGGACCCACAAGCTCAGCTTGTACCCCAAAATGGATTTGGGCCCACAAGCAGGCATAGCCCTTGAAAGGGATTTGGATCCTGCAAGGAGTTTTCTTCCTCACAAGGTGCTGGGGACCCCACAGGCAAAGCCTGGATCCGAGAACATATTTGGGCCCCACAGTGGGTTAGGGCCTCACAAGGGTTTCTGGACCCATGCCTGTGGGCTGATCTCTGAAAGGGATTGGAGCCCCACAGGGAGTTTGGGACTCACAAGCAGGCTGGGCCTTGAAAGGGGTTTGGGCCCCACAACATCTTCCCCCCACAAGCAATGGCCTCCAAAAGGGATTTGTGCCCTACAGAGGGCCTGGGACCCACAGGCAGCCTTGGACCCCAAAACAGATTTGGGCCCCAGAGCAGTTTTTGGCCCTACGAAGAATTTGGGACACATAAGCAAGGCTTGGAGCCCAAAACAAATTTGGGTCCCACAGGAATTTGGGACTCCTGAGCAAAGTTTGACCCTCACACAGGGATCTGGGCCCTATAAGGGGTTTGGATCCCACAGGAGAGGCTTAGCCTCCAAAAGGGATTTGGATCCAAAAGCAGGGCTTGGCCCACAATCAAGAACTGGCCCCCAAAAGAGTTTTGGTCCCACAAAGTGGTTGGGATCCAAAAGCAAGGTTTGGTCCTCAAAAGGATTTCTCGACACCCAGCGGATTTGGCACCTACACAAAAGGCTTGGCACCCAAAAGGGATTTGGGCCCCCACATGCAAGGCTTGGACCCCAAAAGGGGTTTTGGCCCCATTACGGGTTTGGGATACACAAGCAAAGTTTGGACCCCAAAAGGGATTTTCCCTCTGTCCAAAATGCATAGCAGCAAGACTTGGGCCCTGAAGGGAATTTTGGACCCACAGGGATTTGATCCCCAAAAGTTGTTTGGGCCCTACAGGCAAAGGTTGATCTCTCAAGGGGATTTGGGCCCCACAAAGGAACTTGGGGTCCATGGCAAGGGTTGACCGCCAAAATGGGTTTGAGCCCCACCAAGGAAGAGTTGTCCCCCAAGGGGTTCTCTGAAACGGTCTTTGGCCTTTTAAGCAAGGCTTGGCCTTCAGAGGGATTTAAGGCCCCACAAGCAAGAGACACAATGTTTTGGGGAGTTTGTTTCCCAGCATGGCTGGGATGGGGGGGACGTCCAGGAGCCTGCAGCAGGTCACCCCCCAGCTCTGGTCACTGCAGCGTTCAGCTGAGGATCTCCACATGCTTCCCGCTGACCACCATGAGCTTTCAGAGAGCTGTGCCACTGGGACTAAAGCCCTTGCAGTGGCAGGCGAGGTGCAGGCTGACCTGGCATTGCTCAATTTTGTCACTTGGCTGGATTTTCACCCCACAAGCTGGAGCTAAGCCAACAGACAGTGTCATGGTCAGAGTTCCTGGGCTACGAAGCTGCCTGCTCTCGGGGCATCTCTTTAAAATGTAGCCTTGCTGTACGCCTCAGGGTTTGGGTAGAGCCAGTCTCCAGGAGTTCCTGTGTAGGACCAAGTCCACGGAGGTGAGAGGACTTGTCTCCTTTGGCTCCATGGAGGAGCCTGAAGATGGCCAGACCAGGGTCTCCTCAACTCTACCTCTGCATCCATCTGCTCACCCCCTTCCTACACCAAGGTCCTGCTTAGATCCTTCACTTGCCATAGCTTCGAGTCAAGATCAGACGGAGTCAGGTTGGATTTGTCTTGACCAAGAAGGTGGAAGAGGTTGGACTGGGGTGTAAAGGGATTTGCCCAAGCACCGTACCCCCATGCTCCATTGTGAGCCCCTTAGCTCCCAGACACTTCCCACACTTCCATGAGTCAGGGTGCTGGTACCTCTTTCCAGGAGTATTATTTTAGTTGTAAGCCTCTTGGGCTGCCTTTCATCTTTTTTCTTTCTTTTTTGTAACATAGGTGTCTCATTTGGAAGGTGCCTGGCCTGACCATGAAGAGTGGAGAAGATGAGGTAAGAGCTTTGATATGGTACAGCTCTTTTAGACTAGACCACTGTGAAAGTCTCACCCTTAGTCCTTTCACCAGTGAAAACTTTCGAACTCTGGGGCTAAAATGTTGGGGAAAAAAAAAAATCTGATGCTGAAAAGGTCCTCTTTTAGCACCAAAGCCACAGCCAGTGTGATACCACCATGCGAAGTGGTGCCACCAGGATTTTTGCTTCTGATCTTACCCCAGTGTGTGTCAGTGATTCCCATGGAGAGAGCAGTCCCACTGGTCACCCTAAGGGCACTACTGCAAGGGCAGCAAACTGTAATGGCATGTGAGGGTGGACTGAGAACATCTTCACGTTGATTTTGCTGCAGTATTTGTTGCAACTCCATAACCCCATGGTTGCCCCACATTCTCATCTTCAGGTGCTTCACCCCAGCGTCTCTCCTCCCTGTGTCTCTCTCCCCAGCCCATGAAACAACGGTGATAGGTCCCAGCCATACAGGAGCACAGGAGGGATGAGTTAAGAGTTTGCTTCAAAGATGCAGATATCGCAGAGGCAATATGCAATTACAGATGGTGCCCTGATGATGGGTGGGTCCTGTCTTTGAGGTATGATGGCCTTCCTGAATATGCCGATGCACAGTGCTCAATCACCATAGGAGTGGTTTTCCTGAGGTTTCATTTACCATGTTTGGACATGGCCGTGATTAATATTTCCTAACAGGAAGACGTCATGTGTGCAGGCTTTCCTTTTCAAGGTTTGGGTTGAGGGTGACCAAGTTCAGGTTATACACTGGCTCCTCACTTCCTCCGCCTCGGAGACTACACCCCAGCCAGCTGCTGCCTCCCCGCCAGCCCACCGGCCATCCTCTCTGCAGCTGCAGTTGCCCATTGCTGAGTCCAAAATGGGTCCCGGCGCCAGTGAAGTCTCACTGCACAACCCCAGGGGACCTGGAGAGCTTCGGTGTGACAGGACCAGGACATAATATCCCCCACCTCTATGCTGTGACTGTGAGATGAAGGGGGAGTCATTTGTCACCATCTCTGAGCTGAGTTTGGCGTGAAACCCAGGGTATGAAGGAAAGGAGATATCCTGGAAAACGCTTGGTCATCTTGCCAGCAACCTCTGGGTCACAACATTTTATCTCTTGCTTTTATTAGTTTTAATGAAAGTAAAGCCACTGTGAGGTAGAATCCCATGCAGGGTAGAAATTATTTAGCGATTCAATCAGGTGATGAACATTTCTGACCGTGAACTGCCCATACTTGTGTGTGTGTGTGAAAGAGAAAGGGGAGGTTGAAACAAAACTTTCTGGCTCTTCTTTTTTTGCAGCATTTTTTTTTTTTGTTTTAAAATCAACCTAAAAGCACTACTACATAAATAAGTGGAAGCTTACACAGAAGGATAAATATCCCTCAACCAATATAAGATGTTTTCCCATGTAGGTTGAATTAAATATTTCAGTCTGACTCAATGTTGTTTCATCTCAGAGCCTCCTTCCTCTAACAAATGAATTCAAGAGAGAGAGGAAAAAAAAAAAAAAAAAAAAAAACCAAAACAAATCTGTTTTTCTTTAACCTGAGCCAGGTTGGTTTGGTTTTTAACACACCTTTTTCATCTCTCAAGGAACATACTTGTCTCCCTGTACAACTGGAGCGGCTCGCAGCCCCTGTGCCCAGGAAAGCCCTTTCTTCTTTGGCAAAGGCTGCTGGCAGCACCGGCCCAGAGCTGGTTTCCCTGGCCAGGAGCCATGCAAGTGCTGCTCGCGGGAGGAAATTCCCTGCTGACCAGCCACGGCAGGGATAAGTGGCCTGGCAGAGAGCAGCAGCCACAGACCAAGAGCAGGGAGCTGGGAGCCCAGCGGGAGAGGACTGGAGGAGGATGCTGCATGATACACAGGGCAGTGAGATAAGAGGCGTGAGCTGAACAAACTCTGGATGTCAAGATCCTTGTTGCCTGTTTTGTGCTTGCCCTGCAGCGGGTGAAGCACTTTCCCTGGGTTTAAAAGCCTTTTGGTTCTTTAGGGATAGATAAATCAAGAATATCTGGGCTTGGAGATATTATTTTTTTGCTAGTTTTACGTGCACGTCCCAAGCATGGTTCTGAAAGGGCTTGTCAGCTGTATCTGACTGTGGATGTGTTGCTGGGTACTGTAGCAACCCATCTGAGAATAAAGATACGGGGGACATGGGGAAAGAAACCACCACTGAACCAGCCCCATTTAAGCAATCACATGTCCACCACCTGGCCCCATGGCCCCGACCTGCCCCATGGCCCCCAATCATCCTGTTTCACATTCAGATAAAATGTACGCTTAGCTTTTATAATGTGTTAATTACGGTGAACTGCTGCGGCTGCTTGTGGGCTGCCTGTCTTGGTTCCAGGGCTCCTTCCTGCCCCGTGTATCTGAAACACAAACTGAACAAGGGCATTGAGTTGGGTTTTTTATCCCCTGAAAGATGGATATAAAAGTGGCAAATCAAAAGACTTTTCTTCAGCTGCACTCTGGGCTATTCACCTACACTGGGAACTGCGGGAGGGTTGCGGCTGTGCTGGGACAGCCTTGGGTGAGTGAGGCTGGCCATGAAGATGTGATAGAAGGTGTCCTGTAGTTTCCTCATTGATTTTACACCAGCAAAATTCCATCAGCTTCTGTGAAGCTGCTCCTGATCTGAGCTGATGCTGGCCGACAGTCAGATCTATAGCATTTAAGTCCCTATATGCTGTGCTGTTATATACTGCTGGGTAATTATTTATGCATTTACTGAAATGTGCTTTCTTCATGCATTTCACTATGCTGTCAGTCCTTGATACGGATAGGAATGTCATAATTTGGTGCTCTCCTAAATGTACAGGCACCTTGTACGCTTGAAAGAGATGGAGAATATGACCTATTTACTAGGGAGTGTTGATGTAATTGTTACATCCCAAAAAACCACGCAAAAATCATCAACCTGAGTGAATAAGTGTTAATTTAAAATGCAGGCATGAAATGGGAATTGTGAAAGTGCCGTGTAGTTTCAGCCACTTGCTAGCAATGGTTATTGGCAAGGAAAATACATATGACAAAAAACCCCAGCTGAATTCAAGTGGGGCACCTGTGTCCTCAATTAACCTAACTAATAGTTAACTTCGGTGTCAACAGAAACCCTCGCACCAGGATTTGGAGGTGGGAAATACATGAGTGCTGTGTTTTTCACTCCTTGACATTTTGCGAGTCGTCTGTTTTAGCGCTAAAACGTCTCAAGTGATGGGACTGTTGCAATTTCTCTTTCAATGATATCGCTCTTGCACAATAATTAAATCTCTGGTTTTCAAGCGCAATTGCCAATAACAGTACCTCTGAAGTTGCTTTTTATGCTTGACTGTTCTATCTCCTGGCAGAAAGGGCTTCTGGATAAATAAAAAAGCCAGGGAAGATTTGCGAACGGCAGCAAAGACAAGAAGCAGCAATACAAACTCCATCCTTCCCCCCAAGTAGGGACAACAACTATCCCTAAACATTGAGGCTATCCAAAATACGTTGCAGTCCTAGATGCCTAACGGGCCCTGAAGGAAATGGTAGCTTACAGTACAGCTCCATCGTTACCAGGCTTGTTGGAAAACGGTAATTTTTCAGAGCTAGGACCTGTCTCCTGCTCCAGGTTGGTAATTGGTGGTGTTGGCAGTGAGCCAGGCACCACTCGCAGCTCTGTCTTGAGAGGACAAAAACCTCCATTACTTTATGCTCTCTAATTCTCCCAAGGTGTGCTGCTGTCTATCAATAGAGTCGCCATGAGGTAATAGAAATTACAAACCTCCCCAGACTTATTTGTCTGAAAGCGTTTCTTGTAAAAATAATTATGTGAGTCTCCGGAACTGTGGTACATGAGAATGGCAAAAGAGAAAGTTTGCAAATTAAAATGCAACAAAAGGCTCTTTATCATAAACTATGAGGGAGACTGGGTGAGAGGGTTCTTTCCTTTCCATTGGGGTGGCTGGTGGCAGCTTTTAGCGAGAAAAAGCAATTTTTGTTGTCTGTTTGTCACTTTGCAGTGAAGCTGCTTTAGACCCAGACCTGGGTAGGGCAATGGGTTTGTCCAGGAACAACTCGGGGTTTGTTCCCTACCCTTGCTGCGGTCTCTCCCGGCAAGCTTTGGTAAGTCACTGCCCTGTCACTTTGGTGGCTCATGATGGGGACGTCACAAGTCCAGTCTCACTTGCTTTGCCTGGCTGGGGACAGGACTTTGCCTTCAGGCCCCCAGCAGCCCCTGCCCTCCTTGCAAGAGGCATCCTAAAACCTTCATTACGCCCTGTTCTTAACCAGCAAGACACCATCCAGAGCAAACATATTTGCAGTGATGTGACAGACAGAGCTCTGGAGGAAATACCTGAGCTGTGTGAAAAACTTACTACACCCTCCCCCCCACACACACACACCCTAGCAAAGGCCAATGAGTTGACTCCGGTATCTCAGCATGAATCTATTTTGATGCAAAGTTTGAGCGAATGGGCTGGACTGTGAATGGGAACATTTGGGGCACCCACACACCTACCCTGGTGACTAGCAGGGGTGAAACCTCCAATGCAGGAGAGGGCTGGAGGCCTCTGGAGGGCTGCAGTGGCTCCTTAGGCCACTGCAAGTGCTTGTTTCAGAGCAGAGAAGCCAGGATACGAAGCCATTAAAAATGACAGTATGTCTAGAGCTCAATTTTCTCCTCTAAAGAAGGTTTTGCAAGCCCACAGTATGGGACAGGGCATTGCTTCCCCTGGGCAGATTTTGTGATACTTGAGATGGACTGAAGCAGCAGTAAAATATATGCATAAATCATATATATACAAGTAGATGTGTATGCATCTCTATATATTTAACTTGATTGAATTCTCGGCAAATTTCACAACAAAACATGCTGCTCCCATGTCACCAAGAGCTGGAGCATCATTTGGTGGCCGCAGCAGCCATGGGTGACACTTCAGTACTTTCTTCTCAGTGCTGGTGCTTATTTGAAAATGGAAGTTACCAAAAGGGCATCAGGTCTCCATTTGTGTGCCCGCTTTATCTGTGAGCTGTCGCTATCCTTCTGATGTTTGCAGGGTTGCCAGGTTTTAGCGTCAGATCTTGGCAGCACAGAAAATTTGCTCTGAAGAGGGTAAGAGCATGGAATTAGGTACAGAAAGTTAATTATTATTTTTCTTTGTGGGTGCTTTATGGGCTTGGTGACAGGTCACACTCCTGAAGTGCTTGTGATCAGCACTGGGGCTTCCAAGCCAAATTCACATCTGCTGTAAAGCTGTTGAACTCCCAGCAAGGCCACTGACATAGCTGCTGTGTCCGGGGGTCTCAGTGCTCCCCAGTGTGACTGTGCCACCCTCATTGCTCCCTGGAGAGCAGGACCTGGCTCTTACCTCTGGTTTTACCAGTGGGAAACAGAGGCATCAAGCTGGACATCTTTTTGGAGAAGGATGAGTACAGGCACGAGGTTTTGAGGCTTAGCCAGCTATCGCCAAGCTCCTCTGATATCTGATAACAGGGACTCTCAATTACCCTGTGCTCAGGTATTTCTTCAGGAATCCTAAACCCTTACTGCAGGCACCTACTGAACACAGGTACTTAGGCAGGGCAAGCACTGCTCTGCAAGGTGGAAGCTGCATGAAAAAACTACCATTTACTAGTTTATGGCAAAATATTAATCCTTTTGTAATTTTATTGCCAGCCAGAACAGGGGATCTTTTAAATCTGAAGGCCTGACCCCAGACGACCTGGGAGCATCCCCCTCCCCTACCACCTGCAGCAAGGAGCCAATTGCATCAGTTTTGCTCAGGCAATTTGTGACCAGTCTGGGCTTTTCCTCTTTGCCTTCCCTGAAGATGGTGGCACGTCAGCATGTTGTGCTTATCTCAAAATGCTTTTGAGCTCTGGCTCCTGTTCATGGAGCAGCAGGCTGCTGTGCTTTAAAAGGTTACGCAGCTCTCAGCTCCCTGCTATGGAGTCTGCAGGAGGTGATTCCTGCTGCTGTCAGCCCAAACTGCGGCTGTGCCCCCACCGTCTCAGCACCCACCTGCCCTTGTGTGGGGAGCAGAGGGTAGAGATTGGGGCACAGGCAGACCTCCTGCCTCACTGGGGGCTGCACTGTCAGAGCCATTAGCCTCCTCACTATATGTTTAAAAATGGGAAATTTTAATGAACCTCTATTGTTGGGCGATGGCAAACAGCATGGTGGTGGTGGCAGTGTGAATCAGGTCTGGTCTGTGGAGCAATGGTATGCTGATCTGGCCTCATGTCCCTGCATGAGGGGACATCTTGCTTTTCTGGGATGTTCACCATCAAAAGTATATATGTCTCCTAAAGTCTGCAGTACTAACAGTCCTGGAGGACAAAATCTTCTAACTGACACAGTGCCCCATTAGCTGTGCAAAGGTGTTAGGGACCCAGACAGCCCCACAAAGTAACCCCTCCCCAGCATAGCAGGAAGGGTGATTTGGGCTTTGATGTATCTCACCCCATCTGGAGGCTATTTTCCCCCAATCATCTATTCAAAATCATATAATCTATGCTTCTGCCCCCTTACCCAAAGAGTAAAATTGAAAATGTAAGATATATGTGTATACACTTAAGAGCTACGCTTATTAACATACATTTGTATACATGGTGGGGACATCTCTGGATGGTATAAACCTCTATAAGACAAGAGGATAAACGATTGACAACCCATTTAACAAGGAGCAGAGTGGGAGAAAGGGAGATGAACATTGTTCTCCTGGGGCCAGAATGCCCACAAACTCATAGGTAATAAGAGCAACTTGGCCAGGTCCAGCTTAAACACAACCATGCTGCAATTCAGAGAGGCTTCAGGAAGGGCAATAAGCATGGGTTCTTTTGGTTTCCATTCTGGTTTTCGAGCTCCTAAACATTTGCCCATGCAAGCTTTTCTCCTCAGCTGTGACAGCTGAAAAAATTAGTACTCTCTTCCAAACGAAAGCCGAGATTGCCATGCAATGACTCGACCCCAGGACACAGACTTCAAGAAAAGTACCAAAAATGTGCCAGTTCCCCTGTATGGGCAATATGCACATGCATGTCCAGACATGGGATTTAGCAGAAGGCTTTGGTAACCCAGCATTTGCTACATGCAGTCTGGAGGGCAATGAAAAGAGGAGGCTTTTTGTTTCAAAAAATGCACTTAATTTTATTTTTGAAATAAATTTACTCAAGACAACAGAAAGAAGACAGCAATAATAGGGTAAAAAAGGAGGGTGAGTTTAATTCAAAATGTTAATATTGCAGGAGGCCTGAAGCAGCTTTTAAAGACTCAGCTGATCCCCACAGGTGTGATTTTCTGTTCATCCAGAGACCTAAGGAATCTCTTCCCTGCCTGGCTCTGCCCACAGTGTGGTCAAAGTTGTATCACGCACCTCGGAGAGCATCACAGCTTTAACTCCACAGAAAAACACTGCAGGGGAGAAATAGTTTTTGAAGTCAAGCATTATAATTTACTAACAGGTTTATTAAAATCTCATTAAAAGATTATTTTTTTAAAGTCCATTTTACACAGCCGTTGCCCTTCTGATGCTGTCTAATCCTGGAAAATCTCTATGAATGAGTCATTTGCACGCACTATCTATTACACCCTCTTATTATAAACCTGTGTTTGCGTTTGCTTCAAATAGTATCAATAAAGTCATAATAGTGCCGTTGTATCTCACATGCTTCCCCTTTTGGAGTCTCTTTTTCTGTTGGAAGAGAGGCATCTCAGTGTGGTTTCATGGTATGGTTCTGGTGTGCAGAGGGTCTAAGGGATCATTTTGTTTGGAAATAGCCTATAACTTCATTCCCCCAGTCCTGATCCTTATGAAGAGGCTTTTAGTGCATGTCTTTTGGATTTGGTAGGTCAGAGACCCATTGCTGAGGGTCAAGAATTTGCAAAGGATGTCCCTGCTTCCTAAAGACAACCTCAAGCAACCAATTGCTGTTATCCCTGTGCTTGCACGTCATGACAGAGAAGATACCTGGCAGTAGTACATCAGGAATATCTGAAAGCCACCTTGTTTGTTTGCTTGTTTTTGTTAACTGAAGGCTGTTGAGTGTTAAAAGTGACTTCAAGGGCTAGGATCCTTGCATCTTTGCCTTGTTTGGCTTCAGGACATGATATTCCTAATTCCATGCAACCATTAAAAAGAGGGTTAAGGAGAACCTGATACAAGGACATTAATTTCTGGAGCAGTGTTAGAAGGAGGTACTAACACTGTCATATAATAATAATAAAAAATTATTGGTAGATATAGAGTGTGGTTTGATCACAGCTTTCATTCCCAGTGGTGTCCTCTCCCTTTACGAGTTGGTGAGTTTCACTATCGCTTTGGTGATGCAGTCACTGCACCACGTTCAAAGCCCCAGACATGCAGCAAACATTCCCTCAGGACATCGTCCTCCTCCTCTTACTCACCTGGGTGGACTGATGGGGATAGGGACATGTGAGGAAGCTGCTTTGTCTCTAGAAGGGCTCTCCCTGGTTGTGCAAGCCATGTTCTCCTGACATCCCGGAGCGACCCTTTCCTCTGGGACAGTTGGCCAGGAGTCAAGGGAAGAGATTTACTCTGAATGTAACTACAGGAGGGGAAAAAAAAAAGTACATTCAAGGTTTAAAATTGCACTTGCTGCAGGGGATGTTTCCACTGGCAGAGTCACCAGAACCGGTGCAAATGATTTGAAACATTTTGTTAAATGAAGTTCTTACATGATGTCAGAGCTGAGGCTGCTTTAGCAAAACCAAAAAAGAAGGAAGGTCAAAACCAAAAAAAAAAGAAAAAAAAATTACACGATTTGACAGGGAAGGATTAGGAGCTTAAAATTATATTTATAGGCTATCCAAATATTTGAAAGCTTGGAAATTCATAGTTCCAGTGCTTTAGCTCAGCTCTAGAGTCCTGCCAGCCTCTTAGTGTAAGTCACGCAACACACCA
Organism: Athene noctua; assembly: GCF_965140245.1. Taxonomy (NCBI): domain Eukaryota; kingdom Metazoa; phylum Chordata; class Aves; order Strigiformes; family Strigidae; genus Athene; species Athene noctua. The sequence continues at coordinate 108,864,998 of NC_134038.1, read as the reverse complement.
GCTGGACTGGACTCACTAAATTCATGAAGCCTATTTTCTGTTATCCAGCCCTGGCTCCCATTTCCTGCAGGCTCACAAACAAATCTCACTGCCTTTGCATGCCTCAGTTTCCCCCTCTGTCAAATACAATTCTGTCCTTCACCATAAAGCTTTTCAAGATTTGGCACCGAGAACAGCAGGGGAGCATTTTAGTCTCCTCTCTCCTGTAACGTGTGGGTCCTGATGAAATAGCAAACTGATCATTCAAAGACCAACAGGAGCTCTTTGTGTGACCTATTTTTACACCACCCATTTCTGTCAGACACAGAAAAGCCATGGCTGAGGACAACACTGTTGAGATGCTGTTTTCTTTTATGGCTATCACACCTGCCTGTTTCTCCAAAGCTGTGCAAAATGACCACGTCTTTGTCACGACTCTCCTAGCCCACTTCATCTTTATTGATTAATAGGTCATAATCCTCTCTTAGTGAAAACATAACCATGCCCATGGCTAAAGGATTCAGATATCACCGATGGGAAGATTGCAACCTCTTAGTCTTGAACACGGAGAGTGAGATGGACTCTCAGAACAAGAGCACTTGTTAAGAGGAAAATCAATGGTAAGCTATTCGGGGAGGAAAAAAAAAAATCCCAGCCACCACAAATGCATTAAACACAGGCTGCAGTGCTCCAGCTTTGTATAAGCCCAAATTAAACACGACCATAATAAACTGTTTACTTTCCTTGGGTTTACCCAGTAGAAAGGAGATTCCAGTTTTCTGTGACGCCTGTGACAATACAAGTGTTGAATCTGGTTTATGGTAATATGGTTGCTATTATTAAGTTTTGCTAGAAAATACTTCAATACTTTCCCTTCCTTTCTTTGGGAAAGTAAATCAACTAATTGTAAAATGTTAGTCAGGGCTGTAATCTTCACTAGTTACATCCTCGCTGAGCAGTTGTGGTGTCTCAGGAGAGTTTGGGAGATGGGGAGATGGAGTGTCCTGCCCTTTCTCTTCCCTTCCTTCCCCCTGTTTCACTTTGCTAAAACCTCATGCTGGGACTGAAGGGACATTCATGCAAATCTTAAGCACATCCCTTAGCCTAGTGTCATGTCTTCTTGATGCCTCGGGCAGTGCTTTTCTTCTCATCCCCCACTATTTGGAAGCTTCCCACAGCAGAGACTTACATGAACATCCAGCCTTGAGCATCAGGGAGGGATCAAAATCCTATACTCTGCAGGCAGCCAGTGATGTAGAGAGTACTTGGTTTTAAGACAATGATGCTGCTGTGAGTTTCTGAGCAAGGGTGCATTTAAGCATGGGTGACCCTGCAGCTCTGCTCTCTCTCTGGAGCCAGGCTCACTGTAACCAGCCACTTTTACCGGTCACCAGAGAGACACAGAGTTAACAATAAATAATGAAAAAGAACTAGATTTCCTTTGTTATGCAGCTCATTGAATGAGGTTTCCCACATCTGCAGAACTCACCACATCTTTTATGAGATTTGACTGTCAGCAAGATGTTATGAATCCCAGATGTTAAAATATAGATTTATTTATAACTCAGAGCTTATAATAGAGCACTCAGAAAGATTGTATCCAGCCCCCCTCCTCAAAAGATCTTCCTGAAATAAAAGACTTAGCTTTTATTATTTTTTAATTATTCTTGCTACATAATTTATCTTTTGTATTACCTCTTTAAATGTCCTTTAATTGCTGCAGCTTTAGGACTGGTGTGCATTGTGCTTCAGGGAGCACTGGGTCACGGAGAGCTTACCACTGACTCTCCCATCCCAAGTGAGATTTCTGCTGTTTGGAGGCTGGAGGGCAAAGTAGGGAGAAGGGTGACATAGGGGGAAATTCAGCCTCAGGAGTTCTTTGTCAAAGCCATTGGTTGAAGGCACAGACAGCTCCAGGCACCTGTGAAATTTGGAACTGGAGGTGTTCAGTATCTATTGCAGTCCTGAGGAAATGCTCTGGTCAATAAAAAAGCGGTTCCTCACAGCTGGTGACCATTACGCCAAACACAGCATTGGACATGCCACAGCTGCTATTCTGCCGGAAGATGGAAATGTTTTTGGAACTGCTTTTGGAGCATTTGTTCCATTAATACTTTCTCCCTCCCTCCTCCTGCCCCTTATTTTTCAAATTGCTACAAGAAAAACCTGCAAGTGAAAGAGGATGGGGCCCTCCATGGGCAAAGGCTACATTGAGGGTTGGGGTGCAAATATTCCTCTGAATTCATACTCCAGCAACACTTCCAGGTCCCGAACAAAGCTTGCAGTGCTCGAAGCTGTGCACTTGCATGCAATAAGAGTCACGCTTCATCACAACCATCCCACACTATAAACAAAGAAGACAGGTCTGAAGGGAAGTATGAAGAGTCTTGTTTTGCAAGAGGAACAGAAAGTCAGTGATTTTACCCAGTTCACACAAGAAGCTGACTGCAGCCTCAGGAATCATGAGACAAGTTCTTGCAGCAGTGGTGCCCTCCTTCCCATCCTCCCTACTCCCTGCCACGGCAGCCGGTGCTGCCATCTTGTTCAGGGACCGTGTCTAGATTTAGGAAACCCTGTCTCCCCTTTCTCTCCCTTTCTTTTTTCAAGCTGGGTCATTTCCTGGATCCAGTTAGGGGAATGGCTTTGGTGCAGAGATAGCAGAGAGCATCTGGCCAAGTGCAGTCATGCCATCCACCCCTTGGATGCCGTCACTGCAGCCTTTAAAGATCAAATCCACTGTCCACACTGCAAAGCTGAAAGCCTGCAGAAGTGCTGCAGCTCCTAGACCATGTCCAGCCCCTTCCAGCTTGCAAGAAATGGCCTGGAGTAAAGTCAACGCATGGAATCCCAAGCTTCAGTTGCCAGGCTAAGGGCCAGCTGTACAAACAGAACGCATGAAGCCTGTGAGCCCTTCTGAGCTTGGCTTTGCTCTCATGCCTCACCAGATCCATGTTTCACTAGAGAAGTGGTGGCTTTCTGCAGCCTTCCCTCTTGGGCTGGGCAGTTTGTAACTTTAAAGGCAAAAAAGAAAGTAGGATGCCTTGATGCTACCATACTTCAAGGTGGGCCTCCCACACCCTGAGATTTGCAGAGATGGAAACCCAAACCTTATCATCAGCGATGAACTGACAGAAAGGCAGGAAACTGGCTGTCAGTGCTAACACTACACAAATCTCACGGTGCTGCGAGGAGGAACAGCAAGTGGGTAACTGGAAGAAACTACCTGGACTTGGCATTTCCTGGCTGCTGGGAGATGGTACAGAGAGGACCAGAGGTCTGGTGTAAATCAGCACAGCTCCTTTAGTGCCTGAAGAGAAAAATCCTTGGAGGGAGTTTATGGGACGCTCACCAGCTTGTAAATATTTTTTTGGCATATCAATTTGTGTGTCGTGAGATTTAAAACCTTCATCACCCTAATGTTTTCCATCCCATAGAGAACTCTGGTCTGAATATGATATGCACTTGAGAAAGTTTGCCAGTAGTGTGATGTTACAAAACTTGTGAAATGCCTCTCTTAACCACAATATTATGCATTTTCCAAGCCACATACCTATCTATTACAAGGTCTTTCAGATAGAGTTATAGACAGACTGTGGGTCATGAGATCCTGACCTTGGTGTGTTTTTACTCCCTTCTTCTCATGAATTAACTCCTGAACTATTGACTCTCCATTGAATGGATAGCAGAGTTCAGCAACATTTTACATGCAAGCTTTTACATCCTGTATCTCAACAACTACAAGCCCCAAGGACGAGTAAATACTTCAACCTCAGCCATAAAATTGATGTGTTGCAAAATGAACAAAATGGGCTTAGTAACTTACAAGGGAGATACCATCAAGTCCATAATGAGCCAGAACTGAGAGTTATCCTGTCCCTCTCAGCAGTGTGGCTGGGAGAGCTGGGAGTAAATCACCCCTTTGCAGGTACTCTGTTTATGCCTTATATCTTCTTTAGCAAAAGTAAAATCCACCTGTGGTTCTGTCAGGTCTCAGATTCATGAGCCCCCCTGAAAGGAAAAGATTGACTTAAGAATCACAAGACTTGTAAGGACAATAATGAGCTTTTAAGTTCTTTCCTTTCCTTCTGTTTTTTTGAGTCTGCAGATCACTCCCTGCTAGGTTAGTGAGCTTTCCTCCACAACCAGAAAGGAAAAAAAATCATCAATAAATCATAGGGTTCCCAAGATCTTGGGAAGCACAGAAAAAGAAATAAAACCACAGAAATAATTCAAATTGCCAGTACCATGTTAACAGGATCAGCAACCACACTTTGCTGCTGTATCAGGGTGCAGATGAGCATGGTAAATGTGACTATAGCTGCAGATTGAACCCCTATTTTGTCATTAAATAATAGAAGGCCCCTAAAATATAGCGTATAACACTGGCATATTAGAAGCTGTGCAAGCTGTTTCTACATTGCACATCCTAGTGAGCAGAGTCCTTAAGAAGCTGAAATTTAAAAAACAAAAATAAAAGCTGCAGTTTTCTTTAGAGTTGGAGGTCAGATGGAAAACATAGTTTAAGATCTGGTAAAGAAATTCTCGTTAATATTCGAAAGTTGCTTGGCTGAGAAGTGAAATAGCTTCATATATTCCCAAGGCTCCATAGCCAGCCTGGCTCTGAAAAACACCCCTCCATGCTCCTCTGACATCAAAGATGAAAAGTTTGAAGTTTTCATGCTGATTCTTCATGTCTAACTGAAAATTAAAACACAACATCCATCTCCCCACTCCAAAATACAATAAAGGCCGTGGTGGCATATTAATAAATATTCTCATTAGAAAAGATTATGAAGAAATAGTAGGCTGAACCTCAAAGCATAATATTTCCATCATCTTGGCAGGGAAAAGACACTGATATGCGATGCCAGATTAAACTGCAAAGGGGAACAGAGCGGGATTGAACCCACCTGGTGCTACACAGGGTGGTAGGGAGCTGGAGAGATGTGTAGGATGGCTTTGCCCGCCTTCCCGTGTGATCTCTGTCAGCTATAAACAGGGCAATAACACTTCCCTATCCCAGACATGGCTTATCAGGAGAGGTCAGCAATAGATGAACTCAGGTCACATTCAGGCTGCCTACACATATCGTCACTGGGGCACCTTTGCTGCAGAGATCAAAGAGGCTGTGTGCTACCCCAGGCTGGAAGACTGGTTCCTGCTTCCTTGTAGACCCTGTGGAGGAAGGTGATGGCAACACTTGAATTAGTCTTGGTAGTAGGTGGTCTGAATGCTCTAGTAACTAACCAGAACATGGGCACAGGATCAAACAACTCTCCCATGATCACCAATCAGGTAGCTCATTTCCTGGCGTGATTTTTAACCCATGCAAACTATCAGGCTCCTATCTGGGCCTGGTTCAGGGCATTGCATGGGCCAGGAATGTGACCTTATAAGCAAGACCACTATGTGGGGTTTGTGGAAGGGGACAGGAAGGAGGCATGGATGTGAGCTGTGTCATGGGTAATGATATGTAAATGCACCATGTCCTAGTATTCATCCTTAGGGCCAGGAAAAAAATCTGGGACTAGCTGGCCCTCCTTGGTCTGCTGCTGTAGCCACACCCAGCATGGGCTTCCAAGCCCTCTGACTGGAGTCAAAGATGAGCCCTAAATATTAAAAAAAGGAAAATAGGTAGCTAAACTGTAACCATCACATTTAGGCAAGTATCAGTTCAGATATGGCTCCTAATGCCTAGAGCCTTCCTTGAGCTATGGCCAGTCACATCAAACTCCCTTCCCCACCTAAAAGTCCTTTGTCAAAACTGATGTCTTCATTCCCTATAAAATCTCAAGGTGAGATAAAAAAAAAAGAAGAGAAATGGGGGAGATTAATATCTTGTGTCTCTGAGTGTCCATCATGGCTATGTGAGTTTGGGACGTCAGACATTTGCCTGGGATTTCAGACTGCCCCACGCACGTTCATTCTGTGTGCTCAGGCCATCCATATAGCGCATATGCAGCAGTCTGACAAGCTCAGGATATTCATGTGCTGTATATTCTTTTTTTCCCAGGAAATCCTGTGAGAATCCTACAAAGCGGGAGTAATAAAATATGCATCATACATCAGTGTTCACTGAACGCATTAGCCTTTGCTGCACTTCATCTCACTTCTTGCTCTCTCTCTCTATCCTGACTAGAAACTTCTTAGGACACGGAGTGTGCCCCTGAGTCCTTAATATTTGAAGGATGCTCTGGAGGACCCAGCTTGTGGGCTTGTCTTGGTTCTCACATGGCTCCATTGAAGCTGGCTGGGCTGTCTGAAGAGGGGAAGTTGATTTAATTTAAGATGGCAAAAAGTGGCTCCTGTACTTCAAGGCTTGATTCTGGACTTCAGTTTCCATGGGAGGAGAAGATGCTAGGAAAACAGAGAGAAGAAACAGTGAAAGCACATCAGGGAGGACATGCTACATGATGAACATCTGGATTCATCTTGTAGGCAGAGGCTGTTCTGAAGGTTAACTCTCACTCTATAAGGAGCATTCACATTGGAAATGTCCTCTTGGAAGGACAATAGAAGATTTTAAGACACATATGCAGGGAAAAGCTTATTGAGATTGCAAAGCAAACCAGAGTCCTCCCCAGTGGAAGAAGAACCTAAAACTAAGAAAAGTGAAGTATGCGTCTGTTATAAGATGCTTCCAGACTTTGATTTAACATTTTCACATAAGTTTGCCTCCATCATTTGCCCACAGTCAATTGTCCATTTAATAAAATTTATTTTACCAGTAAATCTAAATATCTAAACTTTCTCCATTCAGCTGAAATCCGCTACAAAAACATCTGGGTTTGCATTACAAGAGGTTTCCCCTTCCTTCTTTGCATCCTGCAATGGTCTAGTGACATAGAATTTCCCTTTTCTTCTGAAGCAAAGTAGCTCTGTTGGAATCAGTGCTGAGAATGAGAAAATTAGATGGCTTACATGGATATCAGGTGCAACCCACCCAGACCCTGCTTACCTAATCAAAACCACAGCAGCTTATACTCAAAATTTGCTTGGTCCTGACTGAAGAGTTTGGAAAGGCCCCTCTCAATGTCTGCCATCAAAAATCTACTGTCTTTGCTCTGAGATCAGCTGGCTGGAAAACTCCAGGGCTCTTCAGAAAGTGCTGTCAACTGGACATGTGTGCTGCGATAGAGAAATAGGTCAGAGCCATCATGTTATGGTCTGATTTTCAGTGTGCAGCCAAAGGCATTTTTGTGACTGAGTGTTTAAATGCATGAAAAAAATGCAGGATTAACCTTAGAGATGCTGCGATTATCACTGGCTCGCTCATGTCTTTTTGGTAGCACAGGAGTCCTTCAGTCATGGTGCTTCCTGGAAACAGAGCTGAATGTCCTAGGACTGGTTGTGGGTAAGTGCCTAAAGCATATTTAGTCACGACAAAGCTCTTGGACATAAAGGAGAGCTCTTCAAAAGTGCAAAGGGAAACATCTCCTCTTGAATTTCCTGCTTTGGAAAATCTATCTAGCCGTGGTATTTTTTGCTTGACAGGCAAACTTGGGCTCAAGTTTCTCCTTTTTAAAATAAGCTTGACAAACTAATTAATTAAAAAAATCTAGCTATCATGTTCTACTCTCACTTGTGACACAGTAACCATTAGTGCATTAATAGATAAATTTATCTGAGCTCAGTGGGAAGTTCGCATATACCTGGTTTACATCAAATAGTAGGTCAACATAGTGAAGTATAAAATTAATCACACAAGCAAGTCTGATCAGGACTAGAGAAAACAGTAATGTGATTAAGTATGTCATTAATTGATGACTCAGAAGAGCCACACTAGAGGACACCACAGAATTATTCCAGATTTATTTTCTCTGCTCTTTTTAGTATTTCGTTTGGATGAGCCCATCTGGGGGTTCAGAATCTGGCTATTTCCAGCAGGGCATGAAAGACAAAATGACAAAACACAGTGGAGACAATTTCCATGACCTGGCAGATAAAGACTGACCTGCAGAAAAACTGATTTAGCTGTGTATTTTCAGGCAGCTGATTGCTTTGATCCTGACCTTCCGTCCAAAGTCTAGGAGGCAGAGTAGGTTGTTTCATGATCACAGAAGGTCCTTCAGGTATCTCCAGGATCCTGGACAAATATAAAACCATTAGATATATATATATTTTTTAGATTTATTAGTTGTAAGACCTGGAGGAAATTATTCTTGGTTTATGATTCAAATATGTATATTTTAGGAAAAAAGGTATCTGATCTGCGGTTTTTTTATGGAAATCTATGGGTAGAAAATCAAATACAAACCTCAGAAAAAGGTTCCTGTAGTTGATAGCTTTCATTGCTGAAAAATGTGTATCTTCTTTCTAGTATGAATTTGTCCTGTTTAAATGTTTTGATGCCTGATCTTATTATGCCTGTATCAGGTAAACAGAATATCCTTCTGTCATTTTTTGATGACTTACCAGAGTCAAGTAATTCCTTAGTTATTTCCTTGCTTTTCTAGCATCTTGAGGGCTCTTTAAGCCTTTCAGTGTAGGCCATATATATCCAAATCCTTTTATCAGTCCTGTGACTCCAATTTATTAGTATTTCTTCAACTGCAGAAGTACAACTGAGTCAAATCTTGCATCTGTCAGATCTATGCCAGATGCATAGATTTCTTTTTCACCTTCAGGATCCCTCTAAACCCCTGGAAGATGTTCGTTCTCCAACATCTCTGTTTCCTGGGGCACTGTTCTATACAGTAAATGTGCATGGAACGTCTTCACTCCTCAAAGGATAAATGTACAACATATATTGAATATAGTTTGACTGCAATGAACATAACAAGCAGTCAAGTGTACCCACTACCCTGACCTCTTCTTTCTTTGGCAGTTTCCAGATTTCCCCATCATTTGCAAACACTAGTAATGTGTTTCTCTCCAGAGTTTTTGTTAAAAAGGTTAAGGTGTAAGGCCGAAAGCTGAACTCTGCAAAGTACCACTAGAAGCACAAGAGCTCAGTGAACTGTCTCCTGTTGCAATTAGGGTTTGAGATCTATCAAATGTCCAGTTCTTAACAGATTTTACATATGCCAAGTGGATTTAATCAGCTTAAAATACCCTGTGCTAGCGATACCTTTATAAAGTGCCAACTCTATTAACACTGTTGTCCCTATCAACAGTGAAAAGGTAAGTTTACTTTGACAGGATCTCCTTTCCATGAACTGGTGCTGATTGGTATTGACTACATTAGTGTCTTTATTAATATGGAAAACTTGAACTGATGTAGTTATCAGCGGTTTATTATTGTGCTAGGATTGATACAGTCTCCAATTCTAACTCACAGACACCCTGCAAATAATGAAATTCAATACTAATAGCCCTTGGGTAGCTTGGTAAAAATCCTGGGGTTCAAGTTATCCATTTAACTTTAGTAACTTGCTGCTTAATGACAACAACAAGTATTAGCAGAGTGGAGGTATTTAATTTTCAACACACAGTAAGACTTTGTCACTGGACTTCTTCACTAATACAGTACAGATATTTACTGAACAATTTTTCCCTCTGCCCTTTTGCTTTCTTCATCAATATCTTACTATTTCTGTCTTCTCACTTCTACTTATTTTTAAAATCAGCTTTCTCTTTCTTCTGAATGTGTCTTGTTTGACTCTGTGTGGATACCCAGACATTACCCTATAGGTAGTGTATATTCACTCTTCTGCCTGGGTCAGTGACTCAGCTGTGGGGTTTTGGGGCAAGAGCAAAATATGCTCCACGGTATTTCTCTTATTTCTTTCACCTTCTTTTGTCTTGTGACTGATATTAGCCTTAGGAAACTGGCCATTTTAAGCAGCTCAACATGCAGGTAATATGCACATGTGTATATGTGTACATATATATGTATTTTCTTCTCAATTTGATGATTTTTATGTACATATTAGAAAATGCACATATTCCCTCTTCAATCCCTGCTTCTGTTTAGTTCGGTCAGTAAGGGAGTAGCTAGAGATGTCTTAGGAAGATAAGGGAACTGGGCTGTAGGAGCTGTAAAAGCCAAGCATCTGTTGGAAAGCAGGACTTTCCCCCACGGCAGAAGCTGATGCTGGTTACCTGCCAGCTTCTCCTTCCCTCCCACACCAGGATTTTTTCAGCTGTCCCTGCAGCAACCGCAGGAGTAACTTTAACTCAGAGTAAAGGAGAAGGGCTCAAAGGTATCTCAGAGGGGTATTTCCCCCGCTCCTATGTGTCAGTGGGAACTACAGGGAAGCTTCTTAGAGAAACTTCAGTGTTAGAAGTGAGATTCCTATAAATACACTTTTTCTTACCTGACAAATAAAATGCTTGTCCTCTAACTTGGAGAGCATTGTACCTTCATGGAGAAGGAGCTTCAGAAGAAGACCAGGTTAATTATAGGTATGGTCTAAAGGTTCAGGGTGCATTGGCATGGTTTTTCACAACCAAGGGGCAAAACAAAATCACCATTTGGTGTAACAGAGTGTCCTTCCTTTGGAATAATCAGTACTGGGGTGGCCAGTGTGGGGCTCTTAGGTTGCGTGCGTGAGCATCTCCTCTGGTTCATATGGTACCTGAGATGTATCTTGTGGTTCTTGGTCCTAGGCAGATTTTGGAACACAGATTATGAAGCCAGCTCTACTAGCCAAAAAAACACAAACAGTATGAGGTCATCTCTGTGAAGGATGGGTGAGCCAAGGAGGTGAAGAGCCCTGCTCTGAACCCTAAACTTCAGCTGCTGTTAAAACCCTTCTGAGGTCTGTTACTTCTAAGCCTGGACTCTGCAGGAGCAGTCATACATATTCTCTCTTTATTATAGCAACAGGAAGGGATCTTCTGGTGAAGCCACCAACCTGGGGCTATTCAACCCAGCTCTTGAATAAAGACCTTATCTGTTCAACATACCTGAAGGTAACCACCCACATTAGGCCAATGTGATCCCTCTCAGGGCAGCAATGGGACCTCAGACTTGTAGCTGACCTATGTGTAGTCTAGACAATAAATTTAATGAAATGGCTAAATTTATATTTTTTGACTGTGAGCTGAATCTTATCCCATGATGCCTTGTTCTAAGCCACAGCTTACACTTGGACTATCATCTCTACAGGCCATGGCCAAGACACCCTGTCATTCTGAGTACAACCCTTCAGAGACCTCTGCTATCTGAAGTGGTCTCACCACACCTTGGTGTCCTCGCCCCTTCTTACGCTTTCCATGGGTTCCTGACTCCTGCTTAATTTGGAAAAATCCACATTTCTCAGGAGTCCTAGACCAACTTCAAGCCCCTCTGATTTCAGCCAGACTTGGATCCCAGCCCATCTATATAGGATATGTAAGCTGACGCTGCTTGAGTTTTACCAATTACCTTGGCCTTAGCAGACTGAAAGCATCAATATTTGACACAATATGGGGGGATAGCCTCAATTCATGGTAACACTCAATGAATGTTCAAAGAGCTCTCCTAAGCCATTGAGTCATCAGTAACGTCAACAAAAAGGTCAGCAAACTTTGTGGGCTAAGCTCTGACCTTCTGGATATCTCACGATTTCCCAATGCTCTTGTACTGCGACAACAGTGATACATTAACTTGATATGTTTACTTAGGTTTGGCCTGAGGAACCTCTACAGCTATTTATCTTCTGCCATTCCTTTTCTTGTTAGACTTGGGAAGAAACTCAATTTTCAGATATTTCTATTGTTGTAAAACTTAATTTGCTCTGATGCAAAGCAAGCCAGGCAGAGTGAGCTGTGACTCTTTTTCTTCCTTGCTGTCTGCCTGTCTGGCATCACTTTCTCTCGTAAACTGGGCTCTTAAGTGAAGACAGTGCATCCAAGGTAAGGATATTACCTCAAACCTCCTCTCTATAAATAGGCCTGGCTGCCGCCCCGAGGTTGCTCGTTCTGCTGTCAGAATATGGCTAAATGGCCACTTACAAATTCCAACATGTGCTTGATGTGGAGATTACAGCTGCTATCCAAAACAAAGGAGCTTTCTCTTCTCACAACATGCTGCTCCCTTTATGAGGCAGTTTGGAAAACTCCCATCTCTTGAGAGGATTTAATCTATGCTCTGGTTCTTCTTTTGTGTGAGGACAACACAGCTTCCTCCAGACCTAAGTGAAACAAGGACCCTTGAGTGTCTGCTGGAATGTGTTTGCTGTCCTGAAAATCGCAGTGGAGGAAAGGTCTGATCCCTGGGGTTTCACCTATGGAGCAAAATGCAAATATGCAGAGTTATGTCAGCACAGCATAGGATGACAGAGCGTGGGGATGCAAACCTGGATCCCAAAATGACCTTGGTGAAAGAACGTGGCACTGCCCCCATATGCCCAGGAACCTTCACCCAAAGGAAAGATGCTTGGTTTGGGCTCAGGACCATACTAATGTGCCAGTGGTGGTGGTGAGGGTGTCTGTGAGTTGCAATTAGCTGAGGGTAGCTAATGAGTATTGGTTGACACAAAAAGGTCATATTTTGCAAAGAAAATAATTTGTTAAATGCTCTTGTACAGACTGTGTTTTCTTACAGTAGTTTTAACAGAGGCAAAGAAACTATGTTTTTCTTGTACTTTGTTCTTACACTTATTTTTCCTGCTTGAGGCATTTTGCAAAGGAAATGGGAATGGCTGCGCTCATTTGATGGATGTGGGAACTGAGAGATCAGAAGGGATGTTTCCTCCTGTCCGCCAGCAAGTCCAGGCAGGGTTTGGAGCCAACTGCCCTGATGTGCATCCTCTGAAAGAGGAGAGCTTTCCTCACACCGACATACCACAGCAAAATATGAGCATGACACAGCAGCAGCTCCTAAACATTTGGAAAGCCTTGTCTTTGCTGGTGTGGTAGGACTGAAGCATGGCAAACCCAGAAACAACTTCTCTTTGAGTTCTGGCAATGGAATTTGGGCCTAATTTATTCATGTATGCTTGGCTGGCATCTCCAGCTGCCATTGTGTCTCCACAAAAAAATATAATTGACTTTCTTCTAGGCAGCCACAAGGTAGATGGCCATCATGGGCTTGGCGATAGCAAGGCAGATGGCATGGTGAAGGTAGTGGCTGAGGGGTGGCTGTGTTCCCCCACCTACCAGCTTTGCTACAGGAGTTGGGTAAATTCTGTGGGTGGCTAGTATTTATATTTGCTTGTAAATTGTGGCCCACAAAATGCTACATGAGCCTGTCTGCAACCTCAGAGCACAGCCTGGCTCCTGTGACCACAGTTTGAGTCTCACAAGCGGAGTCATGCTCACCTCCCAGCTACAAAAGAGCCCTTTGTGCATTTTCTCCTGCTCCTCTCAAGTTCTGCACTTCTCAGCTACTCCACTGTCCTGGTCCATGCCTCAGCCTCATTGCTTCTAGCTATGCTGATGCTTGTGACTCAGCTGGACTCTCTTTCTACTACCTAGAGCTCTTAGCTATCAATCAAGACACCTACCACTCCTCTCCTGCCATATGGTCTTCTCCTTTATTGACATCTTCAGAGCTTTTCTCCTCACCCACCTGCCATTTGGTTGCATGTCTCATGGAAAACATTACCTGGGCAAAGCTTCCTTGCTCTCACCACTGAAGCTCCTTGCTCTGGTAGAAGGAAGATGTGACTCTCGGTGATGGGAATGCTGATGGTCTACCCATGTTTCAGCCTTCACCTGCAAGTCAATGCCAGAAGCAGCCGACACCTCTCTCCACCTGTGACATCCTAAGGGAGGATATGGATAGTGTGCATAGCCTGAGTCACTAAACAAGGATTGCCATCATTTTAGAAAGGCACGACTCATCTTTCAGGCTCTCATGATATTGTCTTCAGCACTCAGCCTGGAATGCTTCCATGTCCTCATGTCCCCCACTTGCTGTGGCTGTATCAGTCCCTCAACCTTGCCACGTTACATGAGAAGCAAACTTCAGCTCATGTCTGTGACTGTAAGCTTTGTTTCCTCCCCGCTGCACTCATTTCCCAGCAATGGTGACAAGCAGCTTCAATTTACCGGCTCCAAGGGATTTTTATTTTGAATGTTTCATGCAAGCTAGAATGTGGCTGCAGCCAGGGGCAGGGCTCTGGTCCCGGGGCCACGGCATCTCCACCCTCCCCAGCATAGCTGTTGGTATGGGAAGGCTGCACAGGTTCTCGGTGTGAATAAACATTCAAAGAGATGCCGCTTGTCTCACGCTAATGCAGCTCTCATTAGCTGATGGTTTTTGATGGAGATGTGTGTGCACCAATGGGAGATTACCAGAATAGAAGTAATTAAGAAAAAGTTCCTTTCAGCATGTTATAATCATTCTGAATTATTAAACAGGACAGAATTTTTAAAGTCTAATTCACTTTTCCATTATTTATGCTGTCTGCTTCAGTTTTATCCCATCTTTTGAGAGGTATGAATTCACCAGAAAGTTTCACTTTCAGGTTGTGATACTGCCAGTGTTGGAGACCGCCAAGACTGCAATACTGCTTATTTAAAAAGCCTGGGGTGGGGCTGCATCTTATCTCCTTTTCACGAACAACATTTTAGTTTCAAGCCACTTTTAGCACTGCACCTACAAGCCGAGGAATTTTTCCAGTTGCAGCAAAAGGCCACTAAGGATCAGAGAAAAAAGTCAGCACATCAAAGATCCAGGGTAGGGAGCAACACATGGGCAGATCTGTCCTGCAGTAGGTATGTGATCAAACAGATAAGCATCCGTGCCTGCAACCCAGTGCTGTCTTCCAGCCCTTGCTAATACATCCCAGCTCTAGCAGCAATCTTCGCTTCTTAAATGCTCGGAAACAAAAGGGTTTTAAGCCATAATTTACTGTTTCATTTTTTGACATATTTCTAAATCGGTTCAATATGGTCTTGAACCACTAAACTAAAGTGTTTGACTTGATTCCAAATCGAAGTGTTCATAAAAAAAAAAAAAAAAAAAAAAAGGGGGGGTGGGGGAGAAGAAAATGCAAGAAAAAGAGAAGTGCTCTGGTAGTTTAAATCAGTCAGCCCTGCACAGTGATTTAAAACCAGTGGAGCACTTCAAGTTTTCATAAGCACTTAGCTTTGGAAGCAGTGCGAGTCCTGAACACGTGCATTTGTGGAATCATTTACCATTATTAGAGAGTTTGAATGGTGCTTGAGCTCTCCCTCTGCCCTGATAAGCGCTTAGATAGCCTATGATTAGCAGGGTGGTTTCAAGCTTGTGCACAGTTGAGAGTGATTATTTTAAAGCGTGCCATCGCCTGTCCCTATCTCCAAAGATCTGAGATTTTCCAAATTCACTGATTCCTTCAGCTCATCTGGATGGAAATTGCTAACTAGACATAGTTACCTCAGTGCAATTTACAGCATGTGTCACAGAGTATAATAAATGTTTGCAACCAGGGCAGATGGAGCAATAATGTGCATGCCATAGAGCACTCCTGTGCTGGGTAAGACCTGTTATTAAGATACGTTATTGTAGAGCCTCTGTGTTCTAGCCACAGACTGGGAAATTCTGGTTTTGAATGCCCCAAAGTTTCCTTAAGCTGGAAAGGGCAGAAGAACAGTACTTGACATTTCCATGTGTTTTTCTGTATTGTATTGCATAGCACTGATGGACAATACTTGGTTAACCCAAGTCCAGATTCTTGCACCAGCATGTAGGAAATCAACGAGGTTGTAAGCTGAAGCTGTGCGAAAAGCTGATCTCTCAGGTCTGCTGGCTGAAGTAAGGAAGTTAGAAAAATTGTAAGAATTTAGGTTGACTAAAGATGGAAATGTTTTTCTCTTCTGAACTAAGCAAAAATCTGAAAGAAACAACCCTGTTTCTTGGGTTTTTTTACTTGTAAGCTTTTTGGTTGCTAACTGCACACAAATTTTGAAATAAAATTCTGTTGCAATAAGAAAAATTGAAATGCTTTAACTTGAAATAATCTCAGCAATTTCCCTCAGGTCTTTTGCCGAGGTGGTAAAACCAGCAGAATATGCAAACCCAAATTCCTAGTTTTCCATGGAAATTTTTCACTATCAAAAAAACACATGGTCCAGTATAAAAGCAACATACAATGCCCAAATTTGTACATGAAGCAAGCTGGGTTTGTGACGGCTGCTTTGCAGTCCAGCTTCCTGTGAAACGGGGCTTTGCAGAAGCCCAGAGCTCTGCTGCTGCTGGTAGGAAAGATGACAGGAGTTTGAACTTTCGAGAGGGTCCCTAGATTCCTCCATGTGGAAAATCAGAACAATCTGCTGGCAAAGAGGTCAAACTGGAGGCATACTAAAGATAATCCCACCCCTGCCTTCTCCCAGACGTGCAGCCAATGGTCTCCAGCACCCTGGCCCACTCCCCAGCTCCCCCAGCCTATCTCAAGACATCACAAGCTGGTTTGTCTTTAAAAAGAAAAAAGAGGGAGCTTTCCCTGACAAACAAACGATGGGAGTGGTGATGCCCTCCCTGTCTCTGGGACCACTGAGCCCCCCATGCAGGGGGGTAATCTCTGTACTTTCTAGCAGGTTATTATGTACTATAAGGATCCTACAGCCAGGCTTGGGTCCCCAGCCTGCTCTAGGTCTTTGTTGGGTGTCTCTTCATGATAGCTCTGCTCTTTGCTAATTAGTTTACAAAGGAAAGGTCCAGGGAGAACCAGATGCTTGGGTGTCCCTGCACCATGGGAGGCTGCAGTCCTGAACATCCCTGTGTAGGTGAGGTCGGCTGGTCCCTCTTCTTCAAGGCTCAACCTTTGGCATGTGCGTCCATCGCTTTGTAGAAACAGGTATCTCCAGAAGACGGTTCACCTGACCCAGACCCTTGTTTTCAGGTGAGATTACTGTCTCCTTTGCCTGTAAAGGCTGGCTAACTCAGATGGAGACATTTGTGCTACAGAAACATAAAATCAGGTCAGATGACACCCTGCCAACCTATCAACTCTTACCAATGTACCCCACAGCCCCACCATCTCTCACAGTTACCCTTCTGGCAGCATCGTTTTATGGGAACTGAGGGACTGCTTGACTTTCAGCAGGTCATGTAGGTTGTCTGTAACAGTCAAAACCAAAACTGGGTCTTACAAGGTGTGGGACAACACGTGTTCATCCTTTCTCCTGCACAGTGTGTGTGCTCCGTCCTGTGCTTGTCTGCAGTCTTTGTCTGCAGAGTTGCAGAGCATTTCTTGAACAACACTAAAGTCCATAATACAGTCAAAGTTTCTGCAATATTTAAGAAAGCAGGTATGTACTGATTTCCTCTCACAGTAATGTCATTATGTTTAAAAGCCTGCTTTAAAGAGGTTAAAGGCTGTGTTCAGATATCCTGAGGTGGTGGTGGCATAGAACTAAACAGGGCTTAATTTTAACTGGGAAGTTTTGTGTACTCATCTCATTTCCCTCCAAAATTCAGCTACCTGAATTGCAGTCTTTCATTCAAATAGTTCTGTGAAAAGCTTTTCTTTGCAGGAACAAATTCAGAGAATATTTTTGTGAAGAATGCTCAAGGAAAGCCTCAAACCCATTGATTATCCAAGACTCCAGTGTCTTAAAGAAATTTATAGCAGAAGGCCCTCCCCTATCCATACCTTTGTGAAAAAGAAAACAGTTTTTGGCCAGATCTATCAGCCTCTTCTGGAAAAGAGAAAGTCATATATTTGCACACTGTCCTGCTACCCTATAAAAACATAGAGAAATTGGATCTGAAGAATGTTATTGCTTTCTGGAAATACAAAAGCACTTTGAAAGACCAAGACATAGCCTAAATATAGCTGTTATAAAGGGGAACAACTCTTGGGTAGCTGCGCTGGTATCTTTAACTACAGCGGTGAAAACTGGAGTGAGAGGTGTAGCTGAGGATGCAGTTCCTGCTCTGACCCCTGACTGTCTGGATGATACTGTTCCAGCTATTTCACAGCTCAGCGCCTTGGTTTCTCCCTCTTCAAAATGGAGGCTGGGATTGTGTCCTGTCCTGTAAAGAGCTTCAAGCTCTACTTATGCCCTGCTGTAAAACAGAGGTCTGAGAGGTTTGTGGGGTTGGGATTTTTTTTCCCCTAGATGCCTGGGTCTCTTTCATCTCATTTTACAACCTTAATGGAGGGGAAAAATACACCTGAATTTGCCATGGTCTGGAAGGAGAAAGTAATTCTCATTATTAAGCTGTTATTTTTATGAAGCCATAACTTACAGGCTCTCAATACTTATGCTATAGTAGTCAAAAAACAGGATGGGATCCCATAAACCATTCTTTATAGTAACCAGATGGTCATCAAGGCTGCAAAGGTACCTGACAAGTGCCTATTACAGGGAAACACCTGCATGAACCTTAAACCATCTCTATGCTAGCTCTGCCAGTGAGGTAACCTCTCCTGCAAAAGCTGCACGGTGACACTGTCACATTCCCTCTCCCCTACCCTTTAACCAATACTGTCCTGTCACAGACCAGGCCTAACTCTTTGCTTTTTATTTTTAACCCCTTTTTTGGACATAACATTTACTCCAGCTTTTCTCCACCTGTTAGAAAACCAGCTTGACTTGTCTTTTGCTTCCTGCTTTATTTCTGCCTTCCCTTGGGAGATACCACCAGGAAAGGTCTTTGTCAGGTCCCTAGCTCACCATGGATGAGTCTGCAGGCTCATGTCCCCTCAGAGACTCCACGCTGGCAGAAGATGCCAGGTCCCACCAGCCTTCCCCATGCCACCCAGTGTAACCCCTCTTGGAGGTTACTTTCCTCCTCATCTTGGGGCTGGCTATTGGTTCACTTCCTTGCACCAAAGTTAGTCAAAATGAGCATGTGTAAGTATCTGGTTGGTGCTAGCTCATGTCACCTTGACCAGGAGAGGTTAGCAAGCAGCCTCTGGAGCATGTTGGCTGGCTGATGGAAGGAGGATGCTCAGAGAGGGTGTTGAGCAGAGGATTTCCAATGAAAAGAGTAACCCATTCAGGCACGTGTGTCAGTGCTGTTGGCAAAGTGTCTATATGACTAATAATTCCTAACAGCAACAGGTTCACAGCGTCTGGTGTGACAGGTAGGTGCTGTTACAGAAAGACTTATTTCATCTCTCTTAAAAATCAGAGATGGACTGGTTTTGCTGTCTGAATTAGTAATTAAGCAAAACTGGTGAAAAAAAAGAAAAAAACAAAAACAAACAAAAAAAACCCCCAAAACCCTACTGGGAAAGACACACCATTGGCTTTGCAAAGGCAAATGATGCTGTTTCAAGCTTGTTTTGATCCATGCATATCCCAGCCTCCTTACAATATTCTGCAACAGTTGAACATTCAATTAAAATAATACTGTTCAAAACCACCATTTCAAGGAAAGACAACAGCTTCTGAGAAACAATTGCTGTCAGTAAGCTGTCGGGAGTAGCATTTTATTTGATACTATTTTTCTTTGCCCAGAATGGGCTTTTGTAACCTGTGAAAGCAATATCCCCTGACCACATCATTAAGCTCTGTTGCTTCTGAGCAGGGGGGAAGCACAGGGACTCCTGCAGTGCCCCTCTTCCCTGACAAACTGATGTGACCTTCATTTATGTGCCACTGTCCTGCATGGCCTGATTCCCCTTGGAAAAAAAAAAAAAAAAAAAAAAGAGAAAAAAAGCCCTTACTCATGGGTTCTTTCCTCAGAAAGCCACACCACGCTCAGCTTCCCAGAGGATGAGTCATGCTCTGGCCTTGCCAGCATCCTGCCTCTTGCTGCTGAGCCTGCCGCAGGATGGAGGAAGGGCAAGAGGGTGTTAAGCAGAGAATTTCCAAAGAAAAGGCAAATGTGTCCTGGCACTGAAGTCATCAATGCCACCCTGCATTGACATGCTTTGTAACCTTACAGCTGGCAATGGCTGTGTGTGTGGAGATGCCATGTTGAGCACTGTGGAGGATAAATTACAGCCCATCCTTCCAGTAACACATAGGAGATGGGAACCCCCCTCTAAATAGTAAACATAAGCAAGAAGGTTTTTTACCAAAAAGCAACAGGTGTGCTATAGTCCTAAAAGGGGAAACCTAATGTCATGGAGATTCCTGTAAGAAATAGATATCTCTACTTTCTGCAGAGCTTTTAAATTGTGTAGCTGTTTGTTGGGGTTTTTTTTTCATTATTTGATTACAGATACACATTACTGATTTCTTTGATCTAAATGCCCAAGAGCGACTTTCTAGCTTCATTTTCCTGATGCCTGGCTAGTTAGTATCTGTCCTCTAAAGATCATGGGTTACTTTTGAAAAGCACAGTCAAAAGTGATCATGGTGGGTCTGATTATTCAGGTTTGGGGAATTTTGAAGGTTCTTTGATTGCCATAAATTGAAATAGCTTCTTCATGACCTACCTTTCCAACCTCTACCTCTCCATGTCCTGCTTTTTCCTGCCTTGTATCTTTATTCTCTCCTTGTCCATCCTCTACATCTCCATCCCTTGCCCCTCTATTCTCTACCTCTCCATCCCCTGCCTCCCCATCCTCAGCCCCCCAACAGGACTGCCTTTACACACATCATTTCCAACAGTGACACATCCAACCCTCCAGTTGCCCTTCAGAAGTTTTCTCTAATGTCTCTAATCCACCACTGAAGGATGAGTTTTCATCTGTCCACCAGCATCTCCACTTCTATTTTAAAGTGAGCTTCCAGACACTTCCTGAAAATAGTTGACAGCTCATGTCCCTTCATGAGAATCAAGCGCTGCAAGTTATCTGGGTTGGAAAGGGCAGATATCCAGAAACAAGGAACAGTGGAAAGTGCTGATTTCCAGGCTATTCTGGTGTGATATCAAAGCATGATGGAAAACTAGAGGATTGGGTGTTGCCCATGCTTTTGAGCTTAGGGTTGGTACCTATAAATAGAGACACTTAAAATTATTCTTAGTAATTGAGTCATTAGTTCTTAATATTTCTAGTAAGTCAGTGGGAGTTGTGTTATTTAGGACAGAGGCAAAAAGTGCGTAGGTCCACACAAAAAGTCAGCTTCAAAAAAGCAACTACTAGCCCTTTCAGTGTTGAGCAATGTTTTCCCTAACAGGAAGATGTATTTAACAGTGGGATAACTTATTCAAATCAGCTGTGCACAGCCCTTTTTAGCTATAAAGGCACAAAAACAGTGCCTCTCCCAGCCTCTGGCTGCTCCCCTTTGCAGTTACCAAGTTTCTTCTGTTGGGCTTTCTGTCCCCAGGAACAGCTCAGCCTTGGTGAAAGCACTGGCCGGGATGGGATGAGGTGGTGCTGGAGGAGGTGGTCTGTGAAGTCTTGCCATTGGGATTGAGGAGGTGGTGTGGGTCCAGGCATATTGCAATGAGAAGTCTGGTGGCATCTCATTGTGGAGCATTTAGACCCATGCATGGGAACAAGCGTGGGTGTCCCAACAGCAACATTTTCTGTTGGCGAGCCTGTGTCAGAACAAACTGCAGAGCCCAGGGATTTCACCCTGTTTTCTGCCTTTTCCACCTTGGCTTCAGACAAATGTGCTCAAATTGTGTCTCCTCCACGCTGAGAGGGAAGCGGGGGTATCCCTGCTGGTCTTGCAGTGCTGACTGCTGCATCTGGTTTGAAAAAGTCACTCTATTTGTGCAGGCAGGAAGAGATGAGTAACGGAGCCCCAGAAGTTCTTCCTCTTGCAGATTTATGGTCCTTTCCCTGTGTGAGGGCTAAGCTCTTTCCCTGAGCAAAATTCCTAAATCAATGGCTTGATTAATAGCTGAGAAACATTTTTGAGTCTGGAAGGACTTTCCACAGGTTATTATCCAAAAGAGCTAGAGAATACATACAGATTTGGTTTTAATTGTATAAAGTAATCAGTTTTAAGAGTTAGATGAATAAAAGAACCTTCCTGGGTGTTCAGTCACACAAAGGAGAAAAAAAATATAAAATGGAAGTTCTGAAATACTCTGGAAGTCTGAGTCTCTCTAATTCACAGCATGCCTAAATATGTGACTAATGACCATCTCAAATTGCATAAAGACCTGAATGAGTAGAGGTCATCTTAATTTCCTCCACCTTAACGAGTGCATCTCTGACAAGCAGTGTGCATATTAGATGGGAATAAGCCAAAACAGAGCATTCCTCATCTGAGTGTACACAGGATGAGAGGCAGGGGGAAATCTCTCAGAAATTAATATGTCTGTAGTGTGTTTCCCAGAGTGACTCCTGTTCAGACAAGCATAACATTTGCAATTTCCCTTTAACATTTTTCAATGAGTTGGTTTTTTTAAAAAAAAAACAACCAGAAATAACCACTAATCTATTCAGAATGCAGGACTGGGTCAAGATTGGACTTTGGAAAGTCTGATGCTACATGAATTTCAGGTTCATTTATAATCGACACCACATTGTGTTAGAGGATGCAAGGCACAGGAATAAGACATTCTCTTTTTGCCTTACCAGGAGAAATTATATGCCCTGTCTTAAATCTGTGTGTAGCGCAAATACAGATTATCACCACACGAGAAGAGCAGGAGGTGGAAATAATGTATACATTTTGGTGGATTTCAAAGCAGTGCAGGGGTGCAATTTGGACCTTTTGTTGGAAATGCCCAAGTATGGTCAGGGTATTGACAGCTCTGGGTGCCAGTTGGAAATGGTGATTTATATTTCAGCCAAACCAGACCTACTCACCCTTGCAATTCTCACCTGTCCCAAGACATTTACAGGAATCCCTTGGCCAAGAAGAGATGCTTTCCCACTGGCGAGACAGGAGGTTTCTCCCTTTGCAGCTTGGGGAGCAGAGAAATTAATCCTTTGGTGGATATTATGGGAGGTCTCTTCTTCTGCCAGTGCCAAGGCATGCTGAGCAGGGAGATATGCAGACAAGGGTGTTTGTTTGCATGGCGTCAATCCCAGACCACCTTCCATCCCCCACCTTGTTGGCCACCAGGACCAGGTAGGGGGATATCTTGCCCTGAAGACAGCTAGCTGCCAACTCAAGGTTTGACTAAGAATAGTGAGATTTTGGCCAAGTCTTCGTTGCAAAGACAAGGCCTTGCACTCAGCCTGAGCCAGCTAAGAGTATGACTTCTCAAGTGATGGGAACATGACAAACCACCTTGTGTTCATGAATACTTACATCAAATTAGAGAGTTCATGTGGAACACAGATTTGTGCTGAAGTTAAACTTGACGCAGAACCAAGAAGTTTGTTCTTGCAGAGGCTCAAGGTCTTGGTTTGTTATTTCTTCTGATAACATGCCCTCATGCCGTAACACCAGAAATTTCTCCAGCATGAATAAAACAACATTCATCATCATGCTTTACAACCCAGCACCTCTGCTAACCACCTGGGACCCTGCCATGGTCAGGGCTTGAGAGCACGGGACATCAGGCCTGCTTTGGAGAGGATGAGTCCTGGTCTGCCTTGATGAAAACTCCAGCAAATGCAAAAGGAAACTGGGGAGACTTGTTCAGAAGGGCAAATTAGGTGTCTGCGCTTGTCAAATGAGTCACACCCAAAATATTCATAGGCATTCTACCTGCTGCAAGCAAGCAGGCTTTCTCATGAAACCTCCTGTTTACTATTCGAATACTGACACCAAATCTGATTTTGCATGATAGAAATCAAGTCTATTCTTACTTTGGTATAATGAGTGCTATCACATCAGTTTATTTCTTTATGTGGAGCAAATTTCAAGGGGTTTATCGTAACTAAAGTTTTACATGGGAATGCCACAGAAGCTCCAGGAATATCATCAAACTAAAAAAAAAAAAATGTATCTTCTGCTACGACCCAAATGATGGTCAGGGAAACACACCAGGAGAAAAATATGAATACCCAGCAGTTGGAGATAACTGCATATAATCCCCTCAGGTAGTATTCCAGCTCTATAAATCTAAGCCAGAATTTGGATTTTTGTGCAGAAAACAATTTAATAGATTGTTTATTTCATTTCTTGGCAGTTTTTACAGCTGAATCACTTTGTAATCCACTCTCACATCCTCTGGCGAAGTGGAAAGGAATACTGCTGAAAGGGTAGACAAGCGCAGAAAAAAAAAAAAAAAAAAAAAAGGCGGCAATGATCAGAAATCATAACTGCAGCACAAGAGCAGAAATAGCACAACAAGCAGAGAGGACTGCAACCTTCCCACACTAGACAGTCACCACTGTGGGGAAGGTGATGACAGGGAGCTAAAGCTAGATGCATCTCTGCCCCAAAGCATCCCAAGGGATGTTATTGACCATTGCAATCCCCTTCCCAGTCTCTCCCTGTCTTTTTGCTCCTAATAGGAGTTGAACTGATTTTAAGGATGTGCAGAATACCAGCAACACTGTCCTACAAGAGCCATCTGTGAAGACCAAGTATTCCTGTTGTGATATTGCTGCATGGTGTAAGGATAATATTTAGTTTAGCTGATAAGACATGGCAGTGTGATCTACTGCGCTGAACATCTCCTGAAATCTGATTAGCAAGGCCTGACACTAGAGCCAGGCAACATTTATTGAATCAAGTGATTTTGGATGGTTAAAAATGGCCTTTCCCCTACATTAAAAACTCACAGCAATATCTTGTTTTGACCTTCTTTTCTTTTTCAGAAAAACACACCCCAAACAATAACAACAACAAAAAATACATCCAGTTTTCATTCATCCTCCCCCTCTTTTTTGGATACAGCAAGAAAGAAGTTTTCTCTGTGTGAAAAATTAAATGTATGGATGTTTGCACTGATACAGCTGAAAAATGTCACATTAACAAATAGCCCTTGTTTAAAAATTGTAGAATGAAAAGATTTGCTATTCTGTTCATGGAAAGATCACTATGTGGATAAATAATTCTATGTAACTGCTCCTAACTGCTGATCGCTTTTACAATATAACTGGCTCCCAGCAACAGGGAAGGGCTCATCCTCCCTTGAGCAACTTAGATGAAGGATAGTTTAGGATATGAGTTTTGCTCATGGGGATCTCCAGGCACATCTTCTCTGGGGTGGTCTCCTCCGAGTGTTCTGAACCAAGGCTTTGCTTTCAGGAAGGCTGCCATATTTTTTTTAGACTCAAAATGTCACTGCCACACTCTTCTGTGGGAGAGGGCTGGCGTGCCATGTCCTGGGACTGTGGTTACCATACCACAGGGCTGCACAGACCTGGACTCTCTCCTGGTCTCCTCCAAGTGCCTCTCTCTGCCCTCACTGCATTTAATGTTGTTTTTGTTTGTTTATTTTCCTAAAAATGTAGTCACAAAACAAGCCAGGCAAGGAGCAAATGCTGAAATGTTTTTTCAGATCCTGTAAGACCAAATGATTTGAACATGTTACAAAGGGAAGCTTGACAGCATCTGTGGAGGTTGTGGGACCTGCTGGGGAAATGCCACAGTTTTGCCTGTGTCCACCCCTAAGTGTAGGCTATGCACCACAGAGGAAATTGCCTCCTCTACCACACCTGGGCTCTGCTGTCTCAGTGCTAACTTGGTGCTTGAGTGAATGTGGGATGAGCAGGTTGGGGTCTGGAGCTACCCCTGATCAAGAACATAGATGCATCTTTCCCAGCTGTCAGCAGTATGCACAGATCTGGCCATCAACCCCAATTCCTCCAGCCTTTGGATCCAAGGTCTGTGTCTAAGTAGGAGCCAGCTGTGGTGGTTGAACACAAAGTCTTGCTTCCCTGAGCAGCAGAGACTTTGGGATCAGAGTCCCGCTCCTGCATCATGCTTCACCCAATCCTGAGCAGGGGGCTGGAGCCACCTGTGTCCAATTTAGGATCAGAATCATAGAATAGTTTGGATTGGAAGGGACCTTTAAAGGCCATCTAGTCCAACCCCCCTGCAGATGAGCAGGGACATCTTCAACTAGATCAGGTTGCTCGGAGCCCTGTCCAACCTGGCTTTGAATGTTTCCAGGGATGGGGCATCTACTACCTTTCTGGAAAATCTGTTCCAGTGTTTCACCACACTCACTGTAAAAAATTTATTCCATAAGGAACTCTAGTCTGAATCTACCTTCTTTTTGTTTAAAACCATCACCCCTTGTTCTATTGCTACAGGTCCTACTAAAATGCCTGTGCCCATCTTTTTTATAAATCCCCTTTAAGTACTGAAAAGCCACAATAATGCCTGCAGGGTACATGAGCTGTACACCAGTTTTGGTGATGCCTTGTGCCCTGCTGACCTTCCCCTGAGCACTGAAAGCCCCCTCTGTTTGGAGGAAGGGGGTTGCATCCAGTAGACCAAAGTGGGAGCAGAAACATTCCCTTTTCCTAGTTCCCCTTTTTCCCTCTCAGTCTGCAGGAAATTTCTCAGTTTGCAGGTTCAAGAGAAGAGAAGTTGATGGAAAAGAGTTATTAAGCAGAGAAAACCCACATCCACCTCAGGAAGTCCCTGAGCTGAGAAAGGCTGAGGATGGGGGAGATCCTGGAGGAAGTATCACCTCCTGCCTTAATTCTTATAACCTTCCTGTGGCATCTGTGCTTAGTTGCTGCTGGGTACTTAGGCTCGATGACCCTTTTTTCTGGCCCAGGTCAGCCACTCTCATGCTCATCATGGCTGCTGTTTCTGGTATCTCCAGCAGAAGAGCTCAGAGCTGAGCTCCTACAGGGTAGGTGGCAGGGATGATGGTGGGTGGTGTTCACCACCGGACCTGAAATGTCAGTTATTCACTTTCATTTACACCAAGTTCTTCAAAGACTGACCCTTGTGCACAGCACTTTGCACAGGATGGAGACCATCATTTTTGCTTTTGAGCAGGGATTGGAGACTTCTATACATTAACCCCTGTGGTTCCAGGGTCAAGCCCCTACTTCTGTATCTGTGAATATATATATAAGTATGCATATGCCTGTGTGTTTGTGAGTGCTATATACTAGACCAAAACTGTTTTTTCCCAAGCTCATTTACTGAACATTCTTAAGTAGGGAAAAGCTGGGACAAACTGTTAATAGGTTAAAAAATAAGAACTTTTTTTTTTTTTTTTTTTTTTTTTTTTTTGTGTGCAGCTCCAGAAGTGAAGCACAGTTAAAAGCACTGAACAAAAACCACTGAAAGACCAAGAGCAACAATAGAGTGTTTTCCTTCCTGTATGTTTGTTATAGTTCTTGCTGGCCATGCAAAAAAAAAGACAAAATAAAATCTGGCACATAGGTCATTATGCTCTTTGGGAATCAGAAATAGACTGAGTGGGCTTGGTAGGCAAACACACATTTCACAAGCTCCTTCTCATCACAAAGCCAATATTTGTTCAGGAGAGAATTCTTCCTTTGGGTAATTAATATTTTTTTGCTATTTATTACTCACTGGATGGAAGTTTTGGAATGCCTAAGGAAGGGGGGAAACCTGGCAGTGTTCCTCACAGTTATTGCATTGCTGTTGAGGCCTCCAACAAAAATCATAGCACTGAGCATACATTCTTTTCGTAAGCAAAATGGATCATCAGGCGATGGAATGGCTTCAAAGGAATGCGTGCATCATGCCTTTGACATTTTGCTACAGCTCGAGCAGGAGGGGGGGAAAAAAATAGCTGTGGATAGGCACTTTCCTTAGGTCATACATTTGTTCTTGCCCGTCTGCTGTGAAGGAAGATTTCCACTTGGCACCTGAGGGGCTGGAGCCTCAGCTATTCCTCTTCCAAGCCACATGTTCGAGAAAATCCAGAGAGTTTACATTAGAGAGGAACAGGAGGTGAAGGAAATTGTAAACTGGAGTGAGATGTTATAGGGCAGGTTAGATGCTGGTGGGTAGACTAACAAGAGTGGAATGTTATTGCTAAAATCTGGCTCCTTCCAAAAAACCCGTAACATTGTCAAAGCCTTGAGTTTCGTCTGCTAGTTTCAGACATTCCAACATATGCTTCTTATTTTGCTTTTAATACTTACAGTCCATCCAGAGACAATTCATGGCAACTGTGGCTATTGTAACACTATATAAAACACAGGGTTTGATGACAACTGATATGAAGTGTGATTGGAAAAAATAATGCCCCCTGGTAATGATAATATTTCCTGCTCAGATTGGTCTCACGATAATAGGTCTGCTCCAGTGGTGTTTTCAGAGTTATATACAGGACTCTGGTATTACATTACAGCTGCTGCCTAGTTATACATCCGTGTGAATAGTAGGGAATAAATGCACACTCAGAAATACCGGAATGTCTGAAAACAGGGACCAAACAGCAATAATTTCTTGTTTGACTCTTGGGGGATGGGTGAAGCATTATTCACTCGGACCCAACTGACCAGGGAAGCATCTTGCCACATTTCAATGAGAAAAAAGATGCAACCTCTGGAGCGTGCTCTCCAGCATCCCAAGGTCTGCAGCCCCCTACTCTGCCTCAGCAGCGAGCCTTGGCAAGCTCATGCTTGGCAGCTTGGCAGCCTGGCTCCAGAGGTCAGAAATAGCCCGGAGCAGGAAACTTTGCTTTCAAAGAGAAGGGTGGATGTGGATGAGAAGCAGAGCTGCTCTAGATGGAGGTAGAGAAAGGGGAGACAAAAACCTGTCCAGTGGATGGGGTTGCAGATGGTTCACTTCATCCTGTTCCAAGAGGAAACATGTCTGAATCCTTTGTTGTAACTCCACAAGCAGTCCAGCTTGCTGGCTCATGGGGTTTATTCTCACAGAGGAGCAGAGTCATGACTGGCTTGGGATACCAGTGTTAATATGAGCCTGTTTATCTTGGGTTCCCCCATCTTATCCCTCTTACTCCACAGCACTTAATTACAGCAGTGCCAGCAGAGCTAGGGACAGGCTCTGTTTTCTGCCCTCTGGCTTTTAGCATTTGAATTCTCACTTTTTCCAAAGGGTTCCAGGTTTCTGAGGTCAGTGGGTGTAAGGAGAGGAAGATGAGGGACCGGTTTTCTTGGCCAGAAGTTCATGAATATCTACGTTGGTGAAAAAATGTGTCAGAAAGGCTGGTGCTGCAGGGCTGGGACAGTGAGGATCCTGGTTCTGTCCACTGGCTTTCTGTGACCTGCAGCAAATTCCTTCTCAGATTAAAGGCCTAAATCAATGGATGTCAGATAAGGGCACGTCCACACTATTTCTGTGTCTGAATCCAGGCCTACATGGCAGTGAGGTCTGCTGCAAGACTGCGCTCTCGGTGCATCTGCAGGTTGGGCATCCAAGCTCAATATGCGGCTCGTGGAAGCCTTGGGCAGCGTGGAACTTTCAAAACTGATTCCTGCTGTTGAAGGTGACCATGACAGCCCTCAGGAGACAGCTGCAGCTGGAAAAGTTCTTCAGAAAATATGTGAGCAAAGGAGAAATTCTTGAAGGAGGAAAAAAAAGTCAAAGGGACGTTTCTTAGGAGCCTGGGGGAGGTATTTTGGCTCCTTCAACCTCATTTCTGCCCCACACAGCAAACTAGGGAGCAAATGAGGGTAAAACACCACTTTCAAGGCTGGTGGAAATCCTGGAACCTATGAGACTGTGCTGTAGGATTTCACCTCCAGAAAGTAAGGATGCCTAAAAGACTCCAGTGCCAGGGAAATGTGCTACCAAGAACAAGGAAATATAAGATGTTGGTACAAGCAGAGTCCCCCAGAAATTCAGAGCCTTGGACTCAGTGGCCCAGCACCACATATCTGGAAATTATCTAAACAGAGGGACATAAGACAAAGTTAGCAAACAAGATCTGATCTCGCGCAGAGAGGGAGGGAACTGAGTCACCCAGATACTCACTAACATCAAGGGGAAACTTCAAAGAGGCCAAAGAAATTCAGGATCAAGAACTCCAAGGAAATATCTTCAAAGGCTGAGCAATGTGGCCGTGGGGCTGGTAAGAGTGCTAGTGTCCACCCTCTCCAGCACAACGGCGGAAGGGGAAATTATGCAATTCTCAAAAGTCTGCAAACGTGAGTACAGACACACGGAAACTGGGTATTATTCAAGATGACTGGTGTCACAAATCAGCTGAGGACCTCACAGCTCTCATGAGGGAGCACACAGGACTTTTTCTTGCCAAATCCCAATAGCCTGGCATGAGTCTTCAGCTCTGTGTCACAGATATTGGTAGTGAAAATTCCAACTGAGTTTTTATTCTTCCCAAACTGTCTTTCACAACTGTTTCCCTGCTCTGCAAATTGTTTTGAGCCTCTCCTGTGGAAGGACCCTTGGTTCCTGTCTCAGTGATGCCAGGCAGGGACAGCGAACGTTGGGGGGCATTGAGGGAGGTGACCTACACATGGGTTCCTCCTAATTTATTTCACATCCCTCTCCAGAGCAGCATGTTGCAGAGTTGATTACCACACTGTGACTGCCTTTGGTTTTGTCCTCAGAAGTTTCATTTAGCCTGGAGTGGAAGATGTTTAGTGTGAAGGGATGCACTTTGCTCTAGGTTTGTTGGCCAGTGTCATGGAAACCCATTTTCCTGTTGAGGGTCCCAATCCTATTGCAAGCCACAGCATTTTGATAGGCTTTGGGGACAGCTCTACAGCTACCTGACCTTCCTCAGGGTACACATGTACTGTGCTAGCAAAATAACTGGGATGAAGCCTCTGGAGGAGGTGGCTCTGGAGCTGCTTGTCCAAGCAGGGCCCAAGGGAAGATTTGCCTGGCACCAAAGGCAAAGAGGAGATTTGCCACTAGCAGAGATGCCAGGGAACAGCCTACAGCAAGGTGAAGCACAACCAGCTATATTCCTGGAGTCAAGCACATGAGTGACCCCTCCAGCTCAGAGAGAGCAGGAAGAGGGGCTCAAGACTCCCTAGCATCAGTGACAGCCAGCTGTGGTGTGACTTGAGAGTATCCAGGGCTCAATGCTGATAGAAAACCCCCAGGGCAGGTTTTACCTTCACTAAAGCTCCGATGGCTCAAAGGATGGAGATGCTGGGGAGAGGCCGGGAGTATTGACAAGGTTAGCACAGTTTTGCATGCTGTCCAAGGAGCACACACCTCCCACTAACACTGCTTGCTGCTCGATCCAGCACATCCTGCTGTGCAGCCCCGAAGCCACAGTTCCATCCCCTGGGTACCATGGCTAGCTTCTTCCAGCTGGCATGGGGAACCACAGAATTGGCGGAGAAATGTGCTAGCAAACACCACAAGAGCTCTCTGGGGGCTACTGCTTGCCAGGCCCTGCTGCAGCCCGCACTAACTTGCCCTGGTTGCCATGCTCCCCTAGACAGCTAGCACAGGTAGGCAACTCGCCCAGATCAGCCCTTCCCTGGGCTGGGCAGACACCAGCACCCAGCTGTGTGGGTTAGCTGTCTACCTGTGATAAAAATCACAGAAAAGAGCCAGCTTTTTTGGTAATGGCTGTGTTGTTTTCTTCTATATCTATCACCCTCTCCTGCTGCTGTGAGGGAAAAAAAAAAAAATCCCAATTAAAAATCCCAATTAGAGGCACAGCAAGGATGGTTCACCCAGCAGCAAGCAGAAAATATTCCCATGGCCCTGGAACCAAGAAACCACTAGAGGCCAGATTATGGTTTTAGTTATACTGGCAGAAACTTGGAAGAAATCTGCTTAAATAGCTTGGGTTTGCTGTGGTGTGAGATCACAGTACCATGCTTTGCTGCTTTCAGCCTGCCGGGTGCTGTCTTCACCCTTGCTCTGATTCACGGATGTAAGTTTGGCTTTCTGGATGTGAATGCAGATGGTTACTGCCAGCCAGGAAACCAGATCATTTGCCATCAGCAGCAACAGGCTGCCAATGCCATGACTTGGCTTTTAGCCAATATGTGATTTTTTTTTTTTCTTGATGGCAAAAAGGTCTCTAATTATTCAGAGTGTGTGATTTTGGTGTGTTCCAGGCACAGACCTCATTGTGCATCCATTTCTCAGTCTGATTTCTATTTGGGATCAAGTGCAAGAAGCGTAAGCGAGCTTGGTCTCCTGCTTTCTCTTGGCCAGAAGATACCCAGACAGGAGGCATGTACACAACAGTGCTCTGAAACTGCTTCTCAGAAAGAATGGGCTGACTTCTCTGACCATGTATTGGGCAGGTTCAAAAAATTCAAAGCAGACTCATCCCTAATTGCTGGAGAGGTGCAGGGAACCTGACACCCATCTTGAGTCAAGCTCATGGCTCTGTCCCAGGACAATGTGGAAAGGAAATGTCCTATAATTGATTAAGACAAGGGCTGAAGTTGGCTGGTACAACCATGGGGACCATTTAGAGATCCTGCCAGAAGCAGTGTGGTGGCAAAAAGGTTAGCCTGAGAGAAGCAGTCTATGTTGGGTGTGAAGACCAAGGAGACCACATCTCACATCCCTGCTCCTCAAGTAGTTCTTAAGTAGGTCTCTTCAGCTCCAAGCATCTGGGGACACTTGCTCCCAGAACTGGGGGCACTTGCAGAAAGAAGGCTACTAGATGCATTTGGGAAAATGTGCATAGTGTGAGTCCATGGGAGCATGGGTTTTTTTATGGGCGATACTTAAAAAACTCTTTGCAGAAAGAACGTCACCAATTCTGAGGCCTTTGGCTAAAACTTTGTGTCTCTCCAGGCCTCATACAACCTCCTTTCTTGCCCTGGCAGAGAAGACTGAAGCTGCTTTTGGCTGTTGCTACCTTTCCACACCCAGGACCCTGCCTTTGAGGGGGGGTGCCAAGCAGAAGCTGTCATCAGCCCAGTCTGGAGGGAGCCTCCACTTTGTGGGAACTTTGCAGCTGAATCATCTCTTCACACCAAAGAGACGGGTTTACAGCCGGCGCAACCATCTCCATCTTAATCCCTTCCCCATTAGGTGGTTTGGGAGCAGAAAGGAGGAAAACGGGCTTTGCCAAAAGAAGGAGAGACCCTGGCTTCAGTAGGCAACAGAGGAAGAAAGAGAACGTAACACTGTTTAGACATGATGATGCTTATTGACTGTAGAAACCATAACAGAACCATGAAAAGAATTATGTCCATGCCATGAAGATGAAGAAATGAGAAGATTGGGACAGGGAATACACCCTGCACCCTGAAGCACATTTCATTCAAAAAGACTGTTCAAATCTTTCTGAGGAAATAGCTAATTCAGTGCATTTTCAATGCACTAAATGGGATGCTTCTAGGTTGGGCAGCGTCTGCTTGTTTTACTGTGAGTCACATCCCATCCATGCAACACTAAATCCAGCAAATACTAGCAGCACAAAATGGCAATGTGCCGATAGACAGAGGACCTTAATCAAAATAATTTTGCCTGACTTTACATGGATAGTTCATGTCTGAAACTGTTATGCAATTCTGAACATTGCCTGTATGTATGTGACTTATTATTAATTTATCCTTTGGGATTGCATCCTGCCAGGCCAAAGTATATTTATAAAACAGTTATGTAGGAGTACTGAGACAGTGTGTGCCAATGTCAGATGAAAGTGTGTCGCAGCGGTGATTTAAATGACAAGGCTCTGTGCTGATGATTTGGCCCGATGTCTTCACAGCAGAGGCTGAAGGACTCTCAGCCACAGACTTCCATATTAAACCTGTAACTTCTGGTGGAAGATTTCTATTCCTTCTCACAAGCTCCTCTGGGCCTAACACACTGTAAATTAAGTTGCTTTATATAAGAACTAGAACAAAAACCCTGGAAACACCTTCTGTCTTCATTCATACTTGAATTTGTGGCCTGGGCCCATCTCCAGATGTATTGTAAAGCGGTTTTTATTTTTCTCTGTTAAGGTGTAGACGGAGTCAGAAATCAGGAGACAATGTCCAATGTGTTGTGTTTCATGTTCACATTCAACAGATCCTTTGAGGTCCAGGTACTGATATGCAGAAATGTGGTAAGAGTGGGACACAGCACTGATGCCCTCTGTTTTTTAAAGGAGTATTGTACAAGTTTTGTTGTATGATGGGCACATTGGCTCACAGGGTAAGAGAAGGAAACCATATCCCTGAGGGCTGAAGGAGACCCTGGGAAGATCTGCCCTAAGCCCCATCAGATGGTGGGAAGGCTGGAGCAATGAGCCACTGCTGCTGCTGCTTGTGCTCTGAGCCCAAGTGTTTATGACTAACTAGGCAGCACGAAACATAGAGAACAAAGATCAGATCCGACCAAAGATACCAAAACCACTTGTCTCTGCTGCTTTGCAAACTGAAGGGCAGCAGGCATGTGGGTGTGAGGAGACAGCATAGGTCCCCCCCTACTTCAGATTCAGCCATTTTGTCACCCAAAAAACCACACATCAGCACTGATGATCTGGATAGAGGGGACTGCATCCATCCCAGTGCATGGTTTCATGCGTTCATGTCATTTCAACCATTTCCATGGTGTTTTCTTGTGCAGCTGCTGAGAGTAGCCAGGTCAGCCTGTTTGCACATGGAAATAACCCCTGGCCAGCAGGAAGACAAGCAAACAGGGTGAGAAGTGAGTTAAAAACACTGTCAGGTCAAGCAGGGCACAGCTTGTCTTCCTCTAAATCTGATTTGGGCTGCAAGGCAGGATACCAGACAACAAGGGAGTTTTGTGGTTTTTTTCCATGAAGGTGCCTGGACACCAAAGGACTGAGAGTCACGTGCCAGTGGTGGTTAGAAAAAAGTAAAATCCATAAATCCTTACCTGTTGGGAGAGACCTCAGCTCAAGGATAGTGATGCTCTTGCAAATAATAAATCCTTCAACCCTATTCTGTAGCATTTATAAGGAAAATTGGGTGCAAGGTTATAAAAGACATGGTCTCTCGGAAAAGCCAGTACCAGAACTAGGGACTCTAACATCAAAGTGTTTTTCAAAAGAAGGGTTTAGGTGGAGGAAGTGTGGAGGACACCACTGATAAAACGATTTTGGCCATAGCTTCATGAGGGCTTTTACCCCACAGATGGGATTTCCCTCTGTTCCACATGTGCCTCTGGGAAAAAAACACATCAAAAAAAGGGTTATTCCTGCTCTGTCTAAGTGCAAGAATGAGGCTGAGCAGGTCGACTGGCAGCTGACCTTTTAAAAATAATAGCCCTTTGCCCCGTCATCTCATCTTTTTTCAGGTTTCCACATAGGCTTCTCTGAGCAAAGAGGCAGATTGGTTTCACGTGCCTCACAGAAAGGGAGGAGAAAACGGAAATTTGTGCTCCGGTATCTGTGTCCCTCCAGTAAGAAATTGAAGCACTCTGAAATGCTCTGGGATGTAGGAGCACAGATGCTTGGACTATCACATACCAGCTATAAAGGAACATTTCCTTCTTTCAATTGCTCTGTTTTTTGAGAACACTGAACACAGTTGGTTTTAGGACACAGAGGGGTTTAGATCAAGCAGGAAGATTTACGCTGGAGCAGGAATAATATTTGGATGTGTTGTATCAGTTTGCGAAGGGCACATCACCCTGCATCTCTGCATCCTCCCATTACACAGAAAATCTCAGAGGCTTGAAGAGAGAGGCTGGGCCTTGAGGAAGAAAAGAGGGGGGAA
This sequence comes from Athene noctua, assembly GCF_965140245.1. Lineage (NCBI taxonomy): Eukaryota > Metazoa > Chordata > Aves > Strigiformes > Strigidae > Athene > Athene noctua. The sequence goes on along the minus strand of NC_134038.1, from coordinate 108,829,932 downwards.
AACAGCATTAGATGGTTGCTGGGTTTTATGCTATTTAATTTCTCAGGAGAAATTTACAATGTGATCATTAAATCCTCAAGAGACAAACCTGAACAGTGTTTTCTTCCTTCTGGGCAAAAATCTTGGAACTCTTAAAAAGACATCGTATTTCACAGCTCAGCAATCCAGCAGCATTTAAAGAACTGGAGAAAGAAAAGGAATTTTTAAACAAGAAGTCTTTTTTTAAATTTATTTTTAAAGACTCTACACTGTCAGAATTCTTTTCAGGAAAAATAAATTTTAACATCTGGTAATTAATAGCTTATGAGCTGAAGAATAGCTGTCTACAGAGGCAGTTCACACGATTGCAGTGTTTGCCTTGCCCCTTATCTCTGAAGATCACTGCTCTCTCACTAAAGCAAAAGCTCTCCGGATATGACATTTAACTGCATTTCTGCTGTTGTGCTTCAGGAAGACAAACAGTAGGATCAATATAAAAGTTGTCACAATACTCAGGTTTTTTGTCTCAGTTTTTTCTCCATCTAGGACTGGTACAGCTTCATGGCTGCATTAAGCTCCGCCACTGCATCTTGGTGCAACCAAGGTGTTGCAGCATCTTATCACTTGGACGATTCCCCATCTTGGTGGCATCTGAGTTTCTCAGATGTCAACAGCATTTACCCTCACAAGCTGTTCCTGAGGCAGGGAAGGGTTTTTTTGCCCTTGTTTTATGGAGGAGAACTGCAGCAGAGGCATGAAGTGACTTGCAGAAGGTCACAGAGACAAAGTGGGTATCTGCCAACATGCTTGAAACTATAACCACAAAACTTTCCACTTTACCCTGATAATGCTGCTGAGGAACAGAACTAAAACACAAAAGCCTGGTATATACCTCAGTACAGATGTAACCCACACCATTACAGTTTCAAGGATGGCATAAAAATGTCCAGATCAAATTATAATAATTTTGTGGACCTTCAAGAGATGCAAAATCAGAACCTTTGCATTTCTGAAACGCCCAGATCCAGTTTTATTTCCATTTCTAGCAGGTAGCAACCACAGTTCCTTAATACAAGAAATATCTGTCCCTTGTTACTCTCAAAGCAACTCCATGTTACTCCTCAGGAGACTGGGCCTCCCTTAAGAAGAGGCTATAAGAGGAGAACACAGGATGCTCAGACTAAGGACTGCGGCACTTAGCTCTACAAAATTTGGCAGTCTTGCAGTTTGTGAGGAAAATCTTGCCTGGTAGCTGTCACACATCTTTAGAGAACTGGGCTCCCTTCCTTGCATTTCTGTGGACTTCCTGTGTGATAGCCTGAAAAACTATATATTCCCGTGGCTTAAAGATATTTAAGTGCTTAACTCCACTTGAAATCCACACCACATCTCCACATCGCTAAATGACAGCACCAGCCTCCAGATGCAGTGTGGATCCACACACATGAGGATGATGAAGCATTAGGTACAGTGAAAATAAAGGTAATGGTTTTCATCCTTTCGTCCCTTATGATTTTGAGGTCGAAATAAAAAAAGAGTCTTAATGAGTTTAAAGCTTACATCAAATTGCAAAGAACCACAGGGTTTTGCAAAAGCATTCATGCCACCTGTACAGCCAGAAGGGTACTTTTCATCTGGCGTGGGTGAAGATTATACAAAAGGTGAACACCTTTCTCACACATCAGTGATGCCATACGTAGGCGCCTGTACAAGATGTGACTGGATGTAGCTATTTAAATCTGGCTTTCTCCCCGTGCAAATGGCTCTCCCACTCTTCCCCTGAGCTGCTCTGTGATGGACCTGCTGTAAGCAGAGGGACGAGGCACCTCATAGCTCCCACACTCACTGCTGGCTTGCTCACCCTTGCAGTGTGGCTCCTGGTCATTTCTGCAAGGCAATTTCCTTTTGGTGACACTCAACACATTTGGGCTCTCCCTGCTGTGTGAAAAGTGGGTTGACACTTCATGCCATGGAGACAAAGTTAAATTGCTGTGGTTTTCCAGGATGAGGCAAATATAGAGTGATACCTGCCCAGCTGGGACCAAGGCTGCTCAGGCTGTCTTCTCTGAGCTTCTGGCTGCAGTGCAGTTTTTGGCTGGGAAGAAATTTATTCCAAGGAGGTGGGGGAACCAAAGTGGAATTAATGTTAAATCCACCCAAGGCTGAGTGGCATGCAGACAGCTTGCATTCCTTGCAACCCCATGCTCTATGGTTGGGCTAGCCTATCAGAGCAACCAGAATGCCTTATATTGTCCTACTTAACCTCAAGACAGAGGATCAAAATACTACCCTGTCACCCCACCTAGAAAATGAAAGAGGATTTGAAGATAAAGAGCCGATGTGTTTTCTCGTCATGCACTGCCCGAGTGGCACATGCCATGCCCAGGTGACATCCTGTAATTTTCAAGTAAGGACTGTCTCAGTCCTCAAAAATGCAGCCAGGAAACTAATTTAAAATTTTCTGTGATCCTCCGTGTTTTGAAGGGCAGATAACCTCAGGTCAATCTCCTGGTTAACACAAGAGAGCAGAAAAGAGTGTTCTTCACCTGGACCTTGGCACTGTCAAGTATTTTGAGTGCCTTATGTTGTTGAGGGAGGAAAACGCTATTATCTCACTCTCCATGTCATGCTCCAGTGACAGCACACTAAATTTTGAGTAGCTGTAGTTCAAAGAAGATAGATTTACGTGGCAGAGGGATCTGGACTTTCTGATCAGCCAAAATAACTAGTCAAACTCACATGTACTTAACACCAGAGTCCTCAGGGAAATCAGTGGGAGTTTTCCTGTAGACTTGCATTGCGGTGGCTTAAACAAAGCAAGTGAAGGGTTTCTTAGTCAGACACTGAAAGAAAGAAGTCTCCTCTCAGCAATTAAAATATAGAATTCTACTTGAAAGTGATTAATATTTCTAGCTTCTACTTATGGCCAAGCCACATATCACCAGCCCTACCAAATATGAACTTAAATACACAACACTCTCCGGAGTTACTTGTCAGTTAATAATTTATGTATTCTGGCAACAGATCAGTGCAACTAGAAACTAGTTTAGTAACTTACCTTCGGGGTTGTCTGTCTATAAACACTGCAGATTCCTAAGTTAAACAGAACCCAATTGTTTTCCCGTGTAATAGAGGCCAGGGCCTGATTTATATAGTTAATTTAAATAGTAATCTTAAAGAGTTGGGAAAAAAAACCAACTTGTATCATTAAGGGTTATGAAAGACGGAGAAACTGTTTACTACTGGGTTCAGAAATATGTGATATAAATGAAGATAAAATGCAAGTATCAAGACAAAAGTAAAAAAAATGATACGAGTATGTGTTGTCTGTGCTTACATAAGAGCACGTTAGTTCTGACTGATTTTTCCTGAGGTTACCCTGCACCCACAGTACTGTCTAATACTGGGATTTGTATGCAAATGTACAACCCAAATTCTTGCCTTTTTAATGCTGGGCCGAGTCCAGTGTCAGAAAGCAAGCAGGACTCATCTTGCTTTAGCTAGACCAGGAGTTTAAGCAAAATAAGTGTGTCTAGGCTTTCCCCTTAACCATGTCTGGAGAAGAGAGGGGACAGCAGCCATTGTGGATGGCTCGTGCACTGAAACACGGCTCGCATTTGAAAGTGCCTTGCAGTGACTAATTAGCAGGCATCTGTTACAACTTGTTGAGCCTTATCTTCATTTTCATACACGCTATTTTGGAATGAAGTTTTATTTAGGCTCCAGCTCCTAAACATTGCTCAAGAGTCACATTACAGGATTAGCCTTCCTGACAAAGGGGAGGGAATGCTTTGTGGTTAGCAGCACAGGGTAGGAATCAGAAGGCTTGTCCCTGTCCTGGCTGCTGCCTTGTCACCTGCTCTGAAGCTGCTTACTTTACTCACACAGCTAAGCCTGCACAGATAGGAAGGCTTAGTTAACGTCTGTGGAGCATGCAGAAATCCTCTTTAAAAAGCTGACATGTAAATAATGATTTAATAGTTCTCAGATGCTGCTGAATTACCCTTCTGCAAATATCTGCTCCTGCAGACTGAGCTGCATGGTGTCCCCCTGGCTGCAGACACTCATTCTCAGGGGCAAAGCCTTAAAAGACTTACCTCTGCCCCATCAGGGCTTCATCTTGGCTAGAGTCAAGGCAACCAGGGCAGAGACCTCTCGATGTAAAAACCACAGCCCATTGAAGCTAAAAGTCTCTAGATGGGATAATAAAAGATACTCTCTTTGTGGATCAGTGTGGAGGATTACAGATGCTCACCCACATTGTGTAATCTTATCTCCGGGTGTTGCTCATGTGAATTCTGAATTCTTTGGCTGCATGTGCGCATGTACCAAGGGGAACTTCCAGATCCCATGAACTGACTCATCTGAACCCTTCTTTTTTTGTCTTTTTCAAAGGAAAACCAGTGAAGCCTCTTCAGAGGCAGATGTGTGAAAGATTGGAGATACAGAACTGCATGCAAAGCTGTCTGCATGGGAAGTTATACCGCAGCAACGCAAGGTGTGAACACAAAGCCCCTGAATAGTAAGGCTTCCTTATATTTTGAGACCAAATAATGGAAATTATTATTCTGATAGGGTATGGGTTGGAAAAAACCCCAGGCTAAACTGGGTAGCAATACAAGCCATCTTGGAAGGGGAAGGCAGAGCCCATACCTTAGCCTCTGCTGTGAGAGACCCTATAGATCTGCACATTATCTCTGCCTCTGTGGGCACTTTAGTTATGAGTCGTCTGCACAAACGCATATATTGGCATCTGAGACACCCTTACAGTCAATGGAGAGGAATAGTCACTTTGAGATGCAGTTGCTCTATTTTAGGCATTTGTTGTAGGAGGAGATGAATTGCACTGGTCTGGACCTTGGTGGGTTGGTCTTTAATAACTAGTGGAGTAAGGGTGACTAGGTTGAATGATGCTGCCTGGCTACAGCCATCTAAAGAAAGCATTAGGACATCAGTCAATTTCTCTGTAATCATAGTCACTTCCTTACAGTTCAATTTAAACTGTCTTCAAAGAGAAATCAACCAAAAAGGAGAAAAAAAAAAAAAAAAAAAAAAAAAAAAGACTCATTTCAGAGACACTAAAATACGTGGGAGTGTGAACATATGTGTGTGTCCACATGGGGAACTACTCTGGAGTCTCTGAAATTCTTTAAATACACATTGAAAACGATGCCAGGTTCACCTCCCCTCCTGCACATGCTCTTCCATATGCGTAGGCTGCACACTTCTGGTTTACCAGTTTTAATGGAGGTGATTGGATTGGAGAAAGTTGATGATGAACTCTAGGCCCCTATAATGGATAACAAAAGCAATCTCACTCATTTATATTCATTTATTACGTGGCATTTGGCCTGACTGAGGAGTGCAATCTGCTCTCAGTTGACACCCACTAAACCATATACTATTTTAAAAAACAACTTTCAATTATTTTTTTAAAAAAAATCTTATTCTTTTATAGAGAGAATCCCTCAGCATCTGTAATAGAGCTGAGTAAGAAGATAACCTACCAGTGTCTAAACCCTCTAATCTTATTTCCCTGGAAGAGATGAAGGGTCAGATCCTGCTTGCAGTTACACTGATGTCAATCTGAAATGACTCCATATGAGGTACCACAGATGAAAACTGAGTATGACTAGAGTACAATTTAGACCATAAATGTTTCACAATACATTCTATTAGCATGAATTACACGAATGCATTAAAAGAAACATAAAGCTTTCAGATTCTGAGAATAAGATAAAAATTCATCTCCTCTGCTGCCTTTCCCGGAGTGGTTTTGTACTGCTCCTTGCAGAGGTGAAAAGTGGGTGTTGTGAATTTGCTTACATTTCCCACTGCCCCTGCTTGTTTCCAGGGTAGGTCAGCTCATGTGGTTTTCACCTTGCACATCGTGATCCGCAGCATGACAGATGTGACAGCAGATGTGTGCTGAGGCCAACTTCTCCTTCAGGCCTGTTAGTGGAAATTCTCATTGCTTTTCCCTCAAGAAAAAAACCCCAAACTACTAAATATGTATTGTCAAGAAAGTCTGAGGGAGAAAGAATGGCCCTGAAAAGCCCAATACTGTGATGCAGTCACAGAAAAGGAAAGTTAGAGGACACAGACGGAGTGAGGGAGGGAAAATTTGTGGTTCAAATCTGCAGAAATACCCCCACATTAGCTGTGAGTTTAAGAGTTCATGGTTGTATCCCTCATTTGCCACTGACTTCTGACAAGAAGAGAAGTTGTTTAGGGCTCAGTCTGGTAAAGGAACCACCACATTTCAACATAAGACATTGTGGCACCTAATCTTTCAAGACTGGTACTACAGAAGAGACCCCAAAACCCCTGTTAGGAAGGAAGCTTCCCCAGATGTGCAGGTAGCTCTGGCAGAAGGGGCAAAGAGCTGCGATCTTTTTTCTCCCTTGCACCTAATTACATGTAATTTCTTTAACGTGCAACATCCCCAGTTTCAAAAGCTGGGTGACCAGGGCCCCCACCCCCTCCCCCCACCCCCCCACCTCCCCACTCCCTCCATGCTGTTAAGGGACATTTGGGGGATGGTGTGAGTTAAGGTTGTCCTCAGGCTGCAGAGGACATCAGACACCAGCTTCCCATCCCCTGGGATTTCCAGCTTTATGCCAGGAGAAGATTTAAGACAAAAGGGGTATTCAGTGCCCCATTTTGCAGGCAGGCTGAGGTGCAGGGAGCACTGAGTGGGTAGGATGCCTCTGGGACATTAGTCAGAGGAAAGGCTCATTTCTGGATGTTAACAGAGCTTGGTGGTGTGACCTCAGCATGACCTATGCACCATGCCACTTCCAGCTGACTGTGTCCAGGAGAAACTTTGGGTCCCTGAAGATACTGCAAATCTAAAAGCAAGGTGCTCACAGCACCTTCTGGCTTGGGTTTTTGCTAAATGGAGTCTTCAGGGTCTCCGTGTTGAATTCAAATGATTTTTGTTTTTACATGGCCCTTAGTCTCTTTGATGTTTAGTTCCCAGTAGTTAAATGGGGATGTTAATATTCAGCCCTTTGCCTTAATTTTTTTTAGACAGGATCCACCTCTGCTCTTTATTGGACCTGCATTTATAAATGCAAAATAATTATACCCAAAATAGTCTTGCAGATTAATACATCATGAACCATGCAGACTGCAGGACTTTTTGAAAACTAATCATTGTTTTATGCAGTAGATTTTCTAAATAATGTGACCTAATAAAGCTTCAGAGAAATACCAGGACACAACCCTTTCATGTCCTGCTTGTGATACTAGGAAGCAGCTTGAGTCATTCTACTCCTGAATCAAATCCCTTGCAGCTGCCCAGCTGGGTGACCATGCACAGATCCTACCAGTATTAGGAAAAATCCAGTTTAATGACCATGTTTTGCTGACTCAGAAAACTGAAGAAGCAGAACAATGGCATTTGTCATTCCTTGGGAAAATAATTGATAGAAAGAGAAAAAAATCTGTTCTAAAGATAGTGAATTTTAGTCTTTCCCACTCTTTTTTTTTTTTTTCCCCTGGAAGATCTGAACAAGCAACGAAGATCATAAGGAGTGGGTTAATCAAATTGTGTGCCTGGACATTGATGTTGCTTTGACTGAGCAATGTGTCTGTCCTAATCAAAGAAAACTTTTCCAGGGGGTAGAAATGTACTTCAGTCCTTGTATGTTTGAGTTGGTCACTTACTGAACATGGGAAGTTGTGGCTTTGCTTTTCCCTTCAGTGAGGATAAAGATACACATATCACACATTTGGCATTTCATTTCTCCATCAGTGGGGAGGGAAATTTTTCACCAGGCAGCTGTCTCTTTTTCTTCTTTTTTTTTTTTTTCCCTTTTTGTTTGAAAGGAGCATTTGATACTGATTGAAGATATTAGAATGACATCTTTTTTAGAGGATGAGGGAGTGCCTTGGGAAGCTACCAGGTGAGTTTCTCCCCACATATGTAGCTCCAGCTTTGACAGGACCCCCAGCAATTCAGCAACCTCTGAAACCAGAGTGAGTATCCCAGGTTCATGATCCACAAGAGTTTCTTGGAATCAGTAGGACTCATAAAAAAGAGACATACTCACTGCTGTGTACAGCTACCAACTGTCTGAGCTAAGAGATCTCTGTTCACAAGGACATCCCAACTGCAACACACCGAGTGTTGGTGCAGACAGTGGAGGGGGAAGGATCTGGCTTCATCCTTGACATCAGGGAGAAACCTTATCTGGCTCCATCCTCACCATCACAAATAAACCCTTCTGGAAGGCCATGGTCTCCTGGTTTATCATGAGAATAAGTAGGAGGAAAGTGTTTCCTTTTAGAAGATGCTAAGAAAAAACTACCTACCTAAACTATCCCCAAAAAAACCAACCCCAAATTTAAGGGTCTTTTCTTCTTTTTGGTCTTTCCTGACTTTATTGCTCCTGAAGGTTTGGATGGCATTCTTGTCACAGCGGTCACACCAGACCCGAAGGAGATGGTGGTGAGGCCAACCACTGTGCTTTGCTGGGCCCTTTCTGTCAGAGGATACATCTGTTAAAACCGGCTGTGGCAGTGGCTTATGAGTGATGGAGAGCTGGACTCAGACTCCAATTCAGCTCATTAAAAGCACCCTGGGGGCTGCCATGGTTATTTGCCCCCTGTAGTGCTGGCATTTTTAAGGCCAGGTCAAAACTCATTGCTCCAGGCTCTGTGCTAACGGCCCACTCTATACCCTTTATCAAAGGACACGTATTTAGCCTGTCCCTCATCTTTATCCACCATGTCGAAGGCAGAGACCTGTGTCTGAGCAGACTCCCATCCTTCCACTTCTCTCCTCTGAACAAATGTGGTCAGCGTGAAACAAAGCCCAAAGCAGCAGCACGTTCCCCTGTGAGCAGACGGAAAGTTTCAAAGGCACAAAGGGTATTTAGGCACCGACTTCAAAGTCAATAAGTTGGATGCTGAAAAAAAATCTCCCCTGTAGCCTTTATGTCATGCCACTTAATAAGTAATTAAAAGCTCAAAAATCATGAGTCTGCTGCTTTCATTACTTCCTAAAGCACACTCGATACATCATCGCTCTATGAAATGCTTCACATGTACCGCATCCTACTTTAAATATGCCAAACAGTGAAGTGCTTAGCATTACAAAGGCAAAGACATCAAGGAAGCTTTGATAAAATCTGCTGAGCAGACAAACATCTCTTTGGTTGGCACTAGCCAGGCTAGGTTTTTATTCCACAATGATTAAAAACATTTCAAGTGAAGGCAGCTAGGCTTGTATTTTAGACACAAGACCATTAGGTGACAAAGAGTGAAACCTTTCATTACCGGGATGCTGGCTAAAGGGGATTAACCCATTCAGCATTTGCAGGATGTTGCTGGTATAAGACAAAGGATTCTCAGAGATGACACTTTTCTGGGAAAGAGAACTAAAAAAGGGATGATGGCTTTGCTGTGTTGTGGCAGAGAGGGTGGGAGAGGAGATTGACGAGGAGATGCTCTGTTTCCCACTACCACAATGATGTGAGGTATCTGATATACGTTTGCTGGGTAGAGCACAGCTTTTCTGAAACAGTGAGGCTGACATCTGTGGTGTTGCAAAAAGCTGCCTGCAGAATAGGCAGGGCTTTATTTTTCCCTCTCAGGCTCTGTTTGTGGTAGAGCACGTCTGGCTGTAAGCTCTGGATAGTACTCAACATGGTGAAACCCCAACAGTGACAGGGTGTGTTCCTGAGATATAAATAGTCATTTAAGATGAGCTAAATTTACTCAGTGAATCATTTATTTGCTAAAAATGTGGTTCCAGGGTGGCCACAGTTATTTGACAAATATGCATATTCTCAAATGCTTTTGGATTAAATGAAAAAAAATGGAAATGTTGAAGCACTTCATTTCAACATTTCCAGAAACATACACACACACACACACATCTCAAACTGTGTTAATGTTTTGAGTCTGAGGAACCATTCACAAAATGGAGGAGAAGGCAATAACATTGCTACCCAGCTACCCCCACAGTCCAGTGTTTCCAGCATCTGATTGGGAAATCTCGTGTCCAAGGTGAGTGCTCCCTACTGCGATAATTATGGAGTACTCTGACCTGGGTGCCTCTTGTTTTCTCCAGTTGAAATTACTTCACTTTGGAAGAATAATTAAATACCTACCAGACAAGAGCAAGGGTGACAATAATTTTGTGGTTAAAGAACTCTTCTGGGATATGGGAAGTCTCTCAACAGCTGCATCAATGAATAGTTGTTTCTATAGAGTGAAACAACTCCAGAAGAAAAGGATGAGGGAGGCTGCAGATTACTCTGTAGCCTGGTGGCTGGAGACATAGGAGATAATGACAGTGTAAGAGCTTGAAGCTGGTCTTGCACAGAGCAGGTAATTGTTTTGCTAAGTGGGATGCAGTTGTGTGAGCTCTTTCATGCAGGTTACAAAAATGTGATAATTTGGTTCTTTCACTTCATCCTAGAATCAGCACATGTTTAAAACCTCAGAAAGTCATTTAGGATGGGGAAAATCCTTCCCACCTACTTGGAGGTCCCTCATTCAATTCCCATTGCTACCCAGTAGGCCAACTGGTGTACTTCTACATCGGAGGGTGGTTGCACCAAGAAAACAGGCATAACTTTTTATACCGTGGTTGTGATAAGCAGTTATCATTGTGATAAGCATTATCAAAACCCAACTTCACCAGCTCTTCCCATTCTTCTAAGGAAGCTGTGGGAAAGCTCAGCGTGCTCAACTAAGCCAGTCTGCTGAGAAGCTGTAACTATGTCTGTCAAAGCAAACAGAAAAGAATAATTCAGATCTCATTGTCTGGATTTACAACAGAAAAATATAAAACAAGAAATCCCATGTACGATATTGTTCCTTGCAGTGTTGCATGGGGGGGGGGGGGGGGGGTGTATATTCAGAGTAGGTTTCAGTCTTCCCAGAAGAGGCAGAAATGCAAATAGTTTTAAAGAAAGCTGAGAGTGTCAGCAATTGCTTGCCTCCAGGAGATAGGGATGTGAGCAAGCTATCAAGTAACATGGAACACGCATATTTTCTAGCACCTGAAAAGCTGAGATTTCTACAGAGCAAGCCACCACATACTTGTGGGATAGGCATGTTAAAGAAAATGTACTATGCCAACCAAGCTATATACACAGCATGATGAAGGGTTGTTCCTCTGCTTCGGCTGGTTGATAGTAGACTCCATTTCATGGGAGAAAAGGGAGATTCCTTTTTGCCTCCTCATTTGTCCTTGTGCAAGACTGATGAAAATAGAGTGAGCTGAAATCAATGTTATCACCTCACAGAATAAATAGCGAGAGAGCTAAAAAATAATATATGAAAACTTTTTTACTTATGGACTGTTGCTTATTACTAACTCAAGCTGAATGAAACCAGACTCTTTCAGAGAGGGTGTGTATTGGTAGAAATACTTAACAGGCCATTTAAACCTGACTGGAAATAAAGCCATGCAGAAGCAGTCAGGTGGGAGAAAAGATGCTCAATGCAATCGGCCCATACACGCTGGTTTTAGTGGAGTAGGAAGCCTCACAATCATCATGACATCTCCATCTCCTGTCCTGTCCTCTGTGCAATGAATTAAAGAGGTCTTGTGGTCCTTCCAGGCTTTATGCTTTTATCACTCTATTCAGTGATGTCCAATTTAACAAGGTCATTTGACCTTTTTGCACTTTGTGTATGACTCAGAGCAAGCAGAGGTGCAGGTATTGAAAAGGGGGACTCGCTTGCATTCCAGTAGAGTGTAATTCAAGCTCACTCCGGGAAAGCATTAGGATCCACACAGAGCCATGCTTAGGCAGGATTTACTCTTTTGGACACAGCTCTGAACTGATGCTCTGAAATGCTTCTGGACCATGTAAATGTTTGGGGCTGAGGCTGCTGGAAGGGGACCTGGTATGCTGGGCATGCAGGATCTGATGCACTTTCTCAGTGTGAAGGAAAAGAGAGGAACAGTGAAACTCCATGAGCTGTTCTGGCAAATGAGCCCCAGAAAGGTGTCAAAATCTTCAGGGAGCTCTGTTTCTCCTCCTGCAGGGAATGGATGTGTTAAGTGTTTGTTGCATAATTGTGACCAAATACCGCAAGGACATTCTCTTGAAAATGCATTTCATCATCATAAATATGATGTAACATGACACTTCCTAACCAAACCGTCAGGAGGCTTGTCTGTTACAAAGTGAAGTTATTCCAGAGGAGTTAACATTACCTTAACTTCCTGCCCCATCCTAATCCAGATTAATTTTTGTATACAGATAAACCCTAAGGGCTTCACTCAAGGAAGGCTGCAGTAAATGAAAACTTTTCTGATGAACCTTAGATCAAGCCCAAGGTGCTTCTGGCTGCCTCTGCTTTAGCATTTTGGTTCAGAGCAGTAATGCTCTTTTATAGCATCTCTCTGGCTTGTCCTCCCTCACCCCATAGTGGTCCAGTTTGCAGAACAGCTCTGATGCACCCAAATTCAATTCTTTTTTTTTTTTTTTCTTTTTTCTTCTAGTGGAAATGAAATCAGAAGCTCTGCTACAACCCCTCATAGGAATATAAGGTGATAATAGTAGCTGGTCCTTCAGCCAGCATCAGTGTGCAGGGTGGTGATTTCCAATGTAGATGACTGGAATAAATCTAACCTGGAGTAACCACTGTGAACTGTGGTAGATGTAGTGTAGTACACTGTAGTGCAGATCTGCACCCTCAGCACCAGTCTGTTTGATCTCCTGATACTTTCCTATTGCTCTTTACTAATCTAGATGTAGCAATTATTTGTTAATCTAGATACGGCCTGTACAATGCATATCACGGTCATATCTGACTCCCTGCAGCCATACACAAGGCAAGATGACAACCTCTGTTTTGCAAATAGAGATATGAGGCGGTCCAAGGAGACAGTAAAATTGTGATCAAGGTTGAATTTCCTGGGTGTTGGCCTGAGTATGGTGTTTCTTCCCAAATTGTCCCCAAATGCCCACAGACTGACCTGAAAAGGGTGACGCTTCTGTTGTGGGGTTGGTACAAAGGGGAGATTCAGTGCTTGGCTCTGTTCTGTGCTGCACCAGCAGCTACCAAGGTATGGACCTCAGGTTGCCCAAATGGCCAGATGAATATCCCCAAACTGGAAGCACATTCAGTGCCTCTCTGAGGTCTGAAAAGAAAGTATGGAGGAGATAATGGTCATTTTAAAAGCCTGTCCTCCACCTGAATGACAAAAAGTGATGAAGATCCTGTCCTTGCTCTGACACAAACTTTCTGCCAAGTCACCCCATCTCTCTGTGCCTCATTTCCCCCTGGTACCAAGGGATAGGCTATTAATGTCGCTCCTCTGGTGGGGTAATGTCTCTACAAGTAACCTGGTGCCAAGGTATGTTCCTGAGGACAGTATCTGACAGCAGCATCACCAGCATGGCCTCCAGGGCTTCTGCCCTCTGACAGACAACAGTGTCCCAAACAGCTTGCAGGACAGTTCACACATTAACACGGGGCAGGGGCCATTCCTGATAAAAAGTTCACATGTGGCTGCCATGTTTCAGAGCCTAAAGGGGATTAATGAACACAGGACCTTCTGTGCTTGTGGTCTGAGAGCCCAGAAATGGTCCCAGGCACTTTTAATCTATTAGCCCAAATGTAGCATTATCCAGCAATCCTTGGGCCCCAGGGTCTGTGCTGTTCTGTTAGTAATGGATCAAACAGAATAAGGTCCAGGCTTAACTGGGCACTACCTTAATTTAATAAAAAAAAGACTCATCTTTTAAACTTGCCATAAATAATATGCCTGTCCCCCCTATAAACACCACCCTGGCTTGGCCCGCCTCTGCGCTGCTTTTGGTCTTTTCTTCTTCCCATCCCGAGGAGCAGTAAAAATAGGTAATCTTTAATGAAAGGTCAGCTATTTGGGCTAAAAGCCAGGCTGGGATCCTGGGGGAAGGGAGCTAGTGGCTTTCCAGGGCAGTGGTGCAGTTGGAGCTGTGCCTCCTCCGTAGTGACCGCAGCTCCTCTGTTGGAGCAGGCAGCACCAGCCTGTGACGATGCCATCCTGCAGGCAGGAGGGGGAGGGAGTACAAAGAGACATACTGTACAGTCTTGTACTGATTACTACATCACTTCAATAAACTCCAGGAGCAGCCCTGTACCCTGTGTACTCTTACAACTCGTTTCTCTGTGAAATTGGAAACAGGACAAAGTCAATTACGTTATTTTCCAGCAGCAAACCTCTGTGGGATAGTAACTCAGATACTGGCTGCAGTTCGGAGAACAGCCAGAGTCCCACTTGAAATTTTCTCTAACGGTGGTGACATGGTCACAGTGATGCTTTATTCCACCGTAGTAAACACCAGAAGGATTTTCATTCTTGAAAGCCCTGTCCAAAAGAGAATAAATCAGTAGACTGCCTCTTCTACAGCCCAATGGAAATGAGAAATTCAACTCCACAAGCTCTTTGGGAGAGCTACCTGTTTTTTTGTTGTGTTTGGATATTACCTCCTCTAGAGGGGCACAAGCAGAGGGAGAAAAAGTGGTTCAGGTTTGGCACCACACCAGCAGTGCAGAGGGCAGGGGTGGATCAGATAAGCAGAAATCTAAGACCATAAATACCTCCATGTCATTGCAACGCAAACAGCAGCAAATCCCCCTGGAGAAGCAAAGTGGATGTGTAACTAAAAGCAAGTTGGAGAAAACTGCCCCCATTTGGGAATTCAAGCTTTGAAGCCTCTGAGAAATGAACGGTGCTCAGAAGTTTCCCAACCATGTCTGTTAATTACTGAAGATATTTATTTTTAACCTAAGGCTTGCTCCCTCCATCATAATAGCAGGGGACTCACATGGTGCAATCGACTGAAAATCAAAGCCACTTGAATGAAGCCTTGCTCTCTGAGTAAGCTAGCCCTGCAGGGATGTCCCTGGTTCACCCCTCACATTGTGAGGCTGATGGGTCCAAGCTGGTAAAAATCTGAGCATCTTCTTTGTTGGAGTCACAGAGGCCTCAGGGTTTGCAAGCTCCTAGCTAAAACTACAGAGGGAAGGGACTGAGTTAGTGTGGGTGAGCTGTTGGATCAGTGTAAGGACAGCAAGGATGACCCTGCCATCTCCTCCATGGTTTCCCCCATGGGTAGCTAAGGGCACATGTGGTCTCGCCTGTGCTACACTGATCATAAGTCATGATGCTGGACACCAGCCAGCAACATTACGATACCAGACCTGTCCCATCTCGCATTGCACAGCAACAAAAACCTCTCCTCTCATCATCTTCTCACCATGTTTCTCTGGTTGGCTGCCAGCTCTGTCTTGGCTAGGGAGGCCAAGGGGCCAACTGCAGGACCTACTCCTTGTCTGCAGACCTGCAACCTGTCCTTGCAGGGTTATATCTTATGTGATGGAGAGGAGGGAGAACAAGAGCATTGCCATCCAGAGTAGGTTACAGATGCTACTGAGTCTACAGAGAGGGAAGGGAAGTCTTGCACAAAGCAGACCTCTAGTGAACACCTCTGTAGTGGTTTAGGCCCTGCCGGGACCGGAGACCACGTTGCCATTGTCCCTCCCCCACCCTCAGCAGGTCAGAGTTGGAAGTTAAGCACAAACCCCAGAGCTGAAATAAGGAAAGATTTAATACAACAGTGTAATAAACAATCTGAACAACAACAATAGCAATAACAACAACAATAAACAGTAATAACAGTAAACAAGACAAAAGATATACAGAGAAATACCGCAGTGAACACAGCCAGCCCGCTGCGCATGCTCCCCGCGACCAAAGCCACAAAGGAAAGCTTCCTGCGCTGCGGTGCTGGACCTGATGTCAGCATGGTATGAATAACCCGGCTGGAGATCTCCTGCCCCTGCTGGGGAAACTTAACCCTATCCTAGCTGAACCAGGACAACCTCCCATAGCAAAATAAACAATGACACCTTGGCCAATTTTTAAATAGATACTAGATCTCCAACACATGTATTTCAGGTTTGATTTGATGGCATTTTCCTCACTCAAAACTGCTGGCCCTTCCTAAGGAGCAGAGAGCAAATAACTGCCTGCCTTACTGTTGCAAACGGGTGGTGTAACATTTAAGTAGACCTTTCTCTTTTTGACTTGGCTTACTGGAGAGCACAGCAAAGTGAAGAAGTCTATCTTTCTGTGTCTGTGTGTGTAGTGTCAGGGGGACATGGATGGACAGATTATCTAATATTATTTTGGACATTTGCTGAAGGCTGTTTGTCCCCCAGTGACCCAGCTGTAAAGAAGTCCTGGGCCATCCTGAGCCAGGACATCAGGGACAGCTTTGCCCTTGGTAGAGAAGTTCCCCATGATGTGTCCCCTTTCTCCTTCAGAACCTCCCATCCTTGTGGCATCTGAGGACTTTGCCCATTTGGCCAATATTCCTAGGCATCCCAAAATCCCAGACAAGTTGCCAGAGGGTGTGGTAACCCTGCAGCCCGTAGACACATACTTTGGCAGAGAAAAGCCCAGCTCCTATTTCTATGTTGTGACCATGCCATAAGCACATGAGCCCAATGGACCCCCTTGGCTTTTGCAGACCGTGACTGACATACCATCTGTCCCAATTCTGACCCAAATGAAAACACTGCAACATACAAGGAAGCCACACAAGTCAAATAAACAAACAAATACCCTGAGCTACACTAAAAACCTGGGAAAAGATACCATGCCTTTCTGATCATATCTGGAAGGTATGCAAAAAACGTGGCCATGAGCAGCACTCCTAAAAAGGGGGGGGGGGGGGAGGCATGGTTTTTCTTCCCTTCTAGTTCTTGAAAGCAGAGCGATAATCAATGGAGATAAGCTCTGTTGTGTGTATTCTTCTAGAAAAAAATGAGAAAAAAAGGCTGAGGTGATTCTTGAGCCTTGCAGTGAGGGCAATCAGACAGCCAGGCAGTTTCCATGGCTCAGCACTCATAAATCCTACCCCTGAGTCATCCACTCACAGGCCCCAGCAGCTCAGACCCTGCCTTTTCCACATAGACATGGGTTCTCTGCCCCCATTTTCCAAACCTCTTGGCATAAGCCAGCAAGAAGCCTATGTTATTATCTCCACCAAGCATCTCAAGGCAGGTTCACATGTGGACATGTCACACCAACTTATCCCTCTTCCAGTGTCTCCACGGAAAGCATTGGAGTAGAAATTTTGGTCCATCCAGAGGTTGGTCTGAAACAGTTTGGTTTAATTTATGATGTGTTCTCTGTCCTGAACACATGAGATGTTGCATGTCCCATGAATCAAACTACTTAATTCAGAAGGATCACTTATGAAACTTCTTTCTTCCTATGATATCAGTCATTCTTAGGAACTGGGAACCACTGCCTGATCACAAGAGCAGGAATTGCAAGCTAACCCCTGCACAATACAATCTTTTTCCAAATCAGGCAAATGGGTAAAGCAAAACATCACTCAGGAAGGACAGAGCAAGTTCTTCCAGGCACTTCTGTCTCTGACTAGTTAAGCAGGTTATAATGGGCTTTAATTGTTGCTCCCACAAGCTGCAACTTTATTTACTGCAGTTGATCAGCTCTCACAAAAGGACTGAATCATCCCCTTGCGTTCAAAAACCAGACAGCTCTCACCCTCACCTGTGATAACATCATTCAGGAAAAACGTGTCTCCATGTTAAGGTAGGACCAATACAGCCGCCAGTGAAGGATTGCTGTGCCAAGGGGAAGATAAAACCAAATTCCCAGCCACTGCACTCTCCAGGACATATCTTCTCAACCAGACAGGCTGCATAAGAAATTGGGTCAGGAAGTGAAATAACACAGCAAATCCATCAAGGGAATGAGACCTGTTGTGTGTTCTGACTTGGCACTGCGTATGAGCAAGGATCAAGCCCCTTGAAAAAGTCAGGAGCACCGTTATCCCAGCCTTCCAGTTGGGAAACTGAGACACTCTGGTCTGGTTGTCCCTTTAGATACTCATCAGCAGGTATTTGCAACAATACTAGAGGAACACCTGGACAGGGAGGCATATTGGTGCTGCCTGCATGCAGCAGGAAATGTGCTTTTTTGGGTCATCAGCAGTTTCTTCCAAAAATCTTGCAGTGGCAAAGAGGTCTTTGTAGCAGATGCTTTGCCTCAGCGGTCGTCTCTGAGCTCTCTGAGCACATCCTTGGCTTTCCCTTTCTACTTTATAACTCCTCCAAATCCAAGCATCCTAAATTTGCCAGTTTCACTGGATTAATCTTGCTCCTCTACAGCACAACAGCTTCCTCATAACACAAATTACAGGCTCATTTACCTAGGCTTAGGGTAATAGGTTCAGGGTTACAGTTGCAAGGTCTCCAAAAACAGGATTCCTAGTGAAATGCACTGTGACTCCAGACAGTGGAGCAAGTCAGACTCCTAGCTGCTCCTGTATATTTACCAAAGACCTTATGATGTGCATCAGTGTGGGAAGCATCCGACCCTATCTCTATGAAATCACAGCCCTGAGACGGTCATTCTTCTCTGTCCCTGTAACCTGAATATATTCTGCTTCCTATTTTCACCTGATACTAATGCAACAGTGATGGTCCCTACTTCAGACATCTACTGTGTTTCACCCCCTTCAAGCTCCAATGGCCCAAAAGTACTTTAGAAACCTTCAAAGCTTAAAGTACCATATCAGAGAGTATCCATTTTACACTGAGTTTACTAAGAATATGGCCTCAGGCACATTCTCATCTTCTGATAGGGCTTGCACAATCTTACTGGTACCTTATCAGCATGAAGAGCAGGAACAAAGTGCCTTGCTCAGACCTGATCTCTTCCCTTCCACTTTTCAGCCAAGGGGGATGGATGTCCCAGGTCACCATCTGCAATGAGAGCAGGACCAAAGCTTTACAGGCTCTGCTGCCAAATGGCATTGACAAAATAAAACCTTTCTTCCACCATGATGAGCTGCAAGTGGTTTGGCCCAGGAAAGAACAGCATCCTTTACTAAACATGGGTAAATCAGAGCATGTAAACAGAAAGGATGAATGTTTAAAAGGGACTGAAATGCTGCCTCCAGCCATATGCCAACCTCACTGTTAAGGGAAGAACGAGCTTCCTGCACTGGCAGGTTTACACCACTCAGGGATTTTGTACATCTTCCTTGCAAGCATCTCAGTCCTGGAGCATCATCTTCTAAGCCCAGAGCCCTAACCTGGCAAGCCCACCTATGTGGCACTGCATGCATCCCCCCAGAACACTGCTGCCAACCCTCCTGGGACACCCCACAGGACGGCACTGCTCTGGCACCATGCTACTTGCCTGAGGTGTGCTGGTTTTGTCCATGACCCAACACTTTACAACCTCAAATGTTTTAATATTCATGTAATGCCCCCCTCCCCCACCCCCTTCTTCTCTGTGTGGAGATGAGTTTCCACTTGCCGCACCACGTTCTTGGAAGAATGGGCAGAATGGAATTAAAGGTTTCAAACTAGCTCAGGAGAGGTGAAAAATGTTGCCTAAAGACAGAAGGAAAAGATTGTCAAGTGAGATTTAGAGATGCCCTGGGCAGGCGAAGAATGATTGCATCTGATAGCAATGGTACATCTGATTCTAGCACTGCCTGGGAGGGTCTCTTTCTCTCCCAAAGCTTGTTTTTGTCCCATATTCAGTCTATCTGCAGAACTATTCAGGTAGAAAAATGCTGTCTCTAGTTTCAGACTCTCCAGAGTCTCTAATAGATCCTGCCACTAACTATGAGATGAAGCAATGAATGCTTTAAATGGGTCCCAATTTTCTCAAGCCAGACAGCTTGTTCGTGATTCTCTTACGGGCTTCTCTTCTATGAGTCAGCCCTATATAAATGGCTAGAAATGAGCATCAAGTTAAACTAACAAAGTGGGTGCCAAGCATTTTTTTTTTTTTTCTCAGGATACCATTTTTCCCAGTCTTGCAGAGGTAATTAAAAGGTGTCAGCTATTATTAGGAATATCCTTGACAGTAATATATAATTCAGACTGAACAATATGTTCAGTTTGTTCCCTGGACTATAATACAGCCCTGCAACAATGCAGTGCTATATTCACTAAAGTTTATCCTCAGGGAAGAATGCCCTCAGTTAATTGAAATAGGACAAAAATCTTCACATGAACATTGACAGCTCTGATTAAATTTATTAGACAAATTCAAAGTCTCTATGTAGAAGTGTAACACTGGGATTCAGAAGACCCCTGTTCAGCCCCAAGATCAAGAACTCATTGCTCTTTGTGACCATAAACCATATTAACAATGGCTTGCCTGTCTGAAAAGCAAGGGACTTCTTCATTCCATGCTGCAACTACTTAGGTGGTAGTGGCTTTAGAATAGGATTGTCCTGTTCCTATTTCTTGACACATCACATCACACACTGAGACCCTATGACTTTCAGTGTACCTTTAGAAGTTTCTCTGATATATACATGTTGTTCTTTTTGCTATTATTCTGTTGAGCTGGAGAACTGATCACATTTTACTTTCTTAACTAGGACACAAACAGAAGAGAGATCTTTTCCCACCAGGCACCCGATGAGCAATGCCTCCAAAAACCTTAGGTCAAGCAAAATACAAAGCAGAATCAGGTTCAATATCTTCTAGGTCTTCTTTTACTCATCTTAGATGCAACTCTGTGAAACTGAATCTGAGCTTGTAGAGTTCCCTTGGGATATTGGAACTAAAGCACCTAAATAAAAGTTGAAGTGGGGGTGAGCTTCTAATAACTAGGAGAAATTAAAAAATAAATATCTATAACCAGGCAAGACACAGATTAAGGTGACTTTGCCCCTTATTCTTTTGAACATCTTTTTAAAAATACCAAGGCTAAAACTCATATGCCTTACAGATAGCCAAATCTAACCTTTTCTCTAAATTTACACCTGAGTGGTCTCACTGGTGGTGATTTGCCCCATCATCTTTCATGGTAAACTGGATCCTTGGGTTTCTCATCTGAGCTCAGCCTAGATTAAAGATCCAGTGAAGGCCAGGATGTTTGACCTGGGATTATTGGTTTAGCTGTGTTGTGTCAAATTCCCCAACAAGAACCTGGACAACCAGCCAAATCCAAGCTACGTCCACCTTCAGAGCCAGCCAGATGTGCTGTTTTAACTTAAAATGAGATTTGTATTTAACAACAAAGTCTGGGGTAGACCAGTGGATCTAATCAGACGTTTTGATCCAGTCCGAGCTTTCATGCAGCAGCTCCACTCTGTGTTTTCAGGCAGTCACTTTCACCAGAGCAGAGCACATCTTGGCTCCAAGCATCTGCGAGAGAGGGGTCCCAGGAATGCATTTCTGCTGAGGAGCAGAAGTTGCTAGGAAACCAAACAAGCAACAAGTTTATCTTCAAAGCCTGGGACCTTGGAAACTGGAATTATCTGTGAGGAATACCCTTCAATGGGAACTGTCGCAGATCATCATTCCTGGCAGAAAAAATTCCAAGTTGTGATGACGTGCTGATGTGTGCCCAGGGACTCAGAGGTGACCAGATTTCCAACAGCATCACAGTGGAAAAAATGCTGACCATAATTATTTTTCAAATATGTGGGGAAAAAAAGCGCTATAAAAGCTTATTATTTCAGAGAGTTTTTAAGCAGCAGTGAAACATGAGAAGGCATGTGGTCACACCAGTTATTGGTCAGGTCAAAGCATAAGGCCATGTCCCACCAGGGAACTGAAGTCAGATCATTCCCTCTGAGCCTGTATGTAGCTCTCAGTTGAGTTTTCAATTTGAAAAACAATTGAAAATATTACCAACTTTCTAAGACACCAAAAGTTTAATTAAAATAACATCAGTACATAAAAAGCAAGTAGCATTGATAGGCGACAGCCCATTTTGTAGTCCCTAGCTTCTGCCACACTGGTGGCAATTTCAATCAACTTCATCCCTATGGTGTGAAATGTCCCTGTCTCTTGATGGCTCTGGTACCAGGAGAGACTGCAAGCAGATATATGTCAGGTCTCAGAACCAAGGTCATCCTGTTGCTCAGCCTCCTGAGAGTCAAAGAGTCAAACACACCACCTCAGTTCTGTGATCGGTGTTCAAAGGGCATCTTTAGAGTACTGGTATTTCTGGTGTCTTCCCCTGTCACTTCAACAACACTACTGTATGAGGCTTGGCCTCAAGCTTGGGGTGGTTGGAAAGATTGTCCCATTTGAACAAGTCCCACCTTCAGCCAGACATCTACATTATGGGTTTGTAGCAATGTGACTATGTCAGTGACAGAAAACTCAACATACAACAACAACTACTATCAGAATTTGCAGTTAAGCAAAGCTGAAGGCACCCAAGATAACTGCAATACTTGGAAATATTAAAATTCATTCCTTTGGAGTCTGTGTTGATGTCCTAAAAAGGAACTCTGATCCAAGTCCAAAATATAATGTCTAGAGGACTGGAGAGGTGGCAAAATCTAATAGAGAGAACACAGATCTTGAAATTAAGGAACAGACACACATGTTAGCTGAAGAATTTAGAAACCTAATTCCTGGTTGATTTCCTCAGATTTATGCACCAAACTGTCTCCCAAGGTACAAGGCCCAGTCTTTAAAAATCAGCCATGCTGTAATACCCAGCCACATGTTTACGTGTATTGCTGCCATACATTGGAAAGAAGCAGCGCTGCAAATATGCATCATATGTCATGTTCTGTCAGCTACCAGTGACAGTTCTTTTGCTGGAGTGTCAGATGCTTTTTAGGATGAGTGGTTCCGAGTTCCGTTTCTGCAGGTGACACCAAGCTGCTAGTGGTCATGTAATGATGGACCAGATGTTCCTGTATGGCCACAGATTTTGTACAAAATTCTAAAGAAAAGGAAGAAGATAGAAAATGTCTGTGTATTGAATGATTTTCTTGTGCTTCTCCATAAAAGTCAGTTTTTCAGGGCATATCTGACCATCATTTTCACTTTGAGAGTTTTGCTTGATGATAAAATCCAGGATGTGCAGGTCTGCACCATTTGCACCATTTGCATCATTTGAAGTTCATTCCTGGGACAAGACAGGGATAAACTCTTGTCTGGTGCAAAAGTGCAACTGTACTGTTACATGCTAAGAATTAGCAATGGTGCAGGACCCTTGGGTACTCCATATATCCTAGACAGGCAACCCCACTTCACCTTCTTCCTTGCATCCACCCTTCAAGTAGAAGCAGTTGCAAATGTGCAATTAAGAGATAACGTCAATGAGACAGTGCATAATTGCTGGATAATGGTCTCTTGTCTCTACAGAAGTACCACACCAAAGCAGCACATTTATTTCCCAAGTGGAAGATGCAGCTTTGACCTTGTGATAACAATCTTACAGTTACCTTCATAGTGGGTTGGGTCAGTGGTTGACGTGCCCAAGTGTGTTTCGTTTTTGGCCGTGGGCTGCTGAAGCAGTTGTTCGTTGCTGAGCAGTTTGCATGTCTCTTGGCTTAGAGCACACGGATATGCCCAAGCTGCTGAAATACGACTCAGTCCCTGGCTGTGTCACAAGCCTCCTATTTCCTGTTGTTCACGACCAGCAGCCTTGTAGGGGAACAGCTGTACATGGTGGTGGTAAGAGCAGACCTGAGGCTGAACAGGGAAATCTGCACTTTTTGCTCAAGCCAACAGGTCAAGAAACTTTGTTATCCACCTTTTGCAACCTGAATTTAGTTACTTGTGCTTTTGCAGCATTTCCACCTGAGACAGAGAGGACAATCTATGTCCATTTAGGAAGCAGAGGAGAATGACCATTCTTGCTGCAACACTTTTTAGCAGTGTCAGAAGAAAAAGTAAGAATGGATTGGCCAGTGGGAGAAAACCATCTGTTTGCTCCTAAATCTGAATAGATATTCCCTGGGTGAGCAGCTGTGCCAGTGCAAGACAATTGCCTTCCTCCCTTCCCTGGTGTTACCACTACCTTCACAAGGTCATACATTAGATAGGTTTGCTGAGCACTTATCTGCTTAGTGCAAAAGCTACCCGCTGTGGCAAGGACTCTGGTTTTGTCTGATGCTGCTCAAGGAAGTCACAGGATCTCATCAGCTGATGGACATGTGGGGTGGTGAATCCCAGGTGGCAGGGATGGAAAGGAACTGGAGGAATCACAGCCAGGCCCAGGAAATATCTGTCTGCAATGTCCTCAGGGATCACAGGGAACATACCTGGCTGGGGCGGATAGGCAATTTGGAAGAAGGTTCTTGTTCAGATAGAAGTTTGGCTTAAATCCAAGGGTGTCAGTAGGTGACTTTCACAAGAACGAGACACGTAACAAAAAGCTCCCAGTGGTTTTCTGTGCTAACTATTTTTCCCTACTGAAATGGGATACCTCTAATCTTTTTAAGGAAACTGTCCAAAATTTGCTTCCAGAGAACACCCACCTCCCTGCTCCCCTTTGCCTAATTGCTACATAAAGCTAAAAATAAATGCACTGCTTTGCGCTGAACTGCCTGTGCATAGGAGTCAGGCTGCAGGGTCTCCCTGGGAAGAGAAGCCTTTGAGGACTCCTCCACACTGAAGAAAAATAGAGTGTGTAGATAAGGCCTGTTGACTGGCAAAGCCAACTCTCCCCCAGCTGACTGTTCTCTATATCCAAAACATGAGTTCTTCATGCTTACTCAGTCTATTCTCTTTTATACAACATGCCAGGACTCCCTTTAATACCTTGCTGCAGCTTCTTCTGTGCTTCTCACTCAAGAAGCCCTGAGAGAAAACTGCTCAGTTTAACCTATATCTGCAGACAAGGATTGGGATAAATGTGCTTCATCAAGACCTGGCGGGATTTCCTCCCTGGGAATCCCACAATGCTTTTGCTGTCTCCTACAAAGCATTTGGAGATGGGGTCTTGTTGCAAAGCTTGGCTGGAATTAATCTGGTGCTCATGTTGCCTCCCGGAGTTGGGACTAAAGTAGATGAGAAAATCACCAAATGATGTTAAAAATGCTAGTCCCAACTCCAGATCCTGCATCTGCTTCTGCCAGAGAAAGGATCCGCAGGCCTGCTGCAGTGACAGCCTCTGAAAAGGTCCTTTCAGGAGTGTTGCAGGTTGGAAGGTGGAAAGCAGAGCACTGAACATGTGGAGGGTTGTTCCCTGTGCCAGAATATCTCACTCTGAGGTCCACACTACAATGTAGAACCACCTGGCCAATTTTCAGGAGCTTCACTGATCCTATTTACAATAGTCCCTTGGCTCAGTCCTTCAGCACGGGTTCAATGACAAGGACAGGGAGGGATGAGTTTTGCCTTGAATGCAACATGTTACATGGACCTGCCTTTCCAAAGTGTCCCCTGCAGTTTGACAGATGTAGATTTGATGGGAATTTAATGTTCAAAAGGCCAAAGGAACTGCAAGGAGTGACAAAGTTATGTGGACCCAAAGATGGCTTCTGGATCCTCAGCCCCCAGTAGATGTTGTTTTTAAAAGTGTCCTGCTCAGTGAGTGAAACAGTATTGGACATCCACAGGGAGAGGAAACAAATCCCCTCTTCCCCTGCAGATATAAACAGTCGTTGTCTGAGTAGTTCAGTGCTGAATTAAAAAATTTATTTTAAGGAGAGTCTAAAAGAGAGCAAGATCTCTTGCTCCTTGCACAGATCTATAGTTTTGCAGGAACAGCAGGTACCATCAGGAGATGCCCAGTCAAACTGCATTTTTGACTGCCTAATTGATTCATCATTTGCTGGAACTGAATGTAAAACAGGTTATTTGGGCTCTGGAGCCTGATTACCAAATGGTGGGAATTTCAAGAAGTTTCCTGCAGCTCCTGTGTCCTGCCAGCCCTGTGCAGATATCTCAGATGCTTTCAGGCATCTCAGACATGACCAGATGTCTGCCTTCAAGCAACAGAATTGCACCCAGGATCTCCAATGGTATCTCATATGTGTAGCTTGCAGGTAGACATCCACGTGTATTTGGGTATTTTTGTCCTTGATCTACTCCACAAGAAACAACTTGTTACCATTTTATCGGCTATGTTGAAATGTGGGGCAAAGGAAGGAAAAGGAAATCCCTATCAACCTGAAAACCTTCCTGATCTCAGATAACTCATGGATAGCTATCTGGTTTTATCCTGAATGAGAGATTAATTCCAATGAAGTTAGCAAAAACTTTGCATAAGAGTTAAAAAGAAGGATTTCAGCTTCTTGAGAAAACCCACTCACTAAAGCTCCCTAGAAATTAAAATACCAGATTGATAAGGTCAGGAAAAAGCAGTCTTGGCTGCTTATTCAAAGGCTAATCACTGATCTTTTGCGCTGGTTGTGTATAGTATCTGCATCTTGATAAAAAATAATCCTGTCATCAGTTTCTGCTGAGAGAGGGTGAAGGGAGGAGTTAGCAAGAAATCTGGTGCCCTTCTCCCAGCGAGGAATTCTTGTGAAGCGCTGGCACATCTTACCGAGCATTGTGGATTTTCATTGACTTCAACATATTTTAGATCAAGAGAAAAATCTGGAGGAAGAAGAACGCATTGGGCTGAAAGATGATGAGAGTCCCAGGAATTGTGACAGTGAGAAGTCTGACCTCATTTTCACTGTAAGGATAACAAGGAAAAAAGATGCCACACCAAACTCTGCAGTGTCTTACACAGCTCATTTTTTTAAAAAAACTAAAAGGCAGAATTCCCTTGTTTGGATGCACTGTCTGTCTGTTGTTATTCTCCAGAAAGCAGAGCTAAGGTGCACATTTTTCCTTCTGTCTCAGTTCTGTTTGGTTCTTTACATTCAAGGATTTTCTGAAAAATGCAGAATTTGACTCAGACCATGAACTGCTGGGTCCAAAGCCCTTTGATACGACACCAACTGACTCTGGAAAACTGTGTACAGCCTAGCTGAGATTCATACCAATGAATGTTAGACAAGTGAAAAGAAGTCACTTAAATCTGAACTAGTCTCTCTCAGGTTCCCTTTACAGCCTGCGGAGAGGAGTCAGATGCTGCTGGAGAGCGGTTCCTCTGACCTATTTTAGGATAAGATGAGTCACTCCCTGAAAGAACCTGTTTTTCCCCAAGGATCGAAAGGGCAGCCCAGGATGGCTAGCTCAGACTTGTGTGCCTGACTTCCAGATGAATCCTACTCCACCTGTCCATTTTTGCAGGGCTGTGCTTTACTGGTTATTGCTGGTGGTGCTGTGAGGATTGCATTATTGCAAGAGCAGATATGTTCCTCCATTGCCACAGCATTGCAACCAGACATCACATACCAGGGTTTGTCTGATAACTATTCTGATCACAGTACTAGCGGCTGCCAGGGTCAGGCTGGTCTTCCAATATAGCTAAAACTGTCACATTTTGTGTGAACAGAGTTATAAATGGGATCTCAAAAGCTTTTCTGTTACAGCAGAAATCAGGAGAGATATTATGTTGTAGGGTGAGCCCCTGTGTCGAAAGGACTTGCAACAGGAGACTAAAAGCAAGTAACAGACAAACTCATTATCTGCGTGTACACAGCAAATGGTGTGAAAAGAGCTAGTTCTCCTCAGCTCTCATGTGTGCTAGTTAATATCTTCTGTGGCTTCAGTCAAACTAATTTATTCTAGCACCAGTGAAAACAGTATCTGGTCTGAGAATAGTAAAGAGACAAGATGAGAGGGTCAGGGAGACAGGCAACTTCCTTTTGTATTCTTGTATCTAGTGTTAATTCTAGGAAATAAAAAACATTTGACACATCTGCTCTTAGTTATTTGTACAGGCCCAAATTTGCCAAATCAGTTGTCGAAAGCTAGACACTGAGGCTGTCAACATGCATCTCCTTCTGGATTCAGTTGAGCTGATGGAGACGTTCCCAACCTGTTCTTTCCACACCCACCACCCTCTGTCCGGACTCTCTCACCTCAAATCTGCTGCTGGTTTGCTCCAGAGGCCAGTCCCTAACCCGTTCCAGCTCAAAAGAGCTACTTGAGCTAAGATCAACATGCTAGTCCTCTTGAAAGAGGTCTTTCCCATACCTTTGGCAGCTGAATGAGTGCTGGAAGACACACTGCGTTCTTTCAGATGCTGTCATTTCAGCTGGTCTCCAGCTTTCCCTGAAACATGAGGCAGTGCACGTCAGACAGTGTGGATGGCTAGAGGTTTCCCTCGTGCTTGAGCTGCTGGACTCCGGAATTAACTGGTGTCCCTAAAGAGAAAAACCTTATCCAGTATTGGTGATGCTCAGGGTCTTGAGTGGATTGGTTTAGCTGTCAAGCAGACATGGAGCCACTGCAGCCCAGCAATGCCAGCTCTGGGCATCTGGCCACTGTGGGGAGTAATGCCATGGGGGAACAAGCATCTCCTTCTGGCATCTCCAACCTTTGCAAAAGAGAAGGTTCCCCAACATTCTCCCATGTTAGAGACTCCCGTGGGGGGTGGTTGGGGCTATAGCAGGGCAAAACTGTTCCTTTTTGGTTAAGTCTGAGGCATAGGAAAAGATGAGACAGCTCAGGCTGCAGGTAAAGCTCCAGCTCAGACACAGGAAACATGCCATATTCACTTCAACTGACCACTTGCACAGACACACAGCAGTTGGGCTGATGAAAAACTCCTCCCTCCACCCAAGGTCCATCTCAGCCTCTTGCTGTCACTGCTACAATCAACTGTGACTTGCTTCTGCTTTTCACCAGCATAAATAACCACAAGAGGTAAAATGAAGGACACCTCAGCCCTGAAACAGCCATGAGGAGGTGGCCATCAGCCACTGGCATCAGAAGCAGTCTGGAGCTGTTAAGGTAGCACAAATTAAAGCAGCTTCCATCAACTTCCACCTGTGCTCCTGGGCTCAGGTAGCAGCTGGAGATGCTGTCAGAGCCCATACAAACTCAGTTCACTTGTGGCAGGGCTGAGTGATGCACATGCCTGAAAGTAAGCCAGACACAATTTTTGGAGGTCTCTCAAAAAGCCCACCTTTGCCACATGCTTTGATTCCCCAGCCTAAATATCCCTTTGAAGATAGTCCATGGAGAACACCTTTACTAGTGTCTAGAGAAGCTTAGACTTGTTTCCCTGGACCACTCCACACCTCCAAAATATGTCTTTCCAATTGCTAATTAACACGAACTTTGGCAACTCCACTAAGCAGAAGCCACCAGTCCTCCCACACACTCCTATTTCTGTGACATTGACATAAGGAGCAACTTATTTGACACCCATAAATTTACCTCATGGTAAAACCAAGTGAGAGCATGGAGAAGCAGTTCCCTGGATCTTCAGGTACATTTTTCCCCAGGAAGACTGAAGAGAAGAGAAAAGAGAAATAAATTTTAAAAAAATAAAATAAAAAGGAATTACTAAAAACCAACCACCTCTCTCTTAGGAAATAAAAGGTATGGTGATAGGGATAGGGTTCCTCTTCAAAGAGGGACTAATTGGTTTGTATAAGCTCCATCAGCATCACTAGAGGAAATCCATGCAGTATATTGCTTGTTTGGCTCTTCACTTCCAGTTCCTATTCACATATGCATCACGTTTGACTGCAAATTGCAGCCATTTCCATAAACTCGTCACCTCTTCCTCTGAGTGTGTTAGCAAAAGAGGGAAATCAAATGCTCTGCACTTTCAGTCAATAGCTCTTAGTGCATGTTTTTGCTTTAATCGGGAACAAAATGCTTTCTAAGTAGCATCTGATGTTGTTGGTTATCTGCTTGTTGCTCTGTGGGTTTATGGCCCAGTGCATTTAGATGATGGGTAATACTAGATACGAATGTGAAGGCAGGTTGCTTGAGACAGGGGTTGAAACATGACTTAAGCACTACCATAGGGAGCAAAAGGTTTGCTGCTGTTGCTTTCTTCACATCTTAATGATGCTGTGAGCTAATTGCAATAAGGCAGCATGTGCATGCTAATGTGGGGAAGGGTTTTGGGTGCAAAATTGTTAAAAATGGGGAAGACAAAGGGATTCATCAGTGTAAAATTGGCAAATAGCCTCTCACATGATATTGCACCCCAGAGAAAGTGGGATGGGATGGGATGGGATGAAGGAGGTGGAAGGAGAGGCATCATGCGCCTCCAGGTTCCCAGCGAGGCCACGCTCCAAGGCCTGGAAACCACCTGCAATTCCTCAGCTGGGGATTCCCTCAGGAAGGGGCTGCTACAGTCAAGGTCTGCACCAGCACGACAGGGCAAAGAGTTTTACCTCCTCTTGGCCAGATGCAAGTAGAGGAAGGGGGCAGAGCTTGGATCCAGAGGAGCAAATTAAGACTGTGACAGATGAGCTTTGGCAGGAACATCCATGACAGCTTCCATCTCTGTTGGCAGAAAAGCGACTTCTCCTGCTGTTCAGCTGCTTGGGGTTGAACCCAACCCACTGCCAGTTTGGGGACCAATGCCAGGACCAGGTTGTCCAACTGCCCTGGAGCTGGTGGGACAGAGGAGCAATGCAAAACATCTGCAGGCAGATGAGCAGAGCTAGTCTGCCAAAATGTTTTATTTTAGTCTGACAGCTCTCAGCATTGATGCTGCAATAACTTCACCCTGGTCACCTTCAAGCCAAGGTGAACCAAGAGTTGGAGTCAATGGGCCCTAAAGGCCTTCTGAATCCCTCATGCAGGGAAACTGATATTTAAGTGAGTTTAATGCCTGTTTATGAGAACTTTACATTATTTGTGCAGTGTCAAGTGTCTGTGGGGAAAACCCAGGCCCAGTGAAATCACCCTTTCTGAAGTGAGGGGGTAAATCTGGTCAACCCAAATTCAGTCCTCCTGCCAAAGGGAGCATAAATGAGCATCTCTGTGTTCTGATGGCAGACCACACTCACACCTGCATTGTGTGTGTATTGGTCCTGAGTTTCTCTCCTGCATTATTTCCTTCTCACTTTGCAATGCAGGCCCCATCCATCCCTTTCCCCATGGTGTGCAACAGCAGTTTTGTCTTTTGGTTTGTCTGAGTGGAAGAATCAGGCTCACTGGTGCATTGCAGTTCCTGACTCTGCTGTGATTGAATGATAATAACCAAATTAATGTTTAAATAATTTTACACACTAGTACATCAGGGACAAAATGTTTAAATATCCCTGCAACTTCTAGGTGCTTTCAGTCTCCAGCTGTTGTCCCTATCTCAGCCTGAGCAGAGCAGAAAAGCCCAAGCTCACATTCCTGTTTATTTGCAAAGTGACCTCATAGCCAAACCACCACCCCCACTCCATTTTTACAGGCTTTTTCCTTATTAAGGTATAAGTAGCTTATTCTTGCATGTCCTATGCAAAGTCCAGATGGTAGCTAGAAAGGGCAGCCCCATCAGACACCCACCAGCTGTCGCCTGTAACCTCCAATCCAACCATCCCCAAAACAGCCTTTTATTGCCTGCAACTGTTTAGTTTACACTTACACAATGTTGGATTTTTCTGAAGAACAATGAAATCTTGATCTGAGATTCAGGATTGCCACTGGTTTAAAGAAGATGCTGGACAGTCAGTGACTATGGTTATAAGTAATTAGGAGATTATAGTTATTTCCTTTTCTCTCTTTGCACAGGATAGGACAGTATTTTTTTTTGCTAATGCTGTTTCCCCAGCTCTCACCAGTGACTTATTCCTGTTAATTATTCGAGAATAAGTGGGAAAGAAAACTTTTTTAAAAACAAAGAAACTGGCTGCAAGAGCACAAGGTTTACCAGGAGGATGCATGGACAAATGCACGTTTCTGAACATTTTTACATGTACTTACATGTACTTGTCTTTTTTAAAAGTTTCTTCTGCTATCTCAAGTTTTATATAATCACTCTAAAGAGGATAGTCATGAGCTCCAGTATCAGGCTAATAAAGTGCAGTGGAGTCAATAGACCTGTCTCTGTTGACTTTAAGCTTTGGATCATGCAACAGAGAGTAAAAACAAGTCCCTTATGACAATAACAAAGTTGCTGGGGTTAATGTGTGCTTTTGATGTTAGCGATCTTTTAGGATTCATGTAAGTCAGAGGAACAAAAAACTTCTTAAACTCCCAGCCGTACACTCTTTGATTCACTGTAATCCCCATAAATTTAAGGCAATGCCAGATGAGCTATTTAAACCAGGATGCACGTGCCCTGTCCAAATCCTCACCTCCAGTCAAGGCTATGTGCAGGCAAGAGAAGGGTGCTGCAAATGCATGGAGAGTTTTAAAGCTGCCTTTAGTTTCTAAAACAGTGTATCTTGGGCTCTCCTATGTGAGTGCTCATATCCCTCCACTCCTGGGGGAAAAGGAGGCTCTTCTTGTTCCTGCTTTTCCCATTGGAAAGGCCGACTGGGCACCCACACTGGGGGAGGTTGCCAGGCAGGAACCCTGCAGCCCAGGTTGAGATGCTGAGTCCTGCAGATGCCAACCCTACATCCCTCCTCATTATCTCCTGTCAGCCACGTTGGGTGTCCCTCCATGAGCTTGATGGGTTTTGTGGAAGCTGTTTTTAGGCACCTGCCCCTCCTCATACCCGCTAGGGCTGTGGTGTTTAGCTCATGGCAGTGAGTTCTTGGGGACAGCAAGGTAAGAGTCACAGTGAGGAGCAAGACAGCAACAAGCCCCACACTGCTCCAGCCCAAGGCATCTGCTCCTCTTCTGCTGGGAGTCTTCAGTCTCCACTGGAGCCAGGGCAGATCTCAGTGAACCAGGCTCCAGTCCTCACTGCTATTGCAAAACAGCTTTATCAGGAGGGTTATGTAATAAGGAAAATTATTAGCTAGCTGTCATGTTAAGTGGTTGGGAGTGAGTGGATGCACAAGACCTGAGTGATCCTGGCAAAGAGAGATCAGTATTATCCCAAGGAAACATGAACCTGGAAGCCCTGGGGGATATAAATAGAAACTGTGTGAAATCTGCAGGCCCAGAAACCCTGCTGCTCTCTCAGAGTAATTAGCTAAATGCAAAGTGCTGTTTGCCTGAAAGCTGGAAATAACATTGAAAGAAAGTAGAGACATCCATGCATTCATCGAAGCAGGCGTTGCTAACTGCTGTTCAACAATTAAAACACTTTGTCTGGAAATACCCGTGAGTGTTAGCTACTCCACTGTTGAGAGATGCCCTGGATATCACTGCCAAATGTCTAACTCTGGTCTGTTGGGACCTGCCTTCTCCATCCAGGTGCTTCATTCATTCAGGTGGTGGCAATAAAGCAGCCAAACTGGTCTTAATGCTGTGTTTAATTCTGAAGCCTGTCACTTTGGCTTTGTTTGGATGATAATCAGATAAAAATAGAATTCTGCTTTTTCCTCCTGACACCTCCAAAAGCTGCACAGAGTCCCATTAAATTGATCTAACATGACTGAGAGTGATCTGTGGACCATGGGAGAGGTATGAGATGGTGACTCTGATCTGTATGTTCCCTCTTCTTGGGGAGAGTAAGATGATAATTCATCCCACAGTGTCACTAACAGTGGTGGAGTGTTGCAATATTGGTATTGCAGAGAAAACAGTTTTGGCTACGAGGTCATTTTCTTTATCTGATTCTTGCCTCCAGCCCTCAAGGAAAGACAGGGTCACGCTTATGCCTGGCATAAGGCTTGCAAAGAGGATTTGTTAAACTAGATGAGCTTCTGTTCAACTGGAGGACATGAAAAGAGTTATTGCAAGGGTCAAGCTGGCATCTCAGGTCAGACAACGAGCATCAGGACAGCATCCCTGGGTCTGAGGAGGTCTCCTAGCAGCTGTATGTATGGCTGTATGACAGGCTTGAATGAAGACACTATTTTACGTTTTATAGCATGGAAGATCCTAAACTAGCTGGGAAGCCCAGGCAGGGCACTGTAGTAATAGTGATAAAAGTGGCCGCACTGAGGTAACACAGTGGATGGATATGTGGGAGGCCAATTTAGGAATCTCTGACTCATGATTATGTTCTCGGCAATTGTCAGACATCAACCCCACTCAAGGTATCCTCACCAGGAGCACGAAAATGACTTGTGGTCCTACCCAAGGGACAGCCTGAATGCCAGACCTCATTACCTGGAAACTGAACATCTGAAGGCCACAGGCAGCAGAATTCATAGGTGGAGGAGTCAGCCTCTGCAGCCATTCTTCCCAACAAACTGATTTGTCAGAATATTTTCACCAGGCAAATGTAAATAGGCTGTGCAAATGCAACCAGATTATCTATGGGTTGGTTTTTTCTCCAGACATAATTGGGGAGGCACTTGTTAGACCACAGCCACAGGCTGTTTCAGCTCTGCTAAAGGCATCCTTTCCCAGCTGGCAAACCAGCCCAAACCATTTGCTGAAAGAGGACCTGGTTTTGTTATTTTCTTCTCAATTCTCACAAAAAACGAAACAAAGAATAATACCTGGTTTTAAGGCCTGTTTTCCAAGAATGCTTTGCATCCTATTATGGCTTTCCTGCCTCAGTTCTGGTTAATTTGCCTCCCACTCTGCCCCAGTCTTCAAGACACTGAGCTGAGTTAAAGCCTAGATACCCCTTTGGGTCCTGTACCGTACATGATGTCCTGCAAGACAGTAACACAGCTAGCCTGCTCTTTCTGCAGCCCCAACGACAAAACACCTGCTAACAACTCAACTGCTTGAGATCCACCTCAACCTGAGCCCTTCTTGGATGTTCCACCACTCCTCTGAGACCCACGGTGTGAGTGGGTCCGTTTGGGAGGCTCAAGCCACCAGAAAGCTGTGGCCTCCTCTTTAGGGGCTGATGAAGTCTAGAGGGGATGCAGATGGAGAAATCTTAGAAAAACTGCAAGAAAGCCACATGCCCAGATAAAATGCATCCCCATATCGTGTGACAGCCTAGAGCTCACCTTTTCTGAGGTCTGTCAAGCCCATAGTTTTTGGCTTGCAGATCCCCTAGCAACAATTTAGGTGCCTCACTCTTAAATGTGTTCAATTGAGCACCTAAATACCAGGTGGACTCTTTCCCCTGCTGCCCAAAGCTGTCACTAGCCTTTGGCTAAGGTAGGCCATATACACATAACCCCTTCTGATAGGCTTCAGAAGACCCTGTGACCTCACTGCAACCATTAGCATCTATTTTACACTGATAATGTAGTGCCTTGGCTATTTATTAATTTTTAATTTAATTGCCCGTGTACTGACCTCTTCTATGTGCCTGGTAGAGCTTTACAGCACATCACTAACACGCCTGCATCTTTGACTCTTCTGCAGCTGCTGTCAGTGATTTACTTTGACTGAAAAGAAAGAAAGAAAGAAAGAAAGAAAGAAAGAAAGAAAGAAAGAAAGAAAGAAAGAAAGAAAGAAAGAAAGAAAGAACTGATTTTTTTTTTTTTTTTTTTTTTTTTTGGCAAATAACTTCTCTTTCCGGCACAGTAATCAATGTTCAACTCCCTCCCCAAAGCTCCAGTTAGAGGCTCAACTGGAGAAGCTGCCTGGGCTCCACCTGCAGAGGTAAACTCTGAGACTTTGTGCAGCCAGGGATGGGAAAGTGCAGTTGTTTCTCTAACTGTAACTATCCTTTTTTCTTTCCCTCCTCTAATTATCAGAGCAGACATACCAGAGTCACCAACTAGCCAAAAAGGCAGGCAGTGTTTAATTGACATCATTTTTACTTAGATTTGTGGCTCTCCGGGAGAGGGTTGGTTGAACTTATTCCAAGGTAGGTAAACACCGAGTTGAAAAGCTCCTTCTCTCATAGCACAGGCTCATAATTAAGGCTCTTCTGCTCCTGGAAGGGTCAGCAATAGGGCATAAACACAGCACCTGAGAGCCCAGCTGGAGACAAAGTGGGCAAAGGTGAAGTTGTAGCTGGAAACTTTCAAGCTCCAAACATGCCAAGGACTTTCTTTTCTTGCTGTCTCTCTTCATGTCCTGTTTAAGCATCAAGCAGCTATCAGATGGTGGGGTGCTAACCTGTCCTCCCTGTCTTTCTTTGCACCTTGTCTGGATTAGTGGTGCAATTTTCTGGAAAGGCTTTGGCAAGTATCAAGCAGCAATATATGCTTTGGTACGGCACTCTTTGCTTTCTCTTCTTGCCTACATATTCTTGAACCAAAACCCACAAGAAAAAAAAAAATCTAAAAATCTTTGCACCTGGAATAAGGCTCACAAAAGAGGCTCGTTAAACTTTGATGATTATGCATTCAAATGGAGCTCTGTTGGACAAAGAGATAGCTGCTGCTGAGGACAAGCCAGTTTTTCAAGACTCAACTCAAAGGGGCTGTTGGCTAGATGTGGGAAAGCTTGGCAAGGGATTTAGCTCCACTGAGGAGCCTGATCAGAGAGCCAACCTGACAAAGGGTTCTGGCACTTAGAGAAATCAAGGTCTCTCCAGCCACTTAAAAGGAAACTTGTGTAGAAGAAAGAACAAAGAGGCAGAATTTTTTTAACACAGACATCCTTTGAATTGAAGAACCTGCACAGGGTAAAGAAAGCTTCCTTAGAGGAGGGGGAAGAAGTGAATGGTTTAGAAGAGAAACCCTGTGTAGGAGGAGAAAGATATAGGACATTTTTTGGGTACATGAATAAAGTCAGCAGAATGTAAGAAAAAATAATCCTCAGGCAGGGAAGTGCCTGCAGATGTTGTGTTGTTTTGTCTCTGCAGCTGTTTATTCCTTGTGCTACAGTGAAGTGTGATTGTGCTTTGAGCTCCTGCAAAGTACGTGCACTTGCACAATCCAGCTGCAGTATGTCCTTAGGAGAGAGCAACAACAAACTTGGATTGTCCACAAAAGCCACCCAGTGTATCTGTACCACAAAGTCCTGTTCTGGGGCACAATGGCAGAAAACACATCCAGAGTGTGTCCTGTTCTGGGGAGCTCCAGAAAATCAGGAGAACTACAACCTACTTAAATGATGAGGTCAGGCCAGATCAGAATTACCTGTCAATGGGTGATTCAGTGGAGACCCTCACTGGAGCTGTACCAGGTGGCAATTCACCTTGACATATTACAACAAAGCTTACACCCTTCCCCACCAGAACCGAAAGCCCCAGTAAAGATGCACTTATGCCAAAAAAGTCCTTTTTTTCTGATCCATTTATTCTGTTTTGTCACCTGGTTTGAGAATGGACAACAAAACCTCTGGTCCCCCTGCAAGAGTTTGATGATAACTTGCAGCACGTCCATGCCAGTGAACTGCTGGTCTGTGAATGGCTAGTCAATGCTAATCAGCAGCAGTGGTTGGAAATTTTCTTTTAAAATGAATTTATTTTAAAGATTGGATTTTCAGCTATGGGATTTTAAAACTGTCCCTTTTCTGCACTGAAACTCACTATAATTTGGAAATACTTGTTACTGAAGAACAGACACTGAATGCCTCAAATCAAAATATGTCTATGTAGATTTATACATACATATGTGTGTATACACACACAGACATGTGTTTATATTTTGTATAATAGTGTGTGTGTGTGTATACTTAAATGCATATAGAGATATTTCTCCCTAACAAGTGGGCATGCAGCTTTTCTCTGAAAAGGGGGAAATTTTCCACAGAAAATTTAGACAAAACTGAAACTTTTCTCAGTGACCACCATTTCCCCCAGGTTCCTCTTTGGTGTCATGGTGTTTAACCACATCTTGCTGCCTGAGAGGGTGGTAGTACACGTGGCTGTGCCAGCTCCCCACTTCGGAGACTCCCCATGTCTCGGGGAACTCCATCCCTACACAATCCCCCGCACCACAAAAACCTCATGTGCTGCTGCATGTCTGCAGGGCTGGTGCTCCCAATTTGGGGCAACCCCACTGGGAAGGTCCAAATCAGTGGGGTCAAACCAGCGGTGTGCTCTGAGACTTTGATCATGGCTCAAGGAGTGTCAGCAGCTGTGCCCATTGAGCAGCCAGGTGGCCAGGGACTATTTCTGGGTTTAACGGGAATTTGGATTGAGAAACAGCAGTTAAAACTGCGCCTTTAAGAATTTAGCCCTGTAGAGCCAAAACATGATTATAAAGAGGTGAATAGGATAGGATAGGACAGGATAGGATAGGATAGGACAGGATAGGATAGAATAGAATAGAATAGAATAGAATAGAATAGAATAGAATAGAATAGAATAGAATAGAATAGAATAGAATAGAACATTTCTGTTGGAAGGGACCTGCAATGATCATCTAGTCTAACTGCCTGACCACTTCAGGGCTGACCAAAAGCTAAAGCATGTTAAGAGAACTGTCCAAGTGTCTCTTAAATACTGACAGACTTGGGGCATCAACCACCTCTCCAGGAAGCCTGTTCCAGTGTTTGACCACCCTCTCGGTAAAGAAATGTTCCCTAATGTCCAGTCTAAACCTCTCCTGGCACAGTTTGGAACCATTCCCACACGTCCTATCACTGCATATCAAGAAGAGGAGATCAGATGTCCCACTACTTTCCTCTTTTATGACAAAGAGAGTGTCAGCGAGCTGTGAACGAAAAAGTTGCAGGGGGAAGGGAATATTTAGCTCCTTTCTTGTGTCCTGTTTTCTTGCAAAGTTGCACTACAAAGAGCGCTGGTTTTTATTAGCAATCCCTGCCTGCAGTACGTGATCAGATACCGTCCATATGAACACCACATCTCCGTTTCAACCCAGTGCTGGCTCCAAGCCATCTTTAGATGTCTGTTGTGCAGAGAACCCCGGGAAGCCTGCAGAGCCTGGCAAAGACCTTATTGCATTGCACCAAGGTGGATGGGGACCTGGAGGGCAGAGTCCCAATGCCAGATTTGTAGCACCTTATGTTGAGCAGAGGTGATGAGTGTCATGAAGGGACCAATGAAGTGACCTCGTTAATTTAAGGCCAAGTCCTTGGGAATGAACACTGAGCAATGTTAACTTCACACCTGCAATTTAAGGATGTGAAATCCAATTTTCGTTCAGGTTATTAAAGTGTAAACGTCACCCAGGGGATATTGTAACAGGGCTCCCTTCCCAGTCCTTTACAGATTGGATTGGGATTTGCTCCTTATTCTCCATTCTTATTCCTATAATGCCCATCAGCCTGCCTGCCCGGAGCTGCTCCATGATTCATGGCTATGGGAAAGAAAATGGGAAGAGGTGGTTTTGGGGGGGAGAAGAAAAATGGATATCAGTGGTGTGATAGGAAGGTCAGTTGGAGGAAGGAGAGGTCAGGACTGAGAGAGCACAGATCAGATAATGGGTTAGATAGGGTGAAAAAAAAAAAAAAAGACAGGAAATTCACATCTGTTACAGGAGAAAAGGAGGAAGCAAGGAAAGGCAATGAAATGGTTGAGGATACAGTTAACAGCCGGAGAAGATGTGAGGTGGAAGAAGACAATTTTTTCTTCCTAAATATGCAGATGGGCTTGACTGCAGTGTTTCACCAACTGAAAGTAATTTCAGGAAATTGTTCCTGAGTGAAAAAAAAAAAAAGTTATTTTTTAGTAGAAATATTTCACTTCTCTTTGAAGCTTCTTTCATATTAACAAATTATCTGAGCAATTTATAAAAACCCTTAAGAGATCACTGCGGTCAGACGAAGTGCTTGTTTGGCCTGAAATAAAGTTATTTCATTAAAAAGCTGATTTCCCCCTTCCTATCTGGAAAATGTTCGTTTCTGGTTACCCCACAGCAAGTACATTTATTTTTTCCGGTCTGGCCACCCCTCACCCCTATCAGTTATTTGTGCAGTTCTGCTTTTCAGCAAATTTACACAGCTGACAGCCAAGGATATGAGTACCACAAATGGGTAGGAGAAGGAAGTCTAGTTAAGCAAGAAAGGTGATCATTAGAGTCTGACCAAATCTATTGCCTGTAAATATTAGCAGAGCAGAGAGTGTCTCCATTATGTGGGCATGACCATGGAGAGGGAGGTTGCTTTGCACTCTCAACAGTATCATTTTAATTCAACCCACAATCAGTTGGGTTTGAAAGAAAACAGCTTTCTGAGCTATTTTCCAAGTCTCATGTATGTGAATAAATATTCCAGTTTACAGAGGAAGCTGGTGACAAATGGAGCAAGAGCTCGGCTTTTCTGCCATGCTAGGCTGGGCTCCAACCACAAAACCACACTAACTTTACCCATCAGCTAACCTGGCTCACATGTGCATGGGCAGCATGCTCACCCGTGGCCCACTGGTGTTGACCTTTCATGCGGGTCTTGCCAATGCTTTGCATCCCCTGCAGTCTAGCACTTTGCTGCAGCACCGTGCAGAAATACCTGAGTTGTCTCCAGCCTTGATTGTGGGATCTGGAGCTCAGTACAGGGCAAGGAACTATAGGAAAAGGAGGAAAAGCTGCTGGTGCTGAGTGACTGCAGGTGCCTGTGGGCTGGATTACTCCAGTGTGGACATCTTCCACTGGCACTGCTCTGAAAACGCCAGAAAAACACACCTTGTTGCAATGACTTGGATTTAAAGAGCGATGCTAACACAGCTCGCATCAGCACGAGTCCACATAGGTATTTGCACCAGTTATTCTTAGACTTTTTTTTTCAGAGTATAAAGCATGCCATCACCTCTTGAGCAGCAGTTTAGTTTTGAGCAGAGCATCACCCTTTGCTTTCACATAAACCACCTGACTCCCAGCTGAACCAGGAAAAACAAACACACGACAAAGTTGTTGCTACACAAAACTAAGAACAGCTACGCACGGATTTGTCAGGCGGACTTTGATTTGCATGTATGGTTAGAAACATACAAATTTCTCAGGCTGGTAAAACTTTATTTGGTGTAACTGTGTGGGAAGAGGGGTTTTAATTGTATTTTATCTGCTCTCCCTCTGAAATGTACTGGGGAGCAGTCATGGCAGGACAAGCTGAGTGCTTTTGAGCAGTGTGTTTAGATAAGGATTTACTTAAGAGTGGGTATCTTTGCAACCAAGTTTCTCTTCCTTTATTTACTAAGCATTTGCATTATCCTGAGCTCACAGAACCAGTTTGCATCCAATTCCTAAGGGTTTTACGGAAGATCATGTGATTTCACTTAGCGCCCTTGTTCTTAGGGCCACTCAGGTGTTACATACTGAACCCAGTGCACAAGCAATTTTGTTTCTGCAGAAATGCCTCACAGCTTTCTCCAATTCCTTGGACAATCCTGTCCTAGCCAATGTTTTTTCTTAAAACCAAACCTCTTCAAAGTTCACAGCGTTACAGGATTGTATTAATTGGAATTTATTTTCAACATGTTTGAAGCCTTCATGATTAAGAGTAGTCATTAAAAAAACCAAATAAGACCATTGTGTATAATTTTGTTTCTCATCGCAGGAATTTGGGGACTTGCCTCCTGATTTTGTACTAATTGGACCTGCATGTGCTGGCAGTTGTGCTTGAGGTGTGATTTTGCAGGGTGGCGGAGCTTGTCTGCAGCCAGGCAGTCAGAGCAGCGGGATTAGAAGGAGCAGGGTCCCTGGGAATGGGTGTTGCCATCCCATGGGGTGCCCAGCTCCCACCACCACCGGGGCCCTACCACTTTCTGGAGCTGGAGGAGAAGGTTATAGGAAATGTCTTGCCATGTGGTTATCCATCCAGCTGTGGCTGTGTTTGTGCATACATGTGTGTGTCCTACCGGTGTCCCCACAGGGCTTTGGCTACACAAACAAATACAGGGCAGCTCAGAGGGAGTGAAAATCCCAAGCAGCTGAGGCCTTAGGGCTGCTTCTGCTGCACGCCAGGCAGCCTGTACCTGAACCTTGTTTTACTACACTTAAAAGAAGGGATGAAAACAGCCTTAAACCCCTAGCCAGCATAATTTTTCCTGCAAAGAACCCCTGGCGCATGGGTGTTTTCAACTCTTATTTGCACACTAGAGGGAAAGTAGCTTTGCTTCAAGGAGCTAGTGTGGGGTGCGAAAGATATTTTGGCTTGCTTTTTGTTATGTACCCTGGGTTACATGCATACAAGTGATGCATGAGCAGACTGGGCAGCGTTACAGGTCCTTAGTCCCCCTGATAAATGTACAACTCATGTTAATCATGAAACAAATCCTTTGTGCCAGAGTAGTTTAGTTTATTCTAGGAAGTGCTCCAGACGATCCCCGCCAAATCTCTCCTCTGATGGCAAAGTCTGCATCTTCCCTGGAGGACCGGTGGTGTGCTGCTTCTCCCACCAAACCCTTTCAAGTGCACACAAGCCCTTGAGGTGAGTTTATTATCCTGACACAAAACACCATACCAGTGGAGTGGTCTCCCTCTGGGCTGCTTGGTAAACATCTCCTCTTGCAAACACAGCCTCCAGGCACCAGTTTGTGGTCCCAGATGTTTTTAGCTGCCTTGACTGTGGATTCCCAGGTTGGATCAGGGAACGGTAACGGGTGCCCAAATGGGTAAGGCATGCCAAGATGGGAATTAGGGATTAAAGAGGAAACATGTTACCTCCCCAGAAAACTCCTTCCACTCGGGGGGAAAGAAACTTCTGGTAGGCAGGTGGGGTGAGCGCCTTCTCTGCCGTGGGGTCAGCAGCTCCTCTGCTGTACCCATATGAACACCTGATGACTTAGGCACCCATGGGCTGCAGGTGCCTTTGTCTAGGTCAGGGCTCATCCCTTTTCCATTGCTCATGGTTTGCACCTGACAGAACTGTTTTGGGGGAAAGGCAGGGAGTATGCTGAGATTCCCTTAGAGAGGTGTCCAAACCATGATGCAGTCCTGGTCACAGCCCAGCTTCATCTCTTAGAGCTCTCACGTGGAATTGAGGTGCTGCTGCCAGGACAGTGGTGCCTGTACCCCAGGGTGTGCCTGCAGCAGCTGAGTGTGGGAAATCCCAGCAATTTTGGGGGCTTTAGCAGCTCCAGCTTATTCAATTCATCCTTTGCTCAGATACAAAATAGCACAACTATCCCCAGCCACTGACAGGAACCAGGCTGAACCCAGGAGCTTGGCTCCCAGAGCACTTCAGCGCTTGCTTGCTCTCCAAAGCCAGAAGACTTCCTTCATAGGTGCTCAGCACCATAAGACCCAAATTATATGGCTTCACCATTCCCCCATGTTCCGCACCCCACAAAACTGCCAAAGCAAAACGTTCCTTTCCCTTTTATTTAAAAAAAAGAGAGGGAGAGAGAGGCAGTTTCTAGCCTTTCTGGTTGCAAACCAAGGTAAACTCTCCCCTTTGAATCTGCAGCCAGGCAGACTGCAACAATAACACCCGCAGAAAAGGGTGTGCTCCCATTCATCTCAATGGGTGTTAACTTGGAAGGGTAATTATGACCCCTGATGCCAAAAGCTCTAACCGTTTCGCTGCTGAAGATCCCAGCCCACAAATAAAGCCTCTGGCCGGCTGTGCAGAAACCTGGGTGGGAGGGAAGCTGTGTAGCAATGAGGCGTTGACTTTTGGATGTGCCAGGACTCTGAAACGCTTTGGCTCCTGCTGAGGCTCCCAGCCTTTCTGCAAGCCCATTTCCACTGACAGCACAGCAGAGATGCCCCACTGCCCTGGAGGAGCAACGCACGGAGGGGAGTGATGAGCCCTGATGAATTTACTGGGATTTCTGCAAAAACAGTCCAGCAGCGATACATTTGGCTCAGCTGCACAAAGGAATGAATGTCTGGTGAATGCCTGGTGCTGGGTTTCCCTGGGAAACTCAGCTGGCGTTAAGATAAACAAGGTCCCGGGGAGCGTAGGAGGGAGCGGGGTGGAGGTGGATGTGGGGAGCACATCCCTTCCTCCTGACCAACTGTTTGCACTGGAGCCCCTGGCTGAGGTCAGGTCCTCACCATCCCTGGAGCTGCACAAAAGGCACATGTTTTAATAATCTAATTAGTCGAGGCAGACAAATAGTAAGAGGAAAGGAAATGTATAAAGAAAGGGAGTGGTTCAGGCAGTCACACAGGCTCTGCTCCATCCCCCTGCTTCTGCAGGGCTCTAGCCCTTATCTGAGTGGGAGAAAAAAAACACTTCAAAATGCAAAAATCAGAATGGGTACGAAGCCTTCTTCTGAGCAGAGACATGCAGCAAGTGGCATGATCTGCTCCAGTTTATTAATTCTGGAACCTACTGATAACAGCTCAAACCAAAGCTTTCTTAGTTATTTTTGCGATAAAATCATGAGTAAAGAAGATAAAGTGGCATATCATTAACATCTCATGTGCTATAAAGTGAGAGCGGCTCATCCTTCATTCTGACACCCTACCGATGGACCAGCAAAGATCTGGGGAACTGGCATCATTGTTGTGTGCTCTCAAAGGGAAAAAATGGCACAAGCCCTTGGCGATGTTAGTACCAGAAATCATTCCGTGTGCCTTCAGCTGCTTTTTTCTATTACTGTTGATGTTTCCAATGGTATACCTCAGTGGGGCACAGCTGTGTCTAATGTAAATAACTCTGTGCTCATCTACTGAAAGTAAAAGGAAGGAAATTCATGACAACAATAAAACAAAACCCAAACCTCCCACTTACAGTCAGTGC
This sequence comes from Athene noctua, assembly GCF_965140245.1. Taxonomy (NCBI): domain Eukaryota; kingdom Metazoa; phylum Chordata; class Aves; order Strigiformes; family Strigidae; genus Athene; species Athene noctua. Next base: position 108,785,910 of record NC_134038.1, on the reverse strand, counting down.
TGGCTCTGCCCAGTTAACCCTTGTTTAGTTTTGGTTTTCTGATAGCCAGGGAAGGTAGTTTCCTTTTAGTTTGTGCTGTGCTATTTAAGTTTTCCCCTCTGAAATAACCTCTCTCCCTCTGAAATAACCTCTCTCCTCACAGCAATGGGGATGCAAAAAGCAGCCACTGTCCACCTTGCTTTTAACTCCACACTTACCATTAATAATTTAGCCTATGCCATGGGAGTGGCAGGTGCCCTGATAAACCACTGCTGTGGATGGAGCTGCAGAATTCTAAAAGGCATTGCTAGTGGTATGCTGGAATTCATGGTTAATGGAGAAAAATCAGGATTTTAATCACATATAAGTCCCCCACATGTTATATATAAGGACAAGCAATGTGTATTAAAAAGGCCCTGGTTCATTTTGTCCTAAGATAGTTACTGAAAATAAGGCAGTCTAGGTAGGTGCCTATTTTTTTCCATAGTCTAAATTACAAGCTACCATATCTATGCACAGCCATCCAAAGTGACAGAGAACTTGATGTCCCCTCCAAAGATGTGGTCCCCTTCCCACCAATGCCCATTGAATAAAGCCCAAGACTGCAGTGTCTGCAATTTTGGTGCACCTGTTAAGTGCTATTTAAACTGAAAAATGCATAAATAGCATCACTCTCATTTTAAAGAAGAGGAAATGGAAGCCCAGAAATTATGCTGTTTGCTCTAAGTAAGTTGCACAGCAAATACTCTTGAGACCTTCCTGGATGTAAATTTTGCATCAAAATAAAGACACTTGGGTTTTGCACCATTTTTCCCATCAGTGCAAGTGTTGCACATTGGTCTGAAAACCAGAGTTCCATCCTACTGGTGCAAGTCAGTCTTTGAAAAAACTCAGTCGTTTTTATTTCAAAATGAGTGTCCCCACACAGATCTGTGCTTAAACAGATGTGGGTTCATTTTGGAGCATTGGACATAGCTCATTCTTCATAAATGGGCGATAAATTCTTTGTGGGTTGTCCAAATAAAATCCTCCATGGATAATTAAGGCATTTGAGTTAATGTTAACATCCCTTAGGCTGTTTGTAGAGTTTTTCTGAGGGGCTGGAGAGTGGGGAGAGCACTCAAACATGTGTGCTAAACATCAGGGAATTGGAGGGGTTCAGAAGTAATTTGGTGACAGATACCTCATTTTTTTTCTTGGCCAGATTGGCTGCTGTGGAAATTTTGCCCAAAAAGAGGTTAGTCCCCTCCCAGCTCCTTTTGGACTGATTTCACAAGGACACCTCTGACATTAAGTGATGAGGGGGATGAGATCCACGCTTCGTCTTGTTTTACATTGTGATGCTGTGGGTCTGATCAGCCCAAATATGGCTTTTGTTGTGACCTTTTGCTCTGCATGGTCAGTACTTGGGCTTGGTTTAAAAAGAGGTCAAAATCCTGCCTAAATGTGCTGCTGTCTCATGCAACCACAGACCTTGCTGGTCTTTGCATGACTTTTTACCTGCAGGACACAGCTGTCAAGGGATGCAGGCCCAGTTCAGAAAACACCAGTATGTACAAGCATGTTCACACTCCCCAATTTCTCTGTAAAATCCATTTGCACCTCTTGCATGGGGGAAGCTAAACCTCTGCTGAGTTGTTGATACAGCCCAAGCCTCATCCAGTACCCAGTATTTGGAAGGGAATGAGCCTGGTAATTGTCAGGCTACTGGGAAATACCATTTAATTCTCTTTGCTGTCTTTGGCCTCATCCAGAACAGCAGCTCCAATGTCCTGTTGTAGCACCTATGAAAGGAGCCTTATGAAGAGGAAAAATCCCAGAAATGGAGCAAATACAACTGCAAGCAGCAGAAAACACCTCCCATTTCAGACCTGTTTTCTGAAGCAGAGGTAGCAAAGGGGGGTAGCTGCACAGATCACTTTGAAAGACAAGGGGCACAAGGTGTCCAACAGCTTTTCATGCCAATTTCAAGATCAGCCCTTTCTGATGTTTTTATCCCCTGTTGAGTCAGAAGAGAGAACGCGCACACTGCCCCTCTGCTGTACACCCCTTTGGTTTTAAAGAGCTGGGTTGGTGCCGAGCAGCTCCACTTTATTTAAACTTTTATCTTTTGTTTTGTTATTTAACCATCCCAAGAAGCTGACAAAAAATGTGCAAAGAATTGCTCATCCTTCAAAAACAAGTCAGAAGACGTAGAGGAGATCTGGGGTTCACCTCCCAGACTTGGCAGTATTGCCCTGGTTTGACTATCTTAAAGCAAGATGGGCAACTAGAAAGGGGACTGCAAGGACCCATCACACTTCTTGTCCCAGTAAAATGATTTGCAAACCCATCCTGGATGTGGAGGGGAGGAAGGGGTTGACCCTGAGGTCCACAGACCTCCTGAGGGACTCTCCAAATGAGAAAGTGCTTTGGAAAACTTGTGTGTGAAGGAAAATAAGACAATGGCAACTACAAAAATGAAGCAGTGAGGTCTCTGAGGTGACCTGAAATACACAACTGAAACTGCTGTGTTGTCTGTCTTTGACAGCCCTTCCTCATTTCCCCTCCCTCGGCCACCTCCAGAGAGGCAGCTGGGGCTGTCACGCAGACCAGGTGGTTAGGATGAGAAACAATCAGCTGTCGTCCTCATTGTCTCTTCTTGCACTAACTCTTCATCCTCAGTTTCCCACCCTGCTAAATGAGGGATGGGACACCTTCCAGGAGACACAACAAGGATTTGCTTATCAGCTAGCAAGGACCTTGCTCCCAGCAAAGTGGATGGGAGTTTTGTCCTAGGTGTCAAGGGGAAGAGGTGTGAGTTGTGTCCAATAATGTCCTAAAAGACTGAGTATCTTGCTGCTGTCAGTGAAGAACTACAAACTGGATGCAGAGTGTGATTGGGCAAATTGGTAGGGAAAAAGTAATCCATTTTGCCAGAGAGATGTTTGTAAGTATTTAAATGATACTATGATCACAAAAGAAGAAAATGTTTCCATGATGAGAACACCCGAAGGACAACTATTCTAGGTTGTAATGAGGTCTGAACAAGATCAAAGGTTCTTTGTAGTTACCCCTGAACATACACAAAGAAAGACATGCTCCTCATATATCTAGATGGACCAAACTGAGACAAGAAGCATTAGCATAATGCTCATTTTACAGGTGACAAATTGAATGGGTAGGTAGATTAAGGGGATTTTATGCAGGGGAGTGACTGGGGAATGAACTTTTGCAGTGAGTTTAAAATTCCATGCCACTTGTAGAGCTTGAGACCATGCCCAGACCATGTGGTCCTTCGCTTTAAGTCCTGATTGCTTGAGGGTCAGGGTAGGGGGCCAAGCCTCAGTGCCTTTTTGCCTGGAGACATGGAGGGCAACAATGTAACCATAGCCTTTGTGCATGACTGGGCCAAATTTCATTGCACCGGATACTAGAAGAGGGATTCATGACAGGAATGACGGACATGTTCAGCCGAGGTGCTCACCCTGGGCTCCTTCTGCAGTCATCATAAAGGAAGGTTCATCTGACCTCAACTGACATTTCACTTAAGAGTGAGATGAGGCCCTGGTAAACTGAGCTTAGGGTGAGTGGCCAGAGTTGGAGAACTGCTTGAATTCACCCATCATATGGAGTAAATGCACGTATTCTGGGTGATTGTGGATAGCTCTTCAGTCTTGCTCCTCATGTAGTCAAGTCCTAAGTGACTTGCCCAGGGCAGTGGTGGAGCTGGGAGAGACTAGCTCTCCAAAGTTGCAGATTTAATGCCCAGAAAACATGGATTCTTTCTAAACATGGAGGCAGAGTTGGCTGGAATTTAGATTTTTTTGACCTTTGGGAAACGTCCACATTTGCTTCCTATTTATCATTCCAAATCTGAACAAAACTGTAAAATTTTAAAATGTTTGATGGAACAAGAATGTAAAAGCCATTCAGTCTGACACCACAGAAACATTTCACTTTCATAATGTCAAAACCAAACATAGCAAAGTCAGGAGCAACATAAATCCCAACACAATAAAATATAACACACATTGAAAATGTTTCAATTAATATTGCAATGCAACACAAAATGAACCAAAACAAGTTGAAACAATATCTATCTATGTCACCAAAACATTTTAATGTTGCTGAAGTGAAACTGAGGAAATGCAACTTGTTAAAACGTTTCACTGAAAGCTTTTCATGAAAATTTATGTATTCTTGTAAATGTATTTTAAGATTAAGGGTGATTTTAAAAAAAAAAAAATCAAAATGTTGAGCAGCTCTGATATATGTGGGGTTTATTTTTCTGCAAAATAAAGTAACTTCCAATAACTGGTAAGCCCTAGAAGTCATCAGGTTTTTACACCTACTCAGAGCTGGTAGAAACAATTCCTTAGACCCTTTTTAATGCACATCACAACCCTTGTCTTATTACATGCAAGTCCTTCTTGGTTGCTGGATAAATTTCAGTGAGCTGTTTTTGTAGCACTGATGGCAACATCTAGAATGGGCGATATCATCCTCAGACCTGGAAAATCCATCTGACCACTGTGACATGTTATGCATGTTTTTTTCCCCCATCAGAGCTGTCATCTGACAGATCCCTCCTTCCTCATACCATATTAACAAACGAGTTAACTAATTATTACCTCTGTCTTGACCAGAGCCATCCTTTTGTTATTTACCATTGGTGACTAATTTTCAGTCATGCTCCAAACAATGGTTGCATGGTCACATGTGCTGGATGGGTCCCCACCTGGACAAAAGTTGTCTCTCCCCTCACCACTGCTGTCTAGGACATCCCATGCTGCTTTCAGGATACTTTTACCCCAAAGTAAAAGCAAGTCAGAATATACGAGAGGTGGGAAACGTGTTCTTGATGGTGTCCCAACATGACAAAGTCACAGTCTTTTTGCAGCAATGGGTGAAAAAGAGAGAGGTTGCCTCTGTGTCTGGGACCTCTGTGCTCAGCTAAGACCTTGCTCACCATTCAGTCTCTCACCTATCTTAGATCCCGTGATGCCCAGAGCTACAAAAAGCCATCTTTTCTTTTTCAGAGGTGGTCTTATTTCTGTGTTAGGTGAAGCAACTTCTATGTATACCACGGCAAGATTTGGAGGGAAAGGTGTTTCAATGCACTCCTCGAGCACCCTTTTAAGGGGTAAGGCTCCATCATTTCCATCTCCCGTAAGAGGGACAGCTGAGTCTTGGTTTGGCATCAGAAAAGGCAAAGTGACACCTTTTCAGTCTCAGCAAGTGTGTTGTGAGGATGTGCAAGTGCAAGTCTGTGGCTGAGCATAATGAGACTACAGATCTCATCAACTGAAGGCTGTGATGAGTTGCCAGGTAGCTAGTGCTCACCTGGAGTGGTGGGCATTGTCACATCCTCTCTGAACAGGGTCACTCAGTATCTAATATGAACCAGTACCCAGACATAGTAGGTACAGAGGGAACAGGGGCTGTGGTCCATGTTATGTTGTGCCTGCTCCTCTCTCAGGCCAGTGTTTTTCACACCCCGAGCTCTGTTCCTCCCACAGTAAGTGTGCACTGGGCAGATGATTGTGTGTTATGGATCGACACAGATCACCATCTAGGACTGGCCCTGCTAAAGCCCTGGTGCCAGTAAAGCAGAGAGGACTCAGTAGGGTCCCCTATTCCCTCGCAGAGCACAAGGGAAGTTTGTATTTGGATGAAAACTGTCCTCTTAGAGCAGTCTTGAGTTCTCAGTTCTTGCTCTTCAGAAGGAACCAGGCTGAAGCCACATAGTCTCCAAGGTCATGGTGGCTGGGACCAGAAGGTTTCTAATGGCTAAAGACAGCCTGGGCCTTTTGTGACATTTGTCCCATCATTTCAGGGGGTGACCTGTGCTCTCAATACTCAGTCCTGTGCTATGTAAACCCTACCTTGAACCTCCTTCAAGCTCATCCTTTATAAATGCATGCCCATAGCACATCCTGACAGCAGTAGGGAGAGGAGTGGAGAGATACCACATCACTCAGTACTGTGAGAGCACTGTGGGAAGACAAATCAGTGAAAGAAACAGTGTGAGAGAAGCCAGTGTCCAGGAACAAAACCCAGCCTTGTATGCTCCATCCCCCATCTCACTGTGTTCCCCTTTTTCATAAGCTTCAGACTTGTTCGTCTGCTTGTTGAGGGCCAGAAAGCAGATAGATTTTACCTGGAGTGCTTCTCCTCACCTCTGGAAGCACTCTCATTTCTCCCTGTCTCTCCACCCCAGTGACACAGCACCACACAGCAGCACACTCCCTCACCCTGCCACCATCTCCCCTTCCCCCTTTTGCTGTGGCTTGACACAGAGGAACCTGAAAATTTGCTGTGATGTTTGAATCTCAGCCAAAACTGAAAACAAGACCCTGTGACTGGTCCGAAAGCCTAAAAAACATATGGCATTAATTCGGCTTTCCCACAGTTCCTAAAACTGCAATTAAAAGCAGCCCCCACCAAACAGAGCCCCATAACTCAGCTCTGTGATTTATAGGAATAACGAAGCTTTAGGGGAAAGTTGGCAAGAACCAAGAATTCCACGTCCGGGAGCTAGGCTCCGTGCACATGGCCTGTGTACAGCCGAGTTTATTTTATTAGCATGTCACCGGTGGAAGAGCAGGATCAGAGAGGGACATTCCTTTGAGAAAGCTTATCTTTGGCACCCATTTGGCTTCCAACAATAAACCAGCCCCTGCGTCTGCAAGCTGCAGGAGATGCTGCACAGCAGGAGCAATCAAACGAAAACTGGCTGGGGATAATCTGTCTCCGTGCTGCAGTTGTCCAGCAGATGAACAAAGTACCTGCTTTTTCCCATCAGTAACAAATAAACGTGACCCATGAGATGCCAAAGACTGCAAATCTCCTCTTGCCCAAGCAGATGCTTTATCATACTTGCTTTCTCAAAAACAAGGCCTTTCAGCTCTCTAGCTGTGAGTAAACATGAAAGTTGAGCTGCAAAGCTCAGATCTAGGTTTTTAAATGTAGCTCAGTAGTCTGGGAGGGGAGGTGGGTACAGGAAGTCATTCTAGCTAAGGATGGAGATTTCTGCCTGTTTGTCATTTTGCTAATGCCTGTTACAATGATCCTTTCTAATGGTTGAATGCAGTAGCTAAGTAGAGACAGGATCAAACTAATTTCTAGGAGTTGGTTTATAATCTTTGTGACCTGACATTTGCACATCTCTCTAACATATGTGTTAAAGGCAAATGGAGTCTCAGAGTAATGCCAGAAAGAAGTACAGTGAGAAATATCTTTTTTTTTTTTTTAAAGAATGTATAGACACAAGAACAAACACATCAAACCTCCATCCTCCTTTGCAAAACACAGCCTTGGCTTGTTGTCCAGCTCTGGTTTCCACCTCCATATTTGCTGATACAGCAGTTTGCAGGAGCACTTGCGTATCTGGTGTTTGTTATCACGCTTGTGATGGTTTTGCTTACCCACATCACTGAAAAGGCAATCCACTGGCTTCATTTGGTGAGCAGGAGTACTTTGCCACACCAGTTTGTGTAGATGGCTGCTAACATTTTTAAAACACCTTCAGGTGCAGGACATTATATTCACCCCATGCAGAGCCTTAAGCTGCAAAGCCTTGTGTCACTGTGTTGTACAGCTCTTGTGCTGGCAATTAGCAGAGTGGGTACTCCCCCTACAAAGACACAATTTGCTAAACACCTGCTGTGATAGAGATCTCCAAACATCAGTACTGATGGAGAATTGTCACTATGCAACCTTATACTGGAGCAGGTGCAGCAGAAAGCTGGCTGCAGTGTCTGGTGACAGGAGACTGAAGTTGTTTGGTTTGCTTTGCCTAGCAAAACAAAAGTGAGACAGAAATGGAAATAAGAAGCCTTTTTCTAATTGTCTCAGGAATGACATTTTGGCTGGCTCTTGGAGCCTTTCAAGCAGAGGAGTGGAGGCAAAAGACCTTCAGGGTCTGAGGATGGAGTTTCTGGAAGAGCCCATCTGACAGGTCAGAGATGAACCTGGGGTTAGACAATGAAGCTTGGCAAGAGTCAGTGAGGATGATATTCACCCATCTAACTTCAGATGTGTGCTCAGCTAAGTTAGTCCCTCCAGGTCCCCTTCATAGTCAATGGGCAAAACCAGACATGTGCAGGGTATGGTGCATCTCAGCTGTTGCAAGTGTCTTCTTTAGGCCATGACGAATCACTCCCTACAGCCCATTGACTGTATCAATTCAATGTCCACTAATAGCAACCCGAGCAGAGGGCACTGAACTTACTTCTACTGCTGTCTAAATGGGTGCCCGGTGATGCAGGCAGCTTTTGGACCCGCATCCTCACCCATTCACTCTATCCCACTGTGACAATGATGCTGTTGTCCCTATGTGGAACTCCAGACAAAGTGCTACATCTCCAGATCTGCTGGAGGGAGATATCTAATAAAGTTGAACCACTGAAGACGGTAGTGAACAGAAATGCTGGTGATTGCAACAACGTTACAGGACCTCACATACCTTTTTCAGCATGCCTTGCTCACAACCTGTGGAGAAGAGAAGGCTCTGGGGACACCTTATTTCAGCTTTTCAGTACTTCGAGGTGGTTTATAAGATGGGGAGAGACATTTTAGTAGGTCCTGTTGCAATAGAACAAGGGATAATGATTCTAAACTAAAGGAAAGTAGATTCAGACTAGATATAAGGAAGAATTTTTTCACAATGAGGGTGGTGAGGCAATGGAACAGGTTGCCCAGAGAGGTGGTAAATGCCCCATCTCTGGAAAGATTTAAGGTCGGGTTGGAGGGGCCTCTGAGCAACCTGATCTAGTTGAAGATGTCCCTGCTCATTTCAGGAGGGTTGGACTAGGTGACCTTTAAAAGTCCCTTCCAACTGAAACTATTCTATGATTCTATGATTTGATAATTCTATAAAATAAGTCGTCAGATGTTAGGACAGGAAAGGGAGACACATTGGCAGGGACTGTTGGGCTCTTGAGATTTGCTCATTGTCTTTGTCCCAAGATCTTCAAGGAATTTCCTTTAACTTTGCCTTTGATAGTGGAAGATCCTAGGACAGTGTGGACATTTGGACTCTCTTCTGCTTGTTTCATTTAACACATTAGAAATATGACTTTTCATCTTTTTCTCCTAGTCTAGAGTCTAATATTTATGGCAGGAGGCAAGTACAGCCAAGTGTTGTGTGGAGGAGCTGCTGCAGCTGTTCGGTGGGTGATGGTGACTACAGGATTCACTGCAATTGTGAAGGACAGACTAGGATGACTCTAAGATCTAGACCATTTCTGTCAGATAATTCTACAGTGATTGATGCAAGGATGAAGAAGGAGGACAGCAAAATTAAAACTGGAGTAGCTCGAGGTTGACTTATTGGAGAGCATGTATCTAAGTAAGACCAAAGGCAAACCAGGATACCAAGGATATTTGTTCTTTGTCCACTGCAGTTTAGCAGCTCCATGAATGTTCATGATGCCCTGGTGCTAGTCCACAGGGCATGAGTTTATGGTGGGATGTTGTGGTTAGGAGAGCTTGTGTGGTCTGTCAATGTGCAAGAAGGGGATCTGGTCAGTGGGAGGAGGCAAGATCCTACTACCTCTGTAGGCAGCATTAGTGAGGCATAATTGAAGCAATACATCCAATTGTGGTGCCTAGACTTTTAAATGAATTTTGCAAATCTGGAAAGAGTGCATAAAAAAAATGAGCTGAGAGCTGCTAAATCAGCCATGCAGTGTGACTCTGAAGAAGCTCGGATCTTTTGTTTATCGAAGACAGAGGTTTTCCACGTTTCTTAACTTGTGGCCCCTGTGAATTGTCCTTAAAGAATTGTCCTTAAAGTGCAGACACTGACAAATTCCAGCCTGGTGGCAGCTGATGCCCTTTTTCCAGCCTCTTCCATGAAAGCCTCAGGAGTAATCACTGTCCTGCCAGGCATCTCAGGGCCCGTAGGCTGCAAACCACTTCATTAGAACAGCACCTCATAGGACAGCTCTCTCCTGTTGAACAGGCAAAGCCAAAATGAAATACAGAGGTCTGGAGAGAGAGAGATGCAAATGGAAAGCAAGATGCAAACAGATGGTGGCAATGAACACAGAGGACCCTGCTCCTTAACATCTTCAAAATAAGTTTCAATATTTTCTGAGGTAATTGTCTAAGCCAGTACCTTGTGGAGACCTCTGAAAAAAAATTCCCTTTACTGTTCTTAGTCACCTTTACTGATCCTTCTGAAATGGCCTTTACACCCACCATTACTCAGAGACCACAAATGGAAAACCACTAGTTTGGCAAGAAATTACAGGAGCACAAAGAAGACCATGACGCTCTCTTCTAACTTCAAGTCTGGAGTATAATAGAATAGTGCTTGCTGTGCTCAACAGAAAAATATACAAATAATCAGAAAAACATGGCAACGGGATGACAAAACTGTGGTATAATATTTCCCAGAATGACCTCAAAGTCGTAAATTAGATCTCTGATTTGTCAACAGTCATCCAGCCAAACAGTCAAATTGCCCTACCATTCAGCATATTTTATTAACTGTTATTACTGTGCATTATTTATTTACAGAGTGCTGTACATGTAGACACTGCTTTACAGGTACATAAAAGACTGCCCCAAGGAGTTCAGTTACATTCAAGCACACAAATATGATATTCATTGCAGCAGCACTATGGGTTAACTACTGTGGTACTGCTTCAGGTTTCTTGCTTCCTTTTTGATTTTATTGCACCAAAGTCAAACACATTTTAAACTCTGAACTTTGAGTCAATTTGTCTGTCTGAGGCAGTATATGGCCATATTATGCTAGGATCAGAGTGCCTGATGGGCTTCTTTGTCCTGCCAGGATAGCTAAACTCGAGGTTGTGAACTGACACTTGAACTGGCTGGAAATTTTCCACCAAACTTTTTTGTCTTTGACTGTTAGTGGGAGATGATGTCTTAGCAAAACAGGGATTTTTGCACACAAACTGAGCACTCCACTTGGGCAGAAGGCAGGCTTTGCTCTTGTTTGTGTGTAAAACTTGCTCTCTCCTTCTTCCTATTCTGGGAAATGGGGTGGGGGTGGGGGGAGGGAGTCAGTGTTAAAACAAAATACTACATGATGAGCTTTGTTATCTTTCTGCATGAAGGGGAAAAAAACTCTGATTTACTTTAGTTGCTGTTTATTGCTGTATCATTGAGTGTCTCCCAGGTCAGGTGGCTGATCCAGCAACGTCCCCAGAGAACCTTTGTGCCCCGCGCTACCCAAGAGGTGTTGAGACCTCCAAGCAGAAATGTTTCTGCTTTGGGGTCTGCCATTTTTCCCTGTGCTGCAGGCTGGTAGGTGATAGTATTGGAGGATGAATGCTTAGCGGCCCCTCCTCCAGCCCGACAACCTTCCATGGACCTTTAAGATCTTTAAGGTCTTCATACCTGGGTTGGGACATGATTTAGTGGTGAGCAAAGCCCATACCTTTCAGCTCTGCCTGTGTGCAGCAGGAATTGCATTATAATAAATAGAAGCAAGGTATTTTATATCATCGTTTTCCAGCATACTGCTTGTTTCACAGGTGCTTAGAGTCACTGTTACTGCTCAAAACCATCAAAGGACTCAAGTTCATATGGTGAGCAAAAGCAAAGGAGCTGAGCAATTAGATCATTTACAGATTTACTGGGGATATTAACAGGATGATATTTCCGCCCTTTGCACACCCTGATGCAGTTACTGAGTGGCATTTCTCTCCCAGTACATGATTTCTTCCAATCCTTGTTACATTTGGGAGGAAAGACACGGCAAAGTCACTGTCTCAGATAGCAGCGGTTTCTCATCCAGCCAGAGCAAGCCAAGAACATTTCCCATCAGCAGCATCAAAACGCCCTTCTCCAGATGTCTGGAGGAAAGACAGCATCTGTCTGTCTGACAGGAAGTCTCTGCATCTCTCAGGGATGTAGGAGGAATTGCCTCTAGATTTTTTTTTCTATTCTGGCATTATTACTCTACACTTCAATATAAGAGAGACATTGCAAAGTGTTTCAAGTGCCAGTGGAAATCCACGTGAGCTATTAATTAATGACTTAATTGCTAATTATTTCAGTACTGGAAAGTATGTTAGACCCTCCCAGTCCGCCCAGGTACACAGCCCTGCCCTGGGGAGTTACTGGTTCATTTCTGACAGTATGGAACAAGGTTGTTATGAAGCAAAGAAAAAATGGGGGGAGAGAGAATTTGGGGCATCTGCTCAGGCTTAACAAGCACCAGTGTCCAGCCTGGCATGGCAAAGAGATGGAAAATTAACACCCAGAACAAGGAGACGTCTTTGCTTCTTGTTTCTTGCAGGCAACATAGCTAAAGGCATCTTGAAGAGGAATGTAAAAACAACATGGGACATCGCTTTCTGAGATATGAAAAGTGACAGATGCTATAAAAGAACGTTTGAGTGGTTAAAACATAAACCTGTAGATCTTCCCTACCCAGGATTAAATTTTTCCTTGGCCAAAATCTTCAGCATGACCATGGATAAATTACATCAATTCCTCAGTACCTGGTCTGCCTAACTGGGAATACCAACATATCCAAGAGGGCAGTGCCAAAACAAACAGGAACCATATTGGGAAGTGCTGGTAGCCCTGGTAGCCAGGGCTGGCAAGAGCTATAGCAGGCAATGCTCCACACACGAGCTGTGCCACAACTCACACAGCCTGCCTTTTGCTCAAACCCAGAAACTCAGTGATCTCCAGTTTTGCCTGGGGCTGGAGAGACTGCCAAAAATGCAACCCCAGTCATCCCTGGGAGAGCTGGGGAAATACAAGCAGGGAGTAGCCTGGAGCCATCACCCAGGAAGCCATCCCAGGCTTTTCTTCTCCAGTGCTCTTCATTTCATGGGATAACTCTTAGTGGTGGTGGTTATCATGTGGTCCTCCTGTGGTGCTGCTGCTGCTGGTCACCCCTATGCCCAGTCCCCACATGAAGTTGTGGTGGGGTGCAGCCCTGCAAACAAGCCAATCTAGATTTCTGCTAATGAATGCTCTTCCTGGAGCTCTTGTTTTCCACCATGTATCAGGATCTAATGATGGGTTGTAAAAAGCTGACCAGACTCTACCGCAGCATTACCAGAAGCAACAAGTCTTCCTGTGGATAGCATCTCCTCACCTTCAGGATCTGAGATTTAATAAGATGGAGGCAAGAGTGGCTCTTGCACAAGGCCAAAAGACAAAGAGTCAGATCTCAGCATGTTTGAAGACCCTTGGAGTGGGGAACCTCCTTTGGGCTGGCACCATAAAGAGCCACATCTTTTCAACAAGCGCATGGGATGTAGCCCCAGAAGCCTCAATCCTGTAGACATTTCACTTTCCTGGTGTGAGCAGCCTTTGAGAAATCCCACAGGTTTGCAAAATTAAGCAGACATCTGAATCATTGAATAAGGAGGTGAGTATTGGCAGTCTCACTGATCAGAGCATGGACATGTATGTGAGCTGAGCTCTTCCAGGGCCGGAGTAGGAAAAAGCTGATGTCAGGCCAGATGTAAGTGATATATATCTTAACGGCAAAGCAGGAAACACGTCTCTGTGTTCCTGCTAACCTTAGAAAGCAAGTGCTTGGATTACTACACAGAGGATTTGTAGCAACAAGGAGAATGTAATTAAGTAACAAGGATGATCTCATTATTGTAATGATGAGGTGTAATTTAATGAGAATCCGGGACTGGAGCTGAGAACTGGAGTCCTAATCCTGGCTCTGGCTCCCAGCTCCAGTAGGTCACATAAGGCTGGCACCCTTTCTTCAATGTGCCTTTATGAGACACAAAACACCAGGAGGCCCTGGCACTTGCAGAAGCTCTTGCAACAAAGAGGGGAATGACAGTAGCAATAAAAATTGTCTTGTCCCTTTACCTTCCCTATAAAAGATGGGTTAGCACAATTTTCCTTTATGTGAGGGACAGTGAGGCTGTTTGGCAGATGATGCTTATGCAAAGCTCAAAACCAGGAGGTCACTGAATTAAATGCTAAGGTTTGCTCTAATCCTCAGGCTCTTCCAAATGCAAGCCTGAATGATTGATTATCACTCAGTTATGGCATTTCTGGGGTAATACAATATCAGATAAATAATTTCCTCAACTAAAGTTTTTTTATTTATATGTATGTGTGTGTGTGTTTAATCAGGAGGATCAGGCTGGTTTCAAAACCAGTTCACAGAAAAGGTACAGTCTATTTTAATTGGGGACGTGCCCATACATTATGTGGATCAAAACCTGCTTCAATCCAAAGGCAGAATCTCTTGAATCTAGCCTACACACACACCCCCATCCCTCCCTCTGTCCCTCCCTCTGTCCCTCCCTCTGTCCCTCCCTCCCTCCCTCCCCTCAGTCAGTGTCAGCATCCTTTATCCTTGGTACCGATGCTAAGTTTTGTAGGTTGTAAGCCATGTCTCCCTCTTCCCCCCTTATTTTCATCTTTCAGTATGTGCTGCACATTTTATTTTTTTGAGGCTGAGAGCCCTGAGGGGTTTTGCAGGCCATGCCAGGCAGAGGGGCAGTGGGCTCTGAAGCACTTTGAGCAGGGCTGTGCACAACTCTGAAATGCAACTTTGGGTTTTCTTATTCCTTATCACTCATGTTCTGCAATGGTTATTTGGCATGGCAGCTTTGCCTAATGCTGAAGCTGAGGTGCCAAGCAGGGTCTACTCAGCACCCAAAATATGCATCCCAGATTAAAACAGCTCAGCAGTTCCCATCAGCTGTGATGGTGTTTCTGGGCCACCCATGAGACCTCAGTGCCACCCTGCATCCCAGCAGCCCCATGTTCAGGCTCTTGTTCTGCTTGTGCCACCATCCCTACCCCTTCTTCACACTGAGAGACTCGTTGGAGGGCAACGTCCTCTCCCACAGCTCAGAACAGAGAAATCTCTCCCTGCGCAGTGTGGGATGTTGCTCTCTTTTTCCTTGGCATAAGAAAGCTGGAGCATGGAAGGGATTTTTCCCCATAGCTTGACCTGCAAACACTTAGCAAGGTCAACAGCTTTGCTCTCTGATCCCTTCCAGAATTACAAAAAGTTAATACTTTAAGCATGTATAACAATTTTCAGCTCAGTCCTGCAGCCTTATCCCAAAACAAGTCTTTGCGTTTTAATTTTACCATTTGCCTTACATGATGCTGCTGTTTTTCCTTTGTTTTTAAACATGCCAAACACAGCAGATAGAAATGCTGAGCTGCTTCTCAAACACACGCCATGTACACACAGAGCACTGGGACACGTCCATGAGAAACTCTCCTCCATTCAATAAACAGCCTGCAAGACAAAATAAACTACCAGAGCATCCTGTGATGAAGACCACATTACGGGAATCCAGAGTTTTGATTTTTCTGTGGCAGGATTTAAGGCTCCCAGGCCTGCCAGCTCTCAAGCTTTTTTCATTGCCCAGATCCTGGAATCTTTGCTTTCATTTTTTTAAAAAGACCATTTCTAGCCCTTGCATCTGGGGAGAAAAGCTCAAAACCTTAACATACAAGTTTTCAAATCTTTAAACCAACCTTGCAATTTGGGAGAGGACCAATGACTCATTTTTGAATTTCCAATGTTAAAATATCAGTAATGTTGTTAATCACTCATATTAATATCACCGTTCTGCAGCAAGTTTAATGAGAATGGTAATGAGCTGCTCACTGTCCACAGTCCACAAATCACAACTGTAATGGGTGTTTCCTTCAGCCTTATGATAATACTGTAAAAGAACGTCAAGGAATGTTGATAGCAGTTCCCATCTGCACTGCTTAACGTGCTAAATCTCAAGAGAAGTTGTGACATTTTGATCTCCTGGGTTCTGTGTCTCGACCCAACTTGGATCAGGCATAACATAAATAACAGGTATTGAGAATATGTCCCAGTGATACTAGGGCCTAAATGACTTCTGCTGGTCCCAGAGCCCAACAGCTCCAGCAGCTCCCATTCCTATCCCTGGAGCTAAAAATCTGAGGGCTCTGAACAGAAAACCTTGTGAGACCAGTCTGCAAAGCACAAGGTTTCTCTGTGTAGCAGCGCAGGCAGTATTTCCCACTCCTTTCCAGGGGTGTCTGCAGTGCTTCGGGAAGGTCAAATATGAGCTAAACAATGTCTGAGTGGTTTGAAATATTTCAAATCACTAACTTCCACCATCTGCCCCATTGGAAAAGCAAATCTTAAGCCACTACATCTCTTTGCAAAACTTATCATGAAAAATTAATCCAATTTTCTGGCTGCCTTTGAAACCATCGGAATAAAATTGGTGCTTCTTTTATTGCTATTGCTATATGAAGCATAGCTGCTTTCTGAAGGTCTCTTTGAATGGAGGGAAATGTCTAGTTTTCTTTAGTCAGGAGACAGCTCCAGGACTCCCCATTTATGGGATGATCTGGTTAAAACTTTTCAAGAGGGAACCAAGAGAATTTCCCCATAGTCTTATTTTGGTTTTTCCTAAGTGGGAAGTGCACGAGTCCCACATTCTCTATTAATCATTTGAGGAACCACAAGAGAAAGAAAAAATGTCAACATGAGTTCCTCTTCCCTCACACACTGGCTTCAAGGTGCTTGTGGTTGGAGAGAGGAGAGTAAAAAAGAAGGAAAAAGACACAACAAGGTGGTTTAATAGAAATCCCAAACCGAGAGCTCGTTCCTAAAGTCTGCTCTGGTAGTGGGGGTAGGTGCAAGGGAAGAGCCTTCACCCAGGGGTGAAACCACAGCATGGGATGTATTTAGTACTACCCTATTGCTGGAGGTCTCAAATTGGTAGGAGATGGATGTCTCATGGCTCCTCATGGAGCAGAGAGAGATCATTCAGCTGTGTCCATGTGGAGGGATGGAGTGATGGAAGGGAGCTACGTACCCTTGCTCCCAAATGACGTCCTAACAAGGCACCCACACCCCATAGTGTCCTGTCCCACATCTCTCCCTTTTCACCTTTCTCACCCCAAAATTCACATCTCTCAAACCTCCTGCCCTAAAACCTGTCCTATCCCATACCTTCCCTGGTCTGGGTCTGTTCCATCCAATCCCACTCACCTCAGATGCTGCAGTCCCCCACGAGCTCATTTCCCATTTTCCTCACAACTAGAGCAAATGAAAAATGTGCTCAGACAAGAGGGGAGAGGAAGACATGAAAGTGAGAGAAGAAAACAGACACATGGCCTTACTCTTGCACTTTGAAAAATACAAAACTCCCCTACCCCAAACATCAAGGGAAATATCATTAGTGCTGGACACTAATGATTGTGATCTATCAGATGAAAGTGAAACAGAGAGGCAGAAGGAGTGAGCCATGCTGTTTGCAGAAGGGACACCCTGTACCTGCAGCTCAGATGGGACACTCTGCACACTTATTTGCAGTGCCTGTGCTTGAGTGACCTACATACTGAGCAAATGTGATGTTGCACTGCTGAATCAATACCTGTCAGGTCACCTTACATGTTATTGGTGAACATGGTTGTTAATCCCAGCATATTGTATTTGAAGAATTTCCTGGTCTGGGATGAAGTTTTTCTTGGCTGAAACTTCTTTAAGGGTTAGAAGCTTCATGGAGAAGAGGTCTGTGCATGGGGTCAAATATGTAGTTTGTTGCTACTGGCCTGCTCTTGAGGTCTTCTTGCTCCCCCAAAGGCAAGTTTTAGCAGATGACTTAAAATCTGCTTTACAGGCCATGAATCCTGATTTAGCCATGTAATAAGAGCACTTAACTGTCCTTGTAGCCCATGCAAGACAAGAAACCCTTCTGCAGGAGGCTGAGCTTAAAATTGTGAATCACTGTCTGCAGGGATCTGACTCCTTCCACAGCTATCGATGTTGATTGGGATGCTGGACTCCTTACGGAGATGCTCACAGCAAGGTGGGATGAATCCAGGCAGAGACGAACTGTGACACCAGCATGTTGGAGGACCGGAGAGTGAGGAGGCAAAGGACAGTGATCAGAGTCATGCTGTTAGTGTGATCTGGTGCTATGGGCTGTGCTGAGCTGGTTCTCCTGTTCAAGGGACTTTCCTTCTGCTCTCACATCCCACATGAGGTCCACTTGTCACTCTTCAGGTAGGATTCAAGTACTCAACCCCACACTGCAGCCTTTGCTAACCCAAAGCCCCACTCCTCTTTCCCTCCCTGTCAGGGAGCAGGGCCATCCCTGAAGCTGCACCCATAGCTCCAGGGCTTTGACATCTGGACATCATGGCCAAGGAGCTTGTTCTATAGCTAACCAGGGCTTGTCACCAGGCTAATAAAAGCCCCAATAAAAGCAATTTGACATTGTCTTGAGTTTCCAACTAGGTGGAGAGTGTTTGTGTGCACGGGGTGCACTTTATGCTGTGTGCTCTGTGGGATCCTGGCAAACCCAGAACTTCCCATGCCCAGTGTTTGCTCTTTAATCTGCAGCAACACAGAGTTCTTCTTGACACCAGTGGGAGCTTTGCAGGACAAGCTTTCATTTTATCTTCACTTTGTAGCAGAGCTGAATCTTCTTCACCTCCTGAAGAGGGAAAGGACACAAACCCTGCAGGTGGGAGACTGCCCCAGAAGTTGAGGCCCAGGCCAGTTTCCTCTTGCAGCTGGCTTGAAAGAGCCCCCAATCACCATCTGTTCTCAGGAACAAAACTGTTGTGGTTTCAAAACACATGCACCGACATTAAAAAGGCACACATAGAAAAATCCCAACCGAACAACTTAATAAAAAGAAGTGGAAGCAGCAGCCTTACTAAACATGCTGCCACACACAGGCTGATTAATATTGTTGGGTCTAATTGCATTCCTGTGCTTTAACCCAACAGTCTTGTTTTTGTTTGGGATCTTCATGTTAAGTTTGTTCGTAACAGGACTCGTAGGGATACTATTGGGAGTGCTGAAGTCAAGGGAAGAAAGCAGGTGATAGTGGAAATCAGATGGTGGGAGGATTCTGGTGACTTGTGGCCAGTGTACTTGTGTGTGCAAAAACCAGACACAACCTGGATGGACTCCAGATGGCTTGTCCGTCCATGTGTCACAAGTCCTGCAGTGTGTCTGCTTAAGGAAGTCAGGTTTCATTTGGATAATAAAGGGCTTGCACTTTTAGCACACAAAGAGCTGGATTTAATCTCTCTGGCTGCTGTAAAGTGGCCAGCACGTGCGGCCAGGGTGCCTCAAATGCCTACTTAAATGCCCCTCTTCCTTGCTGAGCTTTCTGTTCAGGGCTCTGGCCCAGAAGAGCTGTGTGCCAAGCACCTCTGACTGCTACAGAGCATTATGATTTTGCTTGTTGCCCTGGAAGTCTGTTATCTGGTCTATAGATTTAGCTAGTGTCCATAAAGCCATTAGGCTGCTGCTTTGCATGTGAACCTCTGCCAGATCAGAGGAGCAGAACCCAAAGCACTAGCCCCAGGCAGTGGTGAAGCCAGGCTGAGGCTGTGCAAGGGGCAACATGAGCCACCAACAAGTGATATGTCTGGGTTCAGAGAGAGGAATCAAAGCAATCCCTTTAACTGGCTTTTCTGCTTTCATTTATCCATTCTGAGCAGCACAGATGGAGAAGGAACAAGGGACAGTCACTTGGGGTCTAGAGAAAGCTCAGATGGGAAGTGTTTGTCCCTTACTCATCCGTTCCCTCTGTCCAGCAGTTATGCCAGCAATGCCAGGAGGAGTCATAGCAAGGGCTCCTGTGTGCTCAATACCGCTTCATCCATCACCAGGCAGGGGGAATGCAAAAGCTTTCTATAACTATACGATGTTAAAAACACCAAAGGGAAGGTGAGATGGAGCTAGAGCAGTTCCAAGGGAGCTCTCTGTGTGTAAGAGGGGAAATTAAAGGAAAAAAAATTGAATTAGAAACTCAAGGGAATCTTCCAAATGGCAAAAGCTATTAGAATGATTTCTGTTGCACTGTGAGAAGGATTTCCCTTCCTCCACATCACCAAAAGTATTAGACAGGCTGTGTGGATGTGCTTGTGTGTGTGAGAACAACGTTGCACACTTGCCCTCCAGAGTTTCCCTTCTCATATTTAAAATAGGCAGAGCTCCAGCATTTAAGGTCAGAATAAACTCTAGAGCGTGATGCTGATGTGACACCTGAGTTAGGAGAGAGCCAAGCAAACTTCTGCATTTGTCCTCCTGGCCATGGGACCGGGCTGTCTGCTCCCCCCGAAAACAGAGGCAGCTCAGAGTGGGCACTGCTAGCAACATCTGCATTAGGACATTGTGATGACAAGCCAGGTCTGACCTGGGGGATCAGGAGGTTTCTCTGCAGCTGTGATGGGAGGAGTTTGGGGAAAATCACCAGGTCTGTACTAAAACGATTCAGGTTCTTTATTAAAAATCCTGCAAAGTATATGCTACTGACAGATGAAGAGGTAAAAATGCAACAGTCAGCTCCTCTTGACCTCTGGAGAAATTCCTGTTCTGTGTTGTTGTTACAGGGCAGGTTTTGTCTTTTCAAGCAGACCCTTTCCATTTCAGGTGAGGCTTATCTAAGTACTCACAGCTGTGGGTCTCTTCATGTCTACAGCTGCACTTTGCCTCTGAAGACTGTCTTAATTTATATTTTGGGGTGTGGGGAGCCCAAAACTAACGCTCGGGACAAAAAGAGAGGAGTATAGTTACTCAGGAGTACCTTGTGGAAGGCCTGAAACTCAGTGGAGGAGAAGCAGCTCAGCAACTTGAGCCTAGAGAGCTTGACAAGGCTAAACTGGCTGGGGATGTGTCTCGATGGGTGTCCTAGTGCTCTAGAAACCCTCTTTAGGCCACAGTTAACCAAGCAAACTTTAATCCCTGACTCTGCTCCTTGCACTGACACCATTCCCCAAATCTCAGTAGCTCTGCCCAAGGCCTGATTCAAGTCTTCTGAAGTCACTCCAAATCCTCCCACTCTGCCCTTTCCAGTTGGCTTCAGCTGATGTCTTCCTACTGGGCTTCACTGCAGCAGGGTGCATTAACATGCCAGGCAGCTGGGAGACTTCCCTCCTGCAGGTCAAGGTAGCAGGGCAAAGTGAAGCCCATCATGCCCTGATATCTCCTGAATATTTCACAGAAGTCTTGATATGTATCCCAAGGGTCAGGCTGCTGCACAGGGGTGATACAGTGCTCATCTCCTGCTGGGTTAGGGCAGCACTTTGCGCACTCCCCATGATGTCTCTGGACACATACCTGGTCCCTCGCCACCTCTGAGCAGCAACCAGGAGAGGTGCAGAAGCTCATGCCTGCCTGAAACCATATTTACACGGAGGTTGAATTTGGTTACACTGAGGCTTACCACCAGGATGAGGCCAGGTAACATCCCTGGGGGCTGGGGGACAGGGACTCCCTTCCTGCAAGGGGAAGAAGGAAGGAGTTATCCAGACCCATGTATGTGCTGCATCCCAAAGCCCCTCCTTCCTTCCCTTGTATTTTAATCCTCCCCTTGGTGATCCACAGCTCCCTTCTGGCACTGATACTCCCTATCACAGGGATTATGGAGGGCAAGGCAGTGCTAATGGGATTCCGAATGTTTTGGCACTGAGGCAGAAGTGACAACAGCAGGCTAGGGCCATGCTTCACTTAATCCACAATGACTCTAACATCAACCAACCTTTCGGCTAAGGCCAGGCTGTGTTGGGAGGTCACCTGCAGTCAAGGCTGCCACAAACAGCCTTTGCTTGGGCCCACGAGAGCACACAGAGCTGTTTGCATGCTGTGGGCTGCAATTTGCATCCTGGATGCAGGGCAAGCCCTGGACAATAGTAGGAAGACATCCCAAACAGGGAAAACACACCCATCAGCTGCCTCCAGGGAAATACCCAGAGAGTGCCCTCAGAAACAAAAATCCTCATCAAATACCCTTCCGTTATTCCTGGGGGATAAGTCACTTTAATCCTGTCTCCCAAAGACATTCTGGGATGATACTACTCCTGGAGTTCTCACAGGCAGACCTTGAAACTGGTAGATATTATTCCTGGCATCCACCAGCAAGCTTCAGTGTGATTTTAAATCATGTCTGGCTCCAGGATTCATTACTAAAGGATTTTGGGGAGGGGGAGAGGTTTTGTTTGTTGGTGTTTCCTGAAGTCTCCTGCTGACTACAGCCCAGGTGATATCTCATCCAGGCACAGTACTCTCCTGTCTACAAAATGACTGTACAGGTACATTTGCAGGGTGATTCCTCCCATATCAAAAGGAGGATGGATGAACCACCAGTCCAAGGTGTCCCTCTCTGTTGATCTAAGGGAAGCTGAGATCCACATGCCAGTCACTGGCCATGTCACCTCCATCCCCAGCCAGGAGAGGAGCCTGGGCTTTAGTGCTTACCCACCTCATGCTGGGTGGCACCACCACAACTCAGGTGTGCTTATACTATATTTATATACACTTTTATATATATATATGTGTGTGTAAAGAATACTTATTAATATTGTGATAAATATACTGACATCAGTAGTGAGAGACTGCATGCCACACATACTGCTATATAGTCTAAGCCTTAACACATATCACATACATATCTAATTACTTAAGGTAAATGCAGAGGGGGAGGAGGGAAACTTTGGTCCAGAGAGGGACAAAATCCAGTCAAAACCTGAAAGTAGCCAGGAAAAGCAAAGGGAAAGAACAAGCCTGCCCAAGCCTTCCTCTTCCATTGCACCACTCACTAAACCTTTCATTTTAAGTATTGCCTTCATGCTCAGCACAGCACTTTAAAAAAATGTTTCTGAGTTAAAATGAAGGCTCAGAATGTCATTTGATGGTTACAGGAGCAGGCAGAGGAGAAAAAGCCTTTCAGAGAAGCCAGGACAGAGGTATCTGGGTTGTGAGGGAGCATGTCCGTGCATCTGCAGATGCTGGATGTCGGGTCAGTTGAGGTCACTTCAGCTCCAATCAGCACCTCCAACTTACAGCTGAGCTCCAGGGGCCAAAGGCACAAGTGTCGCTCTCCTGGCCATGCTCAGAAGAGATGTCTCGGTTGGAGCTGGACCCGGGGAGCAAACCTCCACATGAGCATTTTCCTCCTGACTCTGAAATGAAAGGAGAAAGCAAACCACCCCAGGCTGAGGGACACCACAAGAGCCTTGCCTTGGGGCAAGGACCAAAAGAGGCCTCAGCCACATGGAAGACATTACCGAATTAATGTGACAAAGTATATGGGAAGCCAAAAGTCACTCCATTTTGCCTGTCAGAACAACAGTTTACTCCCCTGGACAGTAACCGAAGACTTGGTGAAGGGCTGTGTGAGGTTTCTGCACTGCCACAGACCACCTGTGTGAACGCAATGAAGGTATTTATTTAGCTCTTCTACACTTCAGTCTCCCTGTCTGTAAATCAGAAAAGAAACAGCATGTCCCTATGACACAAGGTGGCCGTGAAGATAAAAGGGTTAAAAGAGCTTTATGAAATGCTGTGGAAAAGTGCAAAGAGAATTAATTCCTCTCCCAGGACCTCATCAAAGTCTGGCTTTTCCAACTAGGTGTCTCAAAATCAGACTGAACCTTTCTCTCTTGGGGATGTGGGTGGTGGAGACTCAGGATTCTGTTGGTGGTAGCTCCCCAGTCCAGGAAGACAGAACCTCTCCAAAGGTGAATGCCCAGCCAGTAGAGGGGGTGGCAGCCCCAAGTTCTTAAGGTGCCTTCCAGCAGTGAGACAAACCTGTCACCTTTGCCATTGTGCATCTCATGGCCAAAGTTGGGCAATTTTTTGTCCTGCCATAAACAGAGTCTTTGGCAGGTTATACTGCCCTAAAAGATCTGCTCATCAAACCCAGTCTTTGTGAGGTGAAAAAAGGCAACCTCAAGGTACTGTTAATTTCCTGCATTTCCCTCTCTTCTAGATAAATTACAAGGATTTCAGACCCTGTAGGCTTCTGGGATTCTCATCAAGGGGTTTGGAGGGAGAGCTGTCTCTCATTATCAAGGCCGTTTGCATAAAAATAGGAGCATAGGGTCTGATTCCTCAAGCTGGGAGCTGCTCTCATGAATATCTGAATGCCCTCAGCTCCCATCGGGGCACTCAGTCTCTCTGGGGGTTGAGCCCTCCAGGCTTCTTGCAACTCTGTACAGGCATTTTGTGTGGGGAAGAGGGCGGCTGTATCAGAAAGAAGCAGCAGGACAATTGTAAGAGGCAGGAGGTAATGACCCGTGTTGGGAAGCAGCCAAGAGAACAGAAATAGCATATGGAAAAGGTTCTTTGAATGCAATGTATGTTGCTGATTCCTAGGAATAATCAGCAACACCTCTTTACATGCTGCATTTTTGAGCACAAATTGAGAATAAAACATCCCCTCTGCTGAGACAGCGGAGTCCACATATCCCTTCCTTCACAGACAGCTTCCATTGGTGTTACAGGTATATTGTATCATATTGTCCCACTTCCTTTGCTTCAGATAAATGCCATGATCCCCTTTTCAGCAGGGGAAACTGAGGAATAGGCAGTTCAACTACCCTGCCCTTGGTCATAGACCTTGTCAGTGGCAGAGCTGAGACGAAGGCTCAGGAGCTATAAGTACTACTGCAGCTTTATTCCTGTGCTGTGTCAGAAAATATTATATCTCACTTTGATGCATCCAGATTTTCTTGACATAAATTGCTGAAATCGCTGAGAGAGGCATTTATTTCAAAGTTCAGCACATTATATGTAGGGAGAAAGAAGTTGAGTAACTGGAAAAATCAACTCGGAGTTGCATCACTGGGAGCCAGAATGTTTGTTTAGTCCTTTGTGAGATGAAGCAAGTTCCAGTTTGGCCTCATCCAGGCATGATTAGTCAAGAGATAAGGAAGGGTTTCTGGATGGGTCCCTGAAACTGAGCAATTTCAGGCATGGATATATTTTGTAAAGGAGGAGGAGGGGGGGGGGAGGGTGTGAAGATTAATAGTCTCTTCCCCATCTGACCTAGCAGACAGTCATACTGGCTCTAAGACGCAGCTTTCAAAATGATCAGTCCCTCCCACAAGTTGTGTTGCTCCATTTCCCCCAATTCCCATCCTTCCCCAACCTACGACTGCAGTAAATTATAAACGGAGAGACTTTGCAATAAAAACCCAGCCCAATAAGATCAAAGGCAACTTTTATCTCCCATTTTCTTTGGGGTACAACACTCACAAGAGCACAGCTGCTGGTCTGAGGTTGCAGCTGTATTGCTCCCAGATGATAAAATAGCCATGGCTTCAAGGTCCTCTGTGTTAAGGTAGGATGCTCACCTCCTTCCAACCCAAGAAAAACTGTTCACTAAACTGTCCATACACTGTCCCTGTCTCCTGTCCCAGCATGGGATGATGCAGGAGAGCAAAACATAAGGAAATTCTCAAAGACTGGTGATTTTTACCTGCTGTTCCACAGTGACAGCTGACCTTGCTGGCATTTCTGACTTCATTTTGTTTCACATCTCATATCATGCCACCCAATGCATTCTGCACCAGCCAGGACAAATCTTGGTTGGCCTTTAAATCACTTTTGGCCTTTTAAAGACCCACAGTGTAAATAGCAGAGTGAAAATCCTGCTGTGCAGTCTGGAGTTTTAGGGATTTTTCTTCAAAATGCGAGATTTTGTTGGTGTCTAACAATTTAGCTTCTTACCCACCCCATATCTAGCCCAAGCCTTTCTCAGGTTTACCAAAAAGATTTCATCTTGATGCATTTAGAGATGAACAGTTGTAATGAGCAAGGCCTGAGCTCTCCTAGTCAAAAATCTACAGGACTGGAATTTAAAATCATCTCAGAAAAACAGTGAAAGAAAAGAGCTACCACCTGTCATCTCTTTGGGGCTAAAAACCAGAAGGGACAGACTTTCAGTCTGATGTAACAATCACAAGTGAGAAGTGGTGCTCGGGACTATTCTGCCTTTTCAGCTGACAGCCTTGAATGGGAAAATCAGTGGACTTGTCAGTGCTGTTGAAACCATGCTCAGAAGAGTCCAAGAAGAAAAGCAATTTAAAACCAAGTGGTCCTGTGCATGGCCACTGGAGGCTGCTTTCCTCTGACTGTGCATTGTGGCTGAGCTGTAACACCAGCACCGACCCTCCTGCCCTCGCACATCTCCCAGATCCTCATCAACCTCATCACCCCAGCCACTCTGTCTGCCCCTTGGAGGGTCAATGATTCACAGTCTCCATGACCTAAGGGAACCAGGATAAAAGCAATTCAAGTCTCAGAGAAAGTCTGACATTTAAGAAAGAAGAAAGCGTAGATCAAATTGGCCAAAAAACACAATTCCTTCAAACTCTTTCAGCCATTTCTAGCACTGCACTTTTCTGCTCTGAACTCTGGCTTGAGAACCATGAATTTTCCTCCTTGTCTCAAGTTTGGACATCAGTTTTTGAGTTTAAGGCTGGCTGTGTGATGAAACTGCTACCGGATATCCAACCACTGCCCTGGTGTAGCAAATGTACATTCATGCGAAACAAGAACCGTTACTGATAATCATTCCCCATAGACATACCCTCTGTTTGGGATCTCCCATTAAGAGGAGGCTTGAAAGATGCCAAAGCAACAAAGCTTTGGGTTCTTGGCTCTGATGTAAGCAAAACGATCTTGTTTTATTTCCTAGCATTTGTTTAAATATGCACATTTCAGATTGGGAAGGGAAATGTCTCGCATTCCTGGAAAAATTATTGCACTGACTTCCACCTTCCTTGAACAGCTGACATTTCCTAGTAGTAATCTCCTCCCATAACAGGGCAGAGACGTTGATGGCTCTGGTCACTTTGCTCTCAGAAAAGAGCAGGGCTTTGTGGACTGATGAGGGTTGATGTACTTTTGAGGTTGTTATTTCTCAGGCACAGGCACCTTCTTCTTGTGCATGGGGGTCCATAAAGGGAGCTAATCTTCACTAGCCTCATACAAATTAAAAGGAAATATGAATTCAAAGAGCAACAAACAATGCAGTGAACTTGCTCTGGGCCTTCTGAGGCAGTTGGCTTGGCCTTAGGTGCACCATTGTTCACTGCCTAAGGAAGGCTACAGAGATGCAAACTGAAATCACAGTTCCTTGCTGGCTGTGCAGCACCCCTGCAAGTCCCTCCTCCCATCTCTCTGCTTGCAGAAGCACTGCCTCCATCTCTGCACCCAGGGCACGTGAGGCACCCCCAGGCTCTGCTTGCTCTCAAAACTCACCTCCCAGGTGAAAGGATGTGCTCCAGGCAACTCAAAAAATTGCCTTATTTCTAAATTTATTAATTAATAAATCTATCAATCAATTAAACACAACTATTACCCCCCATGCAGTGAGGGAACCAACCCCATGTGAATGGAGATTGTTCAATCAGGACAAGGGATTTTTTATGAAAAGGAAGCTGTGGGTGTGATTTGTTTCTCCTCTTGACCTTGGGAGACCTTTACCTACATTTATTTCTCAGACCTGAATTAGCACCATAATAACACAGGGCTGGAAAATTATACTTAAACCTCCCAGCTATTTCTGGGTTACAGAGGCTCTTTCTTTTTTTCAGTCTAACCTAGTTTTCCAGTGGAACATTCCCAGCTTCTACAAAGAGACATCCCGGTTTTCCTCTCTATATAATTACATAAAGTCTGGCCTATATTCATGCCCTTTCACTCAGTCACTTTTAATGTCAGCAAGGGATACAGCTCCCTTTGGAGAGGTAAAGAGCAGGAGGAAAGACTGACACTTCACCCCTGCTTCTGCCCTGAAAATAGGCTGGATAAAAGTCCCCACCACTGTCTGTGAAGACTCTTATTAGTGTGTGGTTGGCTATGATTCACTTGCCAAAGTCAGCCTATGTCCCACCACCACAAGGGTCCCATGGCTGTAAATGTGAAAGAACTGTCACTGCTCCATGGGATGGAGTGAAGATCTGGAGAAGGTCCCTGAGAGAGAGAGTGGTGCCATCATGGCACAGGATGGGCTTTTCTCTCTACCACACAGATGGGGATGAGGTTGACAAGTAAAGTTAAAAATCCCAGCAAGCCTGTGGTGATTTGTTCCCTGCCTTTGCAAGTTGATTGGCTTAGAAAAAGAAAATAAAAAGATTAAGGACTGGGGGGAGCTCTGCATTGTTATATCTTGCAGGGCAGAGAGTGAACGCAGAGTACTCAAGGTTGTAGTCCTCCAAGAAGTGTTAAAAATGCAGATCTTAAAACCCAGTTCAGTTCTTTTTCTTGTAGGTGCCACCAAATAAATATTTACTGGGGTTTTTTTGCTTTCTTGTTTTTTTGTTTTTGTTTTTTTTTTTTTTCCCAGAGAATAAAGAGAAATCCAGACTAGGGGATATTAACCCACAACAACATATTATCTGATTCCAATGAGACTTGCATTTTCTGGACACACAGGAACTTCTGCCTGGGAGAAATCCCATGGGAGAGATTGGGTGTTCGCAGACCTCAGCATCAATCATTTCAAGCTTTGGTCTCATTTCCTCCATAGCATCAGTGTCAGGCAAAAAGTAGATTCAATGCACTGGCTTTTCCAGCCTCAACCAGATCTTTCTGCTGCTTTCAAAGGGCTTTGAGTCAGGCCATACTTCACCACATCAGCAAAACTAAAGTTTGACGGAATCGATGTTTTGTGTGATCAGAAAATATCTGCAGAGCTAGCGATGACTAAGAAAGTCTGTCTGGCCCCTTGCCTTGCTGGGCAGGAGCAAGAAACCCTGAGATCTGTGCTTGGGGAGAGATGGGCAATTTTGCATAGTCAGGGTGGCTTTTTATTTCAGCAGGCTTTTGCTGAGTGGTCTTGAACTGTCACATTCAGTAAGGAGCACCACAGCCTGGCACTGGATGGAGGAGAGTGGGTTTGCTTTGCCATGGTGCTGACTCTACTTTGCAACTCAGCCATGGGGCAAGAGAGGTTTGTCTGGCTCCATGGTCTCCTGACTCATTTTATTTCAGTGTCATGAAAGACAATAAAACAGGACCCAAACCACATCTGTAATGCTGAGCCCAGTGCTCTCTACAGAAACACTGGGCTCTGCTCACCCTTGGCTGGGGGCCCGGGAAGCCTGAACACTTCTGTCTTGGGTTGAAATAGCCCTTTCCTAACTTGTTACTGGCAGCCCCCAAAAACTGAGAAACCGTGAGTCAAAATAATGGAAAAATTCCTCCAACAAACTGTTTTTAATTTTTAAAAAAAGGAAAGAATAAAAAAAAAAAAAAAAAAAAGGGTGTTTTGCATCTTCCTGTTGCTGTCCACAACCAGCACGTGTGCTCCTTGCCTTGCATGGGAAGACAGGTCTTATGGCAGCCCACCTGAGATAAAATGATATAAGTGGAAAATGTGAGGTCTGCTTAAAGATGGAGGGGATGGGTGAGGAACACCCTTTCCTGGAAGGGGACACACCAGACTATTTTGGACCGTTTTGCTATATTTCACAGTTCCCTCTACAGGTCACAGAAAGAAACACTGGACACCCTGGGAATGACTGATGTGGTGGGAAAGAAATGCAAATAAAGGCAATAAAAAGTTAGTGGCTGGCTGAGGAAGGGGCTTTGACTCTGTCTGGGAGAAGGTTTGCTCAGCTGGATTTCTGGTTGACTCGGAGAAATCCCTATCAAAGCTTTGGTTTTGGTTTTAGGATTATAATATCCCTGCTTTTTATAGATCAGACTGGATGCTGACCAAAGCATGGCGATCTTACACCTCAGGTACTACTATAATATAGAAAATCATTATTATGATTAGTAGCAATAATAAGAAGAATTTCCTCTGAGGCTTTTTGCAGCCACTATGAGACAATTAATGGGTGGCAATCAGTTAAATCGCTTTGTACGTATTTCCCTCCTGCAGGCACACTCACAGTTTTGTGAGGAATTTGAAGGATGCACCAGGAAAAGACCTGAGAAAACACAACACCTTCATGGAGGTGTGAATCTTTCCACCTGGTGCTTGGCAGGGTGCTTGTGTCGCCACCTCCCCGGCCACCTCAAGCTTCAGCAAAAGCTGTAAACTTGACTGATGACAGCAGCTGGCAAAATTCAGCCCACCCAAGGAAAAGAGGCACTTTTACAAGCAGAGAGGTCAACATGGGGCAGGCATCTGGTTCTCCATGGTCATCTCTCTCTCCTTGGCCCCAGTGAAAATCCCAACCTTGGTGAGCAGCAAACAGCCAAGGCTGCTTGTAGCACCAGCTTCCACCAAACCTTATCATGGATGAACACAGAAGGTTGTGTTTCATCGGACACCAAGGCATACATTTTATTTTTAGATTGGACAAGTTGCTTAATGGACTTAACAAACACAGAGCACACAGCCATAGGTTTTCTTCTGTTCTACACCCAGCCATGGTATAAGACAAGGGAAACCCTTCCTTCAGCCCAGCGCTCAGCATCTTTCAGTGGAGCTCACCTTGCAGAGCACGTACTTCTCAGGGTGACAAGTCCTCTCTACAGCTTTATGGGTCTCTAGCATAATCAGTAATGTATTCTTTCCCCTTCCTCGGTGGAAAAGTAGATTTAATCATGCTTTGGCTGAAAGCAGGTGGAAACTAAGAAAAAAAGTATTCTGCAAAAAACTTTCAAACATCATCAAATGGGAATTGGTCACACTGCAGCATGAAGTGTCTGGTTTCCCAACTGTTTTGGCAAGTGAACAGACAATCAAAGAAGTAATCATCCCTTGAAAAAGAGGATCAGTGGAAATTTCTGGAGTACTTTTTTCCACCTATCTGTTCCCCAGCTTTATGATCTGGGCTGCTTCCTAGTGTACACAGCGGTCAGCTCACAGAGAGGTTAAGGGAGGAGAGGTCTGTTCCCTTTCCCACTGCCCCTTGTGGTGTGGTTGCTGTTAGCAGTACACCAAGCCGGCTGCTTGGCTACTCTTCCACCCTCAGACCTGGGTCTGGATACTGATTTTTTGGAGGTGAATACCCCATCACTTTAGTAACAGGTAGGGGCTGCTTAGGTAAAGTTATAATACATAAAAGAAGTCTCACTCATTGAGTTATCATCCAACAAACACCAGTTTAGAGATGTCCTACACCAGGTCTGTGTCCAGACCAGTATGTTCAAGAGCCACAGCTGCACTCTTACCACCCATAAATTAATCTATACTTAGGTCCAGCTGTGCTCTGTAACCTCCAAGACAGCTGGCACTGAGTTGCACAGGTCAGTTATTTTTCTTGTGTGTAAAATGCAGCCTGGTCCTTATCTGCACTTTGCTAAACTACCTCCTAATTGTAAAACACTGGCAGCAACCAGCCAAGTGCTCACAGCGGTGTTTGGAGCCAACTCTCCTACTACAAAGGGCTCGTCTTTTCTGCAAGAATGACCACAGTCTGTTTAGAGAAGCACTATGAATTTATACCACAAATAATTACAGTGATACTATAACTGAAAAGAAATCCATGAAGTGTATTTTGCGATGACATTTCTTTGATTATTCTTAATTGCATTTGACTCACCAATGCAGACTCCAAATTAATGAGCTCTTATGGTACCATGGCGCCTGGATTATAAACTTAGACAGCAACGAAAACAGTCATGATAATGAGCTGCACGATGGTGACACTTTTCCCCCTCGGCTCTCCCTTTTCTTCCCACCTCCCTCCTGACTTGCAGCAAGAGCAAGGCTGTCTGCTTGCGTTGCTGTGATGGATTTCAATTCCCTGGACCATCCTCAGTATTTGCTTTCAAAAGACAAATGTTTTGCAGGAATTATTAAAGAAGAAAAACAGGCTGGTTCTCACTGCCGTCTCTTCCCTTGCACTTTGATGGCAGGCCTTTTTCAGCAGGGATCATCCTCTGTGTGTGTATTACTCCTGGCAGGCTGTAGCCCTTGCCTAGGATGGGACATAAGCAATTAAATGCAATCAGTAATGCCTATCCTGAACTTTAAAGCATACTTTACTCTTGCAGAGCAGGACAGCACAATACACGCTGATAATCCCTCACAGCTGTTGCACAGCCTTTCTTTTTTTTTTTTTTTTCTTCTCCTGTTACAATCCAAAGATGGACAACACCCCGCATTTTCAGAGTGGAGCTAAGCCACGGGAAGGTGACGGGTGCCACCAGCAGCCGAGGAGCAGCCCTGAGGTCTCAAGCCCTGCACCTCCCACCACTGCTGGAAGCACCAGCTGACACTGGTGTAGGAAGCTGCATTTTTTGCAAATCCTCTTTTTTCACAGGAGCTCAGTGACAAAGAGGATTTAGTGCCACCTCTCAGAGGAGACTTGTGCTCAAACCCTCTTGGAAAAGGAAGCTGAGAAAGCTCATGTGTCCCCCACGAGCCTCTGGGCTGGTGTACTAATTTGTGCTGTCCACCAGGGAACTCCCTTTTTTCTCCGGACTGTACAAACCTAGCACAGTCCTAGTTTGCAGCCAGCGGTTTGGCATACAACAGGCATAAAATAGTAATTCCTGGAGCTCTCTTTCCCACTGCTTTTCCTGGAAGTTAACCTGGCTGCCAGGACCTTTCTTATTTTGGATGAACCCTTCCTTTCAGATGACCTTGTCATCCTGGTCCTCAAAGTTTCTAACCTCTGCCTTGTTTGAATGAAATCTGGAGTGGTATCATACGCAAGAGGAAACATCGTGGGTTTAGTTTTCCTCATTGTCTGAACCCTGTAAACAGGTTCCAGACACAATTAATTATTTGTAAGTCACGTTCCTCTATCTCAGAGGAATTGTTTCTGTTCTGCAACCTTTTGCTGATGCAGCAAAATAAGAAAAACAGCCTAAAGGGGAGAAGCAAACATCCCAGGCTCTTCTTCCTAACCCAGAGAAAGCTCTGAGTGAGAACAGCTGCTCAGCAGAAGTCTCTCTGAACAAGAGTGGTTTAAATTAGTAGGATTCTGGCTAATTAAAAGACTATAAAGACATAATTAAAAGAACTGAGACCAATCTATATTAAATTAGTCTGCCAGCCGCTTTCCGAGCCATCACAGAAGGATGCAGATTGTTGTTTGCACCTCATGAGTCCAAAGCACCTCAGTCGCTGGAACCCACTGGACAGACTGAGAGCTGATGATGGGGTGGGCGTGCTGGGTAGGGCTGGGGAAGGGACTGTCAGGGTGAGGATAGCCCCAGTGCAATCCTCCCTACCCCTACAGCCAGAGCAGGAAGAAAGAGGATTTGCCCTGAGACAAGGCCAGTCTCCCAGGAAGGTGTCAAATGGACAGGTGGTTCAGCCCCCAGGATAATTTCTTTCCTCTCGAATCACTGCTCTCCTCGAGCTCCCACAAGGATGGGAGTCATGGTAGTGGTGGTAAATCCTTGATTAAAGCACCTTGCTGCTTGCAAATGATCCACGAAGTCTCGATGCCTCGGGGATGGCTGCAAAGACAAGGGCATCCAGGCAAAAGCGCCGGGGAGTAAGCCAAAGGGAGCTGTGGGGAGAGAAAGAAGGGGATGGGAGGAGAAAAAAAGAGTGACACACAAAGAAAGAGGAAAATGAGAGAAAGCTAGAAAGATAAGAAGAGAGAGAAAGAAAAAAGGGAAAGTCAAAAACAAAACAAAAAAAAAAAAGAGAAAAAGAGGAAGAAAAGTGAAAGAGAAAAATGAAGAGAGTATAGTGAAAAGGAAAAAAGAAACAAGAAAGAAAGATAAAAAGAGAAAGAAAGGAATTAAAAGAGAAAAATAAGAAGATAAATAAAAGGAAAGCAAGAGAAGAGAAAGGAAGAATAAGAGAGAGGAAGGAAAGCAAATAAATGGAGAGAAAAAGTGAGGGAAAGAAATAGCAAAGGGGACATGGATGCTTGCCGCTGTTCTGATACGGCAATGTCACCCCTCCACAGATGTACTTCCCACAGCTGCCCCACTGAGCTGCAACCCTACATAGCACATGAAGGGCCCCAGCTGCATGGGGACTATTTGCCCCACAAACAAACCCTTTGGGCCAAGGGACATTTGCTGAGTCACCAACATCCACTTACTTGCAGAGAAAGAGGCTTGGGTAAGGTCAGGCAGCTGAGGACCCACTCCAGTCCACCTGCAAAAGGCCTGGTCTGGCCACGACATTCACTGCACCCAGATGAGGACAATGTGCAAAACACAAGAATGCTGAAACTTCCTTTAAGTGGCAAAAATACTACTATGTGATGGCAGATGTGGAAAGAGCTGACTTACAGCTCTTGCTCACAGCTGCTGAAGAGGCTCTTGATAGCTGCAGCTGCTCAAGCACCTGGTTTTGTCGTCTGACGGCAAGTTCAAAACTTCCAAATGCTTCTTTTCGTTGTGCCATGGAAGCCAAAAATTTCCATGAATTGAGAATTTTTTGAATGCTGTTTGGAGACTAAAGAAGTACCTTTGATTTTGAGCACTGTTTGAAAAAAATCCCATTAAGAAATCCAGAAGCAAAATCTATTGTGAAGTGGAAAGCTACACTGAGATGAAAAATTTAAAGTGTTTATTTGAAAAAAGTTAGAATCAGGCTGGTTTGAGTTTGGGGGGGGTGCTTCTTCCAGGAAAAAAGTATGATATTCCATAGCAGTTTGGCTTTTTTCTTTAGTAAATAATTGGGGGGGGGGGGGGGAGAAAAAAAAGAAAAAAAAGAAAAGGAAAGAAAGAAGAAAAGCAAAATAAAAAGGGTTGGGCAAAATATTCACAGAATCCAGAATAGCTAAGGAAAGGACTTTTTTGTCTCACATCTCTGTCTGCCTTCTGAAGGTTGAAAGAAGAGACTGTGCAAACCCACTATGATGGGGAATTTATATAAGTTTGTGCCCCAACCACCAAAATTGGGATGACACTTGGCATAAACTTGTCCCACACCAGGATGGATGTGTGGATTCCACTCCCTCAAGCTTCTGCATGGTGCACTTATTAAGAGAAATGATTGTTTTTAAGGAGAAAATCTTCCTCCTCCCACAGTACACTATAAAATGGAAAGATCAGTAATTCAGAGTCTGTTGTAGCTATAAACCATTGCGCTATAAGTCATCCTAGTACCAGCCCTGACAAGGAGAGCAGGTGATGAGCAGCTTGTGCTATCCAGTTAATGGGAGAAGAGAAAATGCTTGCAAAGCCCAAAAGGAGAGTTTGTGCAAAATGAAGGGTTTCTCCACTGCTTTCTCCAGGAAATGCAACTTGCACACATTCTCTATGTATGACTGTCTTTGAACCAAGTCTGAGCCCATCACTGGACCCCTATCAGTCCTAAGAATAAGCACCTGGATAAAGGTGACAATACTGAGCTCACCTCTCACTAGCCACTAGAGAATCCAGCACCACCTACTAGCAGAATCTGATCTGGGGATTTACATCCCGTTCATAGCAAATTCAACCTACAAGGCAGACACTGGTAGAAAAATAGCTTTCAGTGTCACTCCTGCTCAGGCATTATAAACTTAAAAAAACCTGGAGAAAATGAAGACTGGGTTTCTGGGACCACTGGGAAGAGATGGGATTGAATTTCCTAGGTATACCCATAAGCTGTGGTGACGGCTGACACTCCTCATATGTGGCAGCTGCCAGCATTTACTGATTTCAGTGGTCATTAACTTGTTTTGTAATTAAATAGTAGTTTCACTGGTACAATTATATAACAGCTCTCAAAAGTCTTCAACACAGGGGTTAGAAAAGCAATCATGCGTGAAAGCCGTTGTGGGCCCCTGGCATCCTCTTCAGCTGAGCTGGAAGGTCAGCTTGGTCGCACACTATGAGCTTCACAGCTGGTCATATCATGCCTCAGGGGGGTACGGCTGCACCCACACCCCAAAGAGGGACAGGGGGAGGATGCACCTTATGAACTTGCCATTTTGTCCAATGTCTCTAATTCTTCTGTTATACAAGAAAATGACCAGTCAGTCATTCGTCAGGACTTCTCTAGATGTCTCTTGTATCTCTCCTTGGACATTTCTTTTCCAGACTGGAGAATCTTTCCTTCCAGACCTTTGGCCAACCTTGATGCTTTCCATGCATCTTTCCCAAATATCCTCTTTCCATTTGGCACTGTGGGACCAAACCAGCACATATTACTGACAACAACATCCTAAGGTCCCTTCCAACTGGAATCATCCATTGAGCCTATGTGGATGTACCAGAGACATTTGTAGCAGTATAATGACGTTTTCTACTTTTTTCTGCACTTCTTCACAATTCCCAACATTTGATTTGATTCACAGTGACAGAGATTGTGGCTTGATGCAAACATCCTGAAAGTGCCCCACTGTATGGCCTGAGAAACTTTCTAGCACCAGTTGGACTGGCTGAGATAACTTTACCTAATCCCCTGTCACTGACTGCCTTCTCTTCTCTGGTAGCTGTGCTGCTCATTTGATGGAGCCCTAGTTCAGGTCAGTCTGAAGGACACAGCTTTAAAATGGAAGGGTTTTGCTAACCTGGCTTTTTAATCAGGAACGGAAAGAATAGGGTGGAAGTTGCCAGCGGCAGCAGTGGAGGATCCAGATGTTGCATTGTCACTTTATCCAACCTGGAGGTACAGCAGGCAAAACAGCAAGGAAAGCCCTTGGAGGCTGGAGGCAAAATCTGGTTTCCATAAAGAGCTTGAGAACCAGGCTTACAAATAATGTGGACAAGCAGCAGGACTAGAACAGTGTTTCCAAGATCTGCAGCTCCCCCTGAAGTGTTGCCTTCATCACTGGAGTCAGAACCAGTCCCATCCCCAGGGTGTGTGAGCAACATGCAGATGACCTCAGCTGCAAATGGGCCTGGAGCACAAGCTGAACTTCCCCCAAACTAATAATCAACCACTAACTTGAAAGGAAACCTCACCTGTCCTACCCTCCCTGACTTTGTCTGAGAGCGGAGGCACTGATACACTCTCAAAGAGGCTGCACTTGTGGTATTTTTGACCCAGCTGGAAGAAGGATGAGCCATAAATCTCACTTGACAGCCTAATCTCATTATATTTCCCAGCTCAGTTTCCAGGCCAAAGGGGTTTGGCTAAGCTTCAGAGAAGCGTCTGAACTCTCAGATGCGGCTCCAAACCAACCTCCTAAATCTTTAGATGGTCACCCATCGACAGGAGTGATCTCCGCTTGTTGTCACTAGCTGTGTACTAGCAGCAGTGTACTAAGACACACAGGCACAACACATGTAGCCACACAGATGCTCATCAGTACCAATGCTCCATAAAGGTATTATAACCCACCAGCTGAAGAGGAGGTATTGAGGGAAGCAGTCATAAAAAGGCATGAAATGACTATTGCTAAAAGGCCAAGAAGCAAATCACCTCTCTGTGAATCTGCTGGGGGAGGTGATTAATGATTTGCCAGCATTCAGCAGAGGCACCCACCAAATGCTAGGTGTAAAGCACATAGCCTTGATAGATACCTGCTGAGGTTCCTGAGCAAATCACAGAAGGCCTGTGCAGAAAAAGCAAACAGTAGCAGGAAATCCTGGATTGTTTATGAGATTGCAAGACTCTGCTAAAGTGAGACAGAGACCACTGCTGCAGAGCCAGGGCAGGGCTGGTTTTGCATGTGTCTCTGTCATGGTGGTCTGAAGAACAAAGAAGAAGCCAGGAGGACGAGCAGACCTTGGGAACAGAAGGCAGCTGCCACTGTAAAGATGAGCCAAGTTCTCTCAAGCCTGGGAACCAGGGAAGAAAACTGGGTGGGGAGTGGTGGTTTCACTTCTCAGCACTTTGTGCAGATGCTGTCTTGGTGTTAAGGTTTACGTAGGATTGCAGCAACCCCCTCTCAGCAAGAAGCAGACTCCAAAGCTTCCTAGGAAAACTCAGGCCATGCTCTGCCATAATTTTTGCCAGAGGTTTGCCTTTCATGTCTTTGGGATGCAGCATCAGAAACAGGGCAAAAAGCTCCTGTTACCTCTGGAGGAACTGACCCTTGCTCTCCAACAACATGCAGGTCAAGAAGGGATTCATCCTCTTTGGGTTGTCTTTCTCTGCCTTTAGAAACTGTGCTTAAGCCCACAGTGGTGTTCCTGGAGCCAGCTGGCTTGCTTCCACATATCCAGACTGCATAGACCAGCAGAACCTGGGCACGGACCAGGCTTCAGTCATGCACTGCTTGCCTGAACAGGAGGGCCAGCTGGCTCATCTGAGACCAGCCATGCAGCCTCTGTGTAGACCACACAACGGACCAGCTAGCATGGCACTGCTGTCACCAGCTCTCTCTCCTCAGGAGCATTGTCCTGAAGAGGGTATCCTCCCTGAGTCAAGCCAAACAACCAGCCCACCAAAACCTGCAGCTCTTGGGTCTGTTCACCAAGGGACTGTCTGTCCCAAACACCCAACAGAGGATTTCAGGTTGAATGAAGAATCAGTGTTTTTCCTGAGGAAGGAGAGCAGCTCTAAACTTAATAAGCTATTTTGTAAGTCATGCAGAGGAGCTGATCTTTCTGACATGCAGTTTTCGTCTGCCCCGCCGGCATCCGGATTGGTCCCTGTGCTCCAAGAAGAGATGTTTCCCGTGAAATCTCAGCCTTCAAACTTTTATATTAAATTTAATCACTATTACCAAACGCTTCCCACAAATCATACTCTGGGCTTTTGTGGCAGGGTTTCCTTACTTCCTCTTCATATCCAAGTTATTACTGACTTTGTCGGGCACTTGCATTCCTGTTCTGGGCCCTTGTCTTCTGTGCTGATTTGTGTAACAGTTTGGCTTCCCAGGGCAGCTGCTTTGTAACAGGGATCTTTGGGGGCTGCAGGAAACATAGACATGATGAGATTCTTGTATATATTTTGCATCAGTGTAACTCCCTTGGGTACACTTTGTATCACATAAACCCAGCTCTCAGATTGTAAAAGCTACAAAGCAGGGCTTATTGAAGTGTCCAGAAATGAGTGGTGAGCTTGATCTACCAAAGACATTAAATGTACTACATTTAGTTATTTCACTAGAAATATCTCATCAGTCTGTAACGCAGATTCACTTAAATCAACCCTTGAACCAAAGTTCAGGAGAGCAACATCAAGGAAAACAAAGGAAAGAAATTCCCACTTGTAACATGAGCAGCTGCTACTGGCTTCTAAGATAAATTAGCACTCCGTAATACAAGAGGCATGATGGGTCTCTAATGTCAAAATGTTGTCAGGGGACAGCAACCTATAAAAGGATTTTTTTCCTCTTGATAAAAACCCCATCAAGTAGCTTTATTAGTATAAAAGTTCAAGGTCACCAGACCACAAGCTTTAGCCCTTTACCTGTTTTCTGATTCCTAGAGGCCACCACTGGGGCAGTGAGCAGACAGCTGTGGTGAGCCATTGGTGGCAGAGACTTGCATTTTATTTCCATATCTGCCAGTGCATGGATGTTTCCCTGAGTGGAGAAGCAATGAGGAAGGAGGTCTCATATCTTGTGGAACAAATCCAAGTGGGCATGGGGCTTTCCATCCTAGCAGAGAGACCCCACTGCACCCAGGGCAGTGTTGCACAGGGACTGGAGGGGACAGTGGCAGAATGCATAATTCTCCTCTCCTATATGTTTAATGTTTTCCTCAGCTTGAGTGTATCAGTCCTGGGCTGAGCCAAGGGCTTGTCCTAAAACCCCCTTGGAGTTCGGTCTCTAGCTGGGGCTCTGAGCAGCTCAGGAGCTGGGAGCAGGAGCAGCATGCCGGCTGCTCTACCAGGATCAGCAGGGACATGTCATAGCTGCAGATTTGAAAACACCAAGCTGCCAAGTCTCATGCATCAGCTGTGGGATGCCAGGAATGGCAGGGTCCCATGCAGCTACCCCACCAACAAGCTGTACCTTGTACAGCTGGGGGTGTGAGTTGGGGGCCCTCGCTGCTGCCGTGGGAGCATGCCACTGGCCAGGCTCCCACTGCAGGGCCCACAGGGACATTGTGCATCACCTGCTGTAGGAGACACACAGGAAAATACGAGGTTGGATAGCACAGAGGACATGGGCACTGGGGGAGGGACTTGCCCAACATGGTAAGGATGTCTATCTACGCCTTAGCTAGCCACCTCCAGTGATGAATCCATCAATCCCTTTAAGGAAAAAAAAAAAAAAAAAAAAAGTGCCACTAAATTCTTATTTGTCTGTGCTTCCTCCTTGGCAGTGCATGCCATTCCCGGCCCTGAAAGGCTCTGCTGTCAGCCCCCTGCCCCTAAAACAGCCAGTGAGCAAAGAATTGCTGTTGACACTGGCTGTGTTGTAATTGGCCTTTAGGGCTGACCCCTTTAATTAGATTAACAGGGGCTGGTGCATTCCCTCTCTGATTTTTTCCTTGGGTTGGGGGTAGAGTTGGGCAGAGACCCCTCCAGGGCACAGCACCCACTCCCACTGCATCAGGGCTTCCTCTGAGTTTCTGTTTGCCATCCCACACCTCCTGCTGCCACTGTTCCCTGTGCTTGGCAGGATCCTCTCTTTTGCACCATCAGAGATGCACGGGATGAAGTGAGGACTGGTATGCGATCCAGGCTTGTCTTCCCCTTTTGCTGTTTCTAAACTAAAGTAATCTGAGGAGATTAAGAGCAGCTCAGAAACAGCATGGGAAGAGAGCAGAGATGCTGGAGAAGGGAAGGAGAAAGGAGAAGCCCTCAGTGCTCTCCCTCCGCCTGAGGAAATAATTTAATGTGAAGTGTCACCTCATAGAGTTAAATCAACCAGAGTACATTGTAAAAAGGCATTTTAGCCATTTCCATAGATAATGGTTAGGTCATGTCAAGATGCTGGCTTTCACGATGCTATCAAGCCATCTGTAATTTAATGTTTAAAATGCAACCTTAGCAATACAATTAATAACATTTTATTAGCCCACAGAGGCTTCATGTAACTACTTAGAGACATATAACATCAGCCCATCTCACAGCCCCATATAAATTCCTCTGGTAAGATAAACTTTTAGGTCTGCAGTTGCAGTCACTGAGAATCTGCAGAGCCAGCAGAAACTAAATGGCTTTCCTGTTTGATAGAGTATCACTTTGGAGGAACATACCTCTGGTTTCTCTGCAGAGAAATGTGCTGGTGCCAAGACCTTGGAGAGGAGGCAAGTACAGGACATACCTTGCAAGCTGTACTAAATCATCTCTTCCTGCTTCCCAACCACCCTCTTCCTGTGTATCTCTCTCACACCCACACTGGCACACACACACACACACACACACACACACATACACACTTTCTCCCTCAGAGCAGGCAGATGGAACTGGAATATTTGTGCATGTTGCGTTGTTCTTGAACAAAAATCCTCCTGTCTGCCTGCTGATGGGTTCCTGTTACCAAGTATCCCAAAACATATGCTCTGCACCCCCAGCCTTGCCATCCCAGACCCCAATAACATGCCTGTTATGTTAGGAAGCTTAAGTTTAGAAACCTGCAGCTTGGATGTCTCCACCTGACCCAGCTATTCCTGCTCTCTTGATAGGCAATGCAGTGTGAGAAGCATTTGTAGTGCATTTGCCTCACTGGAGATATCTACTTTCAGAAGAGCTGAACCTGGGACCCCACTGATCAAGTCTCCACTGAGGATCAAGGACAGCAGCCTGAGATGCAGACATCTGCCCAAAGCTGAATCTCACTCTCAAAATCGGTTGCTGTTATTTGAGACACATGTGGAGCACATGTATGCAGGGATATCACACCATTGTGATGTCCTTAGCAAAGGTGAGCCAGCCAGAGGGTTAACACAAAGTGCACTAGGTCACACTGAGCATGAAACTTGTTCTTTCTGATTCATCTCACACCATCCTTCTGTGGTACCTGCATGTGCCTCTTCTCTGCCATGATATCCTGCCCTCTGGACCCATCCGGGACCTGGTGCAAGGATCCTGCAAAGGGAGAGAACCAGCAATGCTGGTCCTCCAGAGACCAGGCAGGAGGGAGGCTGTGGGAACTGGTGAGGTCCTAGCCAGTACAGTCCTTTTTATGGCCGGTCTTCAGCCAGTTGTGAATCTCTAAACGGTATCCCAGATTGACCTGGCTTGATATCTCAGTGTCACTCAGCCCAAGGCAGACCATTTATTTGCAAAGCCTTGAAGTGAACCTGATTCTTCTGCTAGACACACGCCAGCAGGGCTGCTCACCCTCGGACACAAGTGCAGAACCAATTAGGCACATTAATGTGGAGTCAGGCCAGAATAATTGTCTCCTGGGACCTGTGAGACTCATTTTGGCTTGTGTAAGTTGTGGCTATTTTGCCCCCAAGGGCCAGAAGAGACCTCAGTGACATCTGAAAAAACAGATTTTCCCATAGCCTGATAGCAGCACCAGCACTATTCAAACCTCATTTAGGACTGCCATGCTTAAGGTGCTGCACACCTCAAAAGCCATTCCTGTCCCAAGGCACTTCAAGTCTAATACATGAAGAAGGAAAAAAGTAAAAGTGTTATCAGAATTTACTCCAGATGAACAATAGAGAGAAGACGTGGCTTGATCCCGACTCAGAGAGGCTGTGGAAGAGGTGAAATGCCATGGCCCCCAGATCTATGCCAACGTCCCCACTGAAGCCACCCTGTTCTTGTGCTCATTCACTGCAGGGTTTACCTCTGGGTTTGATTGTCTACTTCACCAGCAGAATAAAAAGTCACTCCTGGCACAGTCATCTGTGTGTGTTTCATATTCTTCATATATTTTTTCCTTGAATCCCCATCTTCTGGAATCAGGTTCATCTCAGCTTTTATGTTGGAAATAATTTCTGAGTTTGGCTGTGGAGAGAAGTTGGGATCTGGGAGCCTTAAACAGGTCCAAATTCATAGGATAAATAAGCATTCTTCCTTCTCCCACCGTATCTGCATTAATGATTTGTTAAATGTCAAGGTCTTTTAGTGACCTCAGAACTTGGTGGGACGCAGTTCTGAGTGCAGGGTCTCATCACCTGTGTCTTCCACACACCCTGCCATGCAAAGACACTAGAGCAAAGGAGAAGAAAACACTCCAGTATGTTTTACAATTGCAATGATGGAGACACCTATTAAAAAAGTAAATGGGTACCCTGCCGCTAAATTTCTTAAGGTTAGGACCAGCCTTTCTTTTTATTCCAGCCTACACTTCCTGTGCATTTTAATTATTTTTTCCACACTAATGCAAATACACACAGTAAAGACCAAGCATCCCAAATCAGTTTAATGAATGTCCTCATCTGAGAGGCTTGTCTTTCATAATGACTGAGAGGGATGAGAGATATAACTCTCTAGTCTAGCTCCCCAAGAAGCAGCGGGGCCCCAAAGATATGAAAAAATGGAGCAATTCATCAGAAACAGCAGGAGAGAAAAGATAATTAGAGCCGAAGATGCAAAGAATGAAAAGCTGAGCATGGAGGGCACTTTAGGGAGAAAAAGGATGGGAGCTGGAAGAGCCACAAGCCTAAATCTGTTGTGTGATCCATAAGACTCACTAAACACCTGCACGAGAAGGAGAGAGCTTGTGCCTCCTGCAAGCTAACAAAAAAAAAAAAAAAAAAAAAAAAGAGCTTTAGGGGAAATGAACCTTTCTCATTTACAAGCTTTGTCCCTGGAAAAAGAAATCTTCCATTTCTTCCCTCACTCCATTTTCCCTTCCTTTTTTTCTGCCTACAGGCAGGCACTGTCCCTGGCTGCCCTCATTCACAGAGACGCCAGT
Source organism: Athene noctua (assembly GCF_965140245.1). Classification (NCBI taxonomy): domain Eukaryota; kingdom Metazoa; phylum Chordata; class Aves; order Strigiformes; family Strigidae; genus Athene; species Athene noctua. The sequence continues at coordinate 108,742,689 of NC_134038.1, read as the reverse complement.
GTGCACGTTTTCCCTGCATTTTCCCCTCCTGCCCACTGTCTCTTATCCCTCTCAGCGCCAGTAACACCTTCCTCACCCAAGCCAGGAGGTGAATCGGGTCAGGCTGGCACCACTCTGGGGCCGCTTCTGATCCTGGCATGGTGCTGGGCATCCTCCACACTCTCCAAGGGCAGGGCGAGCCATGAGGCCCTACTGGCTGCAGGATCTGCCCATCACGTAAGAAAAAAGTAAAAAAACATCCCCGTGCTTGCTTGAAATCAGGGCATGGAAACAACAGAAAAAAACCATAAACCAGCCCATCCTAACTTAGCAGTCACTGTGCTGCCCCTTGAAAGGAGCACCAAAGCTCCAGCACCCTCTGAGCCGCAGTACAAACAACAAAGCAGGTCCCGCTCTGAAGCACTCACAGTCTGAAAAGCTGAAGGAGTGAGGGCAATAATCTTTTTCCCCTTGTTTCTCCAAACATAGACTTTAGGCAGTTTTGTCAAACAGAAATCTGAGGGCTCCCATAGAGGGGATCAGCATTCAGCCCTCTGCCCATGGGTAGCATGAATGTGGTTTATTGGGCTGATTACATTCACCCTATGCAGTCGTTTGCTGGATGCTTTTTTTCCCTTGTCTACTTTAAGCCTTTAAACACCAGAGCAGTAAAAAACAGAGAGCAGTGGACAGTGCAGGCAGGCTTCCAGTTTTTTCATACTGCTAATGCAGACATGAGTTCAGGTGTAAGTAGGTCTCACTCCTCACAGGCAGGAGGAGAACATCCTCCATTCAATCAGGTGCAGATGCACAAGGCTGAACCTGCTGTCCACAGCAAACCCACCACCCATCATTCCTTCTGTCTTACATACTGGGGGGGGGGGGGCAATGTTACCCCAGAGGCATGTGCACCAATATCAAAACAATTCCCAAAATCAAGAGCAAGGGCCAAATTTCAAGGACGAGGCAAGACCACCACTAGCTGGACATTCCTGTGCTTTTGGTGCTCTTCTCATTCACATGGCTCTCTGCAACACCACACTAATGGGGTAATAGCAAGATAGCTGAGCTGGTGCCTGTCCTCTTCCTTGTCCCTCTTTAGCCTGTGGAGGTGTCAAGTGAAGTCTTCCCTTAGAGAAAGGTACCCTGAAATGCCCCTGTATGTGGTGAAAAGGGAACATGCACTTGGTGTAAAACAGGAGGCCAGCTTTGCATAGGCAAGACTGAGATATTAGAAGGGCTTAGAAACAGGACTTCTGCAGCACAAATCCTCTTTATATTTTCCCTATCAGCAGAGTGTACTATATTCAAGTGTTGACTACACAGATCTTGGGCTAGTACAAAGCAATGAATTAGTAGCAAACAAGGGAAAAGCAAGCAGAAATGTTTGGCAGTGACCAGCTGGCCATTTAGCATGCAGAACTGGCTAATCCATCAACAGGAATGATAAATTAGTGCACAGACTATCTCTTGCCTTAGAAGAACTATAGTTATTGTGGTAAGATATAGTTAAGGGAAGTCAGACTTTAGTTTTCCCACTGCTCTGGGACTACTTACATTTATATTGCAAATTGCTTATGTCTCTCTGTATAGCGAGAGCAGGATTTCAGGCAGACAGTTTGATTTTCTTGTATTTAAACCCAGATAAACTGATGTGCATGGGAAATATCCATGCAGGGGAAAAATGTTTTGCAGTGCAAGCTTTATATCCATTCCTTGTGCTGGTTTCTTTTCTTCTGCCTCCTTTTGCTGTGAAACCACAGCTGTGTAATTTCAGATTTTTTCACCGTGAATCCAGAGCAAAGTGGTGTCCAGTTCTTTGTAAGAGGGATTTAATTTCTCAGTGTCCAATATCTTTTAACAGATGTTCTAACATTAATGGAAACACACTAAGTGGCATTATGAAGCAAAGGAGGGGAACTGCTCTACCAGAATGTAACACTAATTGCTTTGCTGGTGGTTCTGTGCTTCTTATTCCTGTGACATTCCTTTGAAGTCAGAGTGAGATGCTCTGACATATCGGGCACATCAGGAGCACTGAAAGGTTACTGCTTTCTAACTAAATAAGAACAGAGGAATGGTTAATTTTTGTTGTCTGGTATGCATCACAAAGCAGAGGTCAGTGCCACATATTGGAGAGAATGCTTAACTGGACACATGATGGGAATTGGTAGCTAGAGGATGTTGTATATCCTCTCAGAACCTCTGGAGTAGAAGTGGACATGAAAATAAAAGTCTGGATTTGCTGCCACTCCAGGGACATCGTTGAGAATGCTTGATGGGACACATACATATGGACTTGCAGGTGCAGATTAGTCATGCTTTGCACAGGATCCTGAGGAGTCCTTGCTGAATAGTGTGTTTGATGCAACTAGATTTTTCACTTTGCACTAGCCATCTGTCTCTGTGGCTGTACTGAAGCGTCCTACAGATAGTGTGCTACAGAACTGCAGTACAATCAAGTTGCAGTCATGCTGCTCAAAAACCTTTTGTAACATCTTCTTTGATACTTCATGTATGGGAATGAAGAGCAAACAGACAAAAAAATGCTTTCCACAAGGGAACAGTAGATGAAACAAAGTACCAGACTAATTTCTCATTTCTTAGGCAGGTTTTACAATCTGTATGATACATCCTGGTGTCATGAAAAGGCGGCTATCAGGATGATTTGAAATTTGTTTGGTTATATCCACACTCTATTCTGGGATAGGTAGTCTGTGCAGATCTAAAAATCAGTTCCCTAAGCAGATTGTCATATAGTCTTTCTTTTTTAAAATGCCATCCCTGAGCAGGACAACTGTTGGAGGAAGTCCAAAAAGTTCAGGCACTTGGTTCAAGCCTGAGTGGGTATTGTGTGGTCTGGATGTGCACTTGCAGTTAGCCTGAGTTTTTACACACCCTGGTTTTAGCTGGCTTGGAAATGCCCCAGAAATGACACTCGGCTCTGTGAACTCAAGCCCACAGCTACTCACCATAATATAGATGTAGCCACAGGGAAGCACATGATGGAAGTCGGGTGAAGTAAGTGCAACACCAAGAGGACAATCTCTGATTAGGAAGAGGCATGGTACATTCTTGACCACCTAGTCATTAAATCAAGATCAGTCATCCTGCCAGGAGCAGAGTTCCATTCAGCCACAAACTATTGGTAGCAATGCAGGACTTGGCAGTGATGCAGCCTCTGGCCTCCTCTGTGTAAGAGATCAAACACAACTGCTGCAACTGTCCATTTGGATCCACTTTCCTGCTGTGCAGCTGGCACTGAATTGTTTGGGAATGAGCTTCAGTCAGATTTTTGTGACAGTTGTTCTCTTTCTTTTCTCTAGAAAAAGTTCTCACTTCATGTTTATCCTCCTGGCTCATACTGGGAGCAGCTGGGGTGACACAGGAAAGATTGGTGAAGTTCCTCTCAAAGCATGAAACCTCTCTTCCAGGATCCTCAAGGTCTGTAGGATGAGAATAAAACTGAGTTCAGGGAAAGAGCTTCCCACGTAACAGCAAGTTCTCAGTAGAAATTAGTAATTTCCCTCCCTTATTAAAAAAACAAACAAATAAACAAACAAACAAGCACCATGAGATCTTGCCTCTGAAACTTGATGGGAATATCTCACCGCTTTTTTCCCTGGCTGGTGGAGCAGAAGAAGTCCGGTGTAGGGCAAAAAGCCTGAAAGTCAGCCATGTGCTCTGGGAATGAGCAAGATACAGAGAAAGGAAGACGAGCACAAAGCCATCAGGCAACAGAAAATTAAACTGGCTGGTTGTGCATCATAGCTGGAGCGGGGCCAGCCCAGCCACCCACACACAGGAGGCGTTCGTATGTGATGGAGACCACAGCAAGGTGAAGGATGTGTTGAGCTTGGATACTCTAGATCATTTTCCAAAAGACCAGTCAAATCACATCAGTGCTAGCATCAGGGTCCCCTGCTGCCACACAGGACCATTGCTGACACAAAGCCCATGACCAGTGACATACCATAGCTTTGCAGGATGGCTGCATAAGCTTCAGGAAATATGAAAGGATACTTTCTCGAGGACACCAGTTGTAGATGTCCTGGGTATCTCAAAGCAAAGCTACAGCTGGGATCCTCTCCTGGCTGCAGCAAAGAGAAGAGACGGGGTAAATCATCAAATTCAAATGTCTTTGTCTGGTTTAAATAAGCAGAGTTCCACTGATTTAAATTAATTTTGGATTATGTCTATCCACTGAAGAGCCCATGTCTGTGACAGGACTGAATGCTTCCCAAAACGAGACTTAAGTCATTCAGCTCAATGGAAGGATTGGACTCACCTCTAGTGATGGATGAGGCCAAGACCTGTGCTTTGGGATTTAGGATGCATAAGCACACACACATTAGCTTGCACCCACATGCAATATTTATATAAGATTCACCATCCTCCTTTTGGAAAAATTGAGGGAATTTGATGGGGATTAAAATAATACAGTTTTACAGAAAGGACTCCAAAATGGTATATGCAGTTTATTGGAAGCTGATATCCTTTCTGTGAGATTTGAAGAAGCATCTTGTGAGCTTTAAGAGAGTCATATCCCAACCATGGTATTCTGTGGCTTGGTTTGAAAACACTACAGTAAGTTTACTAATCCCAAATAAATCTGGTATGTCTTTTCCTTAATCATCTAGAAGGATTTATTGATGAAGTCCCCAAAGCACCACATACAACCTGGACTTTTTAATACTCCTGTCAATGTTCACATCAATCTGTTCTCTTCCAGAGGAGCTGGTATTGCCTTGCATACCATCACCATTATTCAGACCGACTTTCACACCACAGAAATACTGTTTCTCATTTCCCACTAGACAATTTTGAGTCCAAAATCTCTCCCACAGCCTCATTCTGGTGGGTCCTGCAAGAGGCACTGGGGCACCTCAGCATCCTGCAGGTGATGCCATGTGAGGGTGGGGTCCTAGCACTCCAAGAGCAGGGGAGATGTGCTGACCTGATTCATCACCCTGATTTGCATGTGCGGTGTTAAGGGAAAATGCTGTATCCTATTAAATTAACAAACTAGCACACTCCATCAGCCGGTTCTCATGCCCTCGAGGCATCCTCTGGAGGTTTCCGTGACATGCCAATGAAACATTCAAACTACAAGACAGCCCAGTCACTTTCTATCCATTTTTTTTTGGTACCATGGAAACAAAGGGCGCCTGGCAATTCCTTCTTTAAGCTTTCAATAAATCACTCCACAACTGTAAGAGGTACGTGCCTTCAATGCCCTTGTGTTTTGCTTGGCTCCCCTGGGCTAAGCAGCCTTCTGCCCCCTTTGCCATCTATCTGCTATCCTCTGTCACTTGGGGCGTCTCCTCCCCAAATAGCCAAAAGGGTTTGGGAGCAGACTGGCTTCTTTTGGGCTTTGTGTTTGCAGATGTTGTTTGGCTTTGCATTTCTGGAAGCTGTCCTGTACATGTGTTGGGCTGATGCGAAGCCAGAGCCTTAGACGGGAAGATGGTTTTGCAACAGTTTCACCAGACAGAGTGGAGGCTGAGGGCAATGGGACAGACTCAGTGACTCCACTGCTGTAAAAGTCACCTTTTATCCTGCTGCTGGGAATGTTTCCTTGTCTATTTCTTGGTTTTGATGTGTCCATCAGAGAAGAATTTTCCCTTCTCCCACCTTACAGCTGTTTTCCTCTCGCAGTCCATATCTGCCTACATGCGTGTGTGCAACCGTTTCTCTTCTGCTTCAAATACCACTGTCCCACATAGGTCAGAGATGCATGGCTGTCCCCTGGGCTTGTATTTGTTGTAGGTAGTGATGTGTGAGATGTCACGGCATGTGTCCTGGAGCATAATGAGCTCCTCAGCACACCACAGCAGGAAGCAGATGAATGATTTCTGCTCAAGGATTGGGAGTCAAAACTTGTGTGTTTGGCCCAAATAGAGTCTGACCACCCTCCATCTCAGGGCTTCATTACCTGGGCTGTCTCTGAGGTACTTGAGAGAAATATTTCCAGTGGAAGGATCAGAAAAAGGAAATAGAGGGGAAAAAATAAAAGCCAGACCTATGTTTTGTGCCACTTCTGGCCTTGTGAGAGAACGGAAATCTACAGCTGCCTGCACCCAACAGTCTAGGAAACCCCTTCAAACCATAATCAAGGTCATTGCCTGAATATTAAACAAGTTGCCTGGCTGGCTCCAAATTGCAACTGCACCATCTGAAAGTCAGAGTTGGCCCAGGGGTCTCTAAGGGAGAAAACTTGGGGTGGAAGAGGACTGGAGTTTCACCATTATGTACTACAATTAAGGCAGAATGTTGCCCATGACTAGCATTGGTTTCTCCTGCAGATGTTTGGAAGAGGGGAATATGTGTGCACAGCTGCTGGGTGGGTTTTATCCTGGCCTGTGCTTAATTCCCCAATTTGTAGTGGTGTTCAGAGCCAGGACCTCAGCTTGGACAACAGTCATGTGAAGCCAAATGTGTTAGAAAGCGTTGCTGAAACATGTCTGTGTGTATAGATGCTCAGCTAGACTGGCTACTGCTCAACACTGATCAGCTCTCACCTGCTGGAAATTGCTGAGTATTGGTGCCATCCAAAGCAATAGAAGTCAAAGGCAAAAAAACCCAACCCACCAACCCAAACCTTTGATTTCAAAGGGCTTTGGATCAGGGCCTTCACTGTCTCACTTTAGCATTCACTGAGGGTGAAACCTCATCCCACAAATCCAGTCAGGCATGGAGAAGGGAACGGATGTTGTGTGAGGCTGTCCTGGCTCTGCTCACCTTAGGGGCAGCCACATTCTCAGAGAACAGGGGTCAAAATGAACACAAGTTAAGAAGCTGCTGAAGCAGTGAGCAGGTCACATTTCCATTTGCAGCAGCTCTGGCTAGGATGGTCCCACCAAGCAAAATATCTCCAAGAAGCAGGTCTCACGTCCCCGTGCTGCAGTCCCACTGGCTCCAATGAATACATCCCACAGGACTGAGACTGGGCTGTCAGTGGCTCTGCATTAACCCCTTTGCACTTTGTCTTGTTGACACATTTCTGTCTTGATGACTTAAATTAACATCCCATTAAATTGATTTCATCAATAAACTGACAGGATCATCCTGGGTGCCCTTGGCAAAGTGGGATTTCTGCCTTTGCCAGATGGGCCTGGCACACAAAGCAGCAGCGAGCTGTTCATGGGTACTGGCTTTATTAAACGTTAACGGCTTCAGCTTCCCTCCGACAGCTAATAATAAAAGGGATCATTTCAGTTTATTCTGACACAAATGAAGAGATTTAGATTCATTGGGAAGCTGCTCAGTAGTGTTCCTTAAACGCTTCAGGCCTGTCTACCAGCAAGAAGATGCATTTCTAATAACTTTAAAACACGTGTATGGTGGGTGTTGTGGCAGGGTTGTGCTCACTTGCCATGACTAGCTGGTCCTGACTCCCCATCAGCACGGCTGGTCCTGGCCAGGCTCCTTCTCCAAGGTGTGGGCACAAGGTTTCAGGACAGCCCTCTCCATTACATCCAGCTTGCCCTGCTTGCTCTGCTCCCATACATGGTCACTCCTTCTGGCATGTCTTTGGTTACCTCAAATTGCCTCTCTCTTAACCCAGAACAAAATGGACTTTTCAATGGAAAAAGTCCACGTGCAGCCAAAAATAGATTGGTTTTTGTTAATTTGGTTAACGGCTTGCAAGAATGGGTTGTCTTGCTTGACATTTTACTTTGATGTGGTTAGAGCAGAAGAAAAAGTTTCTGCTTCCATCAGAAATATTCATGATATGGGGGGAAAAAACCCTGAAAAACATTTGTTAAGCATCTCTGAATTAGAGACCCCAGAGGGTCTGGGAAAGGGACTGCACAGCAGAAAAGCCAGGCTCTATCACACCACAAATCCATCTGCCTGCTGCCCACCAGCCCTGTCCACTCACCATGCTCTGGCAGTTTATCTGCTGCCCAAAAGGTCTGTTTGTTTTGACACATGTTCACATCTATGTTTGAAAAATGTTCTCCCAATGCTGAGATTTTGTGAGGAAGGGACCATTTTAGGGTGTTAAGCTGCATATCGCATCCCTGAAGCCCCCTCCAGCTTTCCTTGCTCCAGCCCCTTGCGGACCAAGCGAAAAACAGGGTGCGATCCTCTGCAGCTGCTTACAGTCCTTGCACTGGAGGGGGTTATTTCAAGGCTCCTCATCACCGGCTTCAGAGCCCTCTTCCTCTTTTGTAGTTTCAAAAGAAAACATCTGTGAACGGCTCGTCACAGCAAACCCCTGCCAGTGTCTGATCTCTTACGATAACATGCTTTAATGAGGTTATAGCTCTCCTCCTGCCTCACAAACGTTTCGGAGTTGCTCTGGCTGAATGAGTCGGGAGGTAATTAGAGTGACATGCTTTCCTGCACAGAGAGAATAAAGTAACACAAATTTCCTGAATGGACAAGAGCAGTTTGGCCTCAGCTGAGCAAAATAACCAGGCAGTGATCTAATTCACTTTACTGTTAATAGATTGTTATCTGCGGAGCCCTAGTGCAAACACGATAAGCTGTAAAGAAATAACGTATAAAAGACAGAGCTCCGAGTGTTGCAGAGATGCACATTCAGCCCGACGCTGGTCTCAATGAACTCGGCCCAGCTCCAGTTTCTGCTCATCCCTGGAGCTGGCTTGGGTGATAACATTCGAATCGGGCTGTACAATCAAATTGATTCCCAAATTGCAGGATCGTTTGTCTCCAGCATCAGGTTGGGAATTCAGCAGTTTGTCTTGCACAGTTCAAGCCATAGTGGGCAGAGCTGGTACCAAAGTCCTCCTTGGGTCTAGGCTTTGACTCTGGCTCACATGCCCCATCCAAAGAGGAGGTGCAGTGGCAGCAAGCAATGTTATGGTTCCCCAGCAGGGTCGCACAGCTGGCTGAGCACATCTGCCCTGGTGCAACCAGTGCCACAGCCGTCTTCCAGCTTGACATGCCTTTGGCAGCATGACTGCTGGAAGCTAGCGCCACGTACTGGCTTTATCTCCCATACCCTTCCCCATCACAGCCCCAAGATATGGTCTGCTCCCATGTGCTTTGGTAGAAGAAAACTCCTACAGTTTGTACCAGGGATGAGTTGCAGTTGGAGAACCAAAGGTGGACATGTGTCTCTGAGTTTCCTCTGCCCTTATTTGACCCATCAACAAGAAACCCATCCTGATGTACACCAGTTGAATACTATGTCCAAAGTACCTTGGCTGGATTCTGTAAGCATGCCAAGCCAGTGTCAATCAACATCCCTGATGCTCTTCCCTCTCCTTTCTTCTTGTATGGAGCTCTGCTGAGCTTATCAACACTGTCTCCAGCCAAGCTATCTTGCACCACTCATCTACTCCCATTGTAGCTCTGCATCCCAGTCTCCCTCTGTCAGAGTATGAGACTTCCCACTCCTCCAGCTGCCCTTCTCCAATGTTAGCCCCAGATGGCTGTGAGAAGGACAGGACACCCACAGGGACCTGGAAATTTGCTTCCAGTGCCCATGGTGAGGATGAATTTCTGCATGACCAAGGTGATCCAGGAAGAGGATCTATTGGGGTCTACCCAAGCATGCAATGAGGCAGAGTGTGGTGGGTGAGCTGAGCCAGAGCATGTGCCTTCATACTGTCCTGACCTTACACTTAATATATTGTGCCTTTTATCTATTTTTTCTTTCCTTGGGAAAGAATCCTGTCAGATTCCCAGACAGGTTTGAATGTGTCAGAAAAAGTAATCTCTTCAGCCAGATTTAGCCTACTTTTGGGAAGTGAGTGTGCTCTGATTGCTGCTTTGCTGAGAGATAACCCCAGCCTCGCCTGTCCCATCTATCCTCAGCTACCATCCAGGTCTTAGCAAAATATAACAGCACAGCTCCTTATGGTCACTCTCCTCCAGCATTTCCAGGAGTTGCTGGGTCCCTCAAGGCCTCATTTTTCCACCTGTATCATGTACCTCAGATCTTTTTTTTTCCATTTCTACCCAGTTTGATGTCAAAGTAATGATGGGACTGGATAGATCCCTCCTATGCATTTGTACCTTCCCAGTATCCCATCTGGAGCCTCTAAACGTGCTGCACAGCAAACATTAGTAGGTGCTAACCCACCACACACTGCTTTGCCCACTCCTTCAGCAAAGCAACAGGGAGTAAGGCTACAAATGTGATAGCCAGCATCAGGATACCTAAACATCATCAAACTCAGTAAACTGAGGCATGTCCCCAACATGTCCTGTGATCAGCCAGGCCAGGCCACTGGGACCACAGTCCCTGTCCAAGCTCTGGCCATTGAGCTCATGCCATGAGCCCAAGTTCAGGCTGATGCTTGAGCCAAGGACTTGTCCTTGATGGGTGGTTTAGATGCAGCCACCCTGAAGAGAAGGAGAGCTATACATGAGCATGTAAGCTCTGCCAGCTGCTGCCTGTGCCAAGGAGCAAGCCCTGGCCCATTTTATTTAATAGTATAGACATATCCTTGGACACTCTTCAACACACCCTTTGCATCCATTTTTTGCATTAGTATCATGCCAAGAGCACGGAGAGCAGCCTCACTTTCATTGTGAGTGCCGAGCCCTGCTGAGAGAGTGGAGGAGACACAAACCGGCTCTCACTCAGCTGGAGAGTTTAATAAAGGCCTCAATTTTCCAATTGCTTGAAGAGTTGTCATTAGACAGTTAAGATGGCAGATTGCTAAACTGCTTTAAGGCTGGAGCAAAGAAGCCTTCAATAGGGCACTCTTTGCTGTAAGGATATGTGTGCACCATAGTCCTTTGACTGGAAGAGAACAGGGAAATCATAGTATTGTTTTGAGCATCCTGCTATGCTGAGGAGGAACGCAACTTACTGTGGAGATACAAGGAACAAGATACAGGAATGGGAAGGAAAGCATCCAAGAAAGGAGTTCCAAAATCTGTTAGCCACTGTCACATGCATATTCCATCACACATCACCGACACTTTCCCCCTGTAATAGAAGGAGATGATAATTACTGTAGCTTTTGCAGTCATGGCAAGGGTCTGACAGGAGACTGACCTGGAGGAACTGTCTCTGTGACCTCAGGAGGAAAGGAGCAGCACAGTCAAGGGGGAGAGGAGGGGAAGAAGAAGGGGCCTCCTTGCATATCAGTTGGTGCAAGGGAGCTTATGAAGCCAGCAGGTAGTTGCCTGCTATGAATCAAAGGAGTTTGAAATATGCAACTACACATTACTGGCAGGGATCAGATCATTAGCTTCTCTCCTTAAAGCAGCAGGCATGGCCATTTCCAGCCCCCATCATAAACAATTCAGTGTCCCCCTTGGTGGTGTACTCTCCTTCTCCTGGGTACTGGAGCTTTCTCAAGGGAAAACAGCAGCAAAAAAACTGCTGACAGGACCAATAAGGCAAAGGGAACACACAGTGCCTTCGGCTGCGGCCTCTTCTCCCCTGCAGCTCTAGACAACCTGGACATATGCTTCATTGAATGTCTCCCTCCATCCACTGAACCCACCCGCTGCCTGTCTGTAAATCCCAAGGTACACTTTGACCACCCTGTTTCCAGTCCTTGAAGAAGTGTTGGTTGGTCCCACCTCCAGTCCCAACATCTCGAGGAAGACATACCAGATTTACTTAGCCATGAGGTCTAGGGGTTACTTCTCCCCATGGTCATCTGCTGTGGTTCTCACAGTTGCAACATCTCCACTGAACAGACCCCACAGGACTGGGTTTTGCAGGGAAATGCTAACGTTGTTTGTGTTTGAAGTCTCTCCTGATGGGTGTAATGGATGCAACATGTCTGTGCTGACTGGGGTCGCTCTGCCCGCTGCAAACCCACAGTGTTGATGGAGCTGGTCTCATCTCTTCCAAAAGCTCTTGTCAGACATCCAAAAGTTTTGTGTCAGTCCAGCACTCACTAACCAGCCAGTGATGGAGCGTCTGAAGTGGCTCCTCAGGGCACCTGTGATACCTGACTAATTGTCAGGTTACTTGGTAGTAACCTGACAATTTGACTACAGGCTTGCCCATGCCCTTCCAGCTCTCAGACTGTTTTCTGTTTTAGGGAAAAATCCTAAAGATACAATGGTCCTGAAGGAAAGACACCATGCAGTGAAGGTGCATCTAGCTTCTTGTCTCCCCCAGGAATTGCTTTTTCTCCCTTTAGTTGCTCTGTTTCCTCCAGGTCTCTGCACTTATGGATGCCTGCCAAGCACACTTTCCCATGGCCCCTCTGAGTGCACACTTCCACCCCTATAAAACCAAGACACGTGACCTTCATAAATCCCCATCAAAGGCCTTTATTCTTCTGCTATTCTTCTTGCTGTTGTTCACGTTAAGCATGCATGTGACAACCAGATAAAAGGCATCATTCTCGAACAAGCTAATTCAAGTTAACCAGTGCAATGAGAAGGACTGAGCAGCACCAAAGCACTCTGGCATTTTGATGTACAACAGGGGTTTGAGCCTTCAGCTCATTTTTATTTTCTAAAATCCCAAGTGTTAGCCAGACACTCCCTGAATATTTGACAGGAAGCAGAAATTAAGGAAACCTAGTTTCCTTTGCATCTGTGTCCCAGGATTTTGATGTAGAAGAGGAAAGTAAACTTGAAAGATGGATATTTAAAAAGGTAAGCCTTGTTCCCACTTTGGGCATGTATTAGGAGTTTCACCCAAATGGGTTCCTTAGGTCAGCCTTCCTTTTCCTCAGAACATTTAGGAGACTCTAAGACACTTCTCCTCCTGCCAAATTTGGCTGAAATCAGCAAACACGTATGCTCATAGATGTATAGCAGAGGACACTAAAAATACATAATTTTTTTAGTTTTTAAAACTAATTTTTTTTCATTTCATTAGAAAAAACAGTTGAAAAGCCATGTCAAAATTGTCTGGCATATTTCTTCTGTTCTACTTTGAGCTCAGTTAACTGGGGATGCTTCTGGATGTATGCTAGAAGTGAATCTTCAGTACCTTGACTAAGATGGTACTGTTAGTGCAGAAAAGATAATGGGAATACATCACATGGACTTTCTTTCTCTCATAAACCTTAAACCACGGATGCTGGCATGATCTGCACTATCTGACTCCTGTTGGGTCATTCACTGTGAAGGTCTCAGCCATGAGAATCCCTGGAAGCAGGGACTGAGGGGATATCCAGCCTTTCTGTGCAGGGCCCTGATTTAGCTAATTCCTTTGGATTCCACCTGGAATGGTAGGCAGGTTCCTGAGTCCTGCTGGGAGATGGCATTTAGTATCTGAGTTATGTCAGTGCTTTTGAAAATTATTTTCCATCCAGGCTAGAATCATTGTGAAAAGCCAAGCGATACAAATCTCAGGCCCTAGGAGATAAAACCTGATGTACTTGCCATAGCCACCGAAAGATGATGGATTACACAGCAAACTGAGCAGAAAGAGGAATGTATTAGCAGCAGCTTCAAGAAACATCCAACATCTCTCTAACAAACATTCCTCCCCACCTTGCAGCCTGTGCAGGGCAGCTGGCAGCAGAGCCCCCATCCTCATGTTTCATTCCCCTCACGAGGAGAACGCAGGGAGATTGAGAGTGACAACAGCCATACGATCGTAATTGATCGGGCCTCTTTAGATGTTGTCCTGCTGGTAGGACCCTGGGGATCTCATTTTGTACTCCAGCTCGGCGCCTGGAGTGGTGAGTGCTGGAGATGAGAACTCCTTTCGAATAAAAATGCTGCTCCAGTACTTCTCAGTAGTTTCTCACTGGGCTTGACATTCTCATCTACTCACTGCCCCTGGCAAACTTCTCTCGTGGTGGCTCTTCATCTCCCAGTCCACAGAGGGAAAATAAAAATCCCCATAATATTTTTCTTTAATCTAGTCCAAGCTCCAGCTGCACTGGGGGCTGCAGCTCAGGAAAGTTTGCACAGATGACGGGTGCTCAACTCACCTCCTTTGGTGAAATTCCCTCTCTAGCTAAACTCTTTCAAGCACACAAATAAACAGGGAGCAGGGGGAAAAAAACAAAGGAAGGAAGAATAAAAGTTTCAGCAGAGAAATGCTCTGACTGCCATTGCTAAAGGGCAGAACGGGGGGTAAAGTTTGGCTGCTTGAAAAGGGCAAAATCATCCTTCCCATCGTCCACTGCGGGTTTGGAAGAAAGATGAGAAGAAAACAGAGTAAATTTGTGTCTTGGGCCACCTCAGCTGCTGCCATCCTCTTGCCACAGCCATGTGGTGTCTCAGCCCGGTGAGCTGTCTGATCCCAACTCCTTGCCTGCTTCACATATGGATGATGAGTGTCCTAAAAGCAAATGTTTTAAAACTCCAAGACTTAATCAAGCCCATGTTTGTGCCCTAAGAAGGTTTTTCCTGACAGGTCTACAATACCATCTCAGATGTCATTTAATCCTATAAAAAAATATTCCCACATGGTTTTCCTTTAAAACTGGGTGATGCCTGTGTGACAGCTACCCACAGGATAAGACAAAATTTAATGTTTTGGATGATTCGGGCAATTACTGATCTACCAGAAAAGAAAGATTTGACCCATAAAGTTCTGCCAGGTTTTTCTTTCAAAATTTCCACCCAAAAATATTGTCTGGCAGCACCTCATTACTATACACTGCTTAATATTTTCCCTACCCAAACTCTGTTTTTCACACATCCTCAGTAAAAAACAGTGGATGGTTTACAAGCTGGCCAGAGGCTCAAAAACCCAGCGCAGGCTAATCCATGAATATAGACTGAATGATAAGTTACTTCAGGGAAGAGTGGCTATATTCAGTTACTTTGCTCCCCTCTATTATTGCCAGCCAGCTCTGGGCTCAGAGATGCTGCTGCCCTGCCTGATAAATTGAAGGACTTCACGGACATATTAACACAGCCAGTCCATAGTCAGTGAGCAGACAATTGATTATATGTCAGAAAGTCACACACTGGGCAATTTTGCTCCTAGGCTTTGCCTCCATTTCTCAAAATATATGTTACAAAGCAAAGAAATCAAAAGTGAGAGATAAGAGTTAGTCTGCATGGTAGGAAGCTGCTTGGAACAGGCTCAGTCTCTCTCTCTCTGCTTTTGCACAGCACTAAGTATCTTGTTGGAATTCAGGGAGGAACAGAGTCGGTCAATCGATGTCTTGCAACCAAGAGGTATTACTTAATGAAATATGAGATTCTGTCAAAACATAACTTTTGGCTCAAAACCATGATTTTCAGTGACATCCTCCTATTTTTCACCAAGTCTAAGCAAACAGCTTGTTCTTTTTTTTTCCCCTCCCTTTCAAATCACCATTTGTCAATGTTGCGGGTTTAGCTGAAAATGTTATCATTTAATATAAAATTCAACAAAATGTTGAAATCTTTCCTTGAGACCTGTCACCTTATGTCAGACTTCGTTATTCTGCAAAGATGCTCAGGGAGGCTTGTTTCCAAGTCACCTTTTCAAGCTGTGTCATATTGAAGCCAAATGTTGAAACTTTTTGGGGGGCAGAAATTTTATCCCCAGGGAACTAAGAAATTTGAGTGTTTGATATCAAGGCCTTTCTTGTGAAGACTACCTGAAATAAACCCTCATTATCTGCATTGCAGTGAGGGCGGAAGGTCATGGTGGGTTTTGGTGTCTAGCTGTGCTACATGTTGAACAAAAACACAAGAGGTATCACCACCAGCAAAGAGCTTGAGGGCTCATCTGACAAGATAAAGCACCTAGGGGAAGGGGGGGCAGGGAGAGGTGGAATGACTCAACCCAAATCATACCATGGCTCAGGTCAGATCAGGAAGGAAACCTGCATTTCTGGATTCCAGGTCCAGAGATGGCATGATGGGTCTGATGACTGCATCAAGGAAGGAGTGAATAAGGGAGGATGTTTTGCTCAGGTGATCATCTTGTCTTCTGAGACCAGGTCTCTAACAGAGGTTCACTACTCCCATACCTGCCTACCTGTTGGGTTACTTTGCTGAAACTTCAATAGAAAACATGGTTTTGGGGCTGTGCATGGGATCATCCCTCCCCTCCCATGATGGATGAGCTTTCTCTGCCATATAGCACACAAAAAAAGCTCTGGCTCATCTGCTCCTTGGGCCATCTCCTGCACCTCCCCAGAAGGAACAAAAGGCATTTCTTCTCCAGCCTGCAGCAGCTCAGCAAACCAAAGAGGGGGATCAATATCTATCGACCATTGCTTTTTCCTTCAAGTGTCCCCAGCCCCCATGGTTATGTATCTTCTCTCCTTTCCTGCCCTGCTTTCCACAGCAGGAATTCACCTCATTCCCCTCAATGAGAGCTCCAGAATTGGGTTCCTCAGAGCCAGTACTAGTTCACAACCCATAATGATGGTATTAAGAGTAATAGGGGTCAATGATAGTATTAGGGGCACCTCTGGTGCCTGTTCTTCATAGAAACAAAATGCTCAGCAACAGCATGTGAAAGGTCTCGTTGCATCCCCATGCATGGTAGGGGGGCTGGGGAAGAAAGAAGTCTCTCCAGATGTGGGAAATTTCCTGAATCTTTAATCCACAGGGTCTGGCATTGCCACTCTCCACCCCAGTCCTGTCTGGGCATTCCCATCCTCTCCCTGGAGGTATCTGCCCTCACTCTGCTGGCAACAAGTTCAGGGAGCTAAGCCATCAGAAAACATCCCAAACAAGCAAATATTTTCCCACTAGTTCATTTCCCCAAACGAACTCACTCCAGGGTGAGCTGTGCATCCATCCCTGCCAGGCAAGACGTGGAAATACACAGCTGATGGAGACAAGGTCAAATGGGATTTTTGGAGGCTGAGCTGATTTACATTAGTTTCACCAGGATGAAATGACTCTGTAAACTGACTGAGAGATCAGTCCGCGTGGTGAAGGGGCATAGAGGACACATGGGCATCTTTTCAGCCAGCATCCTGACACCTGCCTGCTTGGGGAAACTGCCTAAAAATACTGTCTATCTGCAAGAAAAGCTTTCTCCATGTCCAACCCCATAATACTGACTGCTGAAAACCAAACAAACAGCTGCTGGCAAAGGACAGAGGTAAAAAAGAAACCAAAAGAGCAATACTCCAAATTTGAAGAAGGCAGCATCTCTCAGACACAGTGCAGCAGAATCAGCAGCTCATGTCTCTGTCTTTCCCTTTATTTGGGATAAAACAGCTTTAGCAAGTGTCTGAAGAGATGCTGCCCTGGGACCAGATATCCGGTAACCCCCACGGCCCATTCAGTGTGAGCTCAGAATTAGTTGTCACCCCTGAGAACCAGTGCCTATCCAAAACCCTCTGAATTTGACCTGGTTGTGGGAGAGCACTTGGGTA
This sequence comes from Athene noctua, assembly GCF_965140245.1. Lineage (NCBI taxonomy): Eukaryota > Metazoa > Chordata > Aves > Strigiformes > Strigidae > Athene > Athene noctua. The sequence continues at coordinate 108,725,518 of NC_134038.1, read as the reverse complement.
CCATGCAGGCATGCAGTGGGTGAACAGCACATTGGGATGCTTGTACAAAGCCAGCAGCTTCTCGGGATCTGCGAACCACCGGCTGAAAGCACATCTTGATTGCATCTTTTCACATAAAAGCTTGGATCCACCCTCATCTCCATCCTCCTCCCCACCCCCAGTGTTTACTGCTCTCAGACCCTGATTTAGGTGGTTTACTGTGGCTTTCATCTAAGTGCATCAGCATTTTTAAATTAGTCACAGGTGACTCACAGGGTTACAAGAATAATGTTAAATTACCAGACATACACAGCCCATATACTTTATTACCTCATTTTTGTATCTTCTTTATGGTCTGTGATAGCAATGACCTTATAGTCTGTGGTTGAAGAGCCAGTTAAACTTGTTCTCTGTCAAAATGGTAATTAAAAAATTCCTATAGGGTAGGAAGCAAATCTTTACTCTCCAGTATATTTCTCCTTTCAACAAGGCACCTGAACAAGGCTCAGAGAGCAACTGAAGACAATGTGCATAGAAGTCTCTGATGAACATGCTTATCAGCCAGGCAGCGCTCAGTCATCTGCATTAATATATTAAATAAATATGTATTAGGCTTAACAGCATACAACGTATGTCAGAGCCAGGAAAATACAGCAGTTTCTCTTTGGCCACCAAGCAATATTTGGTCTGATTGAGAAGAAGCTAAAATAAAAAGATAAATACATTAAATATATTTAGCAAACAGTCTGTATTGTTGTTGCTTTCAAATGAAGATGACAGCTTGACTATCTCCCTCCTTTTATTTTAATCCCTTTCTTTTTCTAATGTTACAACACTCAGATTGGAGGAAAATAGATTAAAAGGAAGGGAAAATACAGTATCTGAGGAAATTCTGGTGGTTGGGGTCATGAAAGAAGTAAGAACAAAACCAGAGAATATAATTATTTGTAGGGGGAGGGAGGGGTCAATTTTTATCCTCCCCTGCAGGAGGGCAGGTGCCACGCCCTCAGCTGGTGCTGTAAGGCGGCTGCATCCCCATGTCCTCTGCGGGCAGCACAGGTCCCACCCTTGCGAGGCACTGGGCGGAGGAGATGCTTCATCCCCATCTGAAGCTCTGGGAGCAGTGGTTTGAGAGAGCACCTCAAAAAAAGCAATGGAGACAACCCTGAAAATATTTCACCCCACTATTCTCACTGCTCTGATATTATAGCCGTACTCTCTTTTTCCCTCCCCCAAAAAAACTTTTCTGTTGGGCAAGTGGGTCACATCCAATTTTCCAGCACATGACCCTCACTGGGTGCCACACAGGTGTTTTTAATACTGGTTAGAAACAAATTCCCAGAAGCAGTAGAAATGCTGACTAGATCTCATCTTTTTCTTTCTCTCCTCCCTCCACATTCAGATTCCTTTTTATTGGTGTCATTTACAGGTTACTAACCAAGTTGAAACATTCAAGCTGAAAGTCCAGCAGTTAAAAAGCAGCAAGGCATTCAAAGCCTGCTTCCCGTGCAATTTTTAAAGTGCTGTACTAAGGAAATGTTCAGGAGAGTGAAGCTTTGCCTTTTATATATCCCAGCAGACTTACACTTTCTAATAGACCCATCTAAATCAACAAAGTATTCCCCAGCCAGGGCCAAGAGTCGGCGAAAATGGCTCGAAGGCAACTGATGCAGCCACAACTTTCCACTGGAAGTTAATGAACTTTTAAAAACATTTTGGAAAGTGATGTATGCGCAAGGCTCCTTAGAGTATCACAGTTAATATAATGCGTTCCTTTCCCGGGGGGAGACCTTGTCTGAGCTGTCAGCTGTAAGGTTGTTCTTCTGGAGCTTTTTCTTTATATATACAATCCTCTATCTCTCCTTTTGTTTTGCAGGGGAAGCAAGAGGCAACCAGCTCCCACTTGTATAAATTGTGTGCTTCAAAGGATTTGAAGGGCAACTGAACAGGAGGAAAAAAAAAAATTAGTCTGGCTGAGGGAACAGAAGAGTCATGGTGCTGTCATGGACATCACCAGCAGGGTTGCACATCCTGGGGACGCGTAGCTGCATGCTCATTCGCACATGAGTATGCATATCTCTGTACACACACAGAGGCTACAGGAATCTCTGGTGTAAGGGAGCATTGGCTCATCTAAGTGGCCACCCGCAAAACAGTCACGAACTGGTTTCTCCTTACAAAACCCAAAGCCTCCTATACAGGAGTCCTTCCTGGCACACTTCAGGATGGCCTGAAGCTCATCGGGTTATCCTGCTTTTCTCTATGCATCTAGTCACTGGTAGGGATGGACCAGCAACAGCTGACAGACCTGAAAAGTGGGGAAAATGGGTGAATCACAGCCAGACCCTCACTGATCCAGGAAGCCACCACTCCTTCAGCTTCATCCTTAAATAAAGTCTCGTCAAAGATGAGCTACGGCATAAGCTCAGCAGCTTATATGGAGAGAGCCCATTCCACCATCTCTCTCCAGACGGTCCAATGTTCAGTTATGTCCAGGCTTAGGAAGCCGAGATCTAGTTTGAGGTTGCAGTTCTTTGATTTCCAGCTATTACTGTCTAGCTCTGGGTGCCTCTCTGAACTCTTCTTCACGCTTGCTCTCCCAGCATGTCTGGACTCAGCACAACTCTCTTCCCAAGACTGTGTTTTCCCTGTCCCAGCTGCCATTGCCTACCTTTTTAATTCAAGATTTTAATTTTTTTTTCCCCATGGCATTGCAGTGAGAGCTCATCTTGAGAGGTTATCACAGATGACCCTGAAGTCATTCCTCAAGACACTGCTTTCAAACACAGATCTTGCTTTTCTTTAAGCACAGCCTTGCATTCTTCACTCCCAGAGGGATTCCCTTCAATTTAGCTGGACTAAAAGCATCCTGCTGAACCATGACCAGCTAAGTACACGATCTATATCTCTCAGTATGAGTAACCCATATCTTCGTTATTTGCTAGCCTGCAAATTTCTATGTCATCTGTAATGCCATAAAAGGTTCCTACCCCTATATGTTCTATATCATTGCAAAATGACTTACAACAGAACCTTAAACAGTGGTGGAGCAAGACCAGTCTCTGGGGAATCCACTTCAAAATAGCTCTACTCATTGGAGTCATGGCATGAATGGCTTTCAAGATGCAGCAGTAAACTGGTCCACCTAATTGTTGTCCCCTTGATACTGCAAAATATACTCTCTCAAAATCGAAATATCATCAGCTATCATCAGTGATATTCCTTGAAGAAGTTTTATTAACCATATCAACATGGTTGTCTTCCTGTCATGATTTAACCCTGGCCAGCAGCTCAGCTCCACACAACCACTCACTCACTCTCCCCCAGTGAGATGGGATGCGATAATTAGAAGGGTAAAAGTGAGAAAACTTGTGGGTTGAGATGTTACCTATTGTTTTGTTTACCTGTTAAGGTAAAACAAAATTAGGAATTCATCCACTACATCCCACTGGCAAGCAGGTGTTCAGCCATCCTCAAGAAAGCAGGGGTCCATCATGGGAAGATAAATGTCATAACTCCAAATGTCCCCCCTTCATCCTTCTCCCCTAGATTTTATTGCTATCACATCATATGGTATGGGATATCCCTTTGGTCAGTTGGGGTCAGCTGTCCCAGCTGTGTCCCTTCCCAACTCCTTGTGCATCCCCAGCCCCCTCACTGGTGGGGCAGCCTGAAGAACAGAAAAGGCCTTGAGGTTGTGCGAGCACTGCTCAGCAATAATGAAAACACTGGTGTGTTATCAACAGTGTTTTCATCACAAGTCCCAAACATAGCACCACACAAGCAACTAAAAAAATTAACTCTATCCCAGCCAAAACCAGTACGCTTCCTCAACTTCAGTCTATGATCATAAGATACTAGTTGAATGTTTTCAGTCTCCCCTGGCTCACCCCATCTAAGGAGCATTCAAAAGTTTCTCCATTTCTGAAGGAAGGTTTGCTAATATTTGGCAGGCAAATATCAGAGGGAAATCAATAGGGGGAACTGAAGAAGATTGTGGCTACAGGTCATTTGTTTACACAGCTTTGCTAGTGACCTGACTAGGGGAAAGTTAATATAAGCTTGCAGTTTTGGAAACCAGAAAATATTCACGTGTTCAAGGATTGCAGGTGTCAGAGCCTGTGAAAATGAACACACTGGAGGAATGTCCAGTAGAGGGATATTTTAGCTTTCCAGTGTTAACCAATTTATGCTGGATCAGAACACAATTCCTGAGCAAGACTTCAGCAACAAACCAGACCCTGCTTGACGTACTCAGCTTCAGGGGAGTTTTCAATAAGAAAAAAAATATTTTTGAAAAGTCTGTACAAATAGGAGACATTATTTAGAAATCAGCATTTTAGTTAAAATCTCTATCCATACTCCTACTGTGCTCGCTGTACCTCTATGCTCACATCATTCTCCATCTCTCCAAAATGATTGCATACTACCATGTTTTTCAGAAGCGTACATGAAGTTTGCCATCACAAATGTTTTGCTAATATGAAACATTTGAAATAAACAAAAATAGCACAGTTACGCAATGCCATTTGTATAACACAGTGTGCAATGACCAAATAAGCTAGGACTTGTCAGCCTTTCAAAGTCATTGGGGAAAGAGTAGGGAGATGACGTCTAAAAGCTCATCAGTGGCTCAGAGAAGATAAACAAGGACCAGGTGTCCATGGTCTTGTCTCCAACGGTACAGGAATTAGAGACCAACAAGTAAAACTAACAGGCAGGTGGCTTAAACAAACAAAAGGATGTGGTTCATTAACCAACAGGTTGCTGAGCTGTGGAGCTCCTTGCTGCAGGATGTTGTGAATGCTAGAAATGCACAAGGGCTCATAAAGAAATTAGGCAAGTTCCCCCAAAATATCCATTAAGAATTGTTAGAGCGAAAGACACTCTGTCTCAGAAAGACTCCATACAACATATTGCTAAAGCCTCAAAGTGTTTTATGGAAATATGCACATTTTTCCTGTTTTTCAGCTTTTCTCTATGCATCTAGTCACTTGTAGGGATGGGCTCATCCAGCGTTTTTTAAGCATTTTCATCCTATTTTACTGGTTGAAGTTTAATTTCCCAGCAGTATTTTGGTACTCTTAAGTGAAATAAATTTTGCCATTGCCAAGAGAGTACCATAGAAATTCACCTGGCAGGCTAAGAAATCTCCATGGAGAGCTAGAAGGAATGATATTCCTCCTGTTTTCATGAACTCATATGCCAGGGGGTACAAGTGGCTGCATAAAGCTGGAGAAATTTTACAAACTAGACACATTCCTCAAAGTCCATCAGGAGACCTGAAACACAAAACTGTGGACACAGCTCTGTGGATCCGGAAGGTACTAATCCACCTGTTGTCAGACATTGGGTTGATAGGCAGGTGAAAGAGCCACTTCAGATTTCCATTACTTCTCATCTCTTCCTTGGGCATCTGCAGAGGAGCACTATCAAAGCCAAGATGCTGCACTGGTTGGCCCCAGTACAACCATTTACACCTGCCATGCTACTCAGCCTGGAAGAAGATGCCCTCCAAAGGGTTAAGAGATGTTACTAGTGCAGCAATGCTGTTTTGGTGCCATATGGTCCTCATCATCTTGCTGTTACCAAGGCAGCCGCTGGCAGAGGTAGCATGACGGCAGCAGGTACCTGCACATGGAGCTGCTACTGCTGCAAGTGCCTAGGACAAACCTGAACCTATCTGCCCATCAGGAAACACAATTGAAAAAAATATTGTTTGAATCATCATACTACTTCCAGATCAGGGAAAACCAGTGCTGTCACCAGAAAATGACTGCGACTCTAACGCTAGAGCTAACATTAACATCTAACTCTAGGCTAACATTAGTGTTATGAAAACCACCGGCTTCTCTCTGTGACACTGGTGGGATGTGGAGCCTTGGAGGGGATAGAAACTGTTTCATTAACATTGCAAAATTTTTGTGGCAATTGATTCATGCCTGGTAATGTGAACTGGTGTCCTTGCTCCCAACGCCCAGTAATGCTTAGCAACTACCAACATACCCTTAATGCACTGACAACACAATAAGGTGCATTGATTTGAGCAATATCTACTGTTTTTCAACACTGTGGTTGGTTACCTGGAGAAGACTGGTTCATTACCCTCCTCTTGGACTGTCCCTCTAAGCCCCGGGTCTTGGGCACTACAGAATCTCGGATAATGTTTTCCTCAATGTTGTCAAGGGAAGCTTGTGAGAAAATAGATGCTCAAAGGTGAGGCACCATGACATTTAGGACATGAAGTCCATTCACTGACTTCTCTGTCTACCAAAGAAGAGGCAAATCACCCTCTTTAAAATGTTTGGTTTTCTCCACAGAGAACAGTATTAATATCAGACACAGATGTGTACACTGGAGAGGACTAATTTTACCATAAACCTCCTTGTAAGACCTTTCTAATTGTTTATTCACTTGATGTAAAATTTCAAGGTTTTGAAGCCAGGTTCAGAGAATTCCATCTCTTTGTCTGCAAATTGCTTGTTCTAGTCATACTTCATCCCAAGAGGAAAACTGCATGGCACAGCATACCATCTCTCCAACAAAATAACTGCATGGGCTGGATTGCAGGCAGTCCCCGACCTGGGATGGCTTGTGAAGGTTAATGACAGAAAAAACCCAGACACTGAGGAAATCTAGCAGTCTGAGCTTGTTCACAGGAAATCCACAAGCAAGAGGGGGAAACAGGGGGGTAAATTCCCTGGATAATTGCCTAGATTTCTTTATTAAGAGAACATGGTGTTGCATATCTGACTTAAGTCCCAGCAAGTCTTTCAGAGGGCTTGGTTTTGATGGGAACTTCATTGGAACAATTTTGTTTGTGCTGGAGGGTCACAAAAAGACTCAGGTGTCTGTGTTAGCTCAACTGGGAAGCAATACGCACTGGTCTTGCACAACCAGCACATACAGACATGCTCTTCCTGATGGTGATTTACAGCAGGAACCTGAAAAGGAAAGAAGGAACCCTGAGACCTTCAGACTTGCAAGGCTTATGGCGTGAAAAGAAGGAAAGGAAAGCCTTTCTCTGGAAAGGCTCCCTCCTTGTTGTTGAGCTACCTGAGTTACTCCTTACCACCCTGAGACCTTCAGACTTGCCAGGCTCGTGGAGTGAGTCCTGTTCTGTGGCAGTCAGAGATAAAACTGTCCTCCAAACCTCCAGGCAGGGCAGATACTTGAGCATTTGCAGCTCAAGAAAGCATCACATGCCACAGGGAAATATTTCTAAAGCCTTGTTTTCATCCCAGCACAGGAGGAAAACAAGTTTGCTGGAAAGCTTCTAGGTTGCCTGCTCTCTTGGTGCAGCATCATTCTGCTTTTGCTCATGCAGAGGCTAATCTCTCTCCAGGAGCCCACCAACATTTTGCAGCTGTATTTTCACAGGTCCAGGTCATATCTGTCAGTCCACTTTGCCACCCATAAGAGCTGCAGCCAGGCAGCTGCACTAGCTACTCTCTAAAATGCTACAGAGGCAACTTTGGAGAAGGAGCCCACCTTGATAACCATTGAAAATGGTGGCCTCTTAGGGATCCCTGCACTATGTCAATGTACAAAGAGTCTAACACAACATAATTAATTAAATCACATGGGCACAGCTGACAGAAAGGTAGAGCATTACCTCCATTGTGAGACGTTGGGTTCTTCTCCCACTCTACACTACACTCAGGGCGAGAACAGAAGATCACACAACCAATATAACAGCAATTGCTTGGAGCAACACAGCTGTTGACTGCTGCACCCATCTCAGGTCATGATGTCAAAAACCGGGAACGGATTAAATTGCCTTCAGAACTTGTAGTTCAGTCTATGTCAATCTGATTTTTGCTGTAGGGTGGACACAATTTGCCCAGGGGGGACACAACTGAATGACTCCCAGATGGCCAGGTTGAATTTCTGCCTGAGGCAGCCACCAGGTTCCTGGACCCAACAGGGAGTGCATATCCCCCATCCAGCTGTGGCTGTTAGCCTCTCTGATAAGCCAGTTAACATGGGGGCTGGAAACTGCACACAGTTTGGAAGTTATTTCAAAGCTACATTAGCAATGCTGTGTGGAGAGCAGATCCTTGACTCCCTTCCCGGTGCTGTACATAGCCAGATTTTGGGCCGGGGGACATCAACCCAACTCCAGCAAGCCCAAGGAGCATTGTAGGTGACTCAGGATCAAGCCCTTGGCATGGAGGCAGGAATACAATGAGATTTCCTAGAATGGTCCATTTTCCCCCAGTTCCTCATATGTTGGGTGTGGTGAGGGGCCTGGTGAGTTGGGCTCATCTAGGATCACAAAGATCTCTCTTTCTCATATGATGTCCCCGAAGAGCAGTGACAAACCCTCTGGTCTTCACTCCCACTTTGCACTGCTGAGAGGCAATAAGGTCCAGTGCTCAAAGCTAGAATAGCTCTGGATATCCCAGCAAGACCACCCTACCTGTAGCTAGACACTGTTGCAATGCCAGCCTCTCCTCTCACCCCTCTTCACTGGCCAGCCTTACACAAATAACTACTTGCTGGAGCTGCCCTGTGCTCCCTGTAGAGCCTTAACTTTGGTGGTGGTTGCAAACTGTACACATCCACAGCACATGCAGTGAGGCACAAACTCGTACAGTGTTGTTTTTATCAAAATATATATTTTTATATATTTCTCCTGCACTGAGTCTCACTGTTGGGAGCAGACCTCTGTGAACACAACCACTGCAGTGGCTGAGGAAGTGATTTGCTATCACTCACCACCACTTAAGCACACCATCAGAAAACAAAACGCCACAGGTTAACGAACCACTCCAGATCCTGCAGGGAGATGTGTTATCTTTGCAATGCTCTACCCCACCACTGATCCTATTAAAACACTGTGCTGAGCACTTGAGAGCGGTGGATTTTTCATGTGACCAGGTGCAGGCAACAGCAACTTGGAGGGGCAAACCAGCAAGGCTCAGCCTGACTTTTCAAGCCTGGGTGACTGTATCTACAACTCTGGAGCAGGATGAAGCCAGATTAGTGACTTTCAGAAATGTTCTGCTGATAAGGGCAGTTGCTTTAAGTTGCTGAATGAATGCAGACACTGGTGCCCTGCTTTCCAGATAAAAAGTGATTAAAGTCTCCTTAAGAGTTTCTAAATCTGCTCTTCAGAAATTCCATTAAGCAATCTAATTAGCTAATTCTATTAACTGATTAGGTGATATTAATTAGTTAATTTAGGGGGGAAATTTGTAAAGCTATCGAAGGAAATACAGGAAAAGGAGGGGGACTTTCGGCCAAGAGCTTCTTTTCTTCACCCCCATGGTGCCTTAATTAGAAATTTTAATTAGCCATATGCTGGGGGTAGGGAATTGCTAATGGACCTCTGCTCTTCCCATCCTTTCTCCTGCTAACTGTGCGTCTACCGGTATTCATGGTGTCCAAAGCAACTGTGGAGGTTGGAGGTGTGGCTTTCGGGTCTGGGGTTTTTTTGTACTCTTTTCATCCAGGCTGTGCTGCACAGTGATTCAGACTATTGATTTAGGAGATAAAAAAAGACCGAAAATACTCGCGCTTAGGACAGAGCACCACAGGGCCACTCTGAGATGCTGTCTGGCAGCTTCCAAAAACATTTCTCAATTTGCAACAATGGCCCTGGTAGTTGGCAAGTGCTCTTAATGTCAGTTTTACAAGGGGATGCTCCTAGGCAAGGAGACCCCCGGCTTTGGTTCCTACCCCTGTGCAGACTCTCCTGTCAAAGTCGCCTGCCCCTGGAGAAGCAGGGCTGGAGGGGAGCGCTGAAAGCAGAGGGTGGCCTGTGGGTGGTGTGAAACAGGAATGAGTCAGTCCCCAGGCACGTTCCCAGAGGTTCTTGGTGAGGACTCAGTCCTGGCAGCTTTCTGCAGAATTGACCAGATTGGAAACTTGGCCACCATTGCCGCTGATACCACAATTTCAGCTCCTGACAAATACTGGCAGTGGTGCAACCAAGCCTGCAAATCCTCCTAACCTGGGATGATGTATGAGAGCTCAAAACATGCCAAAATGACTCCCACTGTATCCCAGGTACACATGAACCCAGTGTACCAGTCTGTCACCAGTTACACACAAATCTAGCAGAGGGAGGCAAGAAGTCTCCCAGACAGCTGCAGTGATTTCTCCTGACAGGCACTCACAGAAATTTTGGCTCAGCATGCTCCAGACACCTCTCTAAATGTCTGCTCTACCTCTGCCTACAGCATCCTTTCTCCAAACACAATGATTCATGAAGGAATAGGAGTGGGTACCACCACAAGGTCCTCAAAGTCTCTGGGAAGGCTGAGCTAATTACATCCCGGCCATTTAACTAAGGCCCCTGTTTTCATTAGATTTAATAACCCAGGTGGGCAAGGGCAGAGGTTGGGGAGTCGCAACTTGAAGGACAGGGTCAGGTGGTTGCCGAAAAGGATCAGCTGCTCCAAGTCAGAGCCCTTGTGCTTGGATCAGGAGCTCCTTGGGGCAGAGTGGTCTCCTGTACTACTTCTGCAGCACCTACAGGAGACCCTTCTCCAGGATGAGCTGCTATCACAGGGCAAATGCAAATGAACCATGGTGGCTCCATTAATGTTAATGATGTCAATGTTGCTGCCAGAAGCACCAATGCCACTGCCTGCCTCTTTGCACATCCACCCATAGCAGGTTTCTGAAACCAAGAAGTGTCAGCTTTTAGTATAAATTTTGAGGCCTTACGTTTTCCAGTTATGCCTGCACTGTGCTTTCAAAACTTCTCCAGCAACCACCAGGTTCACAAGTTTTCAAGAAGGAAGGTGAGGATTTAAGAAATCCCAGGAAAGGGGGCAAAGCCCCGGGGGTGATGTGACTCAGCTGGGAGCCCTGGCAATGCTATACAGTGCTGCCTTCCATCCTGATGGGAGAGGAGGTTTGTGGGTGTCCTGGCAGGGGAAGGACCTGCCCCACAGCCTCTAAGTTCCCGAAGTGACCTCCTCTGCAAGGCACTCATCTCCTTGCACAAGACTTTACAGCCTCAACCACAAATTATTCCTGCAAAGTGGAAACTGCATCTCTTACCTGTGGTGCAACTGAAGTGATTTCCAAGCTATGGTCTTGCTCCATCCCAAGGTCATCCTGAGGCATATGCCAGTTTGGAGCTGAATTTGGACTTCCTTGCACCACCCCAAGTAGAAAATATTGCTTAGAGGAGGGCAGAGACTGACTAGTTAAACCAATTTCCAACAAAGTAATTTGGTCCAAACTAAAGCACGTAGATTTTAACGTGTGTAGGGTAAAGAGATTGTTTGCTGCCTTTCCTGACTGGATTCTGAGGGCATCTAGGAGTTGTCCTGCCTCAGAGGGGATAAGTCCACAAACACTGCATGCTAAAAGCTCAGAAGAACTCTTGGTAGAAGAAGCATTGTACACATCCCCTGTTTCCCTTAGCTTTCTTGAAGCTATCAACCATGCCAAGACAGTGCATTACATGCCCAGAATGATCCAATACGGTAATTTGCACAATCTTTTATTCCCAAGGGCCTGCATGCCACACACTTGAGTGCTCAACCACTTTGAGATACTTCTTACCACTGGGCTGGGAACAAGAAAGCCCAGGGTCTCTCATCTCCTAAGCAATAAAGTTTTTGTCCTTCCAGGCTCCCTAATTTCCTGGGGCCCAGGAAACAGTATTAGCAATAATGAACTGATTTTAAGGTTAACCTCAAACACATCTATCAATATGTACTATTATGTAAACCTCTGATGGTCAACCCACCTGCCTTCCAAGATACATCCCCAGATGCTTGCACACTTGGGGAGCAATGTCCACCTTCAGTAACCACACAGTTCACACTTCCCTCACCCAGCTGTCAGTGTAATGGAAACAGGCCAGAAGCAATGAGGACAAGGCACAGAAGAGTTCTTGACCTGAGCAGCAAAAAGTACATGGTGGGCAGCTCTAGGGTTAACCACACTGTAAGGTGTGTACATAAAAGTCACTGCCTTGGATAAGGGAAAACTTCAAGCTCAAAACTGGGCACCACAACTAAGCTCAGCTGCATGCAGAAAGCATCAAGATAATGTTTATTATTATTTCATCCTGAACTTATTTCTTGTCCTGTTTCTTTATTCCATGCCACAACCAGTCTTCATAGGCATCTAATTCTGCTGAGTCTTACTTAGTTTTTCACAGGACAAATTCTTTTCTTCCTCATAGTTTTCAGGCCTGAATAAAGACAAGGAGGCTTCAGGTGCCTTATGTCCTGTCTGACTCATTGAGTCTCACACAGAAATAAGTGCATTTTTTCCTTTAGGGTATAATTCCAACATCATCTTCAATGGAGGATGAGAAGTGCCATCAGTTGAAAATGTTTCTCATGTATGTTTATGTCCCACTAAGAGCCTGGACCACACCTGTAAGACCTCTGCTGAGAAGTGCTTCAAATTCTGCTTTCTGCAGAAGAAATGCAGGAGGGCAACAAGGATGCCCAGCATTAAGTATGGGCTATGGAAGGCTCCCATATGGGAAGAGACTGAATGGCATTTAATTCTTCCTCTGAAAGGAAATAATTCTCTGAGCATATGATATTAGAGGTTGTGAAACCCTGAATAAGGAGGGAAATATGAAAATTAAACAGTTGTTCATTATTTCCCATGCCAGAGGACCCAGAAGCACTCAGAAAACTTGCAATTAAGCACATTTTAAACAGAAAAGGAAGCATGTTTTCCCCAAGCATATAATTCATCCATAGAACTCATTGCTGCAGGATATGGGCAAAAGTCTGAGAGAAAACTCAAAAATTTCTGGTGGATATATCAACCAGTGGCAACTGAAAACCTTGGTCTGGAAGCACCCTTCAGATTCAGGAGTCGCCAGCTACTGGCTACAGCAGAGGATGGCTTTTGGGAGAGCCCAGGGAGGGGACCACGGTGGGCTCTGTGGACTTCACTGCCCTACCATCCTCTTTTGCCATTCCTGCTGAGTTGCGCCGTGCTAATTGCAGCTCAGCATGTACTTTTGCGAGGATCCCTGGAGCAGCAGAAGTTGGTACTAAAGTTCAGCTGTAACAGGAGCTTTGTTTAGCGGTGCTGGGACCAGAAGGTCAGCAGCAGCTGCTCTGCTGGGGTTTAACGCTTTGTTCACCTTTGCACGCTCGCCCATGCAGAATTTCCTGTTCCCTGGTCAGCGCAAGGAAGAACCTTTTTTTATTTTGTTAGCCTCATTATTCATCAATTTTAACTCTAACACCAAAAAGCCAGCCTGCCTGCAGCTCTGCTGTGCTGTAATACAGTAGCCAGCAGCAGTTTTTCACTGCTTTTTCTCAAGCAACCCCGGGTGGCACCAGGAAATTTCCCAGCTTGTATTTTTGTAAAGTGCTGTTCGAATGATGGCAATTCTTGAGAGCCGTGGGGCTACACTACTGTCAGGATATTTAAATCAGGATAAAGCAGAAGAATAAAGTCCAATGTTGCCGATCAGTGTATCAATGCAGAGTGCTCAACTGATATTTTCCAGTGCAGATCCCACCTAGTCTGAATTTTCCCAAGCATCTGCAGAAGTGGGGAGTGTATGTGGTAACCTCATGGAAGCCAGATAGAGAGTTCAGAGGTGACTACAAATGAGCAGATGAATATCTAGGAGGCCATTATGTGAAGTGGCTTGAGCACATGATGGACAGCCAGGAGTCCCCTTACTGACAGACCCGATTCTACACCCTGGCACCCACCAACAGGGTGGGCATGAGCCCCTTTTCCAGCTCTGAGGACATAAGGTGCGACATCCCGGTTTGTATCTGTTCTGCTATGATGCTCTTGTCCTTCAAAAAGGACAGCCACATCACTGCTGCCTGTTGGGGATGTCTTCAGCCTGCATTAACCCCCAAACTGTGCCTGAGCATCACCTGGAAAATGCCAGTAGAGCCATGCAAGGGACTGTGCTCACCATCTAACAGCACAGACAGTCTTGTGCTGCTGTGGGAGCCCATGCTCAGGACCTGCACAGTTTACCAGTTGAGGTGTAGCTGATGCATGCACGCTGCTGCTCTCAGCCCTAAAGGTCTCCCCCCAGACTGGTAGCACACGTGTTTCCCACAGCTCCTGAGCAGCCAACCCAGCTGTGCTGCAACAGACCTGCCAAAGCCTCAGCTCAGCCCCCGTAGCTCTGCTCCCCCCCAGGGCAACAACGTCTCCAACTCTGGCAGCACTCCACGTCCTGTACATACAGCCAAGGCATCTCAGAGGAGATAAAACTGTAGCTTCCCAAGCACTCACCCACCCTGCCAGGTCCAATGCCATGTGCCCCCCCACTGAGCTGCTCTCTGGGTCAGCTCCTCTCATATCACAGCTCTTTAGCAGCCCCTGCCTGATCATTCAGCTACAGTTCCAGGAGTTCCAGATTTAAATTGTACTGCTGTGTAATGGTGATAGCCTTTTATATTCTAGTCTCCTAGCTGAATAGCCATCACACTTTGACTAGAAACCTCAAGGAACTCCAGTTACTTAGAAAATGCCCCCCCATTTCACTAGGGTTTTCTGGTGTGAAGCTTCTCCATGGCTTTGCTGTTTAGTGCAAAGCTGGATCAGTGCACTCAGACTGGTAATGTTGGCCATGTCACATACAGAGTTCCTCATGTCTGCTCTGAGACCTCTCTGCTCTTCTGTAAAAAGCTGGAACACTCTTTGTGCCCACTCAGAAATGGCTTGAAAGACTTGGACAGTACTGGCCTATCAACAGATGCTGGTTGATGATATCCCACAGGGGCTTGTGTAGTATGGGCCACGCTCAACTGGTCATCACATGAAGGCTTCTTCCCCACATCACCAGTCTTCCTGCTTACAGTCACATGAGAAAAAGGCTTTCATGTGCATGGATGCTTCAGCACCTTCATTTCTGTCTAGATTCCTCTCAGAAGCATTTATTAGCTAGACTTCTGCACTGCCAATATATTGGAACAGCCCCAAATAATCATCCCTGCCAGTCTGGTAATGCTCAAGCAACATGATACAGCCACAGCCATGTGGTCCATGTGCACCTGTACTGCAACAAGTCTCCATCTGTGCACAGACAAATGTAAGGAAAAAGCCTTTTATAGCTGGGTGGAAGCTGCTCTGCTCGCTGAAGCCACGGAGGGAAAGCGGCATCACACGATAAATGACAAAGACATCTCCTCCGCCACCTCCACCATGAGCCTCTGTGGTCACAGAAATTCAAGCTCCAGCAACATGCTGGACCAAATTCTCCACAGAGGTAAAAGGCACTTGGGTCCAGCAGAATTACGCCAGGGGCCAGTTTTGACATATTGTCCATGGAGGGCAGCAGGAGAAGGCAGATGTTCTTATCTGATTTGAAGCAGATCGTGCATTGCTGGCAATCCCTGTGGTATGTATAAACTTGGGCCAAGCCAGGAAACCCGATCTGGTGCTGGGGCCTCCAGCTGTTACTGCACTACAGTCATTAAACCTGCTTCATACACCTGCTTGTATAATCCAGTTCCATGGGGGAAACAGCCTTCCTGACCATCTCCAGAGATCAGTTTTATCCTGAAGAACGAAACTGGCTAACCCTTGTAATTGTAGCTAATACAGTTAGCATTGGCTGACTGCATGCTGTTAGCATTATTCTTGCTTTGAAAGTATGGGGTTTGAGCCTTGCAACTGTCTTCTCTTTCACTGTTCAGTGGTCAGTAAATCCAGAGAGAAAAGCAAGCCATGAGAAGGTGCAGACATAACTTTCTGCATGGGCACTCAAGACAGCCAAAACTGTCTCTTATAACACTGTGGGCTGAGATAGGAATACAGTCAGGACTAAATTCAAGGATATTTCTCTCATCATCCTCTAGAAAGAGACAAGGAGACACAGCCACCATTTGTGAAAACAAGAGTGACCTTTCAAGAAATTTTCAGGAACAATAGTCATCTAGACTCAAGTGAAGGTCCTCTGCATGGATTGTGATTACCATGATCACCACCTAGCTCTTATTAACTATCAGGACAAAGCTTGATCCTCTCTGATCCTCAGGATAAGCAGCAGCAGACTCATGACCAAAGAAAGGAAGGTTTCTATCCTGCTCTCACCTTTTCATTCTTCCTTTTCTCCGAAATCCATGGGAATGTTTCCACAATGCAGCAACATAAAAGGGACTATGATACTGCAATTTCCTGTGCAGGGGCAGATGTAGGTCAATTACCAGCTACCTTTAAGCCAGGAAAAAGTCTCTGAATTTAAGAGAAGAAGCACCAATAAAGTTCTACTGGGGCAGACTCTACCAATAAAAGAATGAAGATTTTTGCACAGTTTCTTTTGAAACCACAGAAAAGCAGCACTGGGCAGGAAGAGAGATTTCTCTGTAAATCACTGGAGGACTCAAAAACTCAAGAGGAAACATAACCTCCGACAGTAAGTGACAAAGGACTAGCTTTCCCCCTTTTCTCACTGGTTGCAGCAAAGTCAACGTAGATGTGGCTACCCACAAGTCAGGATTTGAGCTGGCTGCAGTAACTCAGCACGTGGCCAAGGCTCTGGCCACTCCACGTCCCAGCCCTTTCCAAAAGCTGTAGGAAGGCTGTTCCCCAGAAGAGCTTTCATCTAGTTTGTCCACTACAGGTTCTTCTGCCCCCCACAGTGGGCTGTATTAAGTAATATAAGGGACATCTGTTGTCTGTGGTTCCTTTTCTTTCATCCTTTCCCCAGGCAGAGACCAGCCTGGCAGGAAGTCCAGCTCCCTTGCATTGTTTTGGATCTCCCTCAGGCAAAGAGGTGGAGAGAAGGCCCCCAGGTCACAGCCTTTTAGCGGCATATTGTGAATATTTGGGACAAAAGCCTCTGGATCCACTCAAACAGGGCTTTTGCCAATGCAGAAAAAGACACACATTCCAGAAAGTGTTTCTTTAACTCTGCGTCCTGGCCCTTTCCTAACTCTCCAGGTACTTACAGGGATGGGAGGTGACCTCAGGCCTCTTGGATTCCTGCACACCATCCCCAGATAGGCAAAAATTATTGTTCCTTTCTGAGAAGAAGACCTGGATGCAGTTAGTTACCAGATACAGTTGAACTGTTATGGCGCTGGTTTGGATAACAGGATTGGCCTCCTTTAGTCTGGATCCAGTCTTGGGACCTTAGGATGTACCATTTCTACCAACAGGATGGGTTAATGGATCAGAGAGAGGGAGCAGATCCTTGTGCATGTACCATGCCACTTTAACAATCATCTTCAACCCTCTCAATAACTTCTTCTTCTTCTCTTTCCTTTCGTGAGTTTATAGACCTACCTTGTACCTTGTCTGGCCCTTGTCTTATTTGTTTCCCCGTTCCTGTAGCATCAAAAGATATCCCCGTAAGTGCTGGCAATGCAATAAGAGTGCTCTTGTTGCAGTGCAATTGATTTCACTCTTACTGATGCAGACAGCATCACTGGGGACTGAAATAAGTTCAAAATAGCTAAATTGATTAAGCAAAGCAGCTGAAATGTATATTAGTCTCTTGAATGGGGCAGAGGTATTAAAAGTAAAAAGCATGGCAAAGCACAAGAGCACCAGCCTCCAGCTGTGCTGAAGGGAGAGGAATGAAGGGAAAATGGGGAATTTTTTCCTCATTTTGTTCAATCTCAATCTCAGCTTCACAGAATTGGAGAATAATTTGGGTTGTCAGGGATCTTTGGAGGTCTGTAGCTCAATGTCCTGATCAAAGCAGGTCTAGGTTCAAGGTCATATCTGCTTGTTCAGGGCCTTGCTCCACTGAGTTTTAGTTATCTCCAAAGATGAAGACTTCTCACCCTCTCCGGGCTTCTCTTCTAGAGCTTCAGTGCTTTCATGAGAAAGACACTTTTACTTACATCCAAAAGGAATTTTCCCTTCTGAAGCTTGCGCCCATTTCCTCTTCTTCTGTTGCACACTTCTTCTCAATATCCTCCACTTCAATAACTAAACATGGCAAAAAGCTGCCTCTTTCTTTTGCCTTCTCTTTTCCTGATACCTTGAACAATCCCTCTGACCCAGAGTGAAACACATTATTTTGACTTCTAGTAAGAAAAGCAGCAGCAATGAGTCCTGGATTTTGGTTGTAGGGTTTGGTGTCACCTCTCTTTCCAGCCACTCTCCACACTTTGATTTCCAACTAAAACTGTTCAGCAATTTGCAGTTGTAAATGTGCTTCTGATGACCAAAAGTCACATTTCTCATCAAACTGAATATTCACTAGAAAAATGCACCCAAGGAAAATCACTAGAAATTGGGTGCCTTTGAAAAAATTCACCCATTCTCAGCATCCTCCCCCTCAGCTCTCCTGGGTGTTAAATATTAAAGTAAGGAGCTGCTGGCTTTGATACAGAAGTAGTAATTCTCTGCCTGAGGTATTTCCTTTCCTGGCTCTCCTCCCTTTCAACTCAGAGTGATTTTTTTTTTTTTTTAATTCTGTAGTATTTGCTTATTTCCAACACCTCCCCCACGTGGCATGATGTCAAATCAGCAGCAAGCAGGCCAGCAGGAATGTATATTCCCATTACCTTCAGCACTACAGTAGAAGATTTTAAGATGTAGCCAGTAATTCAGCCTTCTGCAGGGTGATTGCTCAGCAGAAGTCCCTCTTGCAATAATGTCACCATGTACTTCTCACAACAAGGCAGCCAGAAGGCTCCTGCTGTTACTGGCAGATGGTTGGAGGGTCAGCCACCACAGTGCCAGGGCTTTCTGGATGGCTTCACTGAGATGCAGGTAAGCAGAACTATTGCTACATGTCTGGAGAGAAAAATGCAATACCACAGCCAAGGTCAGGGAGCCCCACAATGTGTATTTGGAAGGGTTGTGTCTGTCAGACCCAGTACAATTACCTAGGCAAGGACAGACACTTTCCAATTGTCATGAGCCCTGCTCAGCTCTTGGCCTCTGTGCAGTCCTGTGGTAATGAGGTCCACAGGCCAGTGTGAAATCTCCCCATTGGAATTTGTTTTTCCTTTACTAATTCCCTTCTGTTATTACTTTTGTCCCATATCAAAGGCTAAGAGAACAGCAGTACCTTGTCTGGCTGAGAACTGAGACAAAGGCACACATGAAACAAATGATCCAAGAACTATTTTCTTAACCCACTAACACATCAATTAATTACTAAGAAAGCATTTTCGTTTCCTTTTTTTCCCAAAGCAAACCAAATCCTTTCCCACTGTAACTCAAGCAAAGTGTTACTAGATTGGCCATCAGAAGATGACCAGACCCAAGGAACTAGATAAAAGATATTTGGGGATACCCACAGTGGTATCTGGGGACCCGACTCTGTTACAGGTCTAAACTTCAGCTGGTTTCAAGGAGATGAGCATGTGTAGTTCTGGGCTCTTCTCCAAGACTTGGGACTTGATCTTTTCCTATCCTTACTGACCCAAAAAGAGAGTACTTTCTGTGCAGCTCTCACCACATCAGAACCACACTTACACTCAGTAAGGCAGAATATATACCCTTCTGCTTAAAAAAAAAAAAATAAATCAAGAGTTATGTGTGAAAATTGACTTTAGGAAGGGAACTGAACCCGTGAAGACTCTGAACATGGTCATGGAAGACAAGCTCCAGAAAGAAACAGGAGCTCCTAGGCTTCTGCCATGTGTATCTGGTGCCCTACAACACTATCCTTACTGCTAAGGACAATGGTGATCTATTTCATTACAGACCTTTGCTGTCTGGGTATTTTAAGCTGCTGTTAATTAGCAATGTCTGCTTCAGTTGCCACTATAACACTAATTTAGCTTCATGTGGTTTTAAGTGGACTGAAATGTTTCCATCTATAATATTTCTTTGCTGTTCATTATGCAAAGAAGAAAGGTAAATGCTGATCAACCTGACAGATAGACAAAACTGAGGTGGATCATTTAGATCAACTAACATTTATCAGACAGTCATTGCATATTCCCATATTCCTGGAGTGCAAGTTAGCTTCCCTGGACTGTAAAAAGAAAGTGCATTGCTTGATTACAGAAACCTGAAATATATTTCTTGCCATAAGGAATATCATGGGCATATACAAAGCGAGGTTTTATGTCTTTAAAAAGCCCTTTTGATGCATACTTTGTAGCAAAACCTGACTATGCAAACTGGAAGTGGAGCATCACCTGTATTTTCAGTCAGCTTCATCAGCTTCTTCTCAATCTGAGATCTTGACCCACAAAGTGCCTTACTTAAAGCCTGACTGAGAGGTGGGCAGGCAGTCCCTTTAGCAATGTCTTGCATTTCCACACCCAGCTGGAAATTGTCCCTTCTTCAATGACATCAATAGCCCCGGGCAGAGCTTAACTTGAACACAAGACCCTTAAATGTTGGCAGATAAGTGCCTCTGTCTACACATGAGCTAAATGTCCAAGTTCCCATAATTATGAGCAGAGATCTGGACCTTGGTTTGGTTATTCAATTAGATATCCAGTGCCACTTGACACGTTTTAAGGATAGCCGACATAACTCTACACAACTGACAGACGCAACTGAGGACCTTTGGGAGACCTTTCTGGGGCAGCAGCTGGAGCCCATACAGGAGAGCAACTTGAGGCCATCTCAAAGATGGCAGGCATTACAATGGGAATGGAGCCATGACACCATTCAATACAGTCAAGTGAATGCAGGGTGCAGCTCATGTGCTCAGTTGATGCCTTCCTATTCTAGAGAAAGCTGACTTTCCCTCCAGACTCCACTGGCTATATTGACCAAATCTCCACCAACTACAGCAGGAACTCAGGTGCCTAGACCTCATTTGGACGCCCAATGTTAGATGCCAAAATTCTGTCAGCTGAATTTCGCACCGAATTGCCTCTTATGTGTACTGAATCAGATCACATCGCCCTCAAGTGGAGAAAGGCACAATCACAATGAGCTGCTCAAGTCAGCCATTACGGAGATGTTGTTTTCCTTTGAGGGCACTGAAAAAAAGCCAGTCCTCCAGGACAATGTGTTCTAAGAAAAAGCTTGGGTGCAAGAACACAAAGGTTGCAAAGTACAGGCCAAAAAAGCTACAGTGGAGAAAGCCATAATTCATGCTGCCAAGCCACCAACCATAATTCAGCCACCTTGTTCACTTCCATTATGATACTATCTCACCCAGCTCAACATCAAACAAAAGGCAGTAGAAAAGCCAAGAATATAATTTACCTCTCCTGGATACCCACAGTGTACCTTAATCACAAGAGAAAATGTTTGCTTTATGGCACGCACTGCCTGGTTCACTGTCCAACCAGCACACTGAGTGAGATTGGGGCCCTCTGCTGAAATATGCAGAATCTTATAAAAAGAACTCAAAATAGGAGATCAAACTGAACTGATGTGGACAGCCTGATTTCTGGCAGCTTCTAGCACCAGGGTGCTTTATTTTGCAACTTTTGGAGTCTTACTGTTGTTCTTGGTTGGACTTTCGCCAGGTTAAACAGAAAAACCCCCAAAAAAAACAATAAAGCAATAATGTAAGAACAAGAGCTCTTTTACATGGAAACATAACTGGCCATTCTCACTTAGGACTAGAGAAAAATCTGAACGTATAAATAAATGTACAGCTCTTTACAGCTTGTAGGAATGACTGATTATAGTGCCAGGTGTTTATCTCTCATATGGAGGCATCACCAGAGGACAATACCCTGTGTGCTCTGTTTACTTGCTGGATAGAGGAAGAATGTTGGAAACACAATTTTCTGAATCCTTCACCTGGCTCTGGGAATGGGCATCCTCCACCAGTGGCAACTAACCACAGGGGATATGCAGGAAATGCAAACCTTTCTCTCCACACTAGTTCACTGATGGGGAAGAGATCTTCTTCGCTTACAGACTGTCCTCTTTCAGCTCTGTTTCTTACCCCCATATCAGGACAGAACATCTGGTAGAGGTGGTCCTATTGCTTGGGATCCTCTGTGTTCCATTCTCTTTCTCCAAGTCTGCTCCTCCATTAGGTCTGCCAATTTATCCTGTAAATTTGATGTTCAGGCTGTAGAAATGGTTGAGGACTCTACCCAAAGTGAGGGGTGTAGATGAGATGTTCCAGGTTTATAAAAACTTTTCTGATTGCCTTGGACATGCCAGGCAAGCAGTTAGAGTCAAGAGAAGGTGGCTTCTGGGACAGATCTTATCCTCTTAGACTCACAGCAAGTATGTTTCCACTTCAGCATAGCCTGTGCCTAACCTGTTCCCAGATTCCCCTTCTAATCTCAGCCTGGAGTAGCATGTGTGCAGCGCATTCTACAGGACAAGGACCTAATTACATTTTTCAGTTGTGCAGCAGACTCCTGCAATGCAAAATGAAGCCTACTAATGTGGATTTCTTAGTTTCCACTCCTGAACCTCTTGGAAGCCGTCCATGACTCCCAGTCTGACAAGTGGTCTGAAGGACGCCTGCACCCTTCCACTTCCAAAGAGCTTTTCCTCTTCTCATCCCCGTTATTTTCATGCATGAGGCCTTCCCTTCAACCCAAGTCCACTTCACATCCCCTCAGACTAATTGCCCTCTGGAAAGCACCACAAAAACAAGCTAATGCTCTACTGCACCATATGAGCTTTGGCAGCAGCTGATAGTTATTTCCCTCCCCGTTACAAGAAGCCTGACAAATGTCTTCATGCTTCTGCCTTTGCATCCAGTGAGCCATTCCTCTGGCTTGGAATGGGTTCATGTGAAGATACCACCTCCTGCCAGTGTGGAGAGGAGCCCGGGCATCGAAGCAGGGAATTCAGCAAGGTACAGTCAGTCTGGGAACCAGACCAGCTGCTCTGAGGGTGGTGGTTAGCAGGAGTCCCACAAAGGTGTCACCACAACAGCCAAGACATGGCAAGGTGGAAAAGTGAAGGAGGGATTTAAATATATAAGAGAGAAGAGGAGCGATGCTCTCCAAGAACCCCTTGCTCATCAAAAACAAAAGCAATCTTAATGAGAAACACAGGACACAGGTAGTCACAGGGAGTCTATTTAAAGGAGGTCCATACTCTATCCCCTACAAAGTTTCATGGAGCATTTCATGGCCTGTAAGGGATCATCTAACTGTATCCGCTCTGCACAACAGGCTGTAAGCGAACCCTTTTAGGAGCCTGACAGCATAGATTTGGAAATACTTCTTCACTGAAAAGGAGGCAACAGTACTGCATGCCGTGGCCAAGAGTGGGAGATACTAAGGCACCATAGCCCAGAGGTGCCTCATGGCCTCTTGACTGCAAAGTGCTAGAGTAAATGCTCCCTTAGATGATGCAGCCTCTGGGGCTTGGGGTTATACCACCAGCTAATCCTGGATCTGAAGGTCATTCTGCAAACCAACCACTTTGGCAACAGAGAAGTCTGGATGAGGGTAGAGCTGAGCTGCAGGGCTTTCTGAATGTCAGCCAGCCCAAGCATGCTGGACATTGCAGCACTGGCCTGGCTTTGCTCAACAAACAGAGTGGAATGAGTACAAGTTGGACCTGGCATGATCAGACCAATATACAAATGATTACCTAGAAGGGCTGTACACCCTTTAGACACCCTGTTTAAGCCTAACTCTTTCAGGAGGCCTCAGTATAACACTTAGCACAGTATCATCTATGAAACAATATATGATAACCATTGGAGATGATAGTGCAAAGTATGAGTTGTAGATAAGCATATCTGAACTCTTATGGACAGGTTATGGAAATTCAGCATGAGTTAGTCTGGCCGGTAGGTAAAGAACCTGAGACTGTCAAAGGTGTGAAGTGTTTAGGGCTTTTCCTGGGGAAAAGGCTAAGAGAAACAGCTTGAGTGTCATGAAGCCAGGAAACAAATTTTTCTTTATTGGGATTAAGATAAAATGGTGTGATCGTAGCCATCTGTTTCAGCTAGATGAGGATATTTTAAATTACTTCTTAAGAAAATAAAAGAGGAATCTGATGCCCCAATTGCATTCCTGTTCCCGAGCTGGCATTCATGCAATGTTCTCCACCTGCAGATGCTCCAGTCTTGCATGACATTTAGTCACTACACTCATGACAAATTTCTAGTAGTCAGTTTCCCAATTATCCTTTAAAAAAACAAAACAAAACAGACCAAAACCAAACGAAACAACACAACACTTCCCTTTTGATTGTAAGTATTTATATTTCTTCATTTTACATTTGGGTTTATTTCTATTCCGCAATCACATTTGCATATGGCTCCTATCAGTTCTACACATAACTTTCCCATGCCATATCTGCTTTCCTTTATCCTTTGTTTGCCCATTGTAGCAACTGATTATATTATTAAGCAAAATTTGCTCTAATATGTCACCATGAAAAACTAGTCATCTGGGGGCAGGTTCCCTGAATTCTTGTGAATGATGATCTAATATCTGGGAAACATATCACAGAAATAGGTAAATAAAGGATACTTCTGAGCATCCTGAGGATGTTGAGACTCAGGAAACATCTGAGATGTGGCTGAGTTAGGGTAAGCACCACAAGAAAATTCATGGTTTATGGGCTCACCACATGAAACTTACTTTCTGCCCTAAAAAGCAGACAGACAGTGCCTGTATGGCTTTCCCTCCGCTACCTGCAGCCTGCTGTGCCTGCCCTCCTTCTGAGGCTAACATCTTGGATTCCAGTGACTGACAGATGGGTTCTCACCATGGGAGGGCTCAGGCTCAAAACCCACATCTGATCACAGTGATCTGATCACCCTCTCATTACACAAGCCTTCTCCTTCTGCCTGTGACAACCCGAAAACCAAACAAAACCTTTCCTCCCCCGATTTCCAGTAATCTCCTGAATGAGCTGTCAGCGCCACCCGTGCAGGGCTCCCTGCATTTCTACAAAAGGCACTGAGATGTGCTTCCACTCCCTGTAAGTGTGAACTCAAATGCTACCAAGCCTTGGTGACTCACAGGCCCCAGTATGGCTCTTCACCAACTTGCTCCAGATGAGTCACCCCGTGGGTGAGTAATACGTTGCATCTGCAGTGCATATTTATGGCAGCTTTGCATTGACCATGTCAGCAGGGAAATTGTTTGTGTCGAGTAACCATGGAGAGAAAGGAAATGTTGAAGAGGACCAAGAGGTTAGGGATGACGAAAAAACAGGAGGGGAAAACATATTCTACCTCCGTAGCCCCAGAGTATCCTACATATGTGGAATCAGTGCTTAAAAAGAAAATACTTTTATTTCCCCTCTACTTTCTGCGATGTCTTCCAGTTGAGAGAAGCTGAAATGCTTCTCTATAAGGACAAGTAGCCTTGTGGTGGTGTCGTCAGGATCTGGAACCACTGCAAATCTCATAAGGAAGCATGCTGGCACAGTTGATTCAGCTCTGATGAGCTTCTCCCATGAGAATAGCTCTAAGCAGATGCACTGAAAGTGCCAGGCAGGTTCCTCTCACCAGATCTTTATCCTCACCCTGCAGGCTTCTGTGATGACATCTCACTGATTTGGCTCAAAAATCATGACTAA
Organism: Athene noctua; assembly: GCF_965140245.1. NCBI lineage: Eukaryota > Metazoa > Chordata > Aves > Strigiformes > Strigidae > Athene > Athene noctua. Next base: position 108,700,225 of record NC_134038.1, on the reverse strand, counting down.
GTGTCTGCTGAGGGTAGACCCCAAACCCTCACTGCCTTGTTCTCTGTTAGGTTTGGGGAGGACAAGAGTTGAGAAGGCAGTAAAAGGGGTGGCTGTCTCACTTGGGTTCTACCAGTCCCTGCTTGCAGAGAACTCACATGTGTCTCCTCCCCTCCATCAGTGTGGTTTGTACCATCCAGACCACCTTTGCAAGGGAAAAAGCCAAAAAGTCCCATTGTCTTATTCTTTAAAGAGGTGTGAGTTGTTTTTTTTTCCGGGAATAGTTCACACCATAGGACTTTTAATAGGTGGCAAAGGATTATGACATTGTTATTATTATGTGTTTTCAGAAATGGTTATTCAGTCAATAGATATAGCCACATATAAACATTCCCACTGATACGGTTTTAACCGTCTGTTAAAAATAGCACTTGTATCTACAACTTCACTTTACTCTGTATCAACCCAATAAATTAGTCATAAGCACGGTCAGTTTTTCTCTTCTATTGTTGATCTCCAGACCAGAAGCACCTTTAAGCAATGGGTTTTACAAGGCTGCACGCCTGGATCAATTCTGAACATTATTAATTTGCTACCTGCCTTGTAGAAACAACCTATGTTCCCCTGCAAACAAAGGGAGGGGGCTCACTGCTGTGCTGATGGCAACACAGACCAGAGAGTCCCTGACTGCAAGATGTATTTTTTCTTCTGCACAGGTTGTACCATGAACACTCACAAGAAATAGAAATAAAGTCTCCTCTTTCACTACAATACAGAGCTCAACTTCTTATTTCATTTGCAGCAAAACTCTGCTGAAAATGCTCTTTTGGCAAAGATATATATATATTTTTTTTTAATCACTTAAAGTCAGGAAAGCAGCAAAAACAAGTGAATATGTTATAGACTGATTTGCACTGCAGAAAAAGCTGTACTTTGTACCACTGAGAACCAATGTGCATACAATGGTAAACACACAATGAGAACAAGCAAGTTTAATTTTCTTTCCAAACAAACCAGACAAGGAAATATTATCCCCTCCTTGGAGTTGGCTTTGAGAGGTTTACTGATGGCTAAAACGGCACTACCTTCCCTCTGCAGTGTGTTTACCGTAGATTACACATAAAAATTAGGTATGCTGAGGTAAAAATAGCTACACGTGCTATCAGCCTGACGATAAGAATCCCTTTCATGGCATTTTTAAAAAAATGTACTGACACTTTTCAAACTCCCTCTCACTGGGACCAGTTTCCAGCCAGTCTATACAGCAACAGCTCAGTCTGTCCAGGCAAGGAGCAAGATGTGCTGGGTGGTTACCAGCTGCAGAGGTAAAAGATGCACCCACAGTGCAGGGAGTGAGTGCTGAAAGCAATTACAGACACTTAGCAGCTCCCTGGCTAGTGTGACATCTTGTAACCAGTAACCAAGGTCCTTCTCATTTCCCATGCAAAAGGTACCATGTTGCTGCTGGCTAACACTGTTTCTTCTAACCCACGACCACCTATTTGATGTTTCACGACCTCCCCAGGCAGTCAAAACCCATCAGTTAATAAAAGTTGCCCTAGACTGCTCTCTGCAGCTTAGATCCTGGCATGGAAATGATTTCTTGAAATTTGATTTCACAGAAGTACCTTGACGTGACTGGCTATCAGGCAACTCAAGGTACAAAAACCACGGTAGACACTCCTTCTCAGAGCCAGAAAGCCAGGAATAAACTCTGTCTGATGAGCATTAAGAAATGCAGGGATTAACTTGATTTTTTGGCAGAACTGAATTTACAGCTTGTCTACATGAGGATGTTATTTCAAACAAACAGAGGATGTGAGTAAAAGGCATCATGGTTGTGCCAGAATGGTTCTGCATGTGCACTCATTTTTCTTTTGTTTTCAAAATCCCTGCTTCTTTCTAGGAGGCACTGGGACAGAATGGCCATGCCAGGTATGTCTCTGATGATAACAAAGCCTCAGAGACCTGTGTGTGAAGCACAGGCAATTACTTACCCTGAACACTGGGAGCATTTCTGGCAGCAGCAAAGCATGACAAGGTTGAGGCCAAAGGTCAAATGGGAGAGCCAAAACTCATGCTAGTGCTAAGCTGTGTTTGCCAAGGGTGACTGTCCTGGGTCTGGGAGAAGCTGGGATGTTTTGCCAGCCTGACATTAGAATAGGGATATGAACTGATTAAAACACATGGTGTTACTTTTACATCTGACAAATATAAGTACTTTTTTCGTTTCTTGTTTTCCATGTAAGTCTGAAACTCTCTGGAACAGAGAGACACATCTAAAATGCTTCATGGAGCCACGACTTTTCAGTCTTTCACGCAGAACATCCCAGGTTCTCCTCTCATACCCTGTACGTGGTGATCTCCAACTGCCCCACTCTCACATGTGACTATCAGATGTAGCTGCGCAGGAACCAAGTCATGGCATTTTGGACCAAAGGTGAATATATCGTCATGCAAGCAAGTTACCCCCAGGTCTCCTTAAACATTTGTGAGGTCCAAAATAGATCAGAAGAACCCTTCCTGCAAGGAGAGATTGTTCCATGCCATCCTGCTGCTCAGTTTGAAAGAGCGTGGATCCTCTGCATCATCAGATGAGTAAGGTCAGAGAAAATGAATCTCAGCTAGAAGGATGTGGGAGGTCAGCAGACACCTGAAAAACAGCTATTAATGCAGATCTTTAGGCCTTGTATCTGTGATAGAGATGTCTATGTTGTGTGTTTCAAGTCCAGCTCCAGCTATCACCTTCTGAAAATCATGTGTATTTGGATCTAGGTTTAGATGAAAAATGTATTTAGGTCAGGACCTGAATTCCTTAATGTGAGTAGTGTATCTTGCCCTGGACTTCATTTCCTATTTCTCTAAAGGTATATCTTTCTTACAGCTGGACAGTGAGAAACACACACAAAATAAAGTGAAAATTTTCCTCAAAGACTAATGCTGTTGAGATCTGGCAGGAAAATAGAAGACAGGTTTTATTTTGTCAACTGGACACAAACACAGGCATTTTATAAACAAAGAATTGATTCAATTGTTTCCAGAGGTACGAGAGCAAGCAAGAGAGCTGAGATTTAGCTATTAAAGACAATCTCAGGAGAGGGAGGGAATTAGTCTCCAGTTGAGCCAGATATTTCCCTCTCAAAAAATAAATGAATCAAAGTCATGCTCAGTCAGCCAAATCATCCAAGCAGATGCCAGCATCCCTGGTTTCTGGGGTTTCTGTGATTTTGGGAAAGGGATGCAGTATTCTCTCTAAATGGAGCATCCTGAAGGGGGTCAGGACTGCAAAGTATCCCAGTTTGGGGATTTTTAAATAAGGCAAAGCTGGTGAGCCTTAGAGCAGCTCCATGCACCAGATCTATGGGCTTGATTTATAGCTTGCTGTCAGGCCCCAATTGGATCCAATTCGTGCCTGCACAAAACCCTCTGTGTGGGTCACTCCCAGAGCTACTGCAGAACCAAGTTCCCATGTAACCAAGGTCACCATGCTGGGAGCAGCTCTGCATTGTCTCCCACTTTGCTGTAGTGGGTCTCACCTCTTGGTCCCCTGCTTTGCACTCAGGTACTCTGCCCTGGTTTACACAAAGCAGGCTAAGATGTACTTCACGGAATCATGGAATGGTTTGGGTCAGAAGGGATCTTTAAAGGTCATCTAGTTCCAATCCCCCTGCCATGTCATCGGGATGAGACATCAACTAGATCAGATTGCTCAGAGTCCCATCCAACCTGACCTTGAATGTGTCCAGGGATGGGGCATCTACCACCTTTCTGGGCAACATGTTCCAGTGTTTCACCACCCTAGTCTGAATCTACCTTCTTTAAGTTTAAACCCATTACCCCTTGTTCTATTACTACAGGCCCTACTAAAAAGTCTATCCCCAACAAAATGAAGTCACTTAATCAGCTCTAGAAAGAGTGCTGCCCCACAGAGCTATCTAGTCCTTTCCCCATTACATAACAGCCCCAGGAGTAAGGATACAGACAGGCATCTGCTACAAGACCTCCACTCCCAGCTTCCCTCAGGATCTCCATCTTGTCCCATGCAGATCAGCTAAGAGCTGGCTTTTCACAGCCAGGCCCAGGGAAATGTGTAAGTGGCTCACAACACCTCCCTTCTCCTTTGCAAAGCTGCCAGATGGAGAGTGGTTACTGTGGTGAGCCAAGGGCTTGGCAGGTCCAGCAGCTCTGTGTGTCCCCTTGGTAGGGCCAGATGACATTGGCCAGCTGATGTAAGGGCACATGAGCTATCTTTAGCATCCCAGAGAAACCTGGGTGCTCCCAGACACAGCGAGGGACAGAAGTTTTCTGCAGCTCAATGCTAAACTCAGTGTTTGGGTCCCTTACCCAGAACCCCTGCCTTGCAGCAGCTCTGAAATCTCTAGTACAGCAGAGCCCAGCAGCAGTGTTCAGTGGGGACATTTTCACCTATAAAAGCCACCTCTAACCACCAATCACATATAAGGAAGGCTCTGGAGTGTAAATTTCCCTCCTGTACCATGACTGCATCCCCTGGCTTTCTTCCCCTGCTCCCTGACTCACAGCCCAAACTCAGCAGTGGGCAGGGGGCCAAGGAGGAGTCGCGTTTAACTCACAGCCCCCTGTGAACCTCTTTGAGGAGGAATTTTTACTTCAGGACGTCATGGAGTAGCTCCAGAGGCCAACCCTGTGGCAAAAGGCAGCTAGGACCCGGGGGAAGCCTGGCTGCTCGCCCTCCCCTACTGTTTTGCATCCAGCTCTGTACCACGGCAGCTTAGTTTTCTCTCACATGCCTTGCAATGAGCTGATTCCTCCTCAGGCGGAGAAACACGGGGCCGACGTCAAGCAGCCACCCTGGCTCCCTCCCCAAGTCCTGATCCTATTAGCAGTGAGCCGGTCGCAGCCAGCCCTGGAGATGCCACGGGGACGTGCCACGGACACCCCTTGCTCCACATAAGCCTGGGAGGGATGGCTCAGCCAGCCAAGCCCCCTTCTCTCTCTCTCCAAGGGACACATCAGGAGAACATGCCAGCATCCATCATTAAGAAGCCTGGCTTGCTCGGGTGACAGCATGGCAGAGCAGCACCTCCTCTCCCGGCAGTGTCAGAGCTGGGAGCTGCCGGCCATTCGGGTTTGCTCATGGGCTGGCACAGCTCAGCCTCCTGCCCTCCATCCCCAGTGCTGTCATTCAGCAGTTCGATGTGAGCAAATCCCTTCTGTCTCCTTGTAAGTGAGCAATCCTCTGGCATGAGTGCAGGAGGATTTAACCATGCTAGCATCCAGTCCCTTACTCAGAGGGGTCCCTATGGCCTTTACACAAAGCAGAGCTGGGCAGTGTAAATTGGCAAAGGTGGCTGGGATAGATTTTTGGAAACTACTTCATTTTTTTCATGGCCGACGTTTCTGTACAGAGACATGGATGTCCAGGTACACTTCCAGCAAAAGGACTCTTCTTTTGTAGCAGCCTGAGCCCCTTGGAGAAAAAGCTTTCCTGGAAGGAAAACTCCAACTTCCGGGAAAATGCATAGAACCTAAGATTTCTGCTCTGGGAACATTTCTGTGTGCCCTGGGCTCACTGTTTGCCAGCTGTAGCTCAGAACCCAGTGTGACCATCTGGATCTGTATCAGTGCCTGGGTCAGCATGTGGAAGGTCTAGGCCTGTTCAAATTAAAATGTAAAGAAAGAGGGAGAGAGGGAGACCAAGAAAAAGGCAATTTTATAAAGGTTTCCTGAAAGCTCATTTCTCACCAAAACCAGAATGGGAATATGACCTAACCTGCGGGAGAGTTTTGGACAAGAAGGATCCTGACTTCCCTGGGCAAAGAGACCTATCACAGACTTGAAACCTGGCATGAGACACACACTTGAAGCAACAAATGCAGAAGCTTACAAGACACACTGTATAAATAGGGAGCTCTCATAGCATCTCGCCATAACTTCTGTTGAGATGTGAACAGACTCACAGGTTGTGGGAGACAGCATATGGCCTTGCTACTTACAATATCAGGGCTGTAACAAGCCAAGAAGGTTGCTTCTAGCCTGGTGGCTCTTCACCATGACACATGGTGCCATGGAGTCCTTCAGCTGGATGCCATCTGTGCACACCACTTGAAAAGCTGGTCCAGAGCTTTTCAGCAGACATGTTGAGAAACCATAATTTTGGCACTGACCCCTGGAGATGTATTCATGGACAAGGGAGTAGGATTTATTTATCTCGCTCTGGGCGCCTACGCTGCACTCAAATGAGATAAGTGAGAAGCCACACGTGGGGCTTCTGCCTCTCCCTCTGTTCAGTGCACTGCACATCCTACCGCTGACTGCTGACCCAGGGAAGCTGGCTGGTCTTGGGCCAGGCACAAAGAAGTCACTATATTAGAGCAGTCCCTGGGTCAAGCACTCCACTTACAGCTGTGACCACAAGCAGGTGCTTCAGAGAGAGAGAGGCTCCATCACAGCTTTTTCCTTCACCCTCTTCCTCACATCTGCTCCCTGTATTTACGCTGTCTCTCAAAAGACACATGATTACTTTGTTTTTTGTTCATATGGTTGAGCATGGTCACGGCCCCTCACTGGGCCTGCTGGGTCAGCTACGGCACTAATGCCACTAATGCTCATTTAGGGAATAACTTGCCTGCAGCAATCCAGCTCCTGTCTGCAAGAGATGGGGTCATGAAGAATCACCACCCATACATTTCCTCTTGGTCTCAGGTTCCTTCAGACATTCAGCTGCAGAAAGTACAATTTTCCAAGCAGTAACTAGCCAAGGGCACTTACCACCAGCAGCCCTGACCTAGAGAGGTTTCTTCAGAGCCACCTGGTCTCCTTGGGAAGCTTGCAAACCTCCTTCTATTGCATTGCATCTGACAGCAACTCATAAATCAGCCTGAAGTTACTGGCAACCCCTTTGAGGATCCTGGTTTGCAGTCTGCATTTGCAATGAAGTATGTGCACAGGTGAGGAGGGCCCTGGGGGAAGGCAGCCAGCTATGGCTGCAGCTGCTGGCTCCAGGAACATCCACGGATCCCACACTCACACGCAGGGCTTAAGGCAGCCTGGCAGTCATGGTCCCATGTTTTCACGAGGGCTAGATTCAGCTGTGACCTGTGCAAACTGCTGCTCTGCCAACCCCTTCCAACATCGCCTGCAGCTGCAGCCACACCAGAGAGCACTACAATTGCCTCTCCTTCCTCCCAGCATGGTTTCAGCTGATCATGTCAACTATTTTTTCTGGCCTGCTTCTTCCTCAACAAACCCACCTCTCTGTTTCAGCAGACATTCAATCTGCAACATTTGGAGGTGATTATGTTTGAAACTGGGATCAGCACTGCAAAGGAGAGCTGAGTTCACCACCACCCCTCCTTTCCCAAGTCTGTGTTCAGGAATAAAAATCCAGAGATTTGGATCAAACTGTATACTATGGAAAGAGCAAACTGTCTTGGACCAGATTTTATTTCTTTCCTTGAATAAACTGAAAAGTTTATTTGCAGCACCAAAATAAAATAAAATACAGTGGTTAAAAATAAAATTCTCAATCTCACCAATAACTGAGCCCAGCAAGTATTTCCATCTAATAGTAATGCATTACATACGGACTTAGGGCTGTACTCCCCCTTTGAAGATTGTGGGAATTTTGCCATTTATTTCTGTATAAAAAGTAAAACACTGAATACTCACTAAGAGTCTTGCTGGCTGCTGACTGAAACACTTTGCAAAGTGAAATCATCCCTGGCTTTCTGTCCAAGAACTGATGCCTTCACTGAATCTCACACCAGTAATGTGTGTTTGGAAGAGTCCAATGTGTTGGGAATGGATGGTCTGAACGCAAGTTGGAAGCTTCACTGTGTCCACCCATCAGCTGCTGGTGACTTGACATGGCACCCCTATGTCATCAAAAGGACTCTTTGGTGACTTGTGTCCCTGTTACATGAAGTGGCTTTGGAGCATTGCCTTTTCTCCAAGATGAGAAGAGAAACCCATATTTTTAAAGAGCTCATTTGCAGAGGAGTGCTAAACAGGATGAAACAGAGTTATCGCGAAAGCAGGGGAACAAAGATTTCACATATGCTGAGCAAAAAGCTCCCTGTTCCTTACTCAGCCCCCTTTTGTTATGGGATCAGTTGGAGACCTAGCTCAATACTAGTCATGAGTCACCTGTCTAACACTGGTGTCTCATAGCATCCTTCGGATCCGTGAATACATTTGTACCCAAAGGAATTAGCTCCCATGCACAACCTTTCTATAAACACCCTTATCTTATGCAAGTAAATTGTGGAGATTACCCCCGGTAACCCCACCCTGCTTTGTATCCCATTTTCTGATTTCATATAGGCTTAAAATTACTATCCCCTTCAAAACTTTTCCTGTGGATGAAGCGCTATTGAAGCCACAATAGTGCTGCCTGGGTAACTTTTTCCCATAGGCAATTTGTAACCTTTCACCAGTAGAGAAGTACTGTGTTCTTCATATTGGGTTAGCTGTCCCAGGAGACCTGGGGTTTTTGTTACCTTGCTGAAAGGGAAGGAGAAAATAAAGAAAGAGGCTCAGGAATCAAGATAAGGACAGAGAGGGATGATTCACCCATTATTGGTCATGGGCAAAAGACAGCTATGTTAAGGGAAGAAAAAACCAAACATAATTTAATTCAAACACTAAGAACAACACTTAACAAAACAGAGTCAGACAGAGAGAAGCATTACTGTTATCTTAAAAATTCCTTCCCCCCACCCCTCCCTTCTTCCTGGGCTCATCTTTGCTCCCAATTTCTCTACCTGCTCCCTCCAGCAGCACAGGGGATGGGGACAGGGAATGAGCAGGTGCAGGCAGTCCCACCTCTCCTTCCTCCTTAGGGAGAGGACTCCACGCATTCTTCCCCAGCTCCATCATGAAGTCCCTATCACAGGAAACAGTCTCCCAAGAATTTTATCTGGTGGGAATCCTTCCCATGGATCACAGCCCTTCCCAAGCTGCTCCAGCATGAGTCCCTTTCTCATGTTGCAGTCCTCCCAGTCCAGAACTACAATAGTGGGGGTTTCCCTCCTGGGAAGTGAGTCTTGGACTTTTTTGGTTGCAGACACCTGCTCCAGCATAGGCCCCCCCCAGGCCTCATGTTGGCATCCACCCCTCCAGTGACCTCCATGGTTTTAGGGGGGAGGCCCTGCCATCTCATCACAGGCTGCAGGAAGGCTCTGCACTGGCACACATCCCTGCTTTCCTCCTCCTTCCTTACACTGGACTCAGTGTTCACACAGAGGTTCTCCTCGTAACTCCTTCTCAAAGTCCCACTCTTCCTCTCCAATTCCCCTCCTTAAGTACATTATCACAGAGTAATGGTCACCATTGCTAATTGGCTCGACCTTGGTCAGAGGCAGGTCCAACTTGGAGTCAGAGGAGCTTTTAAAAGCTTCTCATAGGAAGCCATCTCTGTAGCCCCCTCCCCTGCTACCAAAGCAACCTCCAAACACAAAAACCCAACACAATAGTGATTAGAAGTTAAAAATAACAACAGTAGCAAACTGGTGGCTTACAGAACAAGGGAACACATAGATTAAAAATATGGGAGCAGCAGATGCTCCTGGGAAGGGAGCTATCTGGGGTGAAGTGATTAAAATTCAGAAAGGAAAATCCCATTACAGGATAATCACGCCAAGAACAAGGTTTTTTCTTAACACTTATTCCCGATAGAGGGGTATTGGGGCATTGTGCATTTCTACATGGGCAGCTGGGATTCCTGTGATTTCACATCACTCACATCTTTGGACTTCCTGGTGGAGAAGACAAGTGAGGAGGAGCTCCCTTGATAGTTCTCCATCCTCTGACAGGTCCTGTATTACCAGCAGACCTTTCTCTATCTTGTCTTTTCTGGTGCCTGCTGAGTGGTCAGTCAAACTACTGGCCCCAACACTAGTCCCAGAACTGCCTGGACATACGATCTGACAGAAGGGCAGGTACAACCCCATCACATGGGCCTGGCAAAACTACAGTAACACCAAATGATCCCAGTCCCTCCCATCTCCCAAAATAAAGCACTAAGATGCCACAAATACCGGTAGATCTTTCTCTTAGTAGTCAAGGGCTGAAAACAGATCAGGACAAGTTTTCTTCTGGTCTGAAAGGACCCATGGGAGGAGTATTTTTCTTTACTGGCAGGGCTCATATAGGTAGGTCAAGTACCACATCCCTATGCCCTGCAGACCTTGTGGAGATGGGGACCACAATACATACTGGGCTGAGTAGCTGCCAGCAACCCATGGGACACTGAGTGGAAAAGGGACAGACACACAGAATCTGAGAGGAAACTGGAGACAGCTGTGATCCATACCCTAAGTGCTTAAGGTCTGACAGATCTGTGGCATTAGTAGCTCTCACAACATCCTAACCAACACTTCTATTCATTTGTATATGGTTTCGTTAACAGCAAGAAGTGGTGGGAAAACCCTCAATGAAATAATCAATGGGGACATCTTTATAGGCTGTAAGATCCATGGAAACCACAAGCAATTAATTTACAACAAAAAACACCTTTAAACAACATTTTTTAAGTCATTCTAGAAAAGCATAACACAGCAGGAGCTCCACTTCTCATGAAGTTTTGTATGCCAATCCAAGGGAACCCATTTTGTACTTTATAGCCCTTATGTTCAATTTTAATTATTAGCTTTTCCCCTTGTAAATTTAAATCCACTCCCGTTACGTTTAGGGAACAATAGTGAAACCCTCCTGTAGCTAATTTAACGCCTTTAAATTCCCATGGAAGGTAGCCAAAGATCTTGTATCCTAATGGATAGTAAAATGCCTACCTTATATTAGGGGAGGCAAGTTCAAATCCTGCTATGACTATATTTATTAAAACAGGCTGTTGGTTAACTTTTTGTTGTTTTCCATCAAGGTGACTAAAGAATAATCCTTGCTCATTATGCTGAAATGATAGTGAAATATGTAGCAGCTTGTTCAAAGTATTACACATCCTCTAAAGGTAAGCTAAGAAAACAATAGCTTGATCCCATAGAAATACACACACCTTCAGACAAAATGGAAGAGTTATAGTTGCAATCATCATATTAAGCAAGAGGAAGAAAAACAGTTGTTAACCTGAGTATGCTCAAGAACCACATTGAAGCAGAGTTTGTGAAATCCAATGGAAAAATCCTCACTCGAGCTCAGACTTTAATTTTTTATTCTTCATTCCACTGGAAGATGATAGCAGATCTTCTGACTACACTGGAAGGGCACAGATCTGAGTCTCTCTCACCTTCCTCCTAAAACATGATATAAAACCGATGGCTACTACCTGATGAAGAAACATCCAGCACATAGACCACTTGGCATACCCATGGCCAGTCTAGACCCATTCCCTTCTTTCACAACTGCCAGACTCTGATCACAAAAGGACAGCTCACCCAGCAAAGATAGGGTGGGAAATGCAATATCTATGACTGTTTTACCAGTTATCAGGCCTAGCATAAAGGACATAAACAGCATAAAGATGAACAAATAAGCAGATTGTATTTGATACAAAAGGGTCAGTACATGGGTGAGTGCTGGGGTACAAACAAGTCAGTCAGATTATACATAATCAACATCATTCCCAATGATCCCAACAGCAACACCACACAACCAACAATGGGTGGGATAAACAGTGAAATGCAGTCTCCCATAGAAGGGACAGAAGACAACTGAGTCAACAAACCAAATATATAAGACCAAGGAAGCCACATACTGAATCCCTACAGAGCCCACATTTACAAAAGCCAGACCTGACTGGAGCCCAGTTCCAGGGAGGCCCTTCCCCAACAGGGAACTCTGCACAGTGCATCCACCTCACAGACAGACACTGCCCCTGCCTGCAAGTGGTCCCAGCTTTTATCCCTAAGTGGGACACCTGACCCTTGGTTACTTAATGCAGACACCTGGTGCTCATTTACCCAATGGCTCTCCCTGCAAGGCTGCACCCTGGAGGGAAGCCTAAAGGCAAACTCACCCCCCCTTTGTGAAGGGCTGTGGGAATCACCCATATGTCAGCCTTAATTTGGGGCTTGGGGTTGAAACCCCAGCATTTCAATGACACATTTCACGTTTCATGACACTGACCTCAGTTACATGGGTAATTTTTGTACCAAGTATATCTTCTGAAAAGATGCTGTTAGCACACTGATGACTAGCTAGTTGTCTTTGTTGTCATCTTTTTCTTCTTAGCACAGGGAATTTAAACCAGCTTTCCACTCTATTGCCTTGATGGAATAGCCTGTATGGTCCTCAAGAACTCCAAGTCTCTTATTTAATACCTGCTTCAGATCCATATACCTGATCACATTGCCTTGAATGTACTATGACTTCTGTCCTTACTCTAATCAAGTGGCCCAAAGCTTGTATTTACACCTGTACAATCTGCCATCTTGTTTTAAGTAATTTTTGTCCTGCTGATGACCCTAGAGAAGAAAATCACCAGGTGTTTCTGCTGCTACAGTTTGTACAAGAAAACATTCATTTAAACCCAATGCAACCCTTGGTTTCCTTCTTTACAGATTCATCACTAAGTATCCTATTCAATTTTGGAGAGTATGATGCAAAATACACAGGAAATGAATAGAATAGTTGGAATACCAACAAAAGTAGTGTCTTCCTAATGGATGGAAGAGTTCATGGAACATTTGTGTTTATCATCTTTTATTAAATGAGTTCAAGTGACAGTGCACAGATGAAAGAGCATCAGAGTATCTGCAACTCAAATACTTTTGCTAGAGTTACCAATTGACCAGAGAATCAGCAATGGCATGAACATAAAGCCCTCCATTTGTTCTTCAGTGCCACTCATCTTAAGGACATGAAAATGAAGTTCATGTGCCTGCCATGCATTACACAGTGGAACCTAATAGTTTCTTGAAGTATGCAGAGAGAAATGGTTCCGGGACCTGATCCATATAGATTAATCAGTATGTTGCAATTCCTGAGCTGAGACCAAGGACCCAGGGCTACACTCAGATGGCTTGACTGCTGGAAGTCTCTCCAGGTAATACCCGGCTTGGACAAGCCATTCTTACAGCTGATTACTTAAGGAGTTTTTCATTAAATGTTTTCCAAACTTAAGAGGTCTGGTCCTGTTTATACATATTCTTCCTTCATCATAGTTGATAAACTGAGCCAGAAATGTATTACTAAACCAGTATAATAAGTATGCTGTGCAGTTCCTGGAGGAGCAGCTTTAAGCAAATAAAGATCTTTGAGTTTAGGTGTAAACGTGAGTGAGGTATTCAACTCAGAGGACATCTAAAGCTCAGTTCAGTGAACTATGAATCTCCAAGGCAGAGCAAGCAGGGTCTGCTGCAGGTAAGACAAGGAAGGCTCCTTGGAGGAAATACCAGCTCAAGAAACAAAGTGAAATACACATTAAGCAGAGTGCTGCACTTAAGGTGAGCATCCTTCCACACCAGAAGATATCTTCTTAACTCAAACTTCTACCATCGTGTTTGAGAATACCTCAGAGACTAATACACATTATCTTGTACATTTAGTAAACATGAGTAAGTTAAATTGCAGTTGTGTCTGGAGTGGAACATGCTAGATGTTTAATAGGTCACAACTTGCTTCAATAAAATGAAAAGCATCTCATTTCCATTTGATGTTCATGTGCATCTTCAGGTTGTGTCTGGGTTCATGTGGGTGGCTGGGGCATGCTGAGTGCACATGCATTTCTCAGGAAACAGAGACTTTCTGATAATATGCTACTCAATGTCACTTTTTTTTTTTTTTCTTGTTTCCTTTTTTGGTTTCAGGTTACACTAAGAATTTTGCACTACCGATTTCTGGAAAAAAACCTCTACCAAATAATTTTGATGAGTAATTCCTAGGCAAAACTCCCCAACACCACTTCACTGTTTGGTCAGTTACCAGGTACTCAGTATAAATATTGCCTTTATTAAGATCTTGTCATTTGTTAGTCCTTGAGTACTCATGTGAAAATCTACTTGAACAACTTCCACTGCAAGTTACATTTCAGTCTGGGATTAAAAAAGAATAAATAAATATATGTATATATATGTATGTGTCTATTTATATGTACATAGAAACTCAAATTTAACCTGGACCCCTGAATCTATTGCATAGAAGCATGGACATATCAGCTGTGCATTTGTTGCAGGTAGACCCAGGGGAGATTCACGCACCAGCATGTGACCATATCTGTGTGCAAGATCCCTCATTAAGCCAGCCAACAATGCTGGAAGGAACAAACAAGCTGCTTCACCAGATCCTCTAAGAGATTGAGGAAGGGTTTTCTTGCATGGATTTTTCTAACTATTTCAGTCTAGCAAAACAATTTTGGTCTAATCAGAAACAACATCTTGTCCTACAAAACTTGCTTCACTTGTTTTCCTTGACCGCCAGTTTTCCAAAACCACCAGCTGAGAAGTGACAGCTCTCCAGAAACCAGGTGTGACTCAGACTTCTGGAAGACACTCCACTTCCCAAATTCAGAACAGTTGCAATACAAGGGTTTTACCCACTACAAAGGTTACCTTCATCCTTAGTTTAGATTACCTTATTTCTGATGATTTTTGGTCAGAGATTTTTCACTGGTTTGTGTATACATAAATCTTAGTGGAAAACCCTTGTCCAAAAGTGATCCAAAATGAATGTTTATAATAACTCGGGTGCTACAAAGGTGGGTGATGATGGCTTTTATTTGATGGTAAGTGCAGTATGTGGTTTTCTCTCCTGACCTCACACACACTGTAGTAATGTGCAGCTACTACACCAGCTCATTAGCCCATTGTCGAAATCTCTGAGATAAATTTAAGGGTGAATATAGTGGGGGGAAAAAAAAAAAAAAAAAAAAAAAAAAAAGAAGAAAAAAGCTTTGCATGTGAAAGGGAAAATAAGGGGAGGAGGGTAAAATCACCAGGGTGAAGTACAACATGTTCAGCAGACTCCCGTCCCTTGGCTGTCTGCCCGATGACTTTCCTGAGAGGAGCTCTCCTAGCAACCGGTCCCCAGCCATTTGAATTTTTATGTATCGCTATGTCGGCGTTGATGTCACGGTTTCCATAGCTACTATCAGCTGAAGGAACGATGACACTTATGCTGCTCAGTAACTGAGAAAAAAATTGGCCTGGCTGAAATATTTCAGGCAACTCTCAGAAACGCGTGCTATTGAGCTCACACTTCGGCACGACGTGGTGCATGCAGCCATGATTTTTGCTGATGGAGCCGTTCTTCGTGCATGCCAAGCCACTTTCAGTTGGCCACGGGAGGCAGATGCATCATCTGCACCACAGCAGCTGCTGCAATATTCACTCTCCCTTAAGTGCTTCATTGTAGAAATTAAATATTGTTATTAATTAAACTCCCTGTCCCACAGGCTGCCCAGCCCTGTCTGGTTAGAGCACACTTGTGAGAAGAGAACAGGCAATCCATTTGTCATGCGGTGACAACTTCTGGCATCAGGAATGAAGTGTTTCAATAAGAGAAGGCTTTGATCCTATTCATAACAGAGTATTTAAATAATTGCTAACCAGGCAGAGACTTCAGGCATTATCCCAGGGAGTGTTTCGTTATTACAAAAGGTTAAACTGAGCCTTTGGTGCACAAGCCAAAAAAATAGGAGGGCTCAAGGAATTTGGTCGATGGATTAAGTCTGAAGGCATGGCACTGCCAATGTAAAATAGACCAGAGACCAGGAGATGGTCTGGACACAACGTCCCCTAAGAATGAGCTTGGAAAATGACACAGAGCAAACAAACACAGCACTTGCAATCTCACATTCGATAGTTCAGATTGCAGCAACATCTAGGTTCAAGTCAGAAAGCTTCTGACAGTACTTTGAATTTTGCAAAAGCACAAAATCTTGAGTATTCCCCACAGAGACAATATTGTTCTCTGCCACATTACCAAGTCATGCTCACCATAATGGGAGCTTCTCACACATTAAGTGCTCAGAGAATAGATCTCACAGACATTGACAGAAAATCTTCGAAAGGCATTGGGCTGCCTTTTTACTCAGCCAAACCACATCTTTCCACTAGGGTTATTCTTAGCACGGTTTATCACAAAATCCTGAAGAAATAATCCTGGA
This sequence comes from Athene noctua, assembly GCF_965140245.1. Taxonomy (NCBI): domain Eukaryota; kingdom Metazoa; phylum Chordata; class Aves; order Strigiformes; family Strigidae; genus Athene; species Athene noctua. Next base: position 108,684,204 of record NC_134038.1, on the reverse strand, counting down.
AAAAAAATCCTGAGAACACTTTGGCTGGTGTTGAACAATGTGTGGTTCTCATATGAGATTTTGAAGGGATGAAGTGACCTAGGGACCTTCTTTGAGGTTTGTGTTTGTAACACTCTGGGACATGCCTGCAAGGGGACTGAGATGTTCAACGCATGCTGTTCACTAGTCCCACTACGAAAATCCCTTCCCCCAGGTATTGTGTCCTCCCTGGTGCAGCATTGCCCCAGCTGTGAGCTCTGCATGCTGTGGCCACCTCTGAACATCTATCTCATGGTTCTTCATGCTGCTGAGACCAACAGCAATTCCCTGAGATTAAGATAGCCATAGATTAAATTTAAGCACCTATATCTAAGTGTCTACATGTGATCTGACACCTAAGGGGACTTGTAGTGGAAGAACAGTTAATATAGTTCAGAAGCTAGAGTGCTATTCACGTCCCCCAGGTAGATACTTTGGTCAGTTAAGCCATCTCTGAATCTAATGTGAGGTGAGATTCATCTTCCAGAAGTAGGCATCCCATGTCATTTCATCCCATTTAGGTGGGATGCCATCAGGCATTTCAAATGGTGCTAGAAACTTCTGACCTACTTCTCCACATGCTTGTAGAGAACTCCCTCTCCTTCATGCAGACATTGTAACTGCTGAGCTGATTTCCACCTGTTTCTTCTGTGATGGCTGTGGCCATACTCAGTTGCCCATGTACAGGCAGGCAGTGTCCTTTCAGGTGCTCTGCATATCTTCTCTGGTCTCCAGCTGCTGCTCCAAAACATCACAGGTCTTCTGTAAACCTCGGTTCTCTTCTTTCATCCCTTGTGTTTTTTCCTGTGATGTTCCCATACTCAAAAACTTTCCAAACGGCACAACTTATTTTAAGCAATTTCTTTCTGCCATTTACTGCACAGTTTCCAAGATTACATTCTGCCCTGCGGGCTTATCAATTTAAAGAGCCCACAATGACCTGGAATATATGCTGGGTACCTCACTGGTTTTGGTAGTGGCCTACGTCCAGCCAGTCTCCTTTCAGCTTCTCTAGAGCTGACCCACACATAAACTCTGCTGAAATGGAAACTCATGCAAATGTTTGGAGTTTTTGCATACATTTATTATACAATGACACATCACAGTATACATACCCATAGGCCTGAATATTCATTCACAGCTCAGGTTCTCTACACCAAAAGGTACATCTGAACATGAAGGACTGAGTCTGCACACCTAAATTTGAGTTTCTGTTGCCTGACCTGTGGAGATAACAATCACCCTATGTTCCTGCTTAAGCCAACAGCCATCCCCAGAAGACAGTGCAAACCTTAGTTAATCTGAATCTCCTTCTGGAAACTCTTATGGAAATCCTGTTGTTGTGCCTGCTGTGTGATTAACCACTGACACTGTCAAGCACAGCCACATTTTCCCTGGTATACCTTGTGACCTTCCCTCCTCAGAAAGACTCTTGGGACAGCCATGCAGCTTTAGGGAGATCAACGTAAGAGAACCAGGTTCAGAACAGACCAGATGTCTGTCTCCTTGCCACAGGCAGGAGTAGATGCTAAAAATGTACATGAGCATGCAGGTAGATCCAGGAGATACTAGAAAATTTCATGAAAAAGAAATCCCATGAAGGATAGTAACTGTAAAGAAGCCACATTCCTCTCAGAGAAGTGGCTGGGGCTTTAGAGAGCATTCAGAGAAATACATGTGCTAATCCTGTTTTAAACTGTTCTGTAGGCAAGCCACTCACCACCACAGTGGGGAAGAGGATACGGGACTTTGTCTGACTCAGCATGGCTGTTATTATATTCTTACTATCAAAAAGACATATTTTCATCATGTTATTTTTGCATGTCAGTGACCACCCCTTACCTGCTGACCCCTGGGCGAAGGGTCTCAAGTTCTGCTTCACAAAGAGTGAGATCTGTACGGTGATCCATATGCATGGCATAATATCTTGTTTTCCCTGTTACACAGCCTCTGGGCTCTCCCTGACTATTACTTCTTATTATAGCAGATTTTAAAGCAGAAATTGCCCTCTTGGCTTACACAGAGATGACTTTTTTGCAGAGACCGAAGCCCCCTACTTCTAGGTTATGCTGATTCCCAGCAGACTAGACAGACAGTAGCAGTCCCACTCAGTCCTTCCCTCCACAGGAGATTTCAGAGAGGTTTCCAGAACAGAGGCTATGCCTTTGGTCCCTGATTCAATGCTCGCCGTCCAAGCTTTGCTGCGCTGCCTGAGCAGCTGCAGTGATGCTGTTCTGTCTATGTAGCTGACCCAGCAGGACATCCCCAGGTGTCCTATAGCCCTGTCTCCTACCATTCAGCCAACTTAGATAAGTACCCAGCCTCCCTCTGCCATCCTAGAGAGAGGGCCACACATTCCGGAGACAACACAGAGGGGAAGGAAGATGCAGGTTTCACCTATCGGTATCAAAGGTGCTGAAACAACCATGATCGACCAGATGACTCACCCTGAGTCATTTTGCCCTCGCAACACTGTCCCTCTCTGAGCAGTGAGCTGGGAAGTCAAGACATGAGTTCTCACAGTGCCACCCTTATTTGTTTCAGATCCCTTGCAGGCCAAGTCAGCATTAGGTAGGTGATCTTCACATGATCAGACAACTGAACACTTGGCAAGGGCACTCTGATTTCATGACCTACAGAAATCACAAACCCATGTATCATTCCCTTGAATGCTGGGACAATGCCTACACTCACCCCTGAGCCTTTAACACAGGCATTGGTGTTTTATTTTCCAGGAGATAATTAAATTTGCTAGCAACCGCATGTCTGCTTCCAAGTAACGTTGGATATGCTATTTTCAGGCATAATTCAGAGTAACCTACAGCAGCAGCTCAGAGGGGGGTTTTTTTGGCAAGCGTTTTGCAATAGCTCTGTAAAGTTTTTTAATGTGGCATCATTTTATTTCAGTTGTTAACACAGATGTCTGTTGAAAGATAATGTTGCACGTTACAATCATTCAGGCACCAGTGCAAGACCACTTTCTCAGAGAGGCAAGTCCTTGGCAGAATTAGTCCCTGAAACAACACCCTCTGAAAATCTGTGGGAGCATTTCTCTCGGCCCAATGCCTGCCTAGAAAAGACCGGGCTTGTTAAAAGTGTGAACATACACATCTGCACATACACAGGCAATTTGCTCAAGGAATCTCTGTAATTGCACACTTCATGCTAATATCTGCACATGGGAATGACTTGCTGCATATTGACTTTGGTCATTTGCAGAGGTCCTTATGAGGAACATATGTAGAACTGTGATTGCTTTTGTGATCTAGATACGTGACCAGCAAACACAATCACCAGATAGTCCAATGCTCATTCATGAGGAATTAACCATTGATGGAGAATGTGAATGAAAAAAACCTGAGTGAGCGTATGCACCTTCATGCTTTACCACTCATCCCAGCCTGGCTTAGGGAGGGGGAAGAAAGCCTTTCTCTGGCCTGGTTCCCTATAGAGGGCTGTCAGATGGTCCCTGCACCTACCTCTGAAGCCTGATAATGGTGGTTTTCTCTTGCCACCAGCCATGTCCTCTGTCCTCATGTGTAGGAAGAGCAACAAAGAGATCTGTGGGCAGTAGAAATAGCTGAAGAAAACTCGTCCTGGAGCTGATGACTGCAACAGAGAAGCCACCAAAGTTTGCTAGTGCCCTTGTTATGGTCTGTTTGCAGATGCCTATGCCTCTGGCAATGGCACAGCATGGCTGGCTAGGCTTCATACCCAGCTCCCTACCACTGCTCATCCCTGCCTCCCTGCTTCTCCATCGCCTTTCACCACAGCTGTATTACGCTCACAATTCTTGGTCTCATTCACCAGTGCACAGAGGAGGACCATATCCAGAGCCCCTCAGGTATCTTTCTTCCTCCAGGACAGTACTGCCCCTTGGCTTAGCCCAGAATGTAGAGACATCTCTTGCAAAGTGGGACACTTCTGGGCAAGCCAGTGGCCTGGACGTCCTTGTTCCTCCCACCCCCCAGACCTCCCTGGGTAGCTCTGGCTGCCCCACCATGCAGCTCAACCCAACCATGGACTCCCAATGGTGCCATGGCATCCTGAGGCCTCCCAGAGGGTTTCAGCAGAAGTGTCTGTACCGGACAGCACAGAGCTGGTACCAGCAGCACTGTGATGAGTGTTTCAGAGCAATTCAGTCCTCCCCAGTCGCTCACGGCCCCGGCTCCCATTGTCACCCGGTGATGAATGGGGCATCAGTGCGCTGCAATACTCTATTTGTTTTAGAGGTCAGTGTCAGACTGAAGGGTATTCTTCATAAACCAAATCAGGGAGTTTGTGCTTACGTGATCAGATTGGCAAGAGCATGTGAAGCCCCCAGTAGCTCCCATTGTCCCGAATAGGAACAGACCTCTTTTGAAGACCTTACCCATAAATTATCTGCCATTCCCCATTCCCCGCTCCCCCCTGCTCTCTGTCAGCTCTCCACTCATGCTCTAATTCAAATACCTACTCAGAGGCGATGGGCTTGTGCCACTGTTGAAGGTTTGTTGCTGTCTGGGATCATAGTTTGGTGCCTGTGGGAACAACACAATATCTGATACTAACCCTCAGCCCTGGTGCGAGGATATTGTAAGCTGTGCAGTAAAATTCTTTCTTTGTTTCTCTTTTCTTCCCCTCCTGACTCTAAACATCATCTAGTCTGATCTGACAGCCTGCAGGGGAATGCACAGTGTAGGAGCAGGGAGCAGCCACTAGGATGTCAGCATGCAACAGGACAGGAGATCATCGTTTTGCCTCACTTGAAAAATAAAGCTGTGTAGATGCTTCTTTTTTGTTTCTTTTGCTGGTGATTTTGAGATTTTTACAAGAGCTACAGCCTGGGACACCAGACACTGGGTTGGTATTTCCAGTCAGGACACATGGGACTGACTGCCTGAAACTACAGGCATACTCAGGTGTGCTTAAATCCTCATCCTTCTTTCTCCACATCACAGGGAGCTAGACCTACGTGTTGAGCATCTCCTGTCTAGCCACCTTCTGAAGAACCCAGATGCTGAAGTGCTTATCCTTTCCCAGAGCTTTATCTGCATTTGGCTGCTGGGGGAGACACAAGCTGGAGACCTCAGAAGACAGAGGGAAGGGTGTTTCAGAAATAAGCCCAGCTTTCCTCTTTGTTAAGCCTTAATGTAACAAGCCAGCCACACAAAATGGAGCCAGACATTAATATTTTTGAGAATGGAGTTGAGGCACAGAGTTTCCCAGATGCCAGATCTGTATTTCTTTGTTTCATTTTAGGATGCTGCAAGGTCAACTCCATATCTGCAATGCCTGAGAAGGAATGTTTACAGATGGAGGAAACTCCAGTAGGCTTAAACCTGATTGCAGTACCTATTTCTTAGCATTGACCATATCAGTCACTTGTCATGATTCTGGTGTACAGAATGTCACGAGCCCTCACAGTCATCCAGGTTAGAGCAGATTAATTTCTCTTAATTGGTCTGCATGTCCCATCCTTGGAGAGGAAACGACCTTGGATGCCACCAGGACATCCATTGTTCCAGAGCAGGTCTCATTGCATCTTCCCTGTTTGGTGCAGTGTGCTAAAGTCCCTGGAGTTTTCTGCTTCATTTGCACAGTAACATTTGCAGGGGTGTTTCTTATTAAGAAGTCAGGAATTCATGACCTTTTGCAGTGCAGAGATCTAGAGATTACTTACCAGAATAAAGTAGTCTATAAAATCTAAGCTGCTACATGCACATCACTGATAGAGGAGAACAGCAAGACACCTCTCAGTGGAAACAGTCCAGCCTGATAAGATCTGTGGTTGAGACTCTGTGTGTGTGTTGCACAGCAGATACTCAGTGCTGGGACCATGAAAAGTCTTTTTTTCTTTTTCTCATTGCATTTTTTTTTTCTGCTTTCTTCATGCAAGTCTTTTTGTCAAAACAACCTGGCCTGGTGAAAGTGTGATTAGGTATTACACCCACTCCAGGGAAGATGTCTGCACAAGGGGAACAGGTTGTGGTCTACAGGGGAGGATGTATACTATTCTTTCCACTGCTGGTCACCTCTGTGAGGCTTCCAAGGCTAGCAGAAGGCTTGGTGCTTTCAAATCCACTTCACTAAAAAGTCATTATTTCTCCTCTGCCTGGCTTTCAGACCTTGTCCAGAAGCAGTAAAATGTAAATGAAATGGAGAAGGCAAGTAGGAACTGATCATGTTTTTTTCCAATACAAGGATTAAGGAGGCATCAAATGGAAGAAGCAGGAGATATGTTCAAAACAAGCAGGAGAAAGTTCTTCACTCTGCAGAGTTGGACTGCAGACCTCCTTGTCACAGGACCCCAAGGATGTTAGACCTTTTTAGGTCTGAGAAGTTCATGGAATGTATAAATTTCAAAATATCACACATTGTCACTATGATCCTAGAAAACAATCTAGCTCAGAAAGCCTCTGGGCTGTATGTGGGGGTTATTGGGAAAACACGGCAGAGAACTGCCATTCATGATTGCTCCATTTTCACATTCTTTCTTAGAATTGCACAGCTGGCTACTGCCAGAGACATGGACTAGTTGGACCTGTAATTGCTCTTATGTTCTTTTCACAACAAAAAGACTCACTAAATGTTCTATGATGACAGTTTATTTTTGGGCTCTGAAAATACATCTCGAATTTACTTTTTTTTTTTTTTTTCTGTCCAGGGAAAAGTACAATTCAGCCATAGATATTTATCATTGGATACATCTAAAGCTATGTGAGATGAATCCTGCCATTCCTGTACACACTCAGTCCTGCACTCAGTTAAATCCCCTGCAGAGTTCTAAGATTTAAATGTTCCCTTGGCTTATGCAGTTTTCTGAATGGGACTCTTTTCTTTGCCCTGGAGGGCTGCATGTTTGTTCATAATGAATGGTATGAGGGAGCCTAGCAAAGCTTAGCTTTCTGCAGCACCTGTACATGACCCTACAGTAGCTCTAGGTTAGTCAACCTGACACTGGACCCAGATCACATCATAGAAGCAGCAGGGTTGAGAGCACCCAGATCGGGGGTAACATTTTGGGACACAAATAACATCAAGGTGTGGGATTATAAGAATCTTGAAAGCATCACCTGTCAGTTCAAGAGTGAAGTCATGAAGCTGAAAGTCATGAGTAGATGTTGACATAAAATACTTAGACTCCAGGAGCTACATTGTTCAGGCACCAGTGATAGCACCCAAGTCTGTGCAGTCAGCATAGCCCATACTGAACTAGGGAAGTAGTTTATGATACATCACAGCAATTTATTTAAACTGGGGAATTCTTATCCCCCAGGAGTACTTCCAAAAGATGGGACATATCCCTGGGTCCATGCTCTTGGTGACTTTATCAGGAATACAAGAAAAAATGAAAACCAAATCATTCTAGATAGCATGTGCTGACAACATTAAATAAACAGATGAAAAGGGATAGAGTACTAGAGTACCAGATAATTACACCAACCAACAAAGAGCATGTGTCCAACTATGGCTCACATGAACAGACCCTTCAGTGCAAGGTCAGTATACCCTGTGCTGACAGATCAGGGATGTTTTTTCTGAAAAGGATGTAGGTGATCACAATTTCCCCAAATGATGTGGAGGCAGTATGAATTCCCAGGATGAATGCTCAGAAAGCAAAAAAAATCTTGGTATGCAAAAAGGGGAAAATATCTAGTTAGTGTGTGCAACAGTGAGCATTGCCCTACCCGCACACTAGTGGGACTGATCGGGGAACCTCTTTACAGAGGCTGTTCCTATATTGGGAAGAGCTCAGGGGAAAGCTCCAGTGACAAGAAGTCTGGAGAAGACTTAGAAATCTCAATCCCTTCAATTTATCCAAGACAGTAAAAAGTGACTTGACTCTCAGCTGCTCCTTCTGTGTTGGGGCTGAGACTTCTGAAGGTGAAGAGTAGAGAAAGGGCTAACAGCAGCCAGGTGTTAGATGTATCAAGCAGCATTTGTCTAGGAGTAGACAACTGCATCTCAGTTTAATTACTCCAGGCCCTTATATTGCCAATAGATACCCAGCCAACACAGCTGATGTACTGTAGGGTGAGATTCCTCTCATCCTAAAGCATATGAAATAGGGCAGATGGATCCCACCACCAAGTGTCTTTTTCTCTTCTTTGAATCTGCAAGGACTCTCAAGCGATCAGCTCAGCTGTGGACATCTACACTGTAAACACCTAAACTTAGGTAAGATGAATCCAACCAATTCAGGCTAGAAAAGATGTACACATCTTCTGATGGCAAAGGTAATGAACCATTTCAACAACGTATCTACATATACAGTGGATTCTCCATCACCCAGGGACTTTAAATGAAGACAGAGCATGTTCTAAAAGAAAACACTGTAGTTCAGCTAGATGTTAAAAAACTGACACAAAGGGCCCTGAACCAGAGGCCTCTGCTCAGTGTTGTGTAGGGCTGTGGTAATGACCATACTTTTCAGTCTTAAAGATATTTTGAATCAATGTCATGAAAGACTACTAAATATTTCATCAGTTCATGATCTACAGATCATCATGTTTGGTATTCAGATATATCTTGCATAAGGCCATTTGAAAATTAGTATTTTCAGCTTCTCACACACTCTTTTTCCTCTTCTAAATAAGAAAGCAGAGCAAGCAAGCAAGAAGTCTGCTCTGCATAATTATAGCTTTGACTTCGCTATAGTTAAAAGTATTTGTGTCTTGTTGTCAAAGGTCCAGCAATGAGAGAAACAGTGGTCTTGGAAAAGCCCTCATGAAAATAGCATTTGGTTTTGCCAACTTTCTCCTGTTGTGCTTTGTTTTCAGAAATTGTCTCGTTCAAAAGAGAGAAGCTGTTTGGCCACAAAACACAACTGTCACCTATCACAGCCTGAACACTTAGAGCTAAAAATATCAATAGGAAGAAGGGGAGGGGAAAGGAGAATACAGCCCTTTCTCTCTTGAAAAATAGTCTATTTAAATTCTCCTCCAAAACCACAGGGGAAGGTAGCAGCCATATAGACTGAAACCATTTTCATCCTGCTGGCCAGCATTGTGCAGAAAGAGTCCTTGCACAGGCAAAGTACTTTTTTAATTTCTGGAGTGGTCCTGTTGTTTCTTTCAAATTCACACTGGACCCAGATGGGAATTATCTGATAACTTTTTTTCATTTAGAAAGTGTCAATTAATTGCAGCTCAGACTTTCAAGGAAGCATCTGAACAAACATGTCCTCTCTGCCAGCATGACATCCTACAGGTGGCCCTTCAGGATCTCCTGTTGCAATTGCTCCGCTTTGCTGGTCGCTTCAGTGTCCATTGGAGAAAGGGCTGGGAACTGCCACATGCTGTGTGGGGAGGAGACAAGAGGAAATAATACACACTCCAGTTTTGACAACAAAACTGTCCTTTCCTCTCAAGTTTATTTGTATTTTTCTGAGGTCAAAAACCCAACATATAGAGATAAAGCAAACCCAGAGGACCCTTTAACTCTGCAGCATCTATTGCTGGCTTACAGATAATATGGTAACATGGAAGAAACGTGCTTGGCTCACCACATTTTTTGTTGCAAACATAACAATAATATGACGGTGAGGAGTGACCACAGTGGGATCTAGTAATACTGCAGTGAATAGTCCTGGATACGGTTATCTTTTGAGTCACCTTTCCTGTCAACATTTATAGAGAAATAAAAGGCTATGGCTGGAAATGAAGAACGTTATTTTACTGGAACAGTGGGCACATTTTGGCTGCTAAAATCATCCACAAAGCGTTTAAAAAATGATCATTTGCTGTGAATCTATCATTGGACATGGAGATTTAGGAACAAGTCCTCAACAGCCTGGAACACTGGAAGACGGATGGAAGGGGTTTTCCACATTAATGGAAAAAGCTCACTCAATAGAAACAGTGGGTCCTTCACCACCATTGCTCTCAGTTACCTGGTCCATCACTGCTTGATTTTCAATGTATGCCTTTCCATGGGCCAGGAATGGAGGTTTCAGAGAAGACTAATGGGCCATGGCCTGAAAGCTGCCTAAAACCTTGAATATATCTCTTTCCCTCATGCTAAGGGGTTCAAGTAGCACTGAACAAGGAAGAGATAGAAGTTAAGATACCTGCCTGTGACCTCACATCTTCTCTGCACTGACTACATGCATTGATTGGCAGGTTCTTCTAGGGCAGTTTTTCAAAGTCTTCTTACAGGACAGTTTCACTTTTTCTGATTATATAGGCAGTTTGCACTTAGGAGCTATCTCTGCAAACAAGGACATAAGAAAATGAAAGAGGAATGTTCTACCACATCATGTGAGAGACAGAAAAGAAGTGAAGCAGAATACAAATAGCTCATCCAAAGATATTAAATGGAGGACATACCTCTCTTACCAACTGAGCAGGAGAGGAGAAAAATATAGGGTTCTTGCTATTTCTGACTTCATCTGTGCTAGTAAATTAAGCAGTGTCAGGAAATGTTCCCTACTCAATGAGCCATACTTTTAGATCATTAGCAAGGTGCCTGGCTGGTTTATGCTCATGCCAACTGTCACTGTCCCAAACAATTCCTGGAAAGACTTATTCCCAACAGGCAGCTTGCAACTCCCTTTGCTTCAAATGCATACTGAATTTAGTAAAATGGAAATGTGATGTTCCATGTTAGTAGACTTTACTAGACACATTTGATTTAAACAAAACTGTTAAGATCTTTTGTTTTCTTGCCCAGATCCATCCTCTTGTGTCAGGAGCGACAGTGAAGAATGCTCAAGATCCAGGTGATTCTGGAGTCTCTAGCACCGAGGGAATCCCCTCCAAAAGATGCACATGAGTTATGTCTTCAGCATCATCTTAGGGCCAGGAAGAAATAGAGCAGGACAGAGTGTCTGCCCCCAAGCACTGTTGTGGGACACTGGGGAGTAGTTCAACTTCCAGGTTAAGAAAGTCACATATGAGTGCCCATACATATATGTCCATCTGGAAGCAAGATTTACAATGTAGTCAATGCAGATCTAGTCAATAGCATCAGTGAAGCCTGGGAGCTGTTCAGCTCATGAAACATGGACACCTGAATGAAATTGCCCACATGTAGATGTGCAGGGTCACAGACATCCTATTGGCTCCAGAGGCGTATGGGGAAGCTGCTCAGCATTGGATCACAATGTACTGTAAGACTCTTAGTACTAATCTGTTTGGGAAGTTGTATTTCTAAAATTGCAGGCATGAATTTAAACTCTTCCAGTTACCAACTTGATTCCTTTTGTGCCTAAATATCCTCATTAAGGAAAGGGAAAAAAAAAAGAAAAAAAAAAAAGGTAATTGGGTGGTTTCTTATTCCTGAATAAATATATACTGGTATAACCAGTATTGCATAAGGGAATGCTCCTGGCAGATCAAGAGAATTTTAATTACACCAGTATATCAGAAAACCAAAACAAAACAATAAAAAGAGTCCACACCACCTTCATCAGCTTTGGAAGCAAGAGAGAGCAGCTGCTCTCTGCTCTCATAATCAGAGAGAGAATGAATCATGGCAGTCAACCTGGACTCACAGTTCTGTGTAATGGCATCTAATTTGACGACTCTTCTCTCGTCTCCCAGTGACTGGGTTAAAGCTTATCATGTTCCTACACAGTGAGAGTGTTTAAGATTCATCCAGCAATTCTTCAAGCCACCCAAAAACTTCCCACCACTACAGTGGGTTTTAATATGGTTCTTAAATGAGGAACAAAGCTCTCTGCAGAGCAGCAGCAGCATGGCATCTGCAAGCAACTAGCCTTATCCCTCCAGCTCATTTTTCAGCGGTAGTATGTTTCTTGGCAAAATCAATTCAGCAAATGTCCAGATTTATAGAGTTCAGCCACATGGCAACCTTTTTCAGGGCCACATGAACAGCTATTATTTAAAGCCTTTTACTGTGTTCGTAGAGAGGAACAAAGTGCACTTTCACATTAAAGATTTAAAGCCTTTTTGTGGCAAAGCACATGTCACCCTGAAGGACACCTTGGGTCTTGCATATAGATGCATCTTGTGCAACTTCCTGTGCAGGAGCAATGGGCTGATGCTTGGGAACATTTCTGATCCTACCATTAGGTTGGAGGATAAGATCTTTCTCAGGGGATTATGCGGTGCCTCCCACATTGACATCTAAAGGCATTTTATTCTGCACAGTGCAGAGCTAAGCAAAGACACCAGAAATATCTTGGGCACAAGAAACAATTAACCCATGTTAATTCAGTGCTCTTCCCAAAGACTTAGAGCTTAGAAGCAAGGTAGATCAGAGACATATATTTTTGTGCACATATAGTTGGGAGGCATTAAAGTATTGTCACTTCTTCAACAGTTTATTACACCCTCTGCTGAAGGGCACTGCTCCCCACACCTGAGACCTGGACCACATCGTGTGTGCACCCTTAACAACATCTCCTGGGTTACCCTGGATGGATGACCTTTACGTTGGTCAGACCAAGGCAAAAGGGAAGCTAGGCTGACCCTGCCAGGGAAGGGAGGACAGTGGCATGACCTCCTACACTTTGCTTTCTTGGGACTATACCCAGAGCTTGAGCCTTGTGGAACAACTTATCTGGAATCTTGGCCTCAGGAAGACTTTCACCTCACCTGGGCTTAAAGAAATGGTCAGTGTGGGGTTTGGGGGAGGATCCAAAGTTGTGCCTGGCAGAGACAGTATCCCCGTTGGGAGCAGAGCTGACTTAACCTGTGAAAGAGTCAGGGTTTAGAAAGGGATTTGGGCAAGAACAAGTCCTACTCAGCCTTGTCTTCTTTTGCTGTCTCAACCCTGTGCACAAGCATCCCTGTGGCTCTCTTCATTTCAGGGGAAGTTGTTGGTAAAGGGTAAATCTCCCCTGCAGTTTGCTTCCTCTCAAGACATAGTTAGAAGTAACCCCCACACACACTCCACTCTTTATGCTTTCCATCTCCCATTTCATAACATATCTTATGACAACTTGATGGGAGTCAGGGTTGTTTTGTTGAGCTTTTTCCTTGGAGGCAGCTCATCTCTGTTTAGCTGCATCCCCTGGGCTTTACTGCACAAAGTGCTAATGGCATGCTTTCTATGAGGAGCTTATTCCCAGCTCTACATGCTAAGCACAGTGGGGCAGCTGGAGGAGGAACATAGCAGGCGCTGGGACAGCATCTTAACTGAGCACCCCTCTCCCCATCCCACGCTGGGGTGGGATAGTGGAGGGGAGTGTTCTGCTCCATTATAAACAGACTCCCTGCCATGAAAATAGGCTGCCACCAAGTGATTCCAGTAGGAGCGCTTTAGTGATTTAAATGATGTACACGGCAGAGAACAGCTTGATTAATTCATATGAATTGTAACTACTTAGGGCTCCATTCATCTGGAATGATCTGTAGTCCTGTCTGCCACAGAAGTTACAAAAGGTCCCCAGCTTTGGTCGCAGGTGATGTATTAGTCACCCCCTCCCGAAGTCAGCCATGCACAGGGAGCTGCTTTGTTGCTACAGGCGTCTATGTCTGAGAGACTGAAAGCAAGACAAGGACAAGAGATCTGCTCCTCAGCAGGCAGCAGAGCAGGATGGCGAGCCCCACCAGGCATCTCCCCGTGGAAGGGGTTACAGGCTGGGGATGGCTAACCCCGGGGCAGGAAGCAGCTGACTCCTTCCAGGGTGAAGGGTTTTTTGGAAACACTGCTGTCTTTATCTGAAAAATCAGATGGTAGCACATACATAATGTGTGTGGACATCTGGCTGAGGCTGAATGCTGGGGCCAGCCACTGCTTTGTCATGGTGGCTCACAGGGTCATTGGGTTTGGTGTGAGTGCTCCTGCACGTGATGGAAGAGTTTGGTCACACACTCCAAGTTAGACTCACGGACAGAGGATGAGGCTATGTGGTGGCAGCTGCTCTGGGTGAAGGAGCTAGGGTCACCCATAGATCCTCACCTCTACCCAGAAACTGCCTGGCCATTTGGTTAAGTGGAGGAGGCAAGACCTTCATCCTTCTTAAACAAACCCCCACCTCTTAGCAGCAGCAAAAGGAGCAGTGAGCATGTCCCAAACAGCTACTGAACCCAGCATGTGCCTTGTGTCACCTGCAGCATGAGGAAGAAGTGAATCTCTTGCTGGCAGCATTGGCAGAGACAAAGCCAAGTCCTGAGAGAAGGCTGGTGCTGCAGTGAAATGTTCGAGTGGGAGTCCTGCTGCCGGCCACGCTGTCCAGCATGGCTCAAGGCTCCTGCAGATGGGGCGAAGCTGTCCCACATCAGACCTGCTGCCAGATTTGTACCTCCCAGCACCCAGTATCTGCTCATCACAACTCGTCCCCAAGGAGAGCAATAGTGACAATCCAGGACGCTGCATTGCAGTGCCACCATGTGGGCTCTGACAGCTCCTGGAGCATGGAGGGGGGGACATGGGGTGGTGCTCTGAACTGGATATGGGTCCTTCCAACGGGTGACCAAGGAAATAAAAATATCAAACTGCATGCAGACATTCTGACTTCCCTGAGGGTGCACCACTTTTCTTGTGTAAGTCCTTGGTACTAAGGTCAAACATTTCTTTTCCTTGCAGGCTCCTTTAGAGGGTCTTTGATGCAGGACCCTCAACAAACTCTCCCTCCCAACAGGCTGCCACCCTCTGCACCCACTGGGATCAGCCTCTAAGGCACAAGGGACTTTCACCATCTTTCTTCAGCTGTAAGTCAGCATGGAGTCATACTAAAAGAAATCATGGACTCCTTCATCCACTCTGGTGCAAAGACAGAGGCTTGGCCCAAGCCAGCTTCATTTGAGTGACTTTGTACTGGAGCAGATGAGAAGCACTTACACAGCCTGTGAACGTCACTGGGGTGAGACAACAGAGAGGTGGTTTTAAAAGGCTGGCAAGTCCTGAGGATTTAAATGCCCCCTGGACCTTTAAACCACCAGTCTTGTGCTTAAGATAGGACTTTGCCTGGCTTATAGCACCCGGGACAGTCAGTTATATCTCAGTCATGAGTGCAGATAGCCAAGAGCAGAAGACAACTCCTGAAAGGGCATGAAGGTTTCCCACATCATGCTAATAGAGTCAAGTGTCTCTAAAGATGTCCTGCTGAATTATCTCAGGACCTAGCAGCAGGACAGGGTTCTTCATAAAACATCTGCCTTCATGCCATACTCTCCCCGGACCACCCAGTACCTTGCTGCTGCATCAGACCTCTGCCCATGACAACAGTGGTCAGTTAACATAAGTTGGGCTGCCTCCATGCTGTGCTGCGGTTAGTCTGGAGGAGGCTTACCTCTGTTTTAGATGTTTACATGTCAGCTCCCACCACTGAGCAGTCACTCTCAGCTCATTTTGTAGTCAATGGAGAAAAAGGTCACACCTGGGAGGACATGACTCAGACACTGTCTCAGACGTCTGTGTTAGGACGAATGAGCTGTGCTGTGACTGCATTGGAGGATGCACTCCTCTGGAATCAGTGTAACTAGACATCTAAAAATGTCATCTAGCCCCTCCTAGCCCAGCTCTCCTATTGCCACACCAATTGCATAAAACCCATGCATGTTCTTAAGCAAAAAACTCTTCCCTGATATATTTTAATACCAGCCAAGTAAAACCATGTGGTAATACCTTCGAGTTGTTGTGCTTGTTACCTAGGGAGCACGCATGAGAGACTGGAAGCTGTTTTCCTCCCAAAACTTCCAGCCCTATGCATACGTGTGGTCAAATCCTGCTGCAAAGCTCAGCACCTCTGGATATGCCTGGAATATCCTTCCAAGTCAACACTGATGTTCAACCACAAGACTTGGCTCTGCAACAGCCATGGAAGGAATTGATCAGAACTGAGCAAAAGAGCTAAAGTAGGTCTTTTTTTGGTGACAAAGAATTGCTCTCCACTGACCGCTGCCTTCCTGATTGATGGCGCTTCCCTTCTCCTTAGCCCCCCAAATACACAGCCACTTCCCTCACTGTCAAGGCAGGCTGCAGAGTGCTCTGGCCTTCAGCTTATCGTAGACCTGTGCTCCTTGTTTGGGGCCATTAAAGGGTCAAATTATCATCTGACCTGCTGCCTGTTACAGCCTTAAGAAGCCTTCAGCCTAGGTGATGGTGCCCTTGATAGAGGGAAATGAAAGATGTCTGGTCCTGGGCAGGAGGGTCTGCTGTCAGATCTCTTGCCATCCTACATGTCCTTGCTGCAGCAGCTCTCTCCCAAGCCTGTCATCACTAGGTTTTTGCTGGAGGGAATCTCTGGAGACTGGAGCAACATTCACCATCCCACAGCACTGAGCCACCAGCAGGATTCCCAGGCAGAGCCATCCAGGGGGCATGAGGCTTTCCTCCCCCAGGGCTGTCAAACACTGTGTGGTTTCTTGGAGACTCTCAGGCCTGG
This sequence comes from Athene noctua, assembly GCF_965140245.1. Lineage (NCBI taxonomy): Eukaryota > Metazoa > Chordata > Aves > Strigiformes > Strigidae > Athene > Athene noctua. Next base: position 108,667,907 of record NC_134038.1, on the reverse strand, counting down.
GGCTTTCCTGGGAACTTCCCAAGGAGCCTGGCTGGGCTGGGTGACCCAGCTCCTCCAGGTGGTACTGACAGCAGAAGAGTCTCTGCAGCTCCATCTGTGCTCCCTAACCAAAACCCACTTGCCCTCATGTCCGCAGGCACCCAGACAGCTTTAGTGCAGCTATCAATGAGAAAGGAGACAGCACCTGCAACCCATCTTACCCCGCAAGAATTAAACAAAAGCCTTGTGCTCCATGGCTGGCACAGCTTCTGTCTGAGCTACACCTCTGAGACATGCTACCTGAACATACCTCAGGGCACAGCTCCAGCCTTATGGTGTCTCTGGCCAGGTGGCACAAGGAAGATGCTCTGACCTTTCAGCACTGCAAAGACCTGCCTGGTGCTGACACACTGATCTCATGGGCAAGTTGGTCAGTCACCAGGGAACCTGTGAAGGAATGGGAAAGTGGGATTGGAAAAATGTCAGCAATTACCTTGCTTTCTCACTGCAAAACTGGCCAGTGGGCAACCTGAATGAGCACTTCTTGGAGGTTTAGACCTAGATGATCTGAGGTGGGGCAGGAGGTGAAGGGCAGGAGAGGAGAAGAGAGGGTAAATTGGGGACTTACTGAGCTGGTAAATTGAGGACTCTGGAGTGTCCAGACCAGTGACCCTGTGAAACTCAGAGCTGAGAGGTTTCTCTCCCGGCTGGCTGTCCAGCATGCCTGGGACTACCAGCACGAAATACAGCACTCAGAATAGCTCCCCTGTGCCCATTTTCTCATATTTTGGCATCCACCAGAAAATTCCCCACCAGGGAACACAGTAGGGTTTCTTAGAACATGAAAAAAATATATTGTGGTTCCAACAGTCATGACTTAAGACCTCAACTCTTTCCCTGTGGGCCCTATGGTGAACAGCCCTCATGGCTGCCTTGCTGTCTACAAAGCTTTGTTGTATAAAGTGAGCTCTCATGAGCAAAGAGGTGGCCTAGATGCTCTTGTGGCCAAGCTAAATGCAACAGCTGCCAAAGCCTCTGGCATGCACAGCTGGATCCACTGCAGGTGAGCCTGCTCTCCAAGCAGCCCAGCAGGCTCGTCTGGAAAAAAGCAACCAAAGAGCTGTGGGGATGTGCCAGAAGACCCTGCACAGAACCAAACTGTGCTAGTCCATCAGGAATGAGAGAGGATGTTAATTTGCTAATGCAGTTCTTACTACATTGATGAGACACTCTAACAAGACACATTAAATAACAGCAGAGGGATAAAGGGAATAACAACCTACAGATTCAGCTCTTTTTTCCAGTAACTGCCCCTGTAGAGCATCATGCACAGGTAAGGACACTGTGGCTTTTTTCCCTTTGTCCTCTCTGCTCTAGTGTTACCTGTCACCCAATTACCTGCTCACAGCATGGGGCATCAGACACCTCTCCCTTGCTGGAAGGGAGTCACAACCTGAACAACAGGCCTGACAACACTTTTCCCACACCTCCTAGCAACAGCAATAGCAATTTAACCTTCCCATTTCCCATTTCTAAGGTCTTTGCTAATTAGCCCTTAAAAAGGCTAACCATCCATTCCCATTCTCACCCCAAGACTCCATGTCTCTACTTGTCCTGCTCATTTCCTTCCCTTGTGTCCACTTTATCTGCTCAAGCTGGGAGTTTTGCAAGGACAACTGACAGCTGTACCTGTGTAGCGCTCACCAACACAGGGTTCAGGTGCTTCTTCTGCAAAAATATGGGCGAATAATTGTTTCCAAGATACTGGCTTGTTATTGTGTTTACATCAGGCAAATATATTTAAGAGCAAAGCACAAATAGGCTTTAAAGTGTTTACAACCTTCTCCAAGCATCCACTGCTCTGGCTCCTGTGTGTCATCTCCAGCTCAGGGCAGGACTGTAGGGAGGCTTTCACCAGACCAGGTGATATTTCCCTAAAGAACAGAGCAGTAGCACTAAATTAGGGCTGTGCAAGAGAGAACGACTGCTGCAATAATACCTTTCTCTGAGACCTCCTGAGAGAATCTTTCATGTTTTGTGAAGACTTGCAAGCCAGGACTGAGGACACATCACACAGGGTTGATCCCACTGGTCCTGCTCCCACTCAGGACTCATGGACTCCTTCCCTTGCTCTCACCGCTCTGATCAAGAGACAAGAGTCCTGATACAGAATTTTAATAGTATAAAAGACACATGCCCCCAGAAAACTTTCTAAAAGCTTAAGGATTTAAGATGCTAGAGAAACCATAATTCATAGGCAACAAATGTTGGCAGACTGTGTGCCAGAAGTGCCATCTAACAAGAGAGTGATGGAGCGACTGCTCTCATTCCTCATTGCCAGCACACATGGGTAGCCTAATTGAAAATGTAAGTGTAGAAGAGCCTGGTCCTCTGCCATTGTTATCTGAGGGTCTGTACAATCTTCTCAAGAGCAAGCTTATTAAATTTAATAGTTCTGAAGTGCTCCCAAAATCTATAAATGATGAATCCTTGGTGGAGAAAGAAGTGATTCTTCAAAGGCATTGTTCACCAGAGCTGTAAACTACAAAACACAAGTTGTGAGTGGGTTATGTAATTTCATTCAACTGTTTGGTGGAAGAAGGAGACATCTCCAAAAGACTCCTGTGCACAGACCTGCCTATTTTTCCCAACTGTGTCAGATGATGTGAGAAAAACATGCATATCACTTTTGTCTCCCAACCTTGTGTGCTTTAACAGGAACAGCACAAACCAGCACTGAGCTTCCCTTACCTGCATCCCAGCACCCTTGTGTCATACTCTGAGAGCTAAATCCTCCATGAGATGGTCTTTTGTACTCCCTGTGGATGCTGCAAACCTGAGAGTATCCCAGGAGATCAGCAACCCTCATTAAAAGCTCAGGCTCACACAAAGTGCTAACTTTTGCCAAGGTTAGGAATGACATGAATAGCAGTGGTCAGGGCTGAGCAGATAGAAAATGCTGAGCTGCCCACAGCCTGGTGTCTAGGCAAGCGCATGTTATATACAACCCCAACACAACCAGGGATTTTACTTTCCTCTAGTGGTTGCATCATAAATGAGGTTGTTACAGGCTGTGAGCTTTGATCTAGCTTTAGCTTCCTTCAAGGACAACTGAGGAGTGCTTCAGATCACATGGTAGAAGAGTTAATGTAGGCTGCTTAGTAGAGTAGGCTCGGAAGAATCCTTTTCCCCACTTCATATGGGAAAATGAATATTTGTTCCACTTTAAATTTCCCACTATTTTTGGAAAAAAATACCTCCTCATTTAATCTATAGAAAAATTTTCACAACTCTGCATTGTGGGAGTAGAAACTATACACAGAAAACTGATAGAAAATAGTTAGTCTGTGTTGAATGTGTTACCACTTGGATTTTGATCCCTCTTCTCCACATCTCTGCCAGCACAAGGAACCTGAGTACTTTCTGATCAGATTCACGGGAGGCTCATACCTCAGGCAAAAGTGCTTTTCACATTGCCTGACACAGGTGCAAGGGAGTTTATGCAGCTGGAAACAGGGGTGGGTGAACAAACAAGAGCAGAAACACCTCGGTTTGGAAGGCCTCTTGCAGGGACACTTTTCACTGGCACATGCAGTCCTGGCTTTTATTGACGGGGAATCAAGAGCTCAATGTGTCCTTGAGAGTCTCTCCTGTATTACTATAACATCTCAGTTTACTGTTAGAAACAGGAGATTGCTGCAAAGTCTAAATTCAAGGGGTCGGAAAAGAAAGAACACTGGAAAATTGCCTTATTCAGAGATCTTTCAAAAAAATATATGCTAAAATACGAAGCGCTATAAGGGAGATGGCAGTGTCACCTTGACAGAGCAGGCTCGGCAGGGAGAGCTTTGCCTTTGGAAGCCAGGTACCAGCTGCAATGACGCTTCTCACTGTTCACAGCACCCGCAACCATGCGGGGCTGCTGCCTACAACCCTGGTGCCACAGTGCTGGGTACAACATGAATGGAAAACAAATAGAAAGGTCATTTTTTTTCTGCAAAGACCTCCCAGTCTAAATGCCCAGAGACACAACAGGGAAGAAATTCCTTGGCTGAGCTGTAATCCTGTGTACAGGATCTGGACATACAAATACACTCCATGCGGCAATCCTGTTTATGAAAATGATGGATGTCACATCCTTTTCTTTGCAGCACACCAGAAACAAAGCTCAGGCAGTTTTCCACATTGGGAAATCTGTGCCTGCTGCCCTAGCAAGGGCTGATAGGTTCCTGCTATCTCTCATTATCGGTTAGATGAGAAGGAGCAATATTATGGCTGAAGTGCATTTGCAAGAGGATGTTGCAGCTTGCCCCCAAAGACCTCTGCCATGACTTTGAGGCTTTTTCAGGGTGGGACATCATTGTTTCTTACAGAGGGGCATTTTGTGACTCTGATTTCACATATGTGCTATATACTTGCTTGGTGAGCACTGACCTCAGTTTCCCAAGTCCACAAGTGCATTGAACCCAAGGAGCTGGCAGAGAGGAGCAGAGGATTATGCAAAATCCTGACATGGTGGGAAGCAGTCTCCACTTCACCAAAGTAAGCACAGAAAGGCTTCTCAGGCACCCAGACACTGTTGTCACTGAAGACCCCACTGCTAACCCCTGCTCTGAGACCACAACATCAACAGCTTCTACAGAGGATAAAAAACCTCTCAGGCTTTCACCCTCTCACTTTCAGCTCCTTTAAAATTCTATGGAAGGGGATTTCCAAAGAATTGTTCATTCTCACGTGTTATCACATATTGTGTCCAGCGTGCAGCACTACCTCTTTTTAGGTCTGTGTTGGAACTGATGATTCTTTTTCTTGTGTTTGTTCCAAATTTGCATTCTAAAATCCCTTGACTAAATAGAGATGAATCTGTTAGTCAGGCAAGGATACGTATATCCAGCAATCCTCTCTTTAATAAGCATCCTTACCCTGGTGCAGCTGCTTGGACCATCACCAGTAATATGTCCCTGTCTATTTGGATCACAAGGAAACGTGATCTTTCATGTTGTAGGCGACTTACATATGGCATTTTCACTGGAACAGCACAATGAAACCCCACCCAAAGTCTCAAAGCTTCCAGGAAGTTCAGATACAAGTTTTGCAACGTGGGACCTATTTTTATTTGGCTTTCTTTTTAAACCCCTTTTTCATCTCCCTTTGATGATTTTCCCTGCTGTTGTGGACAAATGAAAAACAATCAGAAGCAGTACCACACAGCCTGGGATTGCTCCCCAGTACACTGGTCCAGCTGTGCACCCTGTCCACACCCTGGTCACATGCTGGAAGGAGACAGGAGGTGGCATCTCCCGTTCCCCAGGCCACAGCTGTGAGGTGCAATGTGTCCGCTCATCTGGACAATCAGGGGAATACAACTGCCTTTACACTGCACTCCAGACACCGCCTCTGTGGAGGAAACCACTACTGCGGAGGATACCATTCCACACAGGAAAGCAGAAGGGAAATTATGGCTCTTGGAGGAGAAAAGCACCCTTTACCCTAGCAGGCAAGCACAAGTCTGAGCTTATTTCCAAAATATGGAAGACACATTACAAACTCTCAAGCTCAATCTACAACAACAGCCTCATCTCCAGGAGGAAGAGCCTCAGTGTGATGATGGTGTGACAAAATACTTCACAAGGGTCATGCCAAGATCAAGCCACATATGCTAAAGCCCATCCTACCTGCATTTATCCCTGGCTCAGCATCACCTGGGGCTTTGAAAGTGCTTTCAGGATCAGATGCGGGTGTGTGGACACCAGCAGGAGACCTGGGACTGCCTCAACCTGCTTCCTCACCCACTTTGCACCTCCTGGCACAGGAACAGCCATCATCAGGAGAGCAGCTAATTTGCCACAGATGAAAGTAAACAGAGATGTGTCTTCTCCCATCTCCTCCTCTCCCTGGGGAACCTCAAAGACCACGACTGTCAAGAGAGGTGCTGGGAGCTGGTCCCCCAATGTCTGGGAAAGACCAAGCCCAGGAGAAAGAGAGATGGAGAGTCCAGGTGTCTGACACTTGGCCGGGCTTGGACATACCCCTGTAGCCTGGAGGCCAGTGAGACTGTGTGACCCATGGAGCTGGTGTTCACAGATGTCTATTCTCAAGTGACAGGATAGTAAAAATGATTCACAGGGATTTGTCAACAGCCTGTGAAATCTCAAATAAGCCCAAACCTTGGAGGCCTGATGTCTTAATGCAATTTCCTACCATTCACAGAACCACTGGGAATAGCTCAATAACCAGGCTGAACCAATCTAGAAGTCTGCCTGGGATGTGTCTGCACAGCTATAGAGCAAGTGTCATAAAGTGTCATAAATGCACCCAAAAAGTAAAACCATCTATCTAAACACATGTGCACACACCCACAGAAGATTTTTTCTCCCTTACCGTTGTATCTGCAGATCATCAGCATTTGGCTTACAACATTATTCCTATTATCAGAATCTCACTTGCGAAGTAATTTGTCTGACCATCAGGTTTATGTGGAAAATAAAAACTCAACTTGGGAAAATGAGAGGGAGGAGGCAAAGTGTTTTTCAAGTGATCTCAGTGGTTGATTTCCGCAGCCTTGGAAATGGGTACTGCTAGGGAGAAACTTTAAAGAGCACATGAAAACGTTAATGAAGGTTGGAATGATGTCTAGTATCCAACCCAATCATTTTCCTCCCAGTAATTTCTTTAAGCCTCATACTTAGAGTTCAGTAGGTCATAAATTTTGCCTGCTCTGAAGTTAACTGGATCCACAAGATGCAAATGTATTACTCATCCACTGGTTAATTTGTATGCTCATTGCTTTCCAGCCTCTCCACAAATTGATTTTTAGATTCGTTATTTAGCCAGGAAGATATTTCCTGGCTCATCCCTCAGAAGGTCACAGAACAACATGACGCTGTTGACTGCCACAGGGAAGCAGAAAGTCAAGCAGAGGGTTGGAGAACAAGTTTCTCCATCTCAGAAATCAATCAAGGTGCAAGCTGCACTTGGCAGATGCCTGTTCAGAACTATGCTGCAGGCAGGGAAGCAGAACAATGGGGTGATGGGCTATGGAGATGGGAAGTAGGGCAGCAAAACAGATGAGCAACATGGGCCCGAGTTGAGAGGGTATAAGCTTACATCTCGCAGTGGTCTCTTTCTTCTCTCTTGCATCTCTCCATACTGTCTGGATTCACCTCCCAGCTTGAACCTCACAGGCTGCTAGCCTCTGTCCTCTTAGTAGAGCTCTGCTGGCTTTTTATCACATGTGGAGTCTGCTGTCCAGAGCTGTCAACGTCCTTGCTGGCATCCTGCTATCTCTACAAGTTGTCCAAGGTCAATGACTACTTCCTGCCTGAGACAAGAGGTGAAAACTCCAGAGGGAATTAAACCATACCGATCTGAGCCTTCTGACTGTTTGTCTCAGCATGATGTGTAGGTGATGTGTAGCTCTCCATGCATGTTAGAAGCTGGCTTGAATTGCTGCTTGGCACTGAGGTGTGAGGTCTGCACGTCAGTGGTTATCTCAGCCAAGCCTGGGACCATGGTGTGCCTGCTCGGTAAGCCCTGGGGACAGCTCCAAGGCTGCCAGCTTGTCGTGCCCTTCCATGGAAAGCACTTGTGCTTGTAAATGTGCAAGTCCACCAACTTGGAAGAAAGGATGGAATATGGCTCCATTCCAGGTCTAACATCCCTGAGTCTTAATGGTGCATCAGGAAGATTAACCTTCACCTGCAAGCAGGATTTCTTTAAAAAAGGTACAAAGACATGGCCCAGAGCATCATCAGACTCAATACACCAAGTCATTAGCAGAGTTACACCTCTTATTTGCATCAGACAAAAAGCTGCATGATAGGCCTCTGGAAAGCTCTCCTGTCTGTCCCTGCATGACACATTGTATGCTCCTATTACAGAAGTCCCTCACCTCCTTTAAGGAGCAAGTCTCACTTTGCCACAGGTGCTCATTATATTCTTCCCTCACCCTTCTTTAGGGCATTACATCCATGGCTTAGCAGCTGTGGCTTAGTCTCTGCTTTTGCTTTATTTTTTTTCAGTTGATTACATTTTGACAGTGATTTTGCAGCCTTTATGTACTGGCTCCCACTGTTTGTATTCTAGGAAACATTTACTGCTTGTCTGGCTTGCCAGGACTAGGATTGCTCATCATCCCTTGGGAACAGTGAGAAATGATGTGTCAGAATTTACCCGCTTCCCAGCACTCCCTGTTTACTACAAGGACCCCATGGGCAAGAGAACAAATAGATTACTACAATTTATAACTCTCTGGGTAATGTCCTGCAGTTCCTTATCTTCCCAACTGGGATATTGTTTATTCTGTTGGGCCTCTTTCAGCTTAGGGATTGTGTCATAGTGGCATCCACGATGGTGAAAAATTGCCTGTCTGACAGCAACAGCATTATGGGAAAATCAAGATTTTTCCCCCCTCCTTCTCCTCTCAGATGTGCTTATTATAATGTGGTGGAAATTTCAAGCTTGGCGGGAAAAGCTTTCTGAGTCCCATTAAAACTTTTTGTCATTTCCGAAGGTTCCCCATTCCTCAGCGAGACAAAGCCCAAAGCTTCCATCTTGTAAGAAGAAAGCGAAACGACCATCTTGTCCAAGCCCCAGCATGGTGGCAGGGTGGTTCTGCCCTGCTCTGGGAGCACAGGGCTCAGTCTCCATTGCTGGTGTGTCCAGGCCAAATGATGAATGGACCAGAGGGGCTTTTGGCTGTCCTGAAGTGACTCTGACTGTTAAACTCTCTACCAGAGGTGCTTCACTTTTTATTCAAATGTCCGTTTGAAACTGTGACTTGATCCTGGGATTTCCGCATCCCTTGGCACTGACCTTTTGGAAAATGTTAACCTGGTCAGGGGTATGCGGACCTAAGGATCCTCCTGCCTTTCCCTAAAATAATTTCCAAAACTGGCTAAATTTATGGTTGAACTCCATGATCTTAAAGGTATTTTCCAATCTAAACGATTCTATGATTCTAAATCCCATTTTTTGACACATCAACATTTTCTGCTGAAAATACATTTGTCTGAAAAATTCCCAACCAACTCTACCAACAGTTTAGCACAGAGGCACAGAAGTGTATGGGGTTATTAGCAAAGAAGTTCACCTTTTCTTCATCTTTTACCTGCCATCATCACTTTCCAAAATCTTTCTTAAACTAAATCAACAATCACTGTCAGGGTCCCCTTCATCTCTCAAGACACCTTCAAGACCACCCAGCAACCATCTCATCATGTTCTACCCTAGACCTCCACGGTGGTGGTCTCAGGAGCCACATGGTCTCGGTGGCCTCAGCTCTTTTCATCTCAGACCTGAGTTGGTTCTTTGACTTTTGCTGTCTCCGGGGTAGCTACAGTTGGGAATCCCTTCACTGAGGACTTTTTAATTAACTCATTGTGTTCTGAATCCTCATGACTCTGCCTTGCCAAGGCAGGTGGTTCAAAGGAAATGGTGAGGAGGGAAGTGGCTCTTCATGCTTGCAGAAACTTCTGCAGTTTGTTTAGCCTGTGAAGACCATAAATAAATTTCACTGGGATTGCTCAGATTTCCATGCATGCTCAGCCTGTCCTCAGTGAATAGTGCTTACCATGTAACATCAACACCCTCCGTGCCTCCCAGTCTGCACGACACATCTCATTCATCCCCACATTCACCCATAAAGGCTTGAGGATCCTTGCCTGAAGCCCCCAGATGCAATCAGTTGGCTTAAAATCCTCATTTAACATTTTCCTTTAACCTCCCCTGTTCACACAGGGAAGCCTGCCAGACCGACAGCACTGGAGGGGGAACCCTGCATCTCACCAAAGGACAGCAATGCCACGAGGAAGCGGCATGAAGGTCTTCCAACCCGTTTGCTTGTCTCTCTCCCAGAAGAGCCGTCTCTTCTGGCATGCTTATTCACTCTGCCCAGTCAGCCCCAATCCCATCCCCAGTAAGCAGATCTTATTAATACTGGCTGAATGGAGCGGGAGATGTGTGGTCTAGAAGATTTTCCCGCAGGAACAGGACCTAGACCACCAACCCTTTCACGCTGACCACCCAGATGGTAATAACCTTTGGCCAGTGCTGGCTTGATACCGGACATAGTGCTGCTGAATAGATGGGTTGAAGCCATCTGCGGGTGAGGATGGGGGAGGATGCAAGGAGACTGTGGGGAATTGTTTAAGAGAGCTCTGAGAAATATTGGTCGAGTGCTTCCATTTAATTATTCACTCTGCTTAATTTGCTCTTGGACAAGATGAATCGTTCATTGACTGCACAGTCTGGAAGCAAGTTCTCTCTGACTAAACAGACTCAGCATTAAATGGTAAAATAAATTGAGGCCAAGCAAAGAAAATTCCCCCTTTCAGATTGATCACGTCAGGGCAGGATTCTTGTAGGAAAGCCAGAGCTGATAGAAACATAAACACAAATTCTACCACTTGCCAGAATAAGTTTCTACAGTTCTCCTTTTATTCCAGCTATGATTTTTTCAGTCAGTTTAGCGTTTGAAGAAAATACTGCACTGAGAGTGTTGTCAGTGTCACTGCAATTGGTGGGTGGATAAGTAGTCTGGGTGGATAAGTAGCTCAGGCAGAGCTGGTCCGACAATGCAGTTGTTGCCCAGGGTGTCAGGAAACACAGTGGGATTCATCTCTACCTGCTTCAAACACCTGGAAGGGATATTTCATCCTTCAACCCCACCTGTCTTCATAGTCTTCATAATCTCTCTTCAGAGAGAAGTAGACACTGTGGGGCAACTCATCTGACACATCCATCTCAGGTGTCTGTGGAAGGACATGAGGAATCACCTTCCCCTGAGGCATGGCTCCTATCGGTGTGCCCAGATGCAACCATATAGCTGCAGACATCTGGTCCAGTCAGCCCATTCTGGGGCTCCCCTCCCAGATCAGGCACTGGCCGCCCACTGCCAGGACATGGGCAAGTTGATTCCACTTTCTGCTCTGTCCAATGCAGGTATGAAATGTGTCAGGACATTTATTAAATACCTAGAGGTATTTATGGGCTATCCAGCCCAGCAGGATTCCCATCTGCATTTGGCTTCAAAGCAGTAATAATATAAATAACAGCTAGGTGGATTTACACAGGAGTAAAGTAGCAACATCTTCAGCTCTTGATTTTTAAACACTGACTACTAACAAAGACTTGTAAGCAAACTAGAATTATTCATTTACTAACCTCAGCCCTTGAACTAAATGACTGGCAACTGTAACTCCAGTCTGAAATCATTCAACCCTCATTTTCAGGTTTTTAAAATAAACAGGATCAAGCTTCACACAATAAAGATGTGAAAATTCTTCCAACACAAATGTCTGAGCCTAGCACATGCTACATTAATTTTATTTTCCTTCTTTCATCCTGATTAAACTGTCCACTAGTAATTCTTTGCCTCTGGCCAAATGCAAACACAACTCCACCACTAATAGGAATTGAATACGTCTGCATAAAAATACAATTAAAGTAACAGTACACTTCACATTTCATGTCACTCAAATTCTCAAGTATGTCTGTTGTTACAGGGTTTCTCATGCATTGTTAGAATTTTTTGCATTACACTCTAAGCAACTGATTTTCTTCTCTGGTCAATCAGCATTAAATGTAATGTTATGCATTATCCTGGCTTGAAAAAAAAAAAAAAAATCCCATCCCAGATATTTGAGATGTGTTTTCCTCTTCTGAGAAATGTTTAGAGATATGAATGATTTTTCCATCCAACATTAGATGGAACTCACAGGCTTTTAAAATTTTTGTCAAAACCCAGAATCACCCAGCCAGTTACATACTGAGGAGTCTCTGCTGAGGTGAATGAGGGCTGACATTCAAGACACTGCTCTGAGGGAGACAGAGAGGAGGTTTGACCCTGTCACCTACAGCTGGAGAGGAGACTGCTTTCAGCACTGAACCAGTTACTGCAGCCCACCAAGGGAAAAAGACCAACATTTTCCTCCATGTATAATTCACTACCCTGCTCCCAAAGTCCATTGGACTCAGAAGCCAAAGATTTGTCATTGAAAAGAGTCATTTCCAGATGAAAAAAAGACTCATCAGAAAACTCCCACCCATCACTACTGGAGACATCTGAATCAGGACAGGCAACATGAGCTCACCTAAGCCAAGGGGTGAGTCTGCCCTTCAAAGAAAACTCCATCATCCAACGGGGAGGATAGTTAGCCATTCAGGGTTCTTCTTCCTGAGCCACTCAGGATAATTCAGCAGTCTTCAGTGCCTTTCCATCACTTAACCATTTGCACCCTACTAAAGTGCTGCCACTTGGATTTGGAACATTCATGCACTCACACTTTTCAGTGGGGACAAGTCAATGTACTGTAGACAGTTTTCTCTCTTGTGTGCTTCAGCCCAGAAGCTGCATTTATTGAGGTCTGGGAAGGTCTCTCTTCTAAGAGCCTTTCAGATGTGACACTGAATAGCTATGAAGGACAGAGTCAGAGCTGGAAAACCAAGAAAGCACTGATTGAATGAATGAAGTGGTATGAAATCTTTGGTTCACATGCACAAGGTTAAAGGACAGAACCTCTTCAAAGTGTACTGTCAACCCAGTGTGGGAAACATTTAAACACTTGTGGAAAATTGCAGGTTTATCTGCATTGGCTGCATTAAAAAAAAAAAACAAACAAACAAAAAAAAAACAACTAACACAGCAACTCATCTCACAAGTCACTCTAAACAACCTTTGAACCTAATTCTATAGCCAATTAATTCAATCACTTCTTTTATATCTGCTGGAATCCAATTTGAGCAAAAAAAAGCTCAGCAAACCTTTTTATCGTCTGCCAGCGCTCCAGCAGTCATCAGAGAAGGTTCCAATAGGTCATAATTTAGTCAATATTTTACTTCGTAAAACACATGAAAACCCTTTGACATCAAAAGCAGTAGATTTACAGATGCTGGGCATTTACAGATATCATTGTTCTGCCAAAGTATGAGAGTGCTTGCTAGTTCAGATTAAATTTCTATTATTTCCTCAGAATGGAAGTTGGCACTTGTCCATCGGCTCCCCAAATTAAGTTCAACAGCTTCTACAGATTGCAACCATCTTTCCCTTCTGGCTTGCCTATCTATACCTGGGCATGCTAGCTCTCAGCATCACCCACAGCCATGTCTTGTGTATAGCTGCTTCACAAATGCATTCGTCTGTGAGTTCATATGTCAGAGAGTAATCTTGCAGGAGCTCTGTTTATTAGGAAAAAAAAAGGAAAGCTTTTTTCATTTGGGACTCTTTCACCTCTTGGCAATATTCAAGACAATTTCTTGGAAAGCGTCAGGAAAACTCAAGTTCTCTGCAGGTGCATGGCTATGTTTGCAAAGCAGAAAGACCTTGTAGCACACAAATCTGTTGACAACTGAGAGAGGAAGACTTGACACCAGAGTGGTGGGCAGCTCTAGCTGGGCAGGATGAATCCCACCCATGTGCAAGACTGATGGGCCCTGCAAGCCTCACAGAGTGCTTAGGATGCCTCTCCAAGGCTCATCATCACTGCAGGCACAGCAAGGAGAGACCTGCATGGCTCAGCACCACGCCATATGGATGTGCCCAAACTTCCTGTGCCTCCTGGGGGCAGTGGAGACATCTCAGCTCAGCACGAACATGGCTCACGGCTTCATTGCTCCCAGCAGTTCTGATCTGCCAAAGGAACTGTTGTGGAGGTGTACCCATCTGGTAGAGCCACACCTGCCCAGTTCCACCTCGCTGGCAGGGTGGGAGTGCAGAACTCACCCGAGGAGCTGGGACACTCCCTAGGTGGCCAAACCAAATGCCAAACTGCCTTAGCTGGAAGCTGGTATGCATGGATCTGTCCTCATGTCCCCAAGGACGGACTGTCTATCTGGTACTCACAGTGCTGACACAGTGGTAGGGAAGACTCAGAGGATGAGGACAATGGAGCTGTGGTTTTTGCCACAGCAGGAGATTTTGCTCCATGCATCTTTTCAGAATGACAGTAAATAGGGTTGGGAGGAATATGGATGGTCCATCTAGAGCACTCTTTTAGTGACTGCCAGTTTCCATTCAGGCATGCAATCGAAGAAGCTTAATTTTATGGCATCTGTGTGGGGGACAGAAAAGCTTTCCATTTCCCCTTCTTCACTGATGTTTTTGTCTGTGAAGCTGGCAGTTTCATTAACAAGTATGTTTTGCTGAAGATGCATCCACCAGTAAATTGCCCTGCTACAATGTGGGACTAGTGTGGATGGATTTGAATTTGTAGGACTCCTGGCTTCTGTTTCAAAATCTGCATTAAATCCTGAGTCGACCATTGTCCCATCACAAGCTAAAATCTTCTTATCTTACTGAAATGGATAGGAAGAGAGCGCCAGTCTCATTAGACCCTTTCTGGAATAATTTATTTTGTGTTCTGCCTGTAGTATTTCTTTTGAGTCTTTATTTTTATTACATAAAATTTGTCTTGGGAGGGAAAAGCTCTTTTTATTCCTTGCTCAGCCCTATGTCATTGGGCTTCCTCACTGCAAGAAGGACAGGAGATGTTCCAGGTCCCTGCCCTGCTCTTTGGCAGTCTAACCTACAAGCTTTGTTTGGGAAATTATCTCAGCAGATGCAGCAGGGACAGTGGCAGGCCAGCACCACTCTTTGCTCACCCTTGCTCATGATGCTTCTTTGAGCCCATTTTATTTTTCTGCATGGAAGCAGTGTAGGTGCAACCCCATCAACTCACCAGCAGCACCTCGAAGTACCCTTTTGGGTGCCTGCTCCTGGCACTGAAGAAGAAAGGCAGATTTCCCCTCTAAACACTCAGAAAGTACAGGAAGTCTTTCCTCACCAACCCCAGCAGTGCTAAAGACATGTTTCACCATCAGGTGCTATCCCCAACCAAATCCCCTCTGTCATCACTACAGTGAGAGCAGAGGCAATGCTGCTTTCCAGAGACAGGCTGCACTGTGAGGTACAGATCTGCCCTTGAAGAGACATTTCCCTTGGCTTTGCCTTGTGCTCAGTGGTTTGAAAGAGTGTGTGCAATGTCGCTGACATATGCTGCTGCAGGATTTATTCTACTCCTAGCATGTTCTCAAAGTCCTTCAGCTTCATCAAGCAGGATGCCTCCAACCTGTCCTAAAGTCCACAGGGCCATTTTCTATGCATCCTGACCATATCAGTTGCTGCCCAGGTCCCACCTGACACACCACAACGGCTCCTCCGTCCCTTGCAAACCTCTCAGTCTTTTAACAAACAGTTCAGAGCATGTGGACTTTTTAAAATCCATGGTGGGAGAATGTCAGAAGTGCCGGCACGAGCAGCAAAGCAGATGTGCCGCAGGGAGCAGAAGGGAGGCAGCGAGGCGGGGGGCCCTGGCAGTGGAGTGGCACGGATGGGATGGCAGCTGCAAGACAGACGGCCTCTCCGCAGCCTCGCACCATGGAGAGGGGAGCCCCTTCCAGCTTGTCCGTGCTGCCGCTGCACGCACACATCCTCATTAATAACAGCCAGTGGATGTGATGGATAGCACTCGGGGATGAATTACTGCCAAATGCCTGATGCTGCCCTGCAAAAGCCCTATTTAGCCAAAAGCCGGGCAAGTTATTTTCCTCCGTCCTGCCAGGTTCTGGAAATCTGAGGGACATCTTCAATTTGCTTGCTAAGATGAAGTTACTTGAATTGCCCCCTGTTTCCTGTGGGATGATGGTGTACTGAGGGTAGCAAAGAGCGATGCAGCTGGTGCTTGGGGAGAACTGTTTGTGCTACAAAACAGGGAGTAATTTCTCCCAAATGGATGAGTTGCTGTTACTGAGATGTTTTGTCTTTCGGTACAAAAAAACATTGCTTAACTGGCAAAATAAAAGGACTCAAACCAAATTCAGATATCCCAGTTTCAAAATATTTGTACCTCTGACTGTGGAGCTGCACCTGGGTGGGTGGAAACCAGAAAAAAAAAAGCAAACCAAACAACAAAAAACACACAGACACAGACACTAACTCGAAGATACTGGCATGAAAAAAAAGAAAATAAAATCCATCTTAAAGACCTCCTTGATTTCACCCAGGACTGCTATATCATGGGTGAACAACAGCCTGAGATGGGTTTTCTGAACAGGGATTTTTTTTAAGCTTTTAAGAGTTTCACACAGGAACTGGATATGACACCAACATCATGTCAAATTGAAAGGATTCATTGAAACAGCTTTAAAAGTTTATTTGTTTCCCTGAAACAACTCTGAGAATATGCAGAGTTATTTCTGACATGAAATGATCCTGGATTCAAGTAAATATAGTCAAGCTATAAATAAATAAATAAATAAATACAGCCAGTGCATCAAAGTTTCCCTAAAATAGAAAACTTCACGGGAAATGGGCTGGATCTTCCAGTGATGTAAATCAGTCTCTCCCCGTTGTAGCAAGCCAGTCTATGCTGATTTACCTTAGCTGAGCACCTGGCTTTAATTTTAATATATTTCATATATCTGAGTAGCAAACACTGAAAATAGCTGCCTGCCTTTAGCAAGTGGTTGTCACTGACGTGAGCAGATGCAGATGAGAACAAGACAACCGGTGCTGCAGAGCTCGCTGGTCCTGTCTGCTGGGACAGGCACAGTCAGACCAGCTCTCAGCATTGGTTGGGGTCTCCTGGCATTCTGGGTCTTGGGTGGGAGCCCTGGAAGGTTTATAATAGTAAATACATGTTTGTGGCATTGGAATTTACATTATATAAATCGCCTTCCTAACAAAACATTTAACTTCTGCTGGGTGTCAGGCTACTGTCTCTCATCAAAATACTGTGACAACCTTAGCACGTCCAAAGACTGAAGAGGAAGAAATGATAGGGATAAGAACATGAACTCTGGAGTTGGAAATACTTCCCTCATGTCAAGGCATTTCCAGCACATTTGAAGCTTCCTTCCTTTGAGGAAGGAAACGGTCTGTCCACCCTGCAGGTGGGGAAACAAAGGCAAGGATGTGTTATGTCTTGCAGGCTCACCCATCAGAAACCGTTTCTTCTGAGTCCCAGTGTCTCTCTGCTACTACTGGGCCATGTTATTTCTTATGATGCTGTCCCTGCTGTGAGCCAGACCTTGAGGGAGAGGCCAGGGGGTCATGATCACATGGGGTGTGATAACATGGGACACAGGATAAAAACATACTGAGATTTGTATTTGATTCCTTCATTTGCATCTGATTTCTAAACCTTCAGGTCGTATTTCCAAGCTTTTCCCACAGACAGCAAGGCTGTGAATTTTCTTATAATATGCATTGCACAAATCAAGCAAGTTGATAGTCCTCCAAAATCTCAAGACTCCAGGAGTTGGGAATTAAAAAAAGAAAGGAACGCTCCCTTCCCATCAATATCTGAAAACTCATATTATAACCACCACATCTGACAAAACAAGGTCCCCTGTACTATGCAACACATACTTCCACGACCCCATCTAGAGGATGGGGATGATGCTGGGTTTTGAATGCTATCCCTAAAGCCAAATGGCAGCTTTGGGACACTCATTTTGTCCAGGCAGAAGCTGCCAATGGTGACATCTTTAGTAATAGTATACATTGGATCATTCTCTTCTTCCTCCAAAGACATACTTTTGTGGACCTGCACATCTATATCTACCTCTCCACTGGCAATGTTGTGCAGAGAAAGATCTAAAATTAGGCATGTGGATTTAACGTCACACAGCTTCCCTCTGCTTTCGAGTGCTCAGCCTCCTGCTATATTTAAATCAAAGGCAACTGGTAAACAAAGGTTTGGTGCGCTCTACTCTGACAGAAATAGGCACTGCAGCTATTTTTATCCTGCAGACTACACAATATGTGTCCAAGTTACAACCAGCACTAATAAATGTATCGCAAAGAGGGTCAAGAAGCCGCTGTAAGCAGTGAGCAGTACTGAAACCACTCTGCTCTCTGAATGCTAGTGAGGCAGCCTTATCTAGTCCCTAATTCCTCCCTTTGAGATTCATCACACAAAAGCCTTATAGAAAGCAGATGAGGTTGTATGTTATGCTTTGCATGTTTGGTTTTTTTTTTTCCTCCAGGTTTTGTAGTTTAGCTTGAACTAAGTGGTGCACTGGAAATATCAAGGCATCTTGACCATAGTCTGGATGCATGAGGGCTATTTCAGCTGTGCCCAGTGTTGACACTTGTGGATGAGATGCTAGATCTGAAGAAAGAGGTTTTACCTTCCAAGTGACTTTCAGGAGAGGCTCTGAGGCTGAGGCAGGGAGTGATGTTTGTGGCACATGTTTAGGGTTGATGTTTGTTCTGCTAACCCCGGGTTGGTTGCCCTTGCCAGACAACATCAAAGACATTGCTGAGCAGGACAGTGTGCAAGGTGTGCACTTACCTGGTGAGTCACACATAGTCACCTGGGTGCCTGAGGCAAGGATGGACGCTGTGTTCAGACCCTCTGTGAGAGGGTGCAGAGCACTGATTACCTGGCCAGGACTTCACAACCTCAAAGCGTGCCACCTTTTCTCAATCCCTGCAAGGTATTTGTGTCATGCCAGGGGTAGGCTCATCCTTGGCCTTCAGCAGAGCTTTGTGGAGTTTTGCAAAAGGGTCAGGTCAGACAGTGCCATGAATGGAGGTGAGCAGAAACTGGATGGGGCTGGTCATGTCCCTACTCAGCTCTGCAGGTTACTTTACACCCAAGACCTGGCACAATTGCTAGCATTTGGATCCCAAAGGATTTGGTCTCCTTCACTTCACTCCCAACAGACATTTGCACTCCTACCTTGGCTGAAATGAGGGATCTTCAGAGTTAAGGTATTGAAGCCCTATTAAACATGCAATGCAGGTAGCAGGAGCCAACAGATACACAGCCCTGGGGATCCAGGTCCAGAGGGGAACATGTATCCACCAGTAACAAACAAGCTGGCCCCGACTAGCAGTGACAGACAGCCACAACGAAGATATTTGGGGGAAATATCCAGATGCTTCATATAAACAATAGTTAAAGGGATGGTTGTGTGTCCTAAAAGCTCTCCCAAGCTTAACAGGCATATCCTGCTAACACCTGAAGTAGCTCCACTCCCACCACCGTTATGCCATACCACTGCACCCATTACAGCTGAGGATGCCCACCATGGCTTGGACCTGCCTCAGGAGCCAGGCTGCACATCTGCTGTCCCCAGTCAGCGAGTCCACAAAAAAGCAGAGGTTGCTTCTCCCTTCCCCAGTCTTTCTCCCCCATTCTGGGGACCAGCCCTGTGCCTGCCATTGCTGAGCAGCAAATGATGAAGAGGCTGTCACATCTGGCAGCAGCTGAGAGAGCAGTGCCCCACAGCTGGTGCACTGGGCACAACTCCGAGCTTGGGAAAGCAGAGACCTGGGTTCACAGACCAGCCCTGGCTTTTCCCTTAGGTCTCATTTATTACTCATACAGGCACAGTGGGGCTCGTTTTCTTATGCAGCAAATCATTAAAAAGAAAGGGGGGGGACACCCTCTCATTTAGTAACAACTGCAAAAAAGGGAGCAGGGGGAGACATGCATGCAACCATCAGACAGACAAATGGAGTCCAGTTACAAAATGCTGACAGTTCAGCTGGGAAAGGGAACTACAGAGACGGTGAGGCTTTACAAAAACAGACTGGTGCAGGGCTGGTCTGGAGCCCACTGTTGGAACAAAGAGCATCCTCTTGTGCAGTCTGGCACCAGCGAGCACAGACACAGGTGGACAGCCTGTCCAAACCATTGCAGCTAAGCTTGTGTGACTTTTTACAAGGAGAACCTGAGCTCGCCGAGCCTTGCTGAAAGTACATAATGAGTAGGCAGCGTGACCTACCGAGGGCTGTTGGGTGAGTATTGCTGTGTGGTGTTTGGAGTGGCTTGGTTTGCTCTAGCAGGCTCAAGGTATGGGTGTGGGACCCTGTGCGTGCCCATGGGATACCAAAGAAATATATCCAGTTCTATCTGCAGGAGAAGATGCTCACCCAGCTGTGTGGGGTCCTTGCACACAGCTACATGTTTTGTTCACCCTCACAGAGATTTAGCAAAGTCAATGTCTTGAGAAGGGCTTACTGGGTTGGCTTTTACAACATCTACCTCCTTGGGACTGAAGGCCAGGGTCCACAACTGCCAGCATCAGTCATTACCCTCTTTCTTGCTCCTCACCAGCTTTATTTTATATTTTTTATTCCTCAGTGTAAAAGCTTCCCTAACTGATCATTAACCTCAGCCACAGGACACAACCATTAAACATTATTGTGGCTGTAACATGGTACATTACTTGCCTCACAGTTGAAAGTGTTTCCTCCAGCAAGGGAGAAAAAAAGAGACCTGCATTAAGCTCAAGATCCTCTTGTACATGTATCTAAACCAGCATCTGGCACCGCAAAATGTTGCAAGGAGTGTGTTTGCATGGAAGGAACACATTATGTGAAGAGTGCATCTTTCTTGATTAAACACATAAGAGAGAGGGAAAACCCATCTTAAGTTTCATCTCAGAGGAGAACAACCCAGGCATTCAGATCCCATACTCAGCTGTCCCCGGCCCAGTGGGTGATATGTCCCTGTGCAGGGACTCTCCATAAACTGCTCAAGACCTTCTCCATGCTCACAGCCAGTGCTAACCACCCCTGCCAGGCTCCTGGAAATAGCATCTTCTACAGAAACCAATCTCATGAATGGGACCTGGAGAGGTCCACCATGCCACATGCTGCTTGTAGACAGCAGCTGAAGGAGGGAAAACTACTTTGGAACTTTCAGTAAGCATGGCTTTCACTGCCCACCAGTGCTGCAAACCCCCTACACTGGATCTTTACAGTGCCTCCAGAAGCTCCAGGAGAGTTTTTCAGCCCTGCTCCACATTTCTTCCTGCATACACACATTCAGAGAGCGAAGCTCCAGGATAGCACCTATAATGGTGTTTGCAGTATAGACACTGTTACAGTGGTCCTGAAACACAGATGAGGAGAGGGAGGGATGGTCGCTGTGATCATTCTTCATGCAGTGCCCTGTGCAAGCTGTTGTGGCAATCAGCTGCCCGGAATGTCCTACATTATCTGGGGAGCATTCCTGTGAGGAAGACAAACCTTCTTGTCTCAGTGCAGGAGAGAACTCAACATGTGACCTCCTGAAATGAAATCTCTGTGGATGCGCCCCCAGGCTGATGGGGAGCTGTTGCGATGGGTCATGCCCATTTGCATCTGTCAGAAGGCCCAATGAGACATGACTGATCTAAGCCAAAATGACAAAGGCTGAAGGCCACTTCCCCATCTGGGGACATGTCACCAGGCTAGGGAGGGAAAGGCTTCCTTTTCACACATTGAGGGCTGTTTCATCCAGCAGGTCCCTTTTGCCAGCGCAGGGGTCCTTCAGCTGCAGCACCCACCTTGCAGGCTTGGTATGAGCTCCCCTTCCACCTCAATGACTCCAAGAGCACATCCTAAATTGAAAGTGGCATGACATGAATAGTTTCCCCCTGAAATCAGGCTGACCTCCCACCACAGGCTGAGGATCCCTTGATGTTCGTTGTTATACATCAACGCCCAACGGGGAAGCACAGCCCTGTGGTTGACAGGTTTTAATGAAGACCTTTGATGTTCAAAGGAAGCGATGGCTGTTTGGTAAGGTCAGTTGAGTTAGAAGAAAGAGGCAGATTGAAGCCGACCGACTTAAACCCATTACACTAACAGGGCCCCATCTGGAGCATTTAACTGCTGTCTGGTTTAACCCAGACAGGTTGGAGGTAGGCAGCTACGGGGGGGTTGGTTTCATGATGAATGCCATCTGCTTCTTCAACTTACTGAGCCCATCACTCACCTGGTGCCAGCGTCATTGCCTGCAGGTCAAAGCCTGAAGTCCACTCTCATTCTTTGCACCCTGGGGCTGAGCTCACTCTTGGTTTATATGTCAGCATTTAATCAGGAATGCTCTTAACAAATAAGAAATCTCTTTAAGACGTACCTGGGAACTGCCATTAGTGATCCCAAAGCTTCAACCTCTAAGCTGGGCTCATTGCCAAATTGAGGGAAGCACTTACCCTTCTACAGCCCCAAAATGTGTCTCTGGCCAGTGAAATGGAGCAACACAGCCCATCCCAGTGGTTGAGCACCCTTCATATATGTGTCTGGGTCAGTGTCCAGATACTTAAGTCTCTTGTGCAAACTGGAGCAACTTCAGTAGGAAAGTGGAGAAGCAGAGGAAAAATTTCTTTAAACAACCAGGAATTTTGTATTTACTTCCTTAGAGCATGAAGAGAAAGTCCATTCAGAAGTCTGAATTAGCAGATGTAGAAACAGCCAGTTGAATATTTCAGAAATTTGTCACTTTGTCTGCCATAGATACTTTTTCAATGACAACAAAGGAAAGTTAACAAAAGACAGAAGAGCATTTTTTTGTCCAGTGCTGGTGGTGACATATTTCAAATTTCTCCCCTGACAGAGTGTGTCCTTGCTACCAATCTCATCCCCACGTCCTTCTTAAATGTTTTGGGTTTTGTTTTTTGTTTGGTTTTGGTTTTTTTTTTCTGTGCTATAAAGGCAGCTGATTAAGGCTGTAAGGAAAGTCTTCACAGAAGGCCACCTTGGTTTTAACATGATGGCCCAAGCTGCAGGAACTGCACATCAGCAGGACAAGTTCTTCTTCGAAACAGCAACATTTGCAAACAGAGAAATTTTTTCAGCAAAAGGAGCGGAGCTGAGACAAGTTTGCGCAGGACTCCAAACGTGACCTGTTTAAGCCAGTGATTGTCGGTTTGCACTTCCATAGCAGGAAGGAGAGGGGGCAGATGAAGTTTTCTAAGGTATTGACCTTTCTTGTTTCCTAAAAGGTGATGCTAAGATTTTCTGCCCAAGTCCACCACATGAGCAGAGTCACTCCCCACCCACCTTAGGAGATCCCTGGTTTAAAACAGTACAAGTGAGACTCAGCCACAGCAGACAGCAAAGGACATTGACTTTCCCTTTTAAACTGTACCTTCCTCCAGTGAGCAATTAATTTTCTCACTCAGAAGGAGATTAAAATATCCTAATTACACTGGTGTGATTCCTGCAAGGTTAGAGCACCCATTTCCATGCAAACGTGTTTTGCTTGTTGCAGGTTATGGAGGATGGTGGTCGCTGCTCACCTAAACCTTGGAGATGAAGCAGATTGGGATTTTTTTCTCCAAGTCAAAACATGGTATAGAGACTGTCTGCATTTGGGGAAATGACATGGACATCACAGTGACCTCTCCTGCTCAGTCACACCTCACAGATCCACGGAAAGGGCTGAATGCTGCAACGACCCCAGGGTAGCCCTCTGGTCTTATCACCAACCTTGTAGGGTGGAGGCACTGATGAAAGTTTGTAATTTCTGCTTTGGGGAGTCATGTCAGGGTAGTCCTGCATTAAAGCTAACTCCAAGACTATCTGGAGGTTTCACTACTACATTAGGAAGTGTTTTAGTCTAGCTCCTTAGAGGAATGAGGCTTTTGTGACTGTAGTGTTTGTCTGTGCTCATCTTAGTCCTGACTTTTCCAAAAACTTCCAAACCCATAGAGCAATTTTGACCGTTTGACTATGAGTCCTCAAAGATATTAAGTTGCTACAAGCTTGTGAATATGGATGGGCAGGGAGAGGAGTGAGGCTCCATCTCTGCACTTGCAGCTCAAGCCCAGAGGCACCAGCAACCAGCAGAGAGGTCTCCTGGATGAGAGATGCAAATGCTCTGGAGATGTTTTGATCAGAGTTGATACCTCATGATATGCATGATACTTCCTCTACAAGGCAAAAAGCCATGGGAAGACTCATATGAATGGCTTACTTCCTAAAGGAGAGTGAACCTGGCTGGTTGCTCATGGTGCTTTGGGTCCTGCAAAACCGGTCCCAGAGGCTGGTGGAGGAGCTCTGCCCTCCTCCTCCCTGCACATGCTAGTGGCTAAATGATTCATTTCAAAAGAGGGGAAATGCAAGAGCAAAGCATAAATGAATCACCCTCTGCCACAGGTCATTTAATTCATTCTCCCTTCAGGAGGCAAGCGTTTTTGCACACTCTAATTAGATAGTTCATCCTAATGACAGCTATATGATTTTTTTTTTCTTCCTTCTTTACATCTTTCAGCAAAATAGCATAAAACCTGATGGATACTTAAAAAAAAAAAAAAAAAAAAATCAGTACTATCCTGGAACAAGCCTCATGTACCATATGGCTGAGACAGGACAGTTGCAAAATCCCACAACACACTCATTACATTCGTTGTCTACACTCTAGTGCTCTCTCTGCTCACTGCCTCCTCTGCCCTAGTTCCCAGACTTTGGGGTATAATTATAGAATAACAGCAACTGAAGCTGTTTTAAAAAAGATGGTCTTTTTCCATGGAAAAAAATCTGAACAAAATAACAAAAAATAAGGCATGTTTCTTGGCAATGTGTTAATTTTTTCTCTTTTTTTTTTTTTTTTTTGAGAAAATGAGAACAGAAAATGTTCCATTTTCCTCCCCCTCCTGCCCACCTGTTTTTGGAAGAAAGCAGGGAGAAAAGAGAAGGGAAAAACCCTATGGTTTTAAGCTTGTTTTTTTTTTTCAAAAGTACTAAAACATTTCTACCAAAGCTGACATTTTCTTAGGAAATTCTCATTTTACCTGTAAAGCCCCTTCAAGTTCAGGAAAGTACAACTGTTTGTCAGAACAAAAAGAAGAAAACAATCCCACTCTATTAACTTTCCTCCCCAAAGCTATTTCAGGGTGGCAATGAAAACACAGCCACTTCTGGGTGAGGAGCCTCAGAGCCTTTGGATGCAGATCATCCAAATGATGAGTATTCTCCCTATGGATAAGATCTGCTCAGACATTAACATCATGGTGATACTTCTGTATCAGGGTTAGCAAGGTTCAGTCTTTATGGTTTCAACCACAAGAATTATGCTGGATAAAGCACATCAGGATTTTGGTCAGAGTCAGGTTCCTCTTGGCTTCTTGCACCTCAGTCTGTGAGGTTTCAGAGCCAGCTGGGTCCATCCAGAAGGACACATGTGCTGCAGAGTCTGCAGGACCTCTCGCCTGATGAAAGACACCAAACAACACCAAGGTGCAGAGCCAGAGGGAGGAAGGCAGGTATGGCCCCACAGGTATGAAAAACCACCTCCGTTTTCCTGAATAAAGGGTGTCTGAGTAGCACTGTACAATGCACATGAGGTCTTGACACCCCTTCAGGAAGGGTTCAATGTTGTAGAAGAAACCTCAGTCACCTCAGGCTCAGGTCTGTTCACCATTAATGGAAGAAGCCACCCCACCACACACAACATCCAAGGAAAGCCATGGGCTGTGGTGCATGGCTCTGTCTCTAAGATCTCTACCATTCCCTCTCCAGCTGAAAATTGAGGCTTCTTGCCTGGCATCGTCTCTCATGTAGGAGATTTTAGCACATACCTGGTCTACATTTGCATTTCCACCTAAGTGATCAATCCATTGCATGAGGGGATAAAGAATGCAGAGAACTGGAGGCCAAATCCTCCATGCATGAGCCATGCCCTTGTGTAAGAACACATAAAGACACAGCCTTTCCCCAGACCTTCAGCTGGAAAACAGCAGAATGTCCATGCCTAAACTTGCCACCACGAAACCCTACTGCTGGGGAGCCCTGTTATCTCCATCCAGGTGCAGACTATGAGGACAAGAGCCTTGCAGTGAAAACAAGGCTTCTTGCAAATGCTTCACCCAGCAGCTCCCACACTTGGAAACAAAATCTTGATCGCAGTACCCTCATCTATCTACCTCGAGTCCTGCTCTGCCTATGATAGATTATTTTCATTGACATTTCCCTGCTGTGGCTACCACTGCGGCTGCTGTGCCAGTGACACAGCATGAGTGCTTGCACAAAGTAGATGACAAGTGATGAAATGTTGGTGGTCAGGCCATATAAAAGCTTGTTTTGGGTTGCCCAACACTGTCCTTTTTGTGCTCGTGTTGGACTCATGTCGGCCCGCCTGCAGAGGAATCTCAGATGGAAGAGGGAGATGTTATTCTGCTCTAGCTCTTTCCTGCCTCCCTCCTTCCCTAGTTGACCCAATGCCTCTTCTTCACTGTGGGGATGTGTTTACAAATCCTCTGCAACATTAACGTCTGTCGTACTATTTATGTATGCTTTGCATTTCTAATGTCATTCTGCCCTTCACAGACAGAGGATGTACTGCTGTCTGTGAGTCACCTGAAGGGATCATCATTCTGAGGCACCAAGTATTTTGCAGCATTTGCATGGGATTATTCTCAGGCATTTTGCATCACCAATTCATCCCAGTCCAAATTATCCTTAGAAAACTCAGTAAGTCAAAACTCTGCATCAAAATATATTTTCCTCAAAGGACTGCCAAGGAAAGCCTATATCTATTCAGGAAGCTTTTGGCTAAAATATTCGGAAGTCAAAAAAGCCTTATCAAGAAGGTCCAGAGAATGTAGTTAAGTGTTTAGTAAATAAGACAGAGCCTGGAAGGCCACAAAAGCCCCCTGAGCCACACTGTTACATCAGAGGATGCATAAAGGAAATGCAACAGCAAAAAAACATCTTGTTTTACAACACCTTTCTTAAATTGCTTAGCACCCATGTCTGACATTTCACACCTGAGCTTCAGTCCTCCAGTCAAATAGGAGGTAAAAGCCTTTCAGCAGGATTATGGCTCCTAAAGGGCTGATTATCTCGACTGTGTATCAAAGGGCTCTGCTGAGACAGGAGCTGGCACCCAGCCCAGAGCCTAGAGGGATGACACGCCACTTTTTTTTCATCAAGACCTCCGCAAAAGCCCCAGCTTTCCCTGCTCCCAGAAAAGCCACCGCTGGGCATCTTGCAGGTGTCACCAATACTGCTGTGCCCGTGCTGCTTGTTCCCAAACCATGAGCTCCAGAAATCCCAACACAAAGGCAGGAATCCCATAGTTTGAAGCAAACCCATATGGGAAGTTGTAATGTCCACCTGAAGGTGCCTGGATGCATCACGACCTGTGCTGATCACAAGAGCAATCTGTGCTCCAGCCACAGTAAATAACTGCTGCTGATGGCATTGGCCTTACAGCTTCCTGACAGAGACCCATCCCAAAACTCATAAGGCTGAAGCTATTCCCTGGGAAACTTTGGGTCCTGTTTTTTTTTCTGAAACTGCGAAAAGTGGCATCAGCTCATGTGAACACCCAGGCTTTTTCCATTTCTCTGCTACATCAGTTCTTGGCAGCATAGCAAAGAGCCCCTGAATCCCCCTGGAGAAGCAAAAGGGTAGAGTGGAGAGTACAGAAAAGGATGGCAGTAGGGCAGGAGGGTCTGATATTTTTCCATGATCCGGGAAATTTATTCCCTATGACCT
This sequence comes from Athene noctua, assembly GCF_965140245.1. NCBI lineage: Eukaryota > Metazoa > Chordata > Aves > Strigiformes > Strigidae > Athene > Athene noctua. The sequence continues at coordinate 108,640,708 of NC_134038.1, read as the reverse complement.
TGTTAGGAGGCTGGAAGCTGGTGTTTAGTCAGAGCTGTCAGACAGTGGTGCTGGCAGGAGATGGATGAGCCATGGTGCTGCTCTGCAGAAGGTGTTATGGAGAAAGGCTGTTTTAAGGAGCAGCCAAGGTGTGAAAAGGCGACAGGGAGAAGGCTGAGGAAGGACTGGAATGCCAGTGAGCACCAGGCTGTGGGGAAGTGCAAAGCTATGTGCAAGAGACTCACGGAAGGGTCTCCTCAGATAGCCATTGAGACAGCAGAACTCTGGGGTGAGCTGACAGAGAAGGGTTGTGAGGGTCATGGGACCTGCCTTTGGTGCCTTAAGAGCTTGATCCTGTCCCCTGCAAGCTGTTGATGGGCCCTTGGTTATAGTCCCTAGTCACTAGCTTGGGCTGTCTGAAGAGAAGTGAGATGTGTCCTCCAGCATCTCCCACCACAAGCCCACCACACTGCCTGACACCAGACCTTTATCCCAAACACCATCATCACCATGGTCTGTGCCCACAAGACAAGGGTGCTGAAAGTTTTCCTTTAAATTTTACTGTGTAAGTTTAATTATTAATTTACTCTGACATTCCCCACCCTTATAATGCCAAGGATGTGATTTCCCCCTGCCCTGTCACAGAGAATGGATTTGGGTACAATCCTGCCACATGCTCTGATGCAATGCACAGATCTGGAGATTGCTTTATTGCTGCCCTGTGATCACCTTTAAGACACCTGACCCTGCCATTCTCACATCTGCAATGATGCTCTTGTCATATTCCTGGTCTTTGCAGGACATCTGTAGAACTGTGCATGTCCTGATGCAAGCCCAAATTAGTAGAGTTAGTATTCCGGGACAGTGTTACTGTGCTACATTAACTGTCATTCAAGTGCCTGGACTGTTTTATGTGGCTGGTTTTTCAATGGAGGTCTGGATTTGTTTATATCAGATGTTCACAGTTTGGGTACAAGTTGAATGAAGCTTTGTCCTGTCAGTATACCCCATCTGTTCTGGTCAGGAGAAGACCTAACTCCAGCATGGACGTTTCCTAGCGGGTAGAGTGAGTGCTAACAGAATTGTGCTTTGGTAAATAAGAAAAATAATAATCTTTTTTTGTATTCAGGGCATACATGACCCTTTCCCACCCCCAGGACCTCCTGCTGCGGAGAGACTCCTCAGCCCATATCTGCAGCAACCTTCAAAGCTGAAGCTACAGTCCTGTACCAGGTCCTGCACAGGAACACTGGCGGTGCAGACAACCCAGCTGAAAAGTAAGAAAAACCTCTGGATAATGCCTGCCCTGGGATTTGAGAGAACTGGGTTTGCTCTCTGTTATGCCAAAGGTTTCCAGTCACTTAACCCTCCAGCTCCTGGTCTGTAACTCACTCTCTCCCTGGAGAGCTGTGTGAGATGCTCAGGCAGCAGCACCCCGGGAACCACACAGGCACCCTGAGCAGTCTGGTATAACGAGATGGCACATGTCCAAGACCTTGCTTCTGCAATGGGCTTGTAGGGTAGAATTCAGCCCCAAACAGCTCAGAGGTGGCTTGAGATCATTTGATCCCTGCAGCATGGTTTGTTCACATTTTCTGTTTGGCCTCTCGCTAAACCAAATGGAGGGCTTCTACCAGATGTCCTTTTAGCTAGGGAGCTGAATTTCTAAGAGGGTGCGATATGTGACTTCCTTGGTTTTACAGTCAGGAGGGGAATGAGCAGGATTGTGCTGAACAAGGAGGCTATGTCTATACCAGTAAATAAAATTGACCAAGACCAGTCGTGTGACCAGATGGCACAACACAGGCCTATAAGCCAAGCTCCCTTCTCCCCTCCAAACCCTAAACAGGGTGGCCTCAGCCATGCTGACAGCTGGGACTGGTCCCTGCCCCACACCAGCCCTTGAAGAGCCCACAGGCACTATCTGAGAGAGGATGAAGCTGTGCCAAGAAGTGTGATTACAATTTAGCAGTATGGACCATTGTGAATTGGTGCACCACTGCTGCCTGGGTTAGTGCAATATTATGAATGTTGCCTTAGAGATTTTGGGCTCCCCTTTGGTGCCTGTCCTCTCATGACATAGAGATCTTGAAGTGGGGGTGCACAAGCATGAACCAAGCATTGAAGTCCCACCTTGATGCCCAGGACTTTACAGGTCCGCATGCAGTTCCCATGTCATGGAGCAGCAGGATGCAAACCTTTTATGCTGACATAGTGGAGTGCAAAGGGATGGCATATCCCCACCAGCTTTGAATCCTGCTCCCAGCAGGCATCTCCCACCATGCCAAGCCTACAGTACCAGGGGCTTCCACATCCAGCAAGGAGTTGGACCGAAGCTGGCAACCATTTCCATAATTCACTCAGCAGCTTCCCTGTCTCCCAGCTCAGGGTACAGAGCTCTGCACTGCAGCTCTGGGTGTCTGCTGCTTTATATCTTGTCTGCTCTCCTTTCTACTTGAGAGGGTTCCTCCTCCCTGCTCAGGACATCCAGCACAGGGTTTGGAGGTGTTATCCAGGATACCCTGGCTGCACAGTCCGTGTACATGTTGCCTGAATGCATGAAAACACACCTCGACTCTCAGAATCATAGCACATGCACTTTGCCATTGAACTCTACTCATTCAGTGACCATTTTCTCCAGGTGAACCCTTGGTGAATGTGGTCAGGAAAATCTGGATGGAGAGCAATTCAGAGACAGACCTCTCTCAGAGTGCTTTGCACAGCTAGGAGGGGCACGTGCTGCAGCACAGCAAAGAACCGGGGACCTTGATGTCTCTCTTCGATCAGACACAGACAGTAGCCTGCCTGGTTACAGAGAGCACTTTCTTTGATTAAAAGCTAATAAATATTCATCCCTCTCCTCCCCTGCCGTCCCTCCCAAATCCCCAGAGACAAAACTTAGACAAGCAAAACTGGTTCTTTTGTGATGTACTCCTTGCTCCAACACTTGGAAACGTTCCAGGTAACAATGCAGGGCTGCAACAGCTATGGATCATCAAGAAAAGAACCAATACTTTGCATTCACTTAAAACAAGACTTAGGTCATAAAGGACATGATCATTATTAATGGTGGGTGTTGGGAAGTAAAGTAGAAAGTGTACACAGATCCTTATCCCTAGCTAATTCTTCAATAAATTGGCAAAGATACATCACTGCCTGCAGAGCAGGAGACAGAGAGAAATTAGATGTTAAGGACGGCTTAGTTTCCTAGGAATACAGATGTACCATCAGTTGATAAAAACTACAGCGAGGAGCAAGGGAAGAAGATATTTCAGTGGTGAAGGTTGTCTCCTTTTAAGGCAAGGAAAACAAAACACTTGCCAAGAAAGAACAGGTTTGAACAGATGGAGAGATCACGGCCAGTGTAACAGTGCAGGGACCACTGAGCTGATCCCAGTGAAACACAGACTACAAAAACAAACCACTGTCACCCAAGAGAAGATCAGAGAAGCCAAGGACCTATTCAGCAGAGAAATGTTGCTGGAGAAAACCAGTCCTGATGCTTGGGAGTCTGGAGAAATAGGGAATAGATGCATTAATGTGCTGTTTCAACATAGATTTAAACCACAGCCCTGCAGGGAAAGTCTCTCTAAGGGCACTAGACTGTAGATGAAGAAGAGCTTCCCATCTCTGGATGGAAGCCTATCCCATGCTGTCTCTGCAGCTACTGTAACCCTGTGTTTTCCCACCTGTTGGCTTACAGTCTGAATATAGAGCATTTATTTCTTGGGGAAGGACTGCTTTCAGCCTGCATTGGTAGGGGTTCAGAGGTGATCTCACAATCCCCAAAATAATAGCAATAGTAATTAATAGCAAAATAGTAAGACTAAGATAATAATTTACAGCAATAATTATTTATTATTATTACTGGAGTCACATCCAAGCACATGCATCCTGGGAACACGGTTTTGGGACACCAGGCTCAGAGTCTGCTCTGGGTGAGCAGTAGCATGTTATCCATGTGCTTCTGCAACTCACCAGCCCCACTGCCCTGCACAATAGTGAGCTGACTGCTTCACCACCAGCAGGAGCCACAGTCCTCAGCATCCCAGAGACAAATTCTCCATCCAATGATCTCCATGCTGTTTAAGCACAAAGGAGCCTGTGTCTGCTGGCCAGCCCCATAGAAACCAAGCACTAATATCTTTCCTTGGATACTAAGGCCTCGTTAGAGGCTGACAGCAGAAGTGGGTAGAAGAAGAAGCATTGCAATTTTTCAGCTTTTCTAATGGCATCCTCTGGCTTTGCAGGAGCTGTTGGGCAAACAAGAAACAAGCAGCTTAATGTCTGTATTTCAGCTGGCATGAGCACTGTGAATCCCATGTTGTGGGCCAGTTTCTCTGATGAGCTGAGACTTGCTTGGCACAAGCAACACGGTGGGTCCTGAGGGAACCCATGGCTGCTCTCTGATCCTTCAGCTGGGTCCCAGCCAGACCCTGCAGAGCCGATGGCCACCTCTGCCATGGGGGGAGAATGGCCGAGTGGGGTACCCCAGCCGAGCTTCATCTTAATGCTGGCTCAGCTGATCGAGACAATTGAGCAGGAAGAAAATCCGTGGGAAACTGAGGATCCCCATCACAGAGGGGTAAATCCTCTTCCTAAGGACTGTATCCAGACACCCCGGTGGCACTGGAAGAACACAAAGGCATCACATACATCATGAAGGAACTCTGGCCCTTGGTTTGTAGGAAGAGCAGGAAGGGTTGTTTTTTTTAAAAAAAAAAAAAAAAAAGACATACCCTGCCTTTTTAGGCAGCTTCTCATGGAAATAGGATGCTTGCAGTGATACTCACATGAAGACACCCTTCCTCTAGCACCTTCATGTCCCCTTTGCCCATGTGAGCTGAAAGAGGTCTCAAGCACAGCAACATCCCCATGCTTTTCATGAAAGTAGGCAGCTGGATAGAGGAAAAAACCTGTCTGTACCTCTTAAATTTTTCTCACAAAGGGGAAAGCTGAAGTTGAAGCTCAAAGCTCAGGGGATGCGCACAGAAGAGAGACCCATCCCACAGGTAAAACATCCCTCAGTGCCTGCTGTGAGCTGCCAGCAGCAGGGAGTGAGTCTTGCCTGGTTCTTCCACTTGCAGGAAATGCCATTAGTAGGAAAATGTCAAAGTCCTCAGTGCCGTGTGAAATAGATTGCACCAATCCCTGAACACACGCACAGTCACACACACAGCGGGATCTGTCCTTCACAGAAATGCATGGCCACCCCATCATTTTGGGATTTTAAAAGGGGGGGAGGGAACCCAAACTTGTAATTTTTTGCTACCGTCAGTGCTCACTTTCTTAAACCCTTTTTAACATTTACTATCCCTTCTCGTGTGGGGTCAGAGTCAGATCTCAGCACTTTTAGACCTCTGGTAGCTTCAGCCTATGTCTCTTTATAGGAGTGTCCTATAGCATGGACCTCAGGTGGCTTGGAGATGCTCTTCAATGTGCAGGAACTACTTAGGTCTGAGCCAGATTTTCTGCACTAGGCAGAGTCAGGTATCTTGGGAAATCTGTGCTTTCCATTTCCTCTGTGTACCCCAGGTTAGCAAGTTTGCGAACTCCCTTACTCCTTTGCAGGACTCTCCTTGCTGAGGCAGAAGAAAACCTTGTAACAACTTCAAGAAAAACACTTAAAGGCCCCTATAGGGCTGCCAAAATGGGTACAGTGAAACTTCATGCTTGACTTCATCTTCAAGGTCCTCTTGCCATGGCAGTTCAGCAGGAGATAACGAGGAAAAACCTTCAGTAAATCTGGCTGGACAAAACTAGAATTTGGAAAAAAAACAGTTGTATCATCTCCAACATCTTTTTCGCTCTCTATATATACATCTGTAGGTGTGTATGTATATGTTTATATACATCATGTCATGTTCCACTCTGTTAGGCAGGTCAGATTTCTTCACATAAGTAATTTGCAGTTTTCCTTAACAGAAAATATTGTTCTCAAGCACAAGCTAAAAAATGAAGCTTTTCATAGGGAAAAAATAATCTTGGATGTGGAGAATTTGCTGAAATATTCCTTAATGCTCCCAGATGATTTTTTTGTATTTGTTTGTTGTTTCGCAAGACCCTAGCAATGGTCCTTTTATGCCCTGTTTTCAGAAGGGTTAGGCTTCACAGATAGCATGGTTTAATGCACGATCTTTAATGAACTTGTTAAGAATTTATACTGGCACCAAAATCTGATCCACAGCAGATATACAGATATGCAAATATACTTTTTAAACTACTGTGGAAAAAGTGACTTGTTTTTCCTAATGTCCAGATAGTGAAAAAATGAGGGCTTATGCCACAAAGACACCCCTATATTGGAGCACATGTTCAGAGACATTCAGTCAAGGAGTTGCTCCAGCACAGCCTCCAAAGGGAAGCCTGATCATTAAAAAATGACATTTCTGTACTGTTTGATGAATGACAATTGAGCTGGTAGCTATCATCAAGACTGAGAAGTCATCCCACTAGAGCACTGATGTCAAGGGAAACAATCCCTTTGATTCAAAGTTTGGACCAGGCTTCAAACACAAGGACCGAGGGCAAGAGCTTTGTTTCCAGGGAGTCCTAGGCTCTATCACAGTAGGTTCTCTAAAGTCTTTCCACAAAGACATATGATGGCTTAACTTCTTTGGGTCTCTTTTCATTATTCCAGGAGCAGGTACATTCCAGTCAATCACAAGTCCTACAACTCCAGCAGCATTAAATTCAAAATCTGAGAATCACAAACCACTGTCCCTTCATACCTGAACCAAGACTCTTCTTGAAGATGGGCATTGTGAGTTAGGGCCTTATGCTCAAAACCTGTATGTGCTTCACACTAGGTCCGGTGTATCCAGAAGGGTAGAGTGGTTTGATATAGATCCCAGCTAGGAAACACAACCATTCCCCAAGCCCAGATTGCTTGGGTGATGAAGACAAGTTTATACTTCACAAAGGAAAAAGTTGAAGCACTGTTGTGTTAACATTTGCCTTCAATGGCAGAGCTGGTCTCCTACAACTGATGACTAGGAAACCAGGGTTGGATACGTTTCACCTAGTTTACGACATCTGTGATGATGTTGTCTTCCTGAACACCTCGCCTGGGACTCCCACTAGAGACAATGGGGGGAATGGGTCCCTGCAAAGACCATCTCACTTTGTTCTGCTTTGCTGTCTATTTTAGATAAGAACAGTCACACCCTGGGCCAGGCCTCCACATGTGGAGGAGACCAGTTCCAATGCAGAGTTGGTACCTTATAGGTGGCTACATCTGGACATCTCACCCCAAGCCCAGGATGTGCAAGCTCAGGCTCTGAGCTCTGGAAGTCCTTGTCCTGTTTTGGAGGCCTGTCAAGTTTCATCACCAAAGCCAAGAATCAGTTGATTCTCTTCTTGTGTTTCACCACATCTAGGGCCCACCAAACTTGTTTTCATCCCAGCAATTCTCTTTTATGAACCTGCATACTTCACAATGCCAACAAACAACCAGCTGGTCAAACAGGGCTGAACTGTCACTAGACACTTCGGGTGCTGAGATGCTATAACCAGCCCTTGTCTCATGTCCTACACAGGACTGTTCCATCGACATGAAGAGGAAGACACAGAAAAGTTCTAAGAGGGAAGGGAAAATCCAGCTGTAATAATTCTGGAGTGCCTGCAAAAAACCTGAAACTGATGCAACTAGATTATTTAAGACACTTTTAACCAGAAATTTGACTTCTGCTTCCCTGCTGTTGCAGTTGGAGATGCCGGATCTCATCACATTTGACAGCATGCAGAGCAGATCTGCATCGTCCAAGGAAATCTCCTTATTGTCAGTATATTGCAGACCCCCTTGGAGATTCCTGGGGTGATTAACACAACCAAAGAGTGATATATTTAAGAGTTCTCATTTTTTAAATTGCAGGGCAGCAGAAAAAAAAGTAAATGCCTGTAGCCACCAAGGCTCTCATTTATTTTGAAATGGAAAGCTTTCCCCCTTTGCACAATCTCCCACGTATGGCATGTGGCCTAATTATATAATTACACAATAGATCCGAATTGCTTCAAAGGAGCTGTTGTGTTCTAGCAGGTACATAGTAAGTTTATAGTATCAACTAATTACACTGTTATATAAGGACCCAAAATGACTTTTGAAACCAACACAGATCTTCTAGGCTATCAAACACATACTGTTTTGTTTGGGATTTTTTTAAATACCTCATTATGAAGGTAACCTGTGCTTTCTCCAGCCTTTCTAGAGGGAATATAAACGTTAATACTATGCAGAAAGTGCTGGGCTTAATACCAAGTTGGTGTGCATCATCTCTACTGACTACAGTGGATCATTTTAGACACCAGCAAAATCCAAATAATGCCCATAAGTCAATGTCTCACAGTCCGTGTTAAATAAGACTGTGGGGACACAATCAAATGGGAATTGCCATGGTTTAAGCAGCTACCGCTGTCTATTGTGTCATGCTGGTTTGAGCTTACATGTTCAACCTCACTGATAGGAACAATGTAGGAGCATACAACAATGGCCTCCACTGGAGGGGACACCTGGTCTGTCCGAGAAGCTCAGTCCTATCCAGTTGTGCCTTTACCCCCTCTTCCCACAAAAGACATAGAAATAGATGTTTTACCACAACAAGCCTCACCTGCTGCTGAGCCTTGCTGCTAGTCTCACTCATGGGTGAGTCTCTTGACAGCTCTGGGTCTCACATTCATGAAAAAATCGGTTTCCATTTACAAACCAGCATTAGGGCCAACCTCCCTCAAAACATGGAGACCACTTCATCATGTCTCCGCAGGATGGATGGCCAAGGTAGGGAAGAAAGAGTAATGCAGAAGGCCCTGAGGAGAGGCATAGCACTAAAGGGGATGAGGGGACAAAAGCAAATTCCTGCCTGGCTATCCAAATCTACAAAGTGCCATATCCAGCAGGTACTTAGGCATTATGTTCAAAGGAGACCACTAGAAATCCTTTCTGAGCCTGTGCTCCTTTCCTCTCCTGTGATCTGACCCACTCAGTGCCCATCCACCATACAACCCCAGACATCCTCCCATTAGCCCTTACCCTTGCCCACTACAGCATAGGAAGGTTGAGCTGTCTCTGTCTTAGCAGTAAACGAAGGTGAAATCAGGAATTGCCTCACCAACCTCCTCAAGTTGCTGTGATGTGAAGCCAGCACAATGGGGAGGACCCTCTAACCCAGAGCATGCAACACGTGTGCATTTTGTTATCACCTATTCACCCTTCAGAGAGCACCTGGTATTCCCCAGCTGCAACAGGACGTCTGTGGACTATAACTTTGTAAACTCAGCTCAGCCTTTCGGGAAGAGATTTCTAATTTTATCCAGACCATTCATCCACCCTTAATTTGCAATGAAAAAAAGAAGCTGTTGCAGGGTTATTATTAACTATTGGCCGAGACAGAATGAACTCCAGGCTTGGCTGACTCCCTCTTTGGTAGAGAGCAAGTGCACAGACACATTGCTGTTTTGCTTCCCAGGCATTTCTGCTTCTGAGTGAGGATGCTTGATAGCCAAAGTAGCAGGACAACCCTTATTTCATAGGTGTATCTGCATTGCTCGGGTTCCACCTCAGCCAGCTGGGCTTGGACACCTTTGGCCAACCTGCAGTGCTTAGCCTTGCTCCCCCTCCAGCTGCTCATAACTGCAGCACCTCTCAGAGTCAAGCCTGTGCTCTGCTAAAGTTCATGGGAAAAGTCGCTATCGACCTCACTCAGGCTCTGCCATCAGATCTCAGACACAGGGAGGTATGTTTCACCATCAGTTTGTGAAGTTCACAGGTCTCCACCCCCTTCAGCAGAATGACAACTCTGAACACTTGCAGAGGACATAATTTCTTGCAGTACAGAAGGCCATAGTCAAACCACACAATCAAGCTCATGAGATTATCCTGAGCCTTTGGTACAAGGCCAAGGAAGCAATGTGTTCATCTGCCCCAGCACTCGTTCCCAGGGCAGAGATGTAAAATGCCCTAAGCTTGTTACCTACAGCCAGCCAGTAGAAGAGGACCTTCAGCTATACCCATGCACCAGCTATACCATGCCCATGAATCAGTCCACCTATGACGTGTTTGCAAGGGGTGATAAATGACAAGTCTTCAGCTATGAGAAGTTTTTTTAATACAACAGGTAAAGCAGCAAACAATGTCAGAAAGAAACAGCAAGAATCCTTACTAGCTGAGCTGGTAGCCAGAGGATTCGAAAAACCACTCTTAACCAGAAATGTTGCAAAGGTTGTTACCTTTTCCCTAAACTCTCCCAAAACCCCCAGTTATTCTTATGCCTGCTGTTGCAGGAGTTGCTACTTGCTTCATACTACTTTTCCCCATATTCACCCTGGGAAAAATGTTCTTGCTAACCCAGCAGGTATTCCACTGCTCCACCTGCTTTTGCTTGCATCGAGAGAGGATCCATGCATCACCAAACAGCCCTTCACTGAGGTCATAAATGCACCCAACATCTACCAGAGAACCTCACCCCAGAATTTCCTACCAATCCCACGCCAAATGAAAGGGGAGAGGGGAGACAAAGCAGGTCCCAAAAAATGATACTCTGGACATGTGAGTGGGTAAAGCTGCAAGGCATGGGGACTTCCATGGTAACTCTGTGTATAAACAGCACCAAACAGCTTGAAGTAGCTGCTTTCCTTGCAAGGCCGATGAACAAAGTATCTCTGTAGCTTGGCCAACACAGCAAGCTTCAGCCAAATGTAAATAGCCTGCAGGGCTTTTTGGCACTTCGCACTCTATTTTGCATACAGCTGGTAATGTTTTAAAGGCCAGGCCCAGCCAAGGGTAATGCTTCCAAGAACAGAGCAGGAAACACTTTGTGTACAGAAAAGGGTCTCAGGAGAAATGAGTGAAATCTTAAGACCTTTTGTGTTTCTTTCTCCCTCCCCAAATCAGTGTGTTTCATTTTTACACTAAAAATTTCCAGAGCTCCAGGTAGGTTGCCTCGATGTGACTTGCTGCATTTCGTGCTCCAAGCACTCAGAAAGAAAGCTATTAGCTTGAATCCTGCAAACACATAAACACTTGCTCTGCGTAGGCAAGTCCTGCTGAGGACATCCACGACATCTTTCGGGGAGGATTTGCTGAAGACGGCTGACATGAGTGCAAAGTGTGAGAGATGATATCAAGGAAAGATCAAAATTGTATCAAAGCATCTAGTGACACCCTTTGAATCTTCCAGAATACACCAAGGAAATACCACAATATTTCAAATTGCCTGGATATCATTCAAACTTTTGGCAGTACTTGAAGCTTAGGATGGGTTGTCATGATGGAGGGAGGCAGTCTCTACCTCGAACTAAACTCCTGCTGTCCAGGGGTTTGTCCTTGCCAGTGGGATGGGATTTCCCTTTTGACAGGATGCTGAGGAATTGGGACTCCACTAGTTTGTTCGTCTTATCACCTTAACACCACCATGTAGGTTTTGAAAAGGAGATGTCTCCTGCAGCCTCCCCTGCTCCTGTCTGCTGGAGTAGAAGGCTGGGGAGGGAAGGCAGTTGTATAAGGCAGAGCAGAGTCACGCTGAGCACATAAGGATGAAACAGGCAGTCACATAGGATTAATATTGCAGTAGAAATTTTGTTATCCTTTGCTGTCACGTGTTTAAAATCACAGTGTACTAGCACAGGCATTTTGCCCACCTGGCCCTCTCCTTTCAACCTCATTGTGTTTGAATGTGTTTGCATGTCAGGACCATCATGTCCTAGAGGAAGACTGTCCTTCTGTTAGTTGTCCCAGTCACTTGATTATTCAGGGCTGAAAGATGGGTGCTGGCTGAATTAGCAGCAGCCATCAAAGCTGGCAGCAAAAGGGAATATATGTCAATAACTCGGAAAAGGGAAGCAGTGACAACTTGGAGAGGAGTTATTGCTATACTATTCTGAAGGGAAATAGAAAGCTCTGTTTGTCATAATTTAGCATCCTTTAGTTTGTATCCTACAGATCTGTCCTTCCACAGGTAATTCATATGTGCAAAGCCAAATCACTGCCCTCCAGAGAGGGCTGGAGCACAATGGAAGGATCATGCTGCAGAGCAGCCCCTGGGGACAGATGGGGGACTGTGTCCTGCTGTCAGATTTTACAAAAGGCTATGCTTTCATGTTGTTGTATTGTGGCTGCTCATCATGGGCCAAACAGGGAACAGAGAAATAGAAAAGAAAAAAAATGAGAGTTGGGATGTATAATGAAAACCAGGCATTTGACCTCCCTGGCTGGGGACAGAGTCTAAATCTCATTGTTGAGTTTCAAGATGACAGAATCAGGTCCTCTTCACTTAGGGCTTGCTGAGTCCCCTTCCCTATGACCAACTTTGACATGTTGGTATACAGAAACTTTTGTGTTGTCAGATACTGAGGAACCAAACTGTCCTTGACCATGAGGACATGATGATATGCAAACATGCAGCTGTCCAGTCTGCAAGTTTGCAAAACAACTGACTTTATATGCACTTCTTTTCAGCCTTGTTTCCAAACTGAAAAGGCTTCTGAACCTCCTGGGTGAGCACCTATCTTCCTCACCCCAAAGCTTCTCCTTTCTTTTCCAGGCCAGACAATGAACAAATTCCTACTCCTCTTGCTTTCTACAGGGTTTATGCAGCCTAAATTGAGATTAGTACTTACAGAAAGAGCCCCATCTCTAAAATCTCTACCTCTTTCCTTGAGAGAGAGGAAGAGTGAGAGGGCAGCACAGATCTGAAGTGGACATCCTGGAAGAAGGGAAAGAAAGCATCTTCTTATCCCAAATTTCAAAATGTACTTCTCCAGTCCCAACAAGTGATTGGCGCACATGCAAATGTGTCTACATACGTTCTTGTACTGAGTAACTTTTGAACCTGTTAGCCAGATGCAGGGGAGGATATCTCATAGACAGCTACAGCACATGAAGAAAAGCAGAGGAGAAATTAATTTCCTGGAATCAATTTGTCCTTGATAGTTTTGCAACCCAAAGGGGCTGATTCCTACAGTCAAACATGGTTGCTGGCAAACCCAGAGTGTGAGAAGAGGTGATGGGTTTATTCAAGGAAAATGGGAGCTCTTAATGCAGGCAATTAAAAAAAATATATCGATCAGCAGATACTAATCCACAGAGCAGCTGGACACAGTCGTGCTCATAAAACTGCCACCTGTCAATACTTACCTTCTTGTCATACCTGAAAAGTCAAATTGTGGCATTGCAGCTATGATGGGGGGAAAAGTGGAAACTCTCAGACATGCAAGCTTGAATAAAAGAGGATGCCCCTTGCCTACTAGAGCAGGTACCCATGGGCTGCACCTTTTATGGTTCAGGATCTACGCAGTCTGCTGAGTAGGTCATGTCCCAAACTGCTGAGAGAGGTTAGGCTCAACCACACCAAGGGCCTGCAGAGGCACTTGGTTTGAAACTGGAGGAAGCCAACATATAGTGATTGACTCTCACTGATGCCAAAAAGGACTTTAGCCTGGATCTCTCCAGGGAGCTGGAGTGGAGGCGCTGCTGCCCAGCATGAGCTGCAATATCAGAATCCAGTCCTTCGCTAGTGTGGAGGAATGGAGGGGGGATAGCCTTGAAAGACAAGTTAGCACAAATGGCTAACAAAGCAAGATAAATATGGGACATAAATACATGACGGTGCAGGAGGTGGTACCATAAACTTATTTTATTGCCACTTGTCTGCAAAGGTCAACATAACTCACTCCTTTTGCCTCGCTCTGTCATTCATGAATAATGAGATTTACCAAACACATGCCAATAAAAACCTCCTCACACCCTGCATCGTGATGTGTGAATGCTATCCTGGGTAAGGAAATAAAGGAATAGGAATTTTTAATAATGATCAATCCCGTGCCCTCCAGATTCTGAATATCTGGTGTAGTGTTTACTGATTACCAATAGAATCTGATCCTTCATGCGAGTTCCTACACAGCTGCTGTCTGACTTAGCCCCTGTCTTAAAAGATCTCCAGGAGCTACTTCAGGAGTGTTGTGAGTACAGCTGAACCCAGCTCCTGCAGGCAGAGGTCCACAGTAAGCAGCTCACAGCAAGTGCAGCCCATGGTCTGGGCTGAGCAGGTGTGTGCAATTGCAGTCTGTACACTACCCGCTACCCAAGCAAGCATCCTGGGGGCTGAATTAGTCCATCCTGCCTCTCTGCAGGGTTAATGTGGCTTTTGACTTGTTTTTGCTTGCAGCAAGCTGTGCACTCCTACCTGCAGAGCCAGGCTGTGCCCAGAGGCACTAACAAGGGCTTGACCAACGCCTCCAGTGAGAGCAGGGAACCTCCCTCCTGGTTTAAGAGATGCATATTGAATAGCTAGTACCTAAGTGCCTCAGGTACTGGCAGATGAGAGGTTAATACTTACTACCCTTTTGCTGAACATCAGCTTCTTCTGACCTGTCCCAGAGGACCATGAATTCCGGTGGTGTCCCCCTCCCTCCCTGCCCTGGCCAGCCACATCCCCGCAGCCCCCTCCAGCCGCTGCGTAAGCCAACATCCACCAGGAAACGCGACAGGGGAGGCATGTGTGGGACTGACTGCGCCAGAGCCAGAGCGGGGGGAGCTGGATCAGGCTTGTGCATCTGCAAAGCCAGGGAGAGAGGCTTCTGCTGCCTGCGGTGGGGCTGCGCTCCCCGGCCCATCGCTCCAGGGCGCGGACGTGCGGGCATGCCAGAGCCCGCAGCAGCGCAGCCTCTGTGTCCCGAGGGAAAAGCCGCTTCAGAGGCGGGGATGTCTCTTCCCTTGCACTCGCAGCCCGTAGAGGAAGCAGAGCCAAACGCTCCCTGCTTTCTGCCAAAGGGCACAGCAAGAAAAAGACAGTGAAATGGGGAACGTGGGTCAGCAGAGACAGAGCCTTTCTCCAGAGCCCACAGGGGCAATCTCCTGTAGCCCCATGTGCAGGACATCGCTGGGCAGGGGGTACGTGCTGGGCAATGCACAGGCGGAGAGCTGATCCCCAAAGCTAATCCTCTTTCTTCTCGCTACTGACCGGCACTTCTGTGGCACCGTGGTCACAGCGAAAAAAAGAAAGCAGCCAGATCTCGTTGCCTTCCAATTACTGGGCGACAGCAGCCCTTCCCCAGCTTGCACAGGCTGCATCACCTGATACCGTTGCTGCACTGCTCCATCTGGGCTGAGAGCTGGAAGCTGTAAATCAGGGTGTCCAGTGGTAGTCGTAAGGGGATAAAGCATCCACAGTAAAATTTCTCTGACAAGTAGTCACAGCTGAGATGTCACTTGATGAATGGCAGCAAAATCCCCAGTGCAAGGCAATAGATTCTCCATGACTGTGAGCAGACTGAACACTGCTGTGGCTGTCAGGGCTTTAGGACATCTGCCACTTCAGCAGTTACCTATGAGGACATACACAGCTCTCATCAGGAGCAGCACAGGCAGGTAGCTCACTCTTCCAGCTGCCTCCAGCTAAGGAGAACTGACTTTGTCATTAAGCCATCAAGCACAGAGGCATCAGTTCTAGTCCCACCTTCAGAACTTTGCTCTTACACACCTCCTGGTCCACATAGGTCAAAAAGAAACAGGTAATTGCCTCATCTCTATCTAGCGTGATTTCTCCAGAGCAAAGTCTACAAGCCGGCCAATTGCAATAGGGGACTCAAAATGGTTTAATCTCTTTAGACAGGTGTATAACAAGTTACAGTAAGTGTTAAAAAAGTGAAGATACAGGGACCGTGACATCTACACGAGATGCCAGGACATAGGCCACTCATCAGATTATGTGCCCTAGAACTGGAGACAACACCAACACTGAGTTCTATCACTTCCCTATCCCTCAGGATGGTCTGGTTGGTTCCCAGGGGTGGGCTCAAGAGATTTAGGAAAAAGCTTATGTCCTGATTAAAGTCAAGCACCCCAAGGATCATTTATTTTCAGGATGGTGGGAATGTCCTCCATCTCCTGGGACAATCTCCAGCCAAATCAGGATGTACAGCCACCCTGCAATAAATACTCATCCTCATTTATGACATGATCATAAATGTTGCAGCAGGAGCTGTAATAGAGAAAATAGTACCAGATATGGCTTGGAAAAAAACAATGAGGGCAGAGCTTTCCATTGCCTTTTGGTTTCCTGAAGATACCAGGAATTTCAAGAGATAAGGTACATCTCTAATGCATCCTGGTACTCTGCATGCTGAGCATCAGCCCTAAGAATTATTTGGGCCTTAAGAACTGAGGTTGTCATGGGCAGCTTCCCAGAACTAAAGAATTGCATCTCAAGTTCAAAACTACTCACAGTATCTCAAAAATAATAGAAGTGACTAAATCCACTCACCTGGAGTAGATACAGGGTTGGGTTTACTTTGTTTTCTACCTTGAAATTTTTGAAATAAAATATAAATTGTGGTTTTAGTAAAAGATTTCTAGGGGAATTGTTGGAATTTTGTCAAAGGTTCCTGGTTTCAAGATTTTGTCAGCTCTGTACTAAGCAGAACTCACTGGTGGTTCTCACTGGCGAAAGGAAAATAATACATCACAGATTTCACTGCTCATGTCACACAGTCTGGTTGGTTATCTCAGCCAAAACACAACCCTTCAAAAGCTACAACAACTCCAGACCTATCCAGACCTGTGCACCAAATGTGCCACTTCAAATAAGTTTGTCTTGTCACAGGTAGACCTGCATTTGCAATGCTGCATTACTACCTTTTTTTTTTTTTACCCCTCCAGCTTCATGTGCCACAATGAACTCAGTGGCCTGACCCTTAATCCTCTGTCTGGGGGACACCAATACCTGGCACTGCCTGGACAGAGAGGTCCCACTGGCAGTTTGTTCTCACCTGGCTACAATACCATGACCCTGATCTAGTCATGTCACCAACATGCCCTTGTTGTTCTTATCAGACCCAACTCAGAATTCTCTCATAAACTGGGGAGGAAGATTCCTGACACATAAGTGAGTCCCATTTCTCAGTTCAAGACTTCAGTGCTCAGCAAATGTGTTTGATGAAAGACAGGAACTTATACAAAAATGGCTTCCTCTCACTAAAAAAAAAAAAAAAAAGTATGTTTAAACCTCATTTCTGCTTGGAAAAGACCTAGTGTCCTTTTATGACTGGCTGTGGATGATACATAACTCAAGCATGCTGGAAAACCAGTTTGGTCTGCACAAAGGGAGAAAAATGTACATTACAATTGAGGGCTTTCCACCCATATCTCCCTTTCTGCAAGACCCAGCCACAGAACAGAAAAATCACTGTGTTATACAATACAGCCACACACCATTCAGAGTTTACATGCTACAGTGATACTCTGGAGACAGCCTGCACATAGCAAAAGGCTATAATAAATACTGCTGCAAAACAATCCCATCCATTTCTGTAAGACTCTTCTCAAAGAAAGAAAAAAAAAATATCCAGAGATGAAGGAAGAAATATCCAAACTAAGACAACATTTGGATCAGATCCTGTTTCATGTTTTGCTTTCAAGATCTCTTGGCTGCATTTAGATTCACCTATAGATGCACCACCCAACACAGCACATGTCTTTCTGACCATGCAGACACCTGTGTGGGGATGTGTTGAAGAAGGTCTCAGCTGCCCATATAGAGGGTTTCATCAGTGATGAAGGGAACAGTGAGTGCATTTGTTGCACAGGGTGCCTGTGTCCCTGCAAGTGACCTGGCCAATTTATCCCAAGAGATTCCCTTTGATGGCATTTGGATGAGGTCTTATTTTAGGTTCTCTTTTCTGGAGCAGAGATCTAGGCTGCATTGTGTGATGCCCAGATGAGGGACCCTTTGAAGAGTGTGAAAGTCACTACTTGAGTGCCATGAGCAGTATCTAGTTGCTACAATAAGTTACCAAGCCTCCTCAGCTCTCTTCTTTCCCTCCTTTCCCAGACCAGGACAAACTTTGTGGAGGATTGAACTGACCTTGTACTTCCATCCCTTAGTCTTCCACTCTCACTATGCTGTTCACTGCTTAAGGTACCAATCAACAGTGATAGCACATAATTTAAGCTAGGGGAAGGATGACATTTCCTAAGCATTCAGACTTTTTGATATTTGATACAGATTACAAACCTCATAAAAATGAAGATGTGGGCTTTCTTGTGCATGACCCTAAAACAGTGCAAGTGGTTTCAAGAGCTACCCCACTAATGCTCCTTATTTTCTAAGCTCATCTGAGGACTGCCACTTTTAAACATACCTCAGCAGATGGACTGAAACCCTCTGGAGCCAAAAATAGTTCCTGCTGCAGCTGCAGTAAGAGCTATACAACTGGGAGCATAACAGACTCGTATATTTGGCAGAGGGGACACAGAGGTGAAATTGTTAGCAGGCACCAAGCAGGGCTACAGCATCTCAAGTCCTCAGATACTCCCCACTGCCATGACAGCCACCTCCTTGATGAACGCCAGGGTTGCTCAGAGAGCCAAGATGCATGAACATCTAAAACAGGGATCAGCTCAGGCACTCGGGAGGATTTCAGCTGTGCTTCATAGCAAGTGATACTAGACAATTACATCCTTTTGACAGACACTGAGTTGGACCTGTAATACAAAAGCTGTCACTGCTACAGAAACTGCTACATGGGAAAAAAAAAAAAAGTCATACGGTTGTTACCCTTTAGCACTTTGGCTTTATCTTCACAGTAACTTACCTTCCTGCTAGTACAGATTAGATCAACACTGACAAGGAGCGTAATGGAGTCTAACAATGTCAGACAGTTGGAGAGCTGCTCTGATGATGTTTAAACCACCCAGTACAATGTTTTGGGGTTTTGGTTTAATGCAGAGGACAGAGCCAGCCCAAAGCAAATGGGAACAAGGGACACCTGGCAATTTCAAAGCATCTTTACCTATATATGTATTTTTCCCCCATATATATATGCATTTAAATTCCACAGTCAGAGTGGGAGATTCCTAGAAATGCCTCTTACCCTTTAACACCTTACAAATACAATCACTATCTCCATGGTATTTTTCCCTACCCGGAGTCACATCAACAGCTGGAGTACATGGAGCTACACTTAGATATCCTGCTGCAGAGGCAGCCCCATGCTTTCAATATCAGAGAGATTGGCCAGTAACAGTAAATTCACACAGACTGGATACCAAAGAGAGAGGGTCGTCTTTTCTTCTGGGCATTAAAAATGTCCTGGGATCTTTAATGGACTCTGTCTATCCTACATTAGGTCAAACCCTCTCGTGAAGTTGAACAGTTGCTGCCTTCAGAAGGGTTGACTGCAGTAATCAGCCTTGAAGACGCAGCTGCCACTTCCCAGCTGGTGGAAAAGGTTATCAGAGATGGCCACCTCTAAAGTCAATTCAGCAGGATTTGTCCAAGCTAGGCTTCTGAACATACTTATGTGCTTTCTTTGGATTTTAGCTACTAAAAGAAGATCTAGAATGGCACTACCGTACTACATTTAGTATTATTTTAATGTCTGGCTACAGTCTGTTCATGAAAGATGCAGTTCTGATTGTATGTCAAAGTTATTTCAGTGTTGGCCAGTGCAAAGAGGATTAGGACTGGTATTGGAAATGCTGCTTTTTTTATCTCTTTTTGCTGTTACTGCACCAAGTAGCCTTGTTAAACTTGCCCAACACTTCTGCCCTATCTCATTCACAAGATGAAGATGATACTCCTCTGTCTTTCCAAGATGTGTCCTCTTTCAGTGCTAGGCTTTATTATTGTTGATATTTTTACTGTGTTGTCAGGTAAAATGCTAAAAGACTACATCCTGTCCAAGAAGAGGCAAAGTGTGAGGACCCTGGTCTACTTGCATCTAGAACTTCTTGCATACTCAACAACGGGTGTAATTTAAATAAAAGATGGGGCTGGAGGAGAATTCCAGCCTAATTACACATTACAATGGTACTGTGATGCTTCTGGGAGAGCAGCCAGGCATCTGGAAAGAGGTTCAAATCCCAGCAGGGGGGAACTGTCAGGACAAAGGAGAGGAGGCTGGGGAATTAGCGGGACAGAAAATACAACTAGAGGAGGGTGGCCCAGCTTCAGCCAGGAAATGGCAATATTACCAACACCAGGCAGCATGGACATGGCAGCCACATGGCCAATCTCAGAGGTAAATCTGGGCCATAGCAGTTTGAGTCCAAGTGCCTCAGGTTGTCCCTTAACCTTGTTGAGAGCCTTGCACCAGGAGTACATGCAATTCATAGCTGAACTTATCAGTTGCCATGGGTCACCTTGGAGGCCTTCTCAAAGAGTCACCCCAAGACAGTGCCTAAGAGCTCTGGTCCCTTTGGGACACCTTGGAGACAATTTCAAAGAGTCATCCCAACGCACTGCCTAAGAGCCCTGCTTCCTCTCCGATCAATGTAACAGCTCTGCATGGTCTGTGGGAGCAGGTCTTGTCTGCACCTCACTCATTTCCAAGACACTGTTAAAATCATATCCCGGTTTCTTCCCCTTGGACAGATCACCACTCCTTCTCGCACAAAGTCCCAGGACCACCTTCCCCACATTTCCCCTATATCCATGAGGCTTTCCTGGCCAAGAGCAGCCAGGGAAGCTGGGAATGGTCAGTAGATGTTGAACTCACGCCCCTTGCAGACATGAGGTGGTCTTCTCTTTCTTGGCATACAAAGCAGCAGAGGAGGGTGCCCTGGCAAGTGCTGCTTGAAAACACTGCTTAGGTGACTGTTAAGAGCCAGATAGACTTCAGTCCTGAAGACTTAAGTGCCTTGTTTAGCCACAAAGTTGGGACGCAGTGAGTGACTGCAGATTTTGCGTGCAGGCTGTCTCCGCATTCTCCAGCCCTGGTTTGTAGGACTCCGTTCAGACTGGATCTGCAGATCCATTCAGACCTGCCAACAAACTGCCGAAACAAGCTTGGGGAGCTGAATAGTGAGGAGCCAACACATTTCACCAGCCTTCAGTTGGTAACAATCCTTCTCAGCCCACGAGCCTGTGAGCAGGAGAGGGGAAAGGTTCCAGATTTCATTCTTAATCCTCCAAGTTATTCATACTACC
Source organism: Athene noctua (assembly GCF_965140245.1). Taxonomy (NCBI): domain Eukaryota; kingdom Metazoa; phylum Chordata; class Aves; order Strigiformes; family Strigidae; genus Athene; species Athene noctua. Next base: position 108,619,811 of record NC_134038.1, on the reverse strand, counting down.
CCCATTCCCCAGCATTAGGAAGGGCAACGTTCCCTTATATGGTCAAGAAAAAGTGGAGAATATCTGCAATACGTTCTCACATCTGTGCTCAGCCGAGCCTGGCCAGCATGTCCCTGTGAATGCAGAGATCGGAACTGCCAAGAGCTGTGGAGCAAAATGCCTCCACCCTGCTGTGAAAAGGCAGGCAAGGGGGATAAACAGATATGGGTGGAAACATTGCAAAATGGATCACATTAAGCAACGCTGCTCATGGGTTTATGGTTTCTGATCTGGGATGTTTTCCCGTGCAAGCCTGAAACCTAGTGGGTAAAGGCAACTTGTAAATGTGAAAACAACAGTAGGAAAATCCTGCAAGGCCAAGTCCTAGAGAAGTAATTAAATGGGGCGTGTAGACCCCCAAAGAACCCAGAAGAAAACTGATTGGGCTTACTAAGAAAATAGATGCAGGTTCCCCTTATGAAATTCTCCAGTATCTTCTTGCCTGATATGAAGGTCAAGGTTTTAAACTTTGGGAGCTTAGAAGAAAGAAGGAGGGGTTCAGACAGGCTCTTCAGGGTAAAAGGGACAAGACCATAGGCAAGATCCTTCCAACAGATAGCATTAGGTTTGTAAAGAGGGAGATGTTGCCACATTTCCCTGCTGATGGAGAAATAAATGCCATTCTGGAATTTTATATACCAATACCTGGCCACTCTGTGCACAAGAGCATGACCCATCTGAAAGGCTGCCCAGATGGTGTTTGTCTAATGATAAAGTTCTTAACCAGATTGATTTCTTCCACCTAGACGTCCTACTTTCTTTAAGAAAATATCAGATGTTCAACAGATGGGTTTGGATTTTGCAGGACCCTTGTATGCACATTAACGAGAACTAAGCATGTTTTGAAGTGTAATCCCCAAGTCTGAGAGGCCTCTGGGCTAAGAAAAAGTCAGTCTGTAGTCCTGAACACGTCATGTATTGCATCAATATGGTAAAGCTCAAAGCAATGTGACTACATCCAAACCAGACTCAAGCACTGCCTGGGGTCATGCTACCAACAGTAGCCTAGCCAAAATAGTGCCAGGGTGCATGCTGATGATGAAAATGTGCTTTGTTGTGACCTGCTGGTCTCAAAAAACGGTCCTGCCGGGACACAAGATGTCCTGCTCTGCCTCCCTACCCCCTTGGGCTTGTCTCTGCGGCCAAAATCCCCCAAGGCAGTGCTGCAGGAGGGACACCATTAGGCACCAGGGCAGCAAGCTGGGTTCAAAGGCACCTTGTGTTTCCTTCCTGCCTCCCACCTCCAGTCGTATCAGAGGATGCTCCAGGCCCAAGGACCAGACCTCAAAAGGGGGCTGAGGCATCGAGAGGAGGAGACAGACACAACCTCATCCTGATTGCCCCAAATTTCTTTCTTCTGATGGATATTTGGATCCAACCTGGGATGAGACAGTGGAGAAGAATGATCTGTTTAAGTCACTTGTAGCTGACTGAAAAGGAAACACGCAGTTTCAGAGCCTGGCAGTGCTGCTCACAAGCCCCCTCACTAACTTCAGCCCCAAGAAGCTACAGATGCTCTGGAAATCAGAGCCTTTCTGTGTCAAGCTCCATAAGACCTAAAGAAGAGGCACTCTGAATTTCAAAGGTGCCAAGCACTTTTAGTTTCTTTTTCCCCTAATGGCTTTTGTTGCTCCTTTAAAACTAGAACACTAAAAAATCCTTTATCGTGTGACTAGTGTTTGGGGAACATACTGTTCCAGAACACAGCTTTACACATGAAAAAATGGTTTGATTTTCAGGAAAGGCCTTTTCTCCCATATAGCCCTTTCTACAAAACAGGCATCTTAAAAGCATCTTGATTCAATAGTCTTCTTTTTTAAAAAATACCAGGCAGTAACCCATCCAATGTTACCCAGCACCCACAAAAAAAACCCCACCTTCTCTACATCTTAGAGACTGTACAGCCCTTAGGAAAACCTAAAGCCCTACTGTCATGATGAAAAATACCTCAGTGCTTTGATTTTCTCCTGAAGGTTATATGAAGACACGTCGCTGGCAGCATGCTCTGTGCCCTTCTCCAGGTCAACCCTGCTCTTGCTATAAGCATTCTGTCCCTTTCTGCTAGCTCTGTAGCAAAAGCATCCCTGTCTAAATACATGGAGGAAAAACTTCTTTCCCCATATTGAAACAGAGGTGATGGGACAAAGATGCACAGGAAAAGTTGGGCACTGGCTAATTGAACTCTATTTACGAGTAGGTAATTATGTGCAGCTGCAGTACTCCCTGCTTTCATAGCTGCAATGAGAAACAAAACATGTTCCCATTGCACAGATGTCCCTTAACTCTGTGCTCCTCTGGGGACGATCTGTCTGGAAATAACCTTACAGCATCCCTCGAAGGGGGATGGAGGAAGGAAAGCAGACTCCAACACAGGAGACTGCATCCAGGCCCCAAGAGAGACCCAACACAGGAAAGTAATACCAAGATTACCTGTAAACTATCACTGTTGTGCAGCTTGGACATCCAGGCTGTTGTTCAGACACCATGTATGGAGCACTTTGACATAGCAGAGACTAAAAAGTACCTTTTACTGACAGTGTCATGATGTTTCTGTGCTCTGCAGGTCAGCCTGGAGGTCAGGTTCCTGTGGTCTCCATCTCCATAGCATGACATCCAGAGATACAGCCAACAGCAGGTAACAACCTTCTCATGAAAAGAACACTAGGGAGGAAGTAACCATTATTAAGTGGACACTGCACAGTGGTTTCCCAACCTCTGGCAGATTTCTTACCTGTTCTGCCTCCTCCTTGGTGGTGGGGAGATCAGATGTTTGATGTTCTCACTGCACCCCTTCTGCCACTGCACCCACTGGGTCAGCGAGTACAAAATCTGTCTCCTCTCACTTCACAGGCTCTGCCTCTTATTTTTAAACCAAATTTTCCCTGGATCCATCAATTCTGTTGTAGTCAGAGAGGATCTTAGCAGTGCCATTTTGACATGTCTGTGTTTCTCACAGTGAATGATCAAAATAAATGACGTATCTCAGAGTCAAGGTTCTCTGAGATATCCTCTGAAAATCTAACAGATCATGGAGACACCCCTTATTTCGTACACGCATATGATTTAATTACTCTGTGGGAAGGTCTAGAAATCCTGCAAGGATGAAGCTCCCTTCAGCTGAGTGCCTTGCAAACACTTATGGAGACAAGTTCCCTGCTTTAAAGAACTTCACCCAGCCTTCTCCGGCTGATGGGGTGAAGAGGTGAGAAATGCCTGCAAATAAGGAAATGCTCCCCAAAAGTAAGGTGGAAGCGCCCTCTTGTGTCCTCGAAGAAGGCCAAGTGGGTTTGTTATCCGAAAATAGGTGGGTGCATGCTCCTCCTCATACTCTTTTGCACAAGCCGGGAACACCATCGCTACCTAAAGGGCAGAAGACAGGGGAACAGGGAGTTCTCCCAGTGTGACACCGTGATCCTGGGAGAAGCTTCATCTCTTGCTGTAAACCCAATGGGAAAGACCATGCAGAGGCAGCACGAGAACTGGTGTTATCACACCCTCAGAAACCCAGCACAGAGCCCACCACACTTTGCCGATGTGTCCTCAGGCAGAGTTGTGGGAAGGAAAATGCCAGATGAAGGACAGCAGTGAAGGGATTTGGGAAAATAAGCTACACAGAAAGTTAAAATGAACTGGAAACTTTTTCAAAAAATGCATATTTTTGCCTTCTAAATCCCTTCCAGAATGGGATGTGGTTGAGAGACTGGCTTAGGGCATCTTCCAAGAGAGGTTTTACTCCCTGAACAACCCATGGTGCACCAGTGCTTCCCACCCGGGAGATGTTTTCCCTCTGCTTGGCATAGAGGTAAAGAATAGCAGGGAAGTATATGGCACTGGTGGCATCCATCCATGGAAAAGGTCTCTGACAGAGAGACCTCTTTTCCTCTGACAGAGCCTTGTCCCTAGACACACACACCTTTGCAAGCACTACCCTTGAGCCTCCATAGAGGAGCTATCTCTCAGGCTCTGTCTCCTTTGCTCACTCAGCTGTGGGTGAGATGCACCAGGGAGGGCAGCTGATGGATGCAGGTCTCCATGCATGGCTAACAGCAAGCTCTGGACAGGTGGTTCAGGACAATCCCCACAGGAAAAAAATCTTTTTGGAATAAACCTATTTGGAAACAATAATTTGACAGCCTGCCAAACCCACTGTCTTCAATGGACTGACTTCTTTGGGTGGACAAACTTTTGGGGTACCCTTGGCTATTTCACCATAGACCCTCTGAAGCTGGGGGAACAGTGAATCTCAATCTTTCAGAGTAAAAGGATTACAACAACCCACATGGAGTAAAAATACTGATTATGGAAAACGCATGCAAACTGCATGATAAACACTGAGTTAAGAGTATTTGCCTTTGAAGATGTGAAGATGAGACAGAGAACAGGGTTGTAAACAAAGAAATGAAGCTCAGAAATGCAAAGAGGTCACAAGCAAGGAGAGGGGAGGACGCAGCATGGTCACAAGCAAGGAGAGGGGAGAACGCAGCAGGGTTTGAGCCTCTGCAGCTGAAAGTTTATTCACACTGCATCTATCTGCAGGCAATCCTGAGTTTGCTGTACAACAGCAAAAGTACCTGGTTGAGCAGACAATGGTATCACCAAACCTACCTCTCCCCGCCCCACCCCATGTGTGATCTGTTGTCACTGACTCCTCTCTATCGACAGCCTGCAGTTCCCACGGGGTTTTGTCTTGTCAGAGGCACGTTAAGCTCCTGAGGGCACATGCTGTACCGTGCCTGCCAACACACTCTTCCATATGTCCCCACGCTGCTGTAGACAGACGACCTCTCTCCTGGTGGGGACGTCCCCAGGGCTACATGTGTCTGACAGCTGCGGGATGCACACAGGCAGCCTCTGAATCCTTTAATACACCATTTCTCACGGCCAGAGATCGCCTCCTGTATTTTGAGTAAATGGTGGCACCATAGGCTGGGAGGTTTCAGGCTTCACAAGTCTTTCTCTTTACAGGAAAAGAAGGGCTGGAGGAGATCTCTTATTTTTACCTTTTCTGCCTTTGAGAGACTAGTAGAAGTACACCACTGTTAATAATAATAACAATAATAACAACAACAACAACAATAATGAATAAATCTCACCCAGATCCCACTTTTGTATGCAGATGTTTCCTCCTTATTTGCTTTTTTTTCAAAGGATCATGCAGGTATGAAGCTAGATCTATTTCTTAGCAGTCGCATCAAGCCGGCAATGTGAAGACCTTCAAGATAAATACATAGGACTCAGGAATATAGCTCCTCAGTGACGACTTGCGGGCATTACAGTGTAATAAAACTGATACCCAGCCAGTTCACTTACAGCCTGAAAAAAAAAAAAAAAAAAAAAAAAAAAGCACATAACTGCACCTTTCAACCTACAGTTCATTTTGGTATCTGATCTTGAAGGTCAAACCAGGCCTAGTGGAAAAAAGAAGCTGTTTTTAAGGCTAGCAAGAGCAGTTTGGAGCCCTGACATACGCAAGACTGATGCAATTCTGCCCCATTCCCAATCTCCTGGCCCAAAACCCTGTCCCTGCTCTTAACCACACCCCAGGAGGGAACTCAGCCTGGGGACTGAGAGGAGGCGATGACAGCTGCCAAGCTCCCCAGCCAGCTGGAGAGAGGCTGAAGATGGAGCAGAGCTGTCTGGGCTGGGCCTTGGGGAGGTGCCCCACCACTCCCAGCACCACTGGGTCCTTATGCAGCCGTTATTCTCCAGATATGCTCAGGGCCAGACCCTCAGTTGAAAGGGATGGAGTAACACATTTTCCTCCAGTGAGAATCAGAGGGGAGTAGAGCCAGGCTTGCTGCTTGCATGCAGCATGGGTTTCAGCAGCCAGGCAGTGATGTAGGACTTGAGCTGCTTCTTGGCCCCTCACCTAGTCTGCTGAGCCTGAAGTGGGGATCATTTCCCCCTCACCTAGATTTGTACTTCCTCATGTTCCCAAGACAAATCTCCCACTCATCTGCTGCAAGGCTTGTGGTTGGGGCTGGCAGTCAGCAACATGGTTCATCCACCTCCCCTGAGCTGCCCTGCAGTGGTCCCTTTCCTCTGACTCAACACTTTCAGGTACAAGGGTTTGCAGTGACAACAGCCTCTAGTGCAGTTATGAAGAAAAAATACACCCTGATGGTCACCAAATCTTTGCACATCTTCCAAGCAACCCAAAAATACACTTAAACACAAGGATGCATTCATCAGGCAGGAGAGGGCAGAGATGCTGAGGGGCTGCTGTTGCCTTTCCCCTTCCTCTAGCATCAGTCAGGGCAGTGTGTATTCTCCAGCTCATTTAAAAAAAAAAGGGGGGGAAGAAGCAGAAGCTTTTGCCCCTTATTATGACTGCACCCAGCTCTGATATATGCCCACAGAGTACAACAGCACAGAATATGCACACTGTGTAGTTTGCAGACACACACAGAGCCCCACAGTGTCTTCAAGGCAGCCAGGAAATATTTCCTCCTCACAAGAAATGTATGTTTGCTGGTTTTAATTTTCAGAGCTTCCCAGAGGGGGGAAAAAGATACTTTTCAATGAGAAACTGAAGCCTGAACAATCTGTGGTTTCACATTTTGCTGGGGAGGGTGGAAGAAACATCCACCTCTAAACAGTTTCATGAAACCATCTCAGACAATCATCCCCTTTCGCAGGGAAAAGCCTGTGAATTGAAAATATGACTAGCCCAAAGGGACACTGCAACCCCATATGGTCAGAAGAAGATGGTTTATACACTAAAGACTAAAAAGAAAAAGTCTTTCCTTAAGCAAAAAAGTGCACGGGGCAATCAGAGTACTCAGGATGAGAAGAGACACACAGATTTTAGTTTCATGGGCTTATTCATATTCAGAAATTAAAGGTAGCTTTAGTTTTCCCTTTTTCTTTCTTTCTTTCTTTTCTTTCTTTCTTTCTTTCTTTCTTTCTTTCTTTCTTTCTTTCTTTCTTTCTTTTTTTCTTTCTCTTTTTGTTTTCTTGTTTTGTTGCTTTCTTTCTCTTTCTTGATTTTTTTCTTGCTTTCTTTCTCCACCTTTCATCCCATTCAGCATTCATTTTTCACTGTCATGTAAATGGGCAGTTTCTCTTCTGCGCTAAATAAGTGAAATGAGGAGTTAGAAGATGTAGCTCATACCCATAGAAAAGCATAGGAGAAATCAGGGGGATCTGGGGGACAGTCATTTGCCTTTGAAAGCAGCTCAAGAAAGCCTGGGGCATTGCTCTAGTGTATCCTGCTTTGCAGGGGAAAACCCATGCCCCACCTCAGCATCATCTGGACTCCCTGGGTCCAGGAGGGACAAATTCAGACCGGGATTCCCCCAGATGGAGACAGCCATGGGGACAGACACAGAATCCACCTGGTAATAGGGCATAGCAGGTTTTAAGCAGCAGCATTTTTGAGAGCTGCGTCATTTTTGGGAGCTGCATCCCCCTAAAGGGGGGAGTCACACCCCTGTGGTTAAGATACACCACAAAAGGCTGTGAGCATTGAGAGGAACCCATCGAGGTGCAGCATCAGTCCCTGGTGGAGATGACTTCAGAATGTTTCATGCAGAGGGGCTTGCTGTGGTGTGTCGTGGAGAGGCCATCGTCAGGTACTGCTTGAGGACCCCTCTGCTCCTTGGGGAGACGGTGGGCTGTGTCTGAGTGCAACCCCAAACCGGGAAACACAGCCCCGCTGCTATGCCTCAGCTTGGTCCCCTATGTCTCACAAGACAGTCAATGCCAGGCAACAAGCTGCATCAGGTCCTACAGGCTGTGCCAGTGCTATTCTCAAAATCAGACACCAAAACTCTTAAAAAGGCTATTAGAAGTCTTCTCCCCTTTTGAGTATGTTGGGCCCAGTGTTTCGTTTTCTTACAGTCCAGGGTGAACTTCACACACCCTGCGGTGGTGGGTGAGCTTATCTATGGCAATGCTGATGTCATGAGGGCCACATCTTTACTCAGCCGAAGTCTAAGATTTGCTGCATTTCACACCAAGGTCTCTGAGAAATCTGAGGTCAAGCAGGAGTTAGAGTTGGCCTTGGATGTCCCCACACCCTGAATCCTACAACCTTGATGAAGTCTGCAGATCAACCTCCACCTGAACTTCAGACTGTAGAGTTTGAAAAACTTCACCTTTTGGATCTTTTTTTTTTTTTTTTTTCCTTAAGGAAGCCAGAGGCCATTCTGCTTCTTGAAGTGGAAATTGTCAAATATCCTGCCACAGTATTTCCAGCCATCACAAAACCCAACCACTAGAGAGGTCTCCCAAGAAAAGCCAGTCTCCCAAGCTTTCCACCCTGAATGAAAAAATCAGAAAAAACACTTGTCAATCTGCAACAGGAAGCATTCAAAGGACGTATGCATCCATGGAAGATTTTGCAGCAATCTTGCCTCACTTACCCCCGAGGACCATACATTTGTGTTTCAGTGTGCTGGGGTGAAACCGGAGCCCCACAGTCCCAGGAAGCACAGGCAGCCCAGGACAAGTACACATGTGAGCTCCCTCCCCAGTACATGCCGATGTCTCAGAAGCTCATTAAAATGGACTGAGAGATGTGCCAGCTCTAAATGCAAAAACAGACCTTTTCAAATAAGTCCCATTAGTTCCACATGTGCTTTTGATAGATAATTTTTTGGTTACTTAACGTGAAACCAATAATTATGGAAATGACTGTGAGGATCCAGATACTCTCCACAAGAAAAGGATGAAGAACACAAAGAAAGAAATACCAGAGACTTTGTCAGGATTTTTCCTCCCCCAATGCACTCATCCCTAGTAAACTGCTAGTGCAAAGCCCTATTCAGCAGACCAAAGAAATCGGCTATACCAACATCAGCTCTCTGGACCTGTATGGTGCCTTCAGCTACAGGATCAAAAACTTGATATACAGCCACATACACAATCCTGATGCCACATGGGCAAACAGCTCCTCTTACCCCCAAAAAATGGAGAGAACATGCTAGGGAGAATGCAAAATCTGGCTCTTTCCTCCACTGCTTGTAGCCAGTTAGCTGTTAAGTTCCCTGACAGGCATCAGATCTGGAGAAGACACATATCACAACCAGTATTTTTCGGAAAATCTCTTATGCATCAATCTGTTTATAACAAATAGCAGATCTCTGTTCACACCCAAATTGATTTATTCCCTCTCATGCTTGCTCGCACCCTGCACCATCCCACCATCCCTGCACGCAGACATCTGACAAGCAGGGCACAAATGTGCATGCAACAAAGCAACAGAGGCTGGGCACATGGGGGGAAAGAAAGAGGAACACACACATTTTTAGTGGGAATACAGCTATCAAAACAACATTATACAACTGAAAAAAAATAAAAGAAGGAAAAAAAATAGAGGTGGTTATATAAACTGCTGTCCCTGTCTGGTCAGCACAAATCTCATGTGGGCTTAGGTCAGTCCATTTGACACAGCTAGAAATAATTGTCTATGTTAACCATTAGTAGCTCCCAGTTCAAAGTTCTCTGTTAGCTGCCTCTGTGCCCTGCCTCTACTCCCTCTGTCTGCTTCACATGGCTGTCTGCCTGCTGCCTACTGCCTGGGCAAGGTGCAGGCAGTGTTGCCCATCCCTGCCCATGTTCATGCTGGAGAGCTCAGTGCTTTGACAGGCGATGCAACACCGAACTGCAGCTTTCAGACGGGATGCCTTGCTTAGCTCCAGCTGGCCAAACCACATGCCATCCGTGTCCCCATAGGATGTCTGGCCACAGAAAACAAAACAAAAAGCAGACTTTGTTTCTAGTGTGGTAGTCAGATGTCCTGGGCAGGTGGAAAAACCTCATAGTGCCTGTAATAAATCTCCAGCCCCTACCCTGGAGAAGGCCTGTGTTGCAATCACAGACTAGGAAAGGTGGTTGGCTCTAACAGGTAGATTTGTGACTGTATAGAGGAATATGACAGTGGCATCACTTTGCTGCCCAGGCCTGTGGAAGCATCTGAAGGGCTTTCTAGCTCCCTTCTCATTTTCTGCAGGGAAATTCCTGTTGCTTGAGGGAAAAGGATGTGATTTGGCCGTTTAGCACAACAAGAAGAGAAAGAGAAGCATGTCTTCTTAAAACATCTCGGCTATCTTCTCTCCCAGGGTGAAACCCCATAGAGAGGTCCTTGGGATGGAGGCACACATAAGTAACGTGGTTGTTCCCACCTTTCTGCAGGAAGCAGAGGAGTATTTGTGGCTGGCTGTTCATTCTAACTTGGCATACTAGGCCACCACATTTTATTTAGCATTAAGGACATCTGGAAAGGTGATTCCAAGGAGCATAGTCAGTGCTGAGCTGTTTCTTCCCCTTGGAGAACAGGAGCAGAGCAGCCAAAACAAAACCTGTGCCTCAAACAGGTCAAGTGTTGCTTGGGCTGGTGACTGGAAAGACCAATTGGTGGCCTCAGAGCCACATGAACAGAAGGATCCTTGAAGCACCTCTTTACCTCACCTCCTTCACCTGGGGAAACTGCTGAAGCTCAAAAATCATGTCCCATCAAAGCTTCCAGTTTCTACGAGACTTCTTTTTTCAACTTCTCACAAGACAAGATGCAAACCCCAAGAGTCTTGAAGAGTAATGATTTCCCTTCCTTCATTGTGAGAGGAACTGTTCCTCCATTCAGTCCCTCTATCCTCTAACTGGTCCTCCACTGATGTGATTTGGTACCTGGAGGCAAGTCAACCTGATTCAGGCACCTTTTCATACAAACCTGTGGATGTTTTCATACAAACCTGTGGATGTAATGCAGTGAGAGAGAAGCAGGGAATAGGACTTGGGGGATATTGTCCTGGACAACAGAAACCAAGGGGACCAGATGGGGCAGCTTAACAGTATGCTGGTGTGCAAACTCTAACCCAGCAGGCATTTCTCTCTCTCTGGACTGGGACCCACCTCTTCTTCTCAGCTCATAGAAACTGCTTGGCATGAACAGTTCATTCCCATCTTCCCACAGATGCTTGCCAACAGAGAAAGCCCAGTGCACCACTAATAGTGAAGACTAAAATCACTGTGAGCTGAGCAAGGCCCCCAGCAGAGGCAGTAGCTGAAGAACCAGCCTAAGGCACTGTAATCCTGGCAAAAACAGTTTCAAAACACACTTTATCTAGTGAGTGTGCCTTGGAGCTATGCGGAGAATTGTTTCATGCAGCCTTTTTATGGAGAGAGGAGCTGGATAGCAGTAGTACCCGAAATAATTCACGGATCTTTTAGCAGCCTCTATTACTTACTGTTGGATTGACTGCAATGTTCGTTGTTTCATTCTGTCAGCCAAATCCTTCTCCTCTAAATGAAATAACTAACAAGGGTGCATCCCAGATTCAGAGCCTTGTTTTGCCCATGCAACTAAAAATTCTTCTAGCCCCCATCAGACTTGTGTCTTGATAGTCCAGGAGCTACTAAAGTCATTGGTGTTTTCTCAATATGGTACAGGGCATCCTACAAAATCCTTTAAGAACCAAATCCTGTTCAGTGGGAAACATCCAGCATGTCAGGGAGACCCTGGGCACACAGGAGAAGGATGAAGGATTCAAGCCTGGCACAAATCCGACTATTTATAAGGCCAGGGCTGTGCTCTAGGCTGGTCCTTAGGCACTGCTGCAATGAACACAACACTGATAGCATGACAAGAGTCTACTATATGAAATTAGACTGTACTCACAGAATAGAGAATTAAAATCATTGCTTCTCAGTTGGTTTTAGGTGCTGGAATAAAAGCTCGATAAAGACTTTTGTTTCAGTACGAGTTGAATCAGAACACATGGAGAAGTGTAAGTTATTATTTCATAAAGCAATGATGGGGGCAGCCAGCTTGTTTATCCAGATCTTTACTTTGCCCTAACTCACTCTCTACTCATGTCAAAGGTTTCTTGCTTAGCTTAGGCATTTCTGGGTAAATTATTTTCCAGCTTTTAATGTTAATTTCAGCGCTTCTTGTTCATTATAAACCAAAACATGGTCACCTGCTCTTATTCATCCACTGAATTTGTTTCTTGGTCAACTTTTCAGTGTGCACAATAAATCCCCAGAAAGAACTTAATAGAAATCCAGTTATTGTTAGGTGCCAAACCAGCTCTGTTTGTGACCATGATGCTTTTTGAGAAGTCTAAGTGGTTACCTTTGCCAAACTCTGACTTGAATCAGACTTAGATGTTGCCTAAATTGTATCCTTTCAGGCAGTCCTGCCCTTTCTTGCCCCCAGTAGAGAAGTATTCAATTCCTTTCATCTGGACCCTGCCTCCCTTAAGGCTTGGCCCACCTTTCATTTTTGCCTCTAGGAACAGTGTATTCCCTACAGCTGTTAACACCCAGGAGAGATGGTCTCTCCTGTGACTCATGCAAAACCTTCCTAGTGAAGCCACAAGCAGAGGGGACCATAAGTTGGGCTGAAAGAAACTTGCTGTTTTGGAGGGTGAATATATGACCTGTATCAGAAGCATCCATCTAAAAATGCCCATGCACAGGAGCTCATTTCTTCTCTACCTGAGACAAGATGGGGAGATGGATTCCAGCAGACTTCTACTTAAATCAGAAACTAGCTTTGGGTCCAGATGGCTATTGGCACTGCAGCTGGGATCTGAATTTACCCAGTGTTTTTATGGAGAAGAATGAGACCTTAATAATTGGCAACTGGCTGACAGGAACAGGGAGGAGGCTTCATCTCCTCTTCTCTTCAGTGCCAGCTCTCCAATTCACGGCATCCCCATTTGCACATCAGCTTTTAATATTTAATTGCAGTTTTGCCAAGGGACTTTGCCTCCTGTCTTGTAAAGAAGGGGGAGAGGAAGGAGTCAGAAGTGTTGTACTGAAGAGCCCCAAGGAGACTATCAAATGGCAGATATCGGGTGGAGGAAAGCACTCTAGCATGTAAGTGATTTTACACAAAAACCCTCCCAGATCACAGAAGATGGAATGAATTAATATCAGAAAAATCCTGTAAACCCTTAGCAACTGCGAGATGTGCTGATTGTGGGAACTGTTCAGGGTGGGCTGAGAAGACTATTTCCATCTACTGCCTGTACTGTTTTTAAGGAAAGGGGGAATATAAATGGAAAATCAGGGAACAGTTCCCTCCTAACAGGCTCATTCTGCTACAGAGTAAATCTCTCGAGAGCTTTTCACCTGGAATAGTTTAATGTTAGACACCACCACAAAAATGGGAAACAATCCCTGGACTGTGGGAGGTGGGAGCCTGTGATCTAACAAAGCTGTCTCTAACATCATGGGAAATGACCTGGAAAACAACAACAACAACAAAAAAAAGAGATCTCTAAAGCAACTAGTCAGAAATACATCCCCCCCCCTCTCTGGTCTTGATTTCAGTGTCTTAAAGGCATGAAAAGGGATGCAGAGATTCATAAACTGCTGAATGACACCCCTGTCACCCAGAAAAACTGCCCCTCTTGAGTGCATCTGGAAGTGGACACCCAAACACGGGTGGAAAAGGGCTCTGAGCACAGCCCAACACTCAGGGCAGTGCAATAGAAATAACTTCTGAAATGTATTTTGCAAGCAATATGGCTTTTAAAGCAAGTACTTTCAAAATCTAAATACAAGACTCTATTAATCCCATAGTTCAAATGTCTGTGTCAGTAATTAAAGAGCAATTACATATAACTTGTAAGTCCCTAGAGCTCTGTCTAAATTCAGAAAATGAACCCCAGATGACCTAATGTACTTCCAAGTGTCAGATCAGTCACTGCAAATCCAATGCCTGAGACTTCTGCTGCACATTTCTGAAGCCTGGAAAACAAGAACATTTTTGGCAGAGGAGGCCAAGAGGTGCTTCATTCTCCAGTTAATGCCTGAATTCAGAGCTGGTTCAGATCTATGCAACATTGGAAACATAAGAAAATTTTAACCAATGATGTATATACAAAATTTCTATCAAATAATTTTAAAATTATTTAAAGCTAATTGTTCTTCAGGTTTTTTCCCCTCTCCCTGTCACAGAGATGAACTGTGTGATCTAAGAAAATGATAAAAGCGGTAGGCAGAGGTAGAAAAGATTCATTCCCTGCATTAGGAGTAATTTAATTTAAATTGTGCTTTCTTTAACCCTATTTCATTTTTTCAAAAGTGAATTTATGTGATGAGGTTTGCAGAAGCATCAGTGAAGACAGCATTTGTTCCAGAGCCCTTTACTGATGCATTGATCCCATGAGTTGACATGGATGCATTAATTGTTGGCCACTTTTCCCTGGATCATCACATCCAGGACCATAACCTTTGCTCTCTCGCTCCAATGCCAGCAGACAAAGAACATGGAAAAAACTAAGAAGCTGAGGCCAGCTCAGTCCTTTCCTTTTCTGTGCCATTCTCTGAGAAGCAGTCCAGAACACAGAGCAGTTTCTCTGAGAAAATCTGTGTCCGTCTCTGAACTGATTGCCAGGTGGGTGGTTAATCTAAGGTTGCAGTTCACCTTAGATCTGTGGGGTTCCAGTGTGGACTCTCTTTCTTCCACATCCATAAAAAAGCAGATCTCACTCAGATAAAGTCTTTCTCAGAAACAGCATCCCAGCATGTCAGGTCTCAACTAGAGGCAAGCACTTTTCTGCCATAAGTGATCTTAGCTGTTATATATTACCCATGCATTATTTACTCTTGGAAAACAAGTCCTGATTTAAAAGCCAGATTCACTCAACAAACTTCCCCAAATACAATGACACAAAGGAATTTGCCCTCAACCCCAATGACTGGAGCATTCCCAGATGGTTAATTAAAGCTTTTAATCTTGATAGTCTCTAACATGCCACAAGGGAGACCGGCAAATGTTGGAGAGATGAGCTGATGAGGAGACAAGAGGGGTATAGGCATCTCATGCCCTCTCCGTTTCTCTCAACTGTTTCTAACCAAAATGCTCCAGGGAGAGTCACATTTCAACCCAAGCCCTTTAAAGGCTAATTTCTCTTCTGGTTACAACCCATAACTGAGATCAGACCACAACTCTGTCAAGAGTGAGACAAATAAGATTAACAACAGTACCCAAAGTGCATCTCCCTCAACATAAGAGTGACAGAGCAGCTGTTAAGACTGTCTATTGAACTTCCCCTTGGGATAGTTTAGTTCTGAATATCCCAAACTTGGTCAGTTTTCACTGTAAAAAGTCATGTGTCTGAAAGGATTTTTGGAGAAAACTGAAAGTGCACTGCCCACAGTGAGGAAGAAAAGGAAGGTGGTTTCTTCTGCGAAGGTCTCACTCCTCACTGGTGTTGTATTACGTCAAGTAGTGACTTGATAAATCTCTTTACATTAGGTTAAAGCTAAATAAATAAACAATACATTGACCTTTTGAAAAGTCTGACTTCATCTGCAAGCTACATATAGCAAAGTGCAATAAATCAGCATGTTCAACCAGTATAGCCCCCAGCTCATCCTCCACCAGTGGGGTGACAGTGTGCTCCAGGAACATGTTTGCATGGAGCTTGGGAGGAGAGAGCTCACACTGGATCTAGTGGCATTGCACTGCACTAACACATTAGAGTTAAAGCTAATCCTCTTTGGGGCATTTTTCACCTCTCTCCCACTCTCCAGTACTGCTTTTGAAGTCTATTGTGTTTGATATTTTACAGAGGGTAGGGAAAGGCAGAAAGATCCCGTCTACTATATGAAAAAAATACATTCAGACTAAAAAGTGATTAAGATGCCATCTTCTGTCTTCGTTGTAGGTACCAGAGCATCGTGGACTGTGAAAACAGTATGTCAAAGCAGGAACATCCCAAGGTGAGAGCCAAAGACTCAGATGAGTTGGGACAGAACATGTCCTAAAAATGTAATTCTCCAGTTCTTGGCTATTAGAGACTGAGAAGAAGAAGAAAAAAAAAACAACAAACCAAACAAACAAACAAAAAAAACCCAACAACCACCAACAAACAAACAAAAAACCCCCAAACTACAACAGTTTTGGGTTGCTTCTGGTTTGTTGTTTTTTTTTTTTTTTTTAATATCTGGTGCTGTTTTGAGGACATCTCAGGGCAGGTTAGATCCAATTCCTTTTAAGTATGTACAGATGGACTGACACATAGACAATGCTCCAGGATGGGACAGAAGTTCATGTATAACATTCAGATTGCTCCAGGGTGAATAAATTGTAGGGTAAGAGCCTAATGGAAGACCATCAAGAGGTGTAGAACTTGGCAGAGGATTTAGTACTGGTTAGAAAACCAGGTAAGGATGCAGCCTGAGGTAAAGGCATACAAAGTCATTAAGGCACCCAGAGAGCCACACTAGCCTGACAGATACGACACTGAGGCATCTCTGCCCTCTGCACCAGCAGCTGGAGGTCTTTGAGATTACCCTGTGTGTTCTAAATGACAGTAAGCACCTACCAAAGAAGGTAGGCATATAGTGTCATTTCTGTCATTCTCCCCTAGGGTGTAGAAGTCACTTTCTTGGCACTTTTGACTGTAATATAACTTAGACATCAAGTTCATGAGTAGATTTTGCCCATAGCTGCATTTAGCTGTCTACATTTCAGCATTTTAAACTGAATTCCCCCCTAACTAGAAGCTGTGATTACTGTTCTCACATCATGGCAAAGGTGCACCTCCCACCTACCAGGGTCCCTTATATCATATTTTGATTGCAAACTTATTGGCATAAAGTGCAGTTCTCAGCTCTGTGTTTGCATGTTGGGTCCTGCTTTGTGTAAGGGCCTCTTACAACCTGGAACAATAATGATAAAATCACACACTGGAAGTCAGATACTCTGGACTTCATCTAATTTCCCTGCTGAAGACAGGTTTGATTCCCACTGACCAGAGAAAGCTGAATTGCACCTTATTAAAAAAAGGCAGAATCTAAAAATTTATATTTCCAGTCCAGGTTTTTAAGATTAAACCGGAAGCTTCCTATGAAATGATAGAGGGGGGGATTTCCTGACTCAAAACACAATTTCCTAGAGAAAGAGGGTGGAGATGTGGATAAAACAATGATCCAAGAGGGAAGACAACCAATGGTGATATTTTTTTGACTCCAAGGCTTCCTTGTATGACCATGAACAAATCAGGAGGATGCACTGGAAATAAGCAAGACAAAAACATTTTCCATACTTCAAAAAAGGCTAGAGTTTAGATCATATCCCTGACATTTACTCCAGACAACAGAGCAGAAAATTATGGGACACTCTTTCATCCTAAAAAGTTAGAAGGTCAACAGGTGTGATGCTTGGAGTAGAAGAGCAGAAAATAAAATTCCAGAAGATTTATTGTTGAAGTTAGATATGAGCCTATTCTGATGTTTTTTGGGGGGTTTTTTTAGCTCATGGAGAGAAGATATCTGTCACAGACTAATGTCAGTCCAATGGGGAAAAACTATGCCTTATCTCAAAGTCATCCCAGTGATATGTACTTAAGCAAGTCCATGGAGAATCTTCCCATCCCTAACATCAGTGGCCCAACAAGGAATCTCAAAGGCCTCTTTACCAGTTTTGACACTCCTAAAGCCACTCCATGGTGTAAGAGTTTACATTTTGCTTCACTGAAGACATCATCTCTCAATGGCGTTTTGAGGAAGAGGGAGGCTGATGCCAGAATCATAACAACAATCCAACCCCTGAGCATGGAGACCAAACCCCATAAAGACCAATCCTTCCCTTCCTCTCTTCAGAGCATCCAGAGAAAGGCACGATGGAGTCCTGCCATCACCAATTGGAAGGAGTCTCCTGCAAAGGTCAGTTGGTGCTCTTCTTTGAAAGATGTTGAAAATCTATTTTCTTTGGGTGTCCAGAGTCATCTTTATAAGTGGTTGGGCTTCATGGTGATGCTTCATCATCCACTGATGCCAGTCCCTGGGCATGGGAGCTGCCCTGTGGAAGCCTAACATTCCATGGTCAGAGAAGGAGTGGGTTTACAGAGGAGCCATGTTGTGACATCAGAGCTACTATGAAGATAGAGTTTGTTCCGAGATGTGGTGAGGATGAGCAACAGAACCTAGTGCAGAAAGCCCCTTGGCACATCACCACCCTGCAGCATGGAGGCGACTTCTCTTTCTGTATTATTAAAAGCTGGCAGACACACTGCCAGATCCTCAAACGTATGCTAGGTGTCCCTCAGGCCAGGTTCTGCAATGTCACAGCATTCAGTGGAAGAGGGGTACCATGTGCTGTGGCAAGTAAAAGACAGATATGACCTATTATTAAATATTAAAGCACCAAAGGAGCTCAAAATGAATGTTAATGCCAGTTTGTGCAAGCAACTAACAATGGCTGGAGCCAGACCGCATCTACAAGTGAGCACAAATTCATAATAACACCTACAGCTTAAACTTCTTTCCAGCCCTGTTACTCTACCCAGACACAACAACTCATCTCCTTGGCCCAGACCTCTTAATCCAGACATCCATCTTTCTTTCTGTGCCTCCACATAGTTTATCTCTAGCCCCATCCAGCTCTGGGTGATTTAATGCTGTCAGGGCACAAGTCATATGTTCAACAAACTATTCCTTGCAATGATCCTTCTCCTGGAGGGAAGAAGTTGATAGGAGTAGGCAGCCTAGATTGGAGGGAGACCTACATCAAGGAAACAAGAGGGTTCCGTGAAGTAATTATCATCTGGAATATTAATTAGAGATGAGATACTGTCTGAAATGGTCATGTCCATCTCACCACTGTAGGATATCACCCCAGTGATTAGTGCTCCATAGAAGGGACTAATACCTTCACTGGGGGTACAGCAAAGGGCAACACCAATCATTACTGAGTTTGAAACACTAAAATCATTGTGGGAGCTGGTAAAGGAAATGAATGGATGGATGGATGGATGGATGGATGGATGGATGAATGAATGGATGATGGATGGATAAATCTGAGCCTGAAAGAGCAGCAATGGTGACCTCAAAACCAAGAATGAGTAGAAAAAGTACAACTTAGCTTTGGGGGGGGGGGCGCAAAAAGCTAAGAAGCACTGTACTTGGAGAGAACAGAGCAAAGCCAAGCCTGTGTCAGGTCTACAGGCAAAAAGTCCAAAACACACACAATATGTGGAGACAATGTCAAGGCCACCTTTGCTTCTGCTCTGATGCAGTTGCCTTCCTCACACTGGGGCTTTGTGCAGTTCCTCTCCTCTATTTATGGGAATTTACCTGTTTGATTGCTGTTACTCCCACACAGGATGAAAAGCTGTCCCATGACAGGAGGGCAACCATCTCCTCAGTGCCAGATACAGCTGATGACTCAGCCACAGACAGAAGCTGTGAGTTGGATTTATTCTGGTTACTGGTCATCATTGGTACACTACTGCCAGCTCTATAGTTGCAACTGGGAAGGGTCTCCTTGGTCCTTGCACAAAGTTATATTTCCCATGTAATCCCATATCAGAGCCTGAGCAGGCATTTCTAGCTCAGAATTGTGTGGGTACTGCCAGGACTGGCCATGTAGGAGTGTGGCCAAGGATAGGGAGTGCAGAGAGCAGACAACCCCGCAAGAGCAGCCGTATCCATTCCAGTCCTGATTGGTCCCACTGCACAGAGCTGGCAAATCCCAGCACAGCTGGGATCTGGGCCAGTGATGAGTTCACAGAGCCATGCTGACTCTCCCTATGCTGTTAACCCAGCATTTAAAAACAGCTTATTAAACACCAAGGCAGAAGTATGTCCGTGTTTAGTTTGGGATGAGTAATAACCCTCTGCACCTCAGCCTTGAGGATAGGAAAAGGGAGAGTATCCTTTGTACCTAACTAAGGAGTCTTGGCTGGAATCCCTTTGGAATTTGGCAGTGGTGGTATATCAGCCACAGTCATCCTTGGCTTAAGATAGGACATGTAAGTGATCCCTAACGCTATGATATCATCGGGACTAAAGCAGGTCAGGGATATTTCAAGGCAAGAGGCATATATGAACAGTAAGAGATCCAAGCTGAAGTTTTGCATGCAAAAGGGTTGAATTTTACCAGACTATGCTGTCAGGAAGGTTTCATAGATTTGGGACAGAAAGAAACAAACAGCTCTCAAAAATCCCATAATGACTGGATTTGAGAGGAGGGGACCATCCTACCTGCTTTGGGCTTGGATCAGGAATCCAGGAATCCCACAACCCATCTAACTAGGGTTTGTTCTCTTTCCTTTCCATTTCTTTCTTTTCTTTCACACAAGAGAAAAAAAAAATAAAAATCACATGCTGCCTGGGTATGAAACACTGCATTTAATTACCCAACTCCATAGGAAGTCTCTTACATGAGCACACAGACAAATGAAGGAGCTGAAGTTTCCACAACATTGCTAGGATTTTTTTTAATATCAAAGCACATGAAGTCACTGTGCTATCTTGCTAAACACAATCACAGTATTAGCTGCAGTGTGCCTTTTACAGCACAAGGAACATCTTTTCCTCTGGCTGGGACATGATGAATCATGAGCTATCTTAGAGCCTTACACCACTTTCCAGCCCCTGACTCAAAGGCCTTGCAATAGCAAAGACTTCATGTCATCTCCAGCACAGCTTCTTTGGTAGGCCTAGGGTTTACATGGTGTAGGGTCCTTCTAGGGATGCAATTGCAGCCAGGGAGCTGGGAATATGACAGCTACTTCTGATGTAGGTGGTGTATTTGTTCAGAGACAGGAGTTATAATGCTTCTTAAAAAAGTCTAAGAATGAGCTGTCCCATATCTCTCCTGGGGTAGGACATGTCCAGGACTAAACCTGTGCTGTGCTTGGTCATTCCCATGAAGCAAGAGAGACATTAGTGCTCCATGAGCCCCAGTAGTGAACAGGGCAGGTCTTCTCCAGAAGCCTCCTCACCATCATCCAGTGACTGCCTACAGCCCTTCCCCAGGGCTGAGTAGGGGACACTCAGATGATGCAGTGACCTGAGATGGGGAAGACAATGTCAAGTGGTTTGAAGCCACACAGTGTTGTAAAGTTAAGCACAGAGCACGGTTCTCAGGTCTGGGATGCCGTGATATGGAGGACAACAGCTTGGCAATGTTCAAGACAACTCTGCTGACTGACATCTGGCTTATCATCAAACACATGTTCATGCTGAATAACTAATACACATGAAGTCAAAGCACCAGTTGCTGTACCTCCTTCCAGACACAGCATAGTCACCTTTGAGACACTGCTGGAGACCTGAGCATTGCTCAAAGGGGATGGCTGCTACACCCCTTAGAAAAGCCCATTCCCAGGCAACTCAACCAACCATGCTACATCCCTTGCCATGCTGATGATATCAGATGATCTGGAGGAAGCTGCCACCAAAGACATCACCAAGTCACTAATTAACAAGGTTCAAGTGGCTGCAGTTTGCAGTAATGAGATTAAACTGGAAGACTTACATGCTAGAACAAAATACTTCCTAGGAGGGAAGATGGCAAATCAAGGAACCGTTTTCCCCAAAGGGAAATGGTTGAAAGCTTGAGTCTTTTCATATTAAAAAGAGAAGGCACCAACTAATTTGCTTCAGGTAGAGTCTCCTGAGTACTCTGGGTTTAAAAATTAACAACTTCTAGATGGATTTTGGCAACCAGAGAGACAAAAATCACTGCCAAGAAAGAGAAAAGAGTGGCATGAATGCTGGCATGCCATTCCCCCAGCTCACACACACACACACACACACATATGCTTGTGCATGCATTTATTAATATAGCTCCATTATTCAGTGCTTTCAGCTGAAGGGCACATGAGAATGTTACCTCAGTGCAGTGTAAAGATGAAATGGGAGCCTGACGTGACTGCAAATTACAGAGCATCCAGACAGCCTCCAAAATGCATTTAATTCCTTCTTCCCCCTCCCCATTTCTATTCTGAATTTGTTTCGACCTCTGCCCACAGGGAATTATCAAAGCCAGGAGAGGAGGCGAAAGAGAGGGCAGAAAACAGTGGGCTCCCCCACCTTGCGTGCAGGGAGACCTAGGCTGAGTTGCAATTCTTGCTTGGCAGGGAATATTTTTCCCCACTGCTTGCTGTAGCACCCGCACTTTCTCCTGCAAGTGGGTGCGGTGCCATCTAGTGACAATGAAACTGTCCCATCCCAAAATTGGCCTCTGCAAGAATGCTGCTGCACAGCAGCCACCGGACACCGTGTCTCAGCCCCAGTGGTGGAGGAAGGCTCTCACCCTCCATCTCTTCATGACCTGGGGCCCTGCAGACTGCATGCCCCCTTCTACAGCACCCTGTTCAGCAGATATGTTTGGGAGAACATCACTAGTGAACTGGAAAGATCTGAAAGGTGAGGGGAAAGTGCTGATTTAAATAAAAGTCTGTGCTTTTACTACAGACAGCTCTGAGTTCAAGGCAGCTTTGGCACTTGCAATGATAGAGGCTCCTGCAGTCAAAATAATCCTTAAAAGCTCATTTCCCTTTCAGCAGTTATTTTTCATGAGCACAACAAGTGGGAGTTGAATGTCAGGACTCCTGTAAGCGGCCAATCTGTTGAGCTCTAAGTGCTTTGTGTTTCTACATCTCACTCAGGAGGGAAATTTGGGGCTTTTAAGCATGAGATCCAGCTGCCCCCTGACTAGAGCCCCCCACATCACAGAAAGAAGGGGCGGAAGCAAGTGCCATCCATTCCCTTTCACCTCTCCCAGCCCCTGTGACAGCCGGTCAGGGATGCTGGGTTCACAGGTACCTTTTTGGGGGGCTGCCATGCGAGTGTGCAGCAGTTCCCAGGCAGCCATGGAGGCCAAAGGAGCAATCAGCCCCACTCACACCTGGCCAAGCTCTGGCAGCAGCAATCAAAACAATCTAGTCCTGTCTAGCTGGCTTTTCTTGTGAGCCCTAGTCTGTGCTCTCACCTGTTCTAACCTAAAGACCTTTTATCCTGCTGAGTCCCTGCTGCTCTCTTCTCTTGGCTCCCAGCAAGAGCCACCCCAACTCAGTCAGGGCTCAGGGCTGCCCTCTGCTCCAGATCCCCATGCTCCTGGGCTGCAGATCTCCCCCTATGACATTCTCAGTGCCTCCCAGAAAGGCCCAGTGCCACATTGATTATATTTTTTTCATTTCCTGCTTTCTAATTAGTTACTATCTTCCAGACAGGAGGAGAAAAACCCTTCCCCGAGAGCTGTGCAGAGCTGTCCGATAGCTCAGATCTCGTGGGCTTGAGGGAGTGCTCACAGGAGCAGGGGCACTGATGGGGGGACAGTGTGGAAGTTGTAACTTGTCAGACCTTGGCCAGGTCCTCCACCTAGGGATGCAGAGAGACATTGGGAGCATGAACAGCCAGCCACACATGCAGACAGACCACCACCCCTGTATGTTGTATGTTGCAGCTAGACAGACAGGGAAATATATGTTGCATATGCATGCACATGCACACCACAAGGACACAGACATACATGCCCATCGTGAGCTGCTGACTGAGCTGATATGCTCTGCCCTTCACTTCCTACCTTTATGTCCCTCTACCCATACAGAATAAATGAGATACGCCTGTCCCCAGCCTGCCGCTGTGTTTGCCGACACCCCTGCCACTCAGTTCATGCTACCCGAGCAGGTGCATGTTTACTGACAGCCCCTGCCATCCCCAGCCCTCTGACTCACAGCCTGGCAACCAAAGACCTGTCTATCACCCTCCTAACAACATTCCTCACTTTTCTGCTTCACATCACGGTGTACACTGAACAGGGACCACTTTGGTCTTCACCTTCTCAGCTGCTTAGTGCTGCCTCACTCACAGCCATTGCTCACAACATACGGTCTCATCCTCAGCATGCAGCAGTAGCAAGGGTGGCTGTATTTCCCCCATCCCCAAGATGGTGAAATTTCAGTCCATTCTAATTTCGCTTTTTTCTCTGATCCTTATTTATTGGAGGAAGCAACCAAGGACACAGAGACCACTTCAGAAGGAGAGGTGGTGATCTTCCTAGGCACTGGGTTTAACACAGACAGCAGGAAATGGTAATTTTTAGCCTTGAAGGATGTTTAAAGAAACTGGGCTATGGTAGGGAGGAGCCAGGCCCTTCCAGAAGCCTCAGCAAAAGCAGATGGCTATCTGGAGCTGGCCATGCCCATGATGTGATGTGATGTGGTGTTGATGAGGAAACCTCATTGCATGCTGGACCACAGCTTGGTTGATGTGTGGTATCCTCTCCAGTGACTGACACCTACAGATCCATAGGGAAAAGAGAGGGGCAGCAGTCCCTCCAAACACCCCTGTGAAACTCCATCAAATGTACTCAGGAGGAGGGAACCAAAGAACTTAAGCAGTAAGATGCTTGATCCTTCAGAGCAAAGAGTGTGGAGACCCTTTGGGAACTGGAGTTGTCCTTCACCTACTCAGCACAGTGCTGCTGAGATCTTTAAGTGACCCGTGAGCTTGGATGAAATGGAGATGTCCCTATGCTACACACTGTACAAACACATTGCAGAGAGGCTGAAAGACCTTGGGGGAAGTACCCTTTCCCTGTATTTCTGATGTTGTGTTGGAGCACAAGAAGGCTAAGACAGCTTCTGCACTGGCAGATGAAGTAGTAAGATTTTTGCCCTGAGACAAACTGGTCGAGCACGGCTCACATCTGTGCATCTCTCTCTCCCATCGCTGCAGTGCCATGTTGTCTAGCATTGGGTGCTGTGGGCCATGGGCTTGGCCTGGGATGGTACAAGCAGGGTAGGACTCAGCATGGGTCTCTTGCAGCCCTCACCCTGTGTTTTGTGATCCTAAGCACTTCTGAGTGAGTGGTTTTTTTCAAGTGATGGTGACTTCTGGTACTGGCATATCCAGCTCACATCTCCTTCCATCTCCACATGGTGATTTATTCAAGCCTATGCTCCCTAAAGGTGTCAGAAAAGAAAACCAAAGAGAGAGCAGCTGGAGATGATTCAAACATTACTGCCTTCCTCAGTTGTATTGCTATCCCAGCCTGATAAAGGTGGACTCTTAAAATAAGACCCAGAGCCATTGTTTAGATTTGTTTTTGTAAATCAGCATGGCCAGGACAGGGTTCCCACCTCTGGCACACAGCTGTGCCCATCATTAATATGGTATAAATCACGCAGCTGAGCTTGGAGGACATCAACAGCCCTCTGGGGCTCAGTGCTTTGTTGTTATCCGCTCCAAGCACTGCAAGAGCATGTCCCTGCAGCACCACATTATTAACAGAGGGACTGTGAGGATGGGGATGATTCCCAGCTGACCATAATGCAGAGAGCTCCATCATCCTTCCCTTCACTTTCCTAAAATATTTTTTTTTCCTTTCTTCGTTCTAAAATATTGGAACTGATGAGAAAATAAGGAACTAGAAAATGTAGCTAATACCTGCCACCTTCCCAGCTTTTCCCTTAAAATTTTGGCTGTGGCCAGAGGCAAAGGGGGCTGTCTGTTCAGGCCACAGCCTGAGGACACAGTAGTGAGTCTGGGAAACGCCTCTTGACCATTGCACCACTGCCTGGAATCATCCCCTGTCCCATATCAGTTTACACTAGGGGTATTTTGAATGAATAAATTCTGAAAATAAGCCAGGCCATAGACTTTCCCAGCTTCCATGTAGGATTGCTAAAACTCATGATTGACTCAGCCTGGTGGAACAGTAATTTCACTCTTTCCTAAAAATAGACTAAGTGGTTCATCCTCTCAACATAGCCCAGCACTCAGCGATAAAACCAGCTGCCAGAGGCCACTGGGAGGCAGTGAACAGGACCGAGGGTGTGAGGAGTGGAGCAGGGCTCCTCATAGGATACACTAAGGGCTGCCTGGCCGTGAGCCGCACGTAAATTTTCCACTGAGGCTGTCTGCAGTGTGACACAGCTGTTGGGACTACCGAGACTTCCCTGTAAGTAATTTTGGGGTAGATTCAAGCGGGGTTAAGTGTTGCATGAAAATAGACCTCAGACTGATGCTAAAATGCAGAGTAAATGAGGATGCTTAGCACCTCATGCTATGAAAGTGGTGTTGAAGCTCATAGAAAGCCATTGTTTTTAGTTTGTTGGCAGATTCCACCCTCTGCTGCAGAAGGTGCTGTCTTTATGTTCCACAGATGGTGGTTTCGGTCTGGTTCAACACCATCGTCTAGGCTCTTGGGCATGTTCAAGGCAGAAACAGAGCATTGTACCTGTGTACTTTTCCCCCGTCCTGAAATATTTAAGTTCCTAGTTTTGAGGCTTAAATTCATGGGGCCAGACCTCAGTGTCTACTGTGTCCCCCAAAAATAATGTTATTTATCATGACACTGGTTACCATAACAAGCAATAGGAGAAAGAATCTATATGGGATTTTGTTGAGCCAGATGGATGCTGGGGGGTGGAAGGGACATCTTCTAGATCAAAACCATGTTCAGGACTAGTAGGCAGCAAAATGTGGAATGTTCTGAGGGAAATGAGCTTTGCTTCATCTTATATCCCTAGGAAACAGAAGGCAGAGTAGGATTAGTTAAGGAGGGAATTTCTTTCCCTCCCTCTTCCCTCCCAGCTCCAGGGAGGGCTGAGAAATGTGTTTGTGACCCTGAACCAAATAAAGAGCTTCAGGAGCCTATTGGGTTATCAGTGTTAATATGGCCATACCACTCCCTGTTTGTGCTCAAGTATGGAAAGTTAACTCAAAAGACCCATGCCACCCTGTAAGACAGAGCACAAATCTACCCCTGCATGTGCGTGTGTGTCTCATACCTGATTATCCATTTGTCAAAGCCTTTGGTCTCTAAGGTCTGTGTTGTGGTCAGCAGAAGAGAGCCAGGACTCCAGGTCCAGGTCTTGGTGCTGCTTGTCAGTCACTGTGTGATGGGCCTGAACCCAGTTGCCCGAGCTGAAAGCACTACTTTTCTGCTCATGTGTTTTGTGGTGGTTAACATTTCCTTCTGGGATACACATCCTGCTGGTTGCTGTGAGAATAACATAAGTTCTTTAACTTCCCACAAGTCCCTGCAGGTCTCCAGTTTTCACCGAAATCTTTGCCAGAAAATATTTGAAGTAGCTTCAGGGTTTTATTAGAAAACAGGAATTTGTGGAAAGAGAGGTGGAGGTGATGCCTCAGGTACAGATATCTGATGAGAAGAGACAAAATATGAAACACTGTACTCTTGTCCAGGCAAAGTGGTAGATAATTCACTAGTAACAATTAAGGGATCCAGCATGGCTGGAAATTCATAGGAACATCCTACAAAGGCTGTTTTCTACCATTGAATAGACGCAGTATTTTGCAGGATAAAAAAGCTTAATTTTTTGGCAGAAACCAGGCGAGAATGCACTAACCCTGTTGCTAGGAGCATGAAAATCCTCCTTTGGCAACAGCAAAAACCCCAGGTCTGGGTCTGAACACGGTAGCGGGAATCTCTGCATTAAGTACTGTACAACACGGTATTTTACTCTTTTAAAGCCAAATATTTCTCTCTTCTCCCACATTCTCACTGGCAATTTGCCTCATTCAGAAACAACTGGAAATGCCGGGGAAACTCAATAGCTACACGTGGGTTGGGGTTTTCTCTTTAAAGTATACTGCTAAATTTTTTTTTTGGCTATGGCTCTTTCTTCCAGAACAGTATTAAGTTTTCTTGGCTGTCAGTGATAAAGAGCTGACAGCAGCATGGAAACACCATGATAAGAATAGAAAGCAAAGGCAGGGTCTCAACAACTCCTCAGAGCCGTGTGATACCCATGCAATGTCCCCATCTAAACACCATGGCATGGCAAAGAAATGGTTAAAGATGTATGCCACAGGCGACCTGATCCTGGCTGTGCTCGGCATCCCAGGTGGGATGTGTGGCCGGTGATGCTTGCAGGGCTCATGCCTGCACAGACATTCCCAAGGTATCTCTTCGCGATGGACTAGAGAGGGCTTACCCTTAAAAGGTCTGGTATTCGCAGCATGCTGAGAAGCCCTCTCCCCAGGCAGAGGTTGTTCCAGTGGGTAGCTTGGTGTTGCTTTCCCTGGGGAAGGGGATTTTAAACGGAGGGAAGCTGTTATCACAAATAGTCATGCTGCATTGAATTCTGCAAGGGCTGATGCTGCTCTACGGGAGAAGGCAGAGCATGCAGAGGACACAGAGCCTGGCAGAAGGATTAGGGATAAAAACAGTCCTGCTACCAGCCGGCATTCAAGGAAGGTGAAACAGAGAAACAGGAAAATAAAACCAGCTCTCACTGGATGTTAGGTAGGGGTGTTTATCACCATTTCAATGAAAACCCCCTATAGAAATAACAGATAAAGAGTTACCAGAGGATATGAGAACAGTGCCAGAATGAGCAGGGCATAATACACGATCCTCAGCATGTCAGAGGGCAGTTCTGGATACCAAGATCCCAGCAATACACAGCCTGGGTGAGCGATTTATTAAATATTTTCTCAGCCTTTATTAAGCCTTTGCAAATAGCAGAGAAACATGGAGAATGAGGCAAAGCTGAGCAGATAGTGAGGGCTACCTCTGCCTTGTGTAAGCAATTTGTATCCCAAAAACAGGGTAGCTGACCCAGGTGATGTTGAAATCCCTCTCTAAGGAAAAACAGCTCCACAGCAGCTGGCCCACTCGAGAAGGCTACATCCCCAACAAGCAATGCCACTCACAGCTGTCTCTCAGCAGAGCTTCTTGGCATTTTTTGGTACCAGGAATAGTCTTCCACATTCCTGGATTTTTGCAAAGCCAGAAATAGCCCCGAGCTGCCTTGAGGCAGATATTCAGCTCTGCCTGAGGCTAAATTTTCCCATCCAGAGCTGTTTAAATTACCTGAGGGTTGTGATGTTGCTCCTGCAAAGGAAAGTCCAGCTGACACTGAGGAGCCAAAAACACTTGCAGAAGTGACTAAAGATCATGAACCTGCAGAGGTGCGGGAAACTGCAGACAGATCTGATTTTGAAACTCAAGTGTAGGAAACAAGGCACTCTTCAGTAGCTGTTTTTTTCTTCACGCCCTCCCACCCTCTCAGATTTGCAAATGTAACTTTATACACATGCAAAATTTAATTGTTTGACTATAATTTAGTAGACAATTCCTAAAGCATGAAATAATATTTTAAATCGTATTTCCTCTTCAACACAGCTGCTCTTTAGTTACATTATTTTATTTTACTGATTTGTTTAGCACCTTTGTCTGGTTCTGGTGTTTATCTTTTCAGCCCATTTACCATCCCAGAATTCATATATTAGCTCTATGCACCAGATCTGCTCAACATATGGCTTGCAGACAGCACAAAATCTGTCTTAAACCCTTTCAAAAGAGAATGATTTCTATTTTTCGATGTGAATTAGTCAATACATTTAAGATCTATAACAGAGATGCTCCCCACCTCCAAATCAGGGATCTTTCATACATGATGTTGTACAAACTTATCTGAAAGGACACAGTCTACCCATGAAAGTTTGGAATCAGAAAAAAAAAAAAGTATTGTTAAGTTGTATGATTTTTGTTAGCTATCTAACTGTAATCAGTAATCAGTGGTGTTCTTACATCTGAGTTGGTTAGATGAGCACGTGAAAATCTCATTTCCCACTTTTGGAGGTCAATTCCTAGCCCATGTAGTTGTAACAAAAAGACAACTTGGAGCAAAACTGTCCAAAACAAGATTTCTCTTTAAAAAAATGTTTACAGTTGCCACTCTCACATAATTGGCCAATCCATAGCCAAAAGAAAAAGCTTGAATTTCAAATCCTCACTGTCCTTTGTAGAACTGAAAATGAGAGAAAACACTGCAGTTTGCAAACAGAGCAAAGTGTGATCTGGGGTCAGGAGGGATTACTCATGAGGATAAGCAGGATGTTTTAGAGCATCACTGATTCTCAGTCTTTACAAGAGGCTGTCTAAAATCCTGTCGATGCTATCTGCTGCAGCCTTGTCCCATATTTTTTCCTCTTCCTTTGGAAAAAATAACATGAAACTTTAACATGTGCTAAAGCCTCAAGAGAGGGTCATGAGGCCAATGAGAAATAGCTAGAGATGGTCTCCCCTCCCCAAACCATCACTCTCCCAGGACTACCCTTCCCCACACAGTCTTCACTGCAGCATCCCAGGACCACTCACCCTTTCGGCAGCCTCCAAACTGGGGCAGCAAGGAGCCTGCCCCGCTTCCCACACCACCTTCAATATGCATCTTCTCCGGCAGAGCTTCCCCATGAACCAGGGCTCCTGGTGCAGGGGTTGAGGGCAGAGATTTAAACCTTTCCCTGCTGACTGAGCACTCCCAAAGGGCTGCGAGGCTCCCGGATTAAGCAGTAGCACTGGTTTCCTAGCCAGCTTTTATGGGTGCTTACCCATCCACACAAATTCCCTCAGCCCAGCCATGGAGCGGTACTGGTATTTGGGAGCCCCTTTTGTCAGGGGACTGATTCTCCAGGGGAGAAAAGCTGGGAGGAGGATGGGATAGGTGTGATTCAGTACATGTACCTGCCACATCTAGGGACAGAGGCACCAGGGTCTCCTTCTGCAGGGATGGGCTTCCAGCTTCAGGAGGGGGACAGTTAGTTGCTGAGGTTTCACCAAAATGAACATCAGGGGCAAGCAGGTGGGAATGAGGACACGTCCAGCCACACAGCCTGAGTCGGGGGACTGAGCTGGCAGTGACCATCCAATTGGGAGTAATACACAACCCATCCTAGGCAGGGAGGAATAGCAGAAATGGCCCCAAATTCCCTGGAAACAGCAGAGCACCACAATCCCAGGAGACCTTTCACAATATGAAGGAATCCCTGGTTTCCTACCCTGATTTACCCTGTGCTAAGAACTTCCAGAACACGGGTTCCTTTGCTACCATTGGCCTTCAAGTACTGTGTTTTGGGTCCTACACTGTGGGATGCACCGAATATCTTGCAACACCCAAGCTGCGGCACAGCCAAGGGGTGAGACCATAATACACAGAGGAGTTGACTCACAGAGGAGCAATGTCAGGCAACCACTAAGCAGGTGATGAAGGATGCTGGATTCAACTGGCTGGGAGGGGAAGCTCTAGGGAGCTCCGCTCCCTTTGGTGAGCAATGGAGAGGGACAGGACCCTGGCACAACTTGCACCACTGGACTAGCCCTTTCCCTCCAGCTCGTGCAAGCCCTGTGAGAGCCCACAGATGATCTCAGGCCCCATTACACAACCCCTGGTTCACGTACTGCCGTGGGGCGCACACGGCGACATAAAGGGCTTTGCTTAGCAGCTGTGTTTGCTCAGGGCGGCTGATTTTGGGAGCAAAGCTGATGACATGTGGTTGGCCAGGCGACCCAGGAGACTGGTGCTGAGCTTGCAGCTTCCTTTTTTAATAGGTGACTCAGGCACTCAGTAGCTCACAGGGGTTGGCGGTGGGAGCCGGGCTGTGAAGGAGTGCCAGTGGCAGAGGTGGTGGACACCAACAGGTGGGTGAGCATTGTTTCTCTATAGGATAAAGTGGTTTAAATAGAAAACAGCAAGCTGGAGCTGATGTGTTACTGATGAGATGGGGTTTTCTCAGGGGAATGAGCAGGAAGGAGTTTTCTAAATGATTTGTTATCCACTTGTTGGGAGCTGGCTGTCAGATGTAACACGATTACAGTTCAAGAGACCTGTAATATTATCTTCAGCAGGAGACAGAGCAGTTGAGTGATTTATGGGCAATAACTTAAGAGGAAGTGAGTGAATTTTTTAGATGAATATTTAAGCCTTTTTTCCCCCCTGCTGTCTTTTCTTTTTCCCATGTGTGTAGAAAGATGACTGAGTACAAATGAATATGAGGAATGATCTTCCCCCACTGTAAAGTTTCCAGTCCCTCAGCCCTCCCTGCCTGCCTGGGGTGTGGCTTATGGGGCAGAGAGGTTGTAAACTGAGCCGGAGCTGCACATACCTGGGGCAAGGGAAGAGCTAAAGAAACCCGGACAGCTGCTCTCTATGGACAGTCCTAACATTGCAGCCCCTCATATGAAATGTGCAGATTCATCTGGCGCCAGACGCTGGCACGAAGGACATTTTACCGACAAACCCCAGCGGGGAGGAACATTCCCCATATCCTTCACTTAGACAGCAGTGCTGTCCGCTGCTGTGCCAGCCGCTGGGTGAGACAGGAGGAGGAGGTCCTCAGGACCTCTTTTCTTCTATTTTAACTCATGGGGGATGATTTAATGCTTGAAGTATCAGGTTTAAAGTCTCTGGGGCTGCAGTCAGGGCTAGTCAATCAGTGCCATGCAAGATGCACGGAACGGATGTTCAGTGTGCCAGCGGAGCCCTTTTGCTCAGCAAGGCAGAAACGTGGAGCCTGGCACAGGTCTCAAACTGGACTTCTGTGCTCTCCATCTCATATACAACAGATAACACCCTAAGACCAGTCTACGTAAATCCTTTGGCCCTGCTTTAGCATCCCCAGCTGGGGACTTCCCTGCTCCCTCCCAGGGGATGCTGTGCAGCAGCACTGCGCTCACAACTCTTGAGATGTCCTAGGTGTCACTTGGACGCTGTTAGCCACACACATGTGACAGCTTGGCTTTCTCATTAGTGGTATGAACTGTTGTTCTTTTGCTCTTATCTATAATTAGTAATTTAGAGGGTGGCAGCTGCCTGTTCCATCAGGCAGAGCCGTGTGGAGAAAGCAGACTTTCCACAAATGCAAAGCCAGGCACCCGCCCGGCGGGTTTGAGCAGCCACTATCTAAGGCAGGCGGTTTTGTGAGAAGCGATAAGCAGAGGGCTGTGCACAGCCTGTGCACTACAAAAATGTCAAAAAGGAGAAGAAAAAAAAAAATAAATAAAACAAAGGCAGCGATAAGGGGAAGGCTTCAACGCAAGCCTTGTATCTAATTATATCTGTCGTTAAAACAGAAGCCCTGTGGCCTTTCATCCATCCAAGCTAATGGATGAAGGACTAGGCAGTACTGAGGCTGTTCTGTTTTCCACTGCATGGACTGAAAATCTTTCTTCAGCTACATTATTCATTCTTGGCTGGAGGGGTACATTGCTGTTCCTTGTGCAGTATCTTGACCCATGGCGTGGGCCAATATAAATTATATCAGCTCAGCAGTAATACCCATAGCCTGGGGTGGGAGGAGACCATTAAACATTACCAGGCCAGCTCTAGGACATGGGGGTGCTTTTGTTAAGCACTTAGCACTGAAATGGTTAAGCATAGCAATGCTTGTGTTAGCCTAGGTAGGGTCCCTGCCTTGTCATGAAGTGCTTCTAGCTCCTACATGTAGTTTTCAAGAGTATTTTCAGTGTGGCCATGCCACAGGCTTGTGTTTATTTGCCTGATCAGAAAGGCTGCAAATCTGTGCTTTGTTTTCTTTCAGCTTTAAAGATAGGAAGGCTGACTATCCCCAGCTTACTAGGACACTTAGCCAACCCTTATTACCTTGCAAGGAAGAAAACTTCTGTTTTCCAGACTGATTGGACCCATTTTCCTTTTCCAGTAGGTAATTCAGCAATGTAAGAGAAAAGAAAGTAATTCCCAGACAAGATTTTTCAAAGCCCTCTTCAAAGCTTTCTGCAGCTCAATCAGCACATGCTTCAGTGCTCTTCTCACAGGGTACACATATAATGAGGAAAGACCATGAAATATGAGGTACTTTCACTGGCAATTACT
This sequence comes from Athene noctua, assembly GCF_965140245.1. Lineage (NCBI taxonomy): Eukaryota > Metazoa > Chordata > Aves > Strigiformes > Strigidae > Athene > Athene noctua. Next base: position 108,586,434 of record NC_134038.1, on the reverse strand, counting down.
TCATTTTCCATTTTTACAGAGTAGACACCTTCAAATGCATGCCTCAAGCCTCCAAATGAAGGGAGTAGCCTATTGCAGCAGATAGAGGGGCTTGTGTTAGCAGGTACTGGCACCGGCTGCTGTAAAAGTGGTGTCTCAGTGATACCTTGACCCTCTCCTCCCCATTTCCAGGGTGCTGTTCATCTAAAAAGACAGGCATCTAGTCAAAGTTTGGGGCATCTTGAGCAGAGTGGGTAAAATCAGAGCAATCAGTGATGCAATCAGGGGGCGGTTGCAACCTCACAGCCTATCTTAAAATGTACCAAATCTGCTCCAGCAGTGCCATTGTCTCCACTGGCTGTAGATGGATAATTCTTTTTGACTCAGTGTTTAAGTATTTACATGGTGACTTAGCAAAAAAGAACTATTAAGGAAATATCTTTTGTTTTCTTTCCTGATGTCCCAGTGATGTCTGGCAGAACAGGGCAGATAAATCGGTATTGCATCCCACTGCTTCCTCATGTATCCAGCCTCAGTTCTGCATCAAAATGCCTGTGCATCTTCAGGGGTAGATAGAACCAAGGCCAAAACCACTTTGGGGTTTGACACCTTCCAGCAGCAACTGGCCAGTGTCTGACAAGTTCATTGGGGTCCCTCTATTCTTATCTTCATGGTTTTTCAGTGCATCCTTGTCCCCATAGGAACTGGTATTTCATCTGAAGCACCAGCTCCTGGAATACTGTTAGTGCATAACATTAGCTGTTGACACTTTAAAACAAAACCAGAGTTAATCTTCAGTATTTTAGAGAAAAACTCGAAAATCTGAACTCAAAATGCAGAAAACAAAGAAAAGGAGTCATTAAGTTTGTTATTTACAAAATCTCGTGATTCGGGGACTGAGATTTGAGGGTAAAGAACGCTAGAATTGCTGCAGTGCTTATAATGTGCACATATTAAAAAGTACATCAGCCCTTTCCTGGCTGTGCAATAGCTGGATTTGTGGAGAGAGAGCCCATTGTTCAAACAGAAAGCATTGCAAATACCACACTAAATCCAAATGCAACAGTGCAAGTCTGCAGATAAAAGGAGAAATTTCTCGTGTTTTTACAGCGGTAACAGAGAAATTACAGCCCTGACTGACCTGGAGAACTAAGATGCATCATATAGGTGTACAGTCTATATACATCTGTGACCAAAGATGGAGATGACCATCCTGCTCACACCAAGCAGAGTAATGCAAAAAGAAATTTCTTAGCTAAAATTTGGAGTTGTTTCTTTCTTTGAAAACTGAACCCATCTGCATTAGAACCATTAGTTTCAGCATGAACTTCTCTCTGAGGGTGGATGCAGCTTTCATCCTCAGGCTGAGGAGAAGGCCCTGCTGTATAACAGGATGAGGACCAAGGGGGATGGAGTACAACGGGCGGGAATGAGGGAGCATTGCTTAATCATCATCCAAGAGTGTGTGGCCATGCCTACCATCCAGTCCCTCCATGTACCACTCAGGAGGTCTGGCTAATAGACCACCTCCTCCTAGAGTACCCATTTCTCCATGAAATAGATAGGGATATCCTCAGCTGTGGGAGGCATCTGAACAAAGGTAGGAAGAATGCTGAATACCTCAGCAATGCCATGCTGGGCCCCGCTGGGGCTCCCATGAGAGCTGGTGCAGCTCAAAATATCAGATCTCTAAACTAAGAGCAGGGTTTGGTCCTCTGGTTGTGCCAAATACACCCCGTTACATTCTTGGGCAAATCTCGTAGCCTTCTCATCTCTCCATTCCCTGAAACTGGCTCCCAGAGGAGGGAGCAAAGATAAATGGATGTAACTGGTTTTGAGACATGCCGATAGGAGAGCAGTGCTTCCCTGGAGGAAAAAAAAAAAAAAGGGAATTGGTTCAAGTTGAACATGTGTAGCTCCTTCATGTCCTCCTACTCACTCCTGTTTGATGATGGCCTCACCCAGGGTTTCAGGAAGGGGTGGGGGCTCTGTGCCCCACCAGCAGGATGGTGACATCAGGTCACTGCCCAACGCGTTACTCTCATCCAGACTTAAAGTCTGTTTCAGCCATGAAAGAGGTGGAAATGTCCATGTTTTCTGCCTGAACCAAAAGGACATGTTGTTAAGTTTTGGGCGACCAGGACGGGGGCTGCCAGGAGAATCAGTATGCAGATGTTGGAGGTGCCTGGCAGAGCCCTTGGTAAGCGATGCTCACGCTGCAGGCTGGCCATCTTTGGCACATAGCTCACCATGCACGTCTATCCCTGTTTCAGATGAGAGAACACAGTCATTTTTAGACATATCAGACAACACTAGCCACATACTTCACCAAGGACGAGGGAGGTCCTCTGCGCTCTCCGTGAAGGAGCTGTCGGCTCTTTATCTCTCCCAGACAGCTGCTGCTGCTGCTCACGCCAACAGCCCCACACAGCCGGTAAGCACTATGCGCCGCCATCCTCCCCCTCACAAATCACCAGTGGCATCCCAACAATGTCCCGTCCCAGCAAGTGGTTGTAAGAGGATGAAAGAGAACATGTCTGGTTTCGTAAATCTGGAGAAACACAGCATTTGATTTTCCAAAAATGACCAGCTTTCCCTTGTCATTCATAAATATTGTATAAATGTTATCAGAGGTGCTGATATGTATGTAAATGATGTATAAGCTGCATATACATACACACACATATACACATTATATTCGCACATGCACACACATACCAAACATACACACATGTCTACATCCACTAGCCCTTACAAACAGTTTATTCATACATACAATTTCCACTTTATTTGCACAAATATATTTACACACTCACATCCATAGAGAAAATATTCAGCACAAAGCAACACATACATTTCCATGCTATACCCATTCCAACACATGAGTGTATATATGTCCATATATCTCACACTCAGGCATAACTTCACTTTGCAACCTCCCTGTGTTTCTCTGTTTAACCTTGGTCTGGGATCCAGGGATTTAATCACCCACTCCAGGCTGATCATTGGGTCATAGGAAAACTCAGGTTATAAGGGTTATGAGGCACTGAGCTATGTTTTTGCTATTTCCCCGGCTCCACTCACTAGTGATCCAGGAGTAATGTGGGATGTGATTTCATAGCTGGACCTTTTCTGCAGGCATGTTCACTCTTAATCTTTTGTAGAGTCCCTGTCAAGAGATGCAGTCTCTTGAGCATGTTATCCAGGGTCTGTACTAGAGAAGTCCAGACCAAAGCAGTTGAAAATAAATGTGACGACTGTAACTGGAAAAAGACAACTGGTTAGAAATGTAAAGGGAAAAAAAAAAAAAAAAAAAGCAAAGCAATTTCAAAATAATGACTTACACATTCTATAATAAGAATTTTTAAAACATTGAAGTATAAGCAAAACAATAGGCTAAATCAAGCTTTGGAAAAATCAGTGCTTGTTTTGGTTTTCTCCCAACTCTAAACAAATGTATTTGGGGTTTTGTTTGTTTTGTTTGTTGACTGAGACTTTTGGAAACAACTATTTCTGGTCAACCTGCAATAAGATTATTTTTCCCAGCTGTACAGAACCGTAAGTGATCCAAAAAAAACCCCTCACCTGTAATGGTTGTCAGGAGTCTGTATTTGATACAAATACATATATAAAAAAATACATATATTTTGCATACAGATACATATATATATAAAACATGCAGTTTGATGTAATTTCTCCTTGTATCTTTTCCAGAGTACTGTGAAGGACAACTCCATACACTCTCCCAACAGACAGAAAAAAAGCAAGGTAAGAAATTTTAAAGATAAGCACCATTATCTAACCAAATATTTGTGGACTGTGGTGGAGTGTGATTTAAATACTCACACAAGGCAACGAGGAGTGCTTTCATACTGAATATAACTATCAGCTGCTCAGTCACCCTTCCCCACATTCAGAAGTTCTTCACAGATCCCCAAAAAAACCTTATTTTTAAAAGTGCATTCAAAGTATGTTGGCTCATGTGAAAGATTTGTGTTTTACACTTGCTGCAAAATATGCTGATCTTGATATTCTGGGGTGGGTTTTTTACTAATGTTCAATACTTATTTTTAGCCAGAACAATCCGCATGTAACAGAGTGAAATAACACGGCGCGCCGTTGCTTTGAGCAACAACTAATAATATTCCAGGCATAACTCTACAGACGTAACTCTATAGGCATGCCAAGGGTCAGCAGATCTGTTTACTGAAAGGAAAGCCACCAGGATTACAGTCTCTTTTAGATAATGACTATAGGCCTAGGCTACCTTCCCTTTGGATAAATGCCAAGCTAGTGCAGGTTGCAGGTATTCAGCTCAGCATTTGGTGCCTAGGCCTCCCATGTTAAGGAGAAAAAATGCAGAAAGTGAGGCTCAAAGGTAGGCTAAACAACCACAGTCCACCCCATCATGACTGCATCCTCTGTTCACTTCTGTACCAATGTTGCTGTAAATTTGAGCTGAACTCAGGCTGACTGAGTCTAAACAGTTCTAACTTTTACTGGCCCTCAGCTATAGGTGTTACTCCAACCTCTGGTCCCTCAGCCTTGCTTTTGCCTCCTAACAGAGCACAGAATTTGGCCTGCTAATTGCAGCAGTTTGTAAACCTTAGTTAGCCTCATGCCTGTACAAGTCTGCAAGTCAAAAGAGCTTTATTTAAGTCTGTAATTGTATGACTGTGCATCTGTTCTTATGCAAAAGATGACATGGGGTACACTCCTACATCCAACAGAAGAAATCATTAATCAGACTAATGTTCTTCCCCAAGCCCTCACTGCTGTTCAGTGGGCAGCCCATGGTGCTACCAAAAGTCCATCATGCTCACTACCCAAAAATAGGCTGTCCTCATCAGTTCAGTTTGACACTTTTGTTTGGTTTCCTCTCCCCATTTTCTTCTTGAGACCTCTTCATAAATAGCTCCTTGGATTTTTTCTGCACCCATATCCTGTGACCTCAGACACCCTGCAGGTCCTCACAGTGCCCTGGACATTTGGGAGCAAGAGGGAGAAGTTAACTTCTAGCTTGCTACTCTAAGACAGCCTTCTTCATGTTATTCTTGTGGTCACTGTCTTGTGCTGACACAGTCCAAATCGATCATCTCTGTTACACTGTAGCTGCACTGAATCCTGGGGACTGTAGACTAACCACCACACATGCCTGGATTAGAAACCTTGCTTTAGAGCGTGTTGCTGTGGAACCAGAATTAACACCAGGCCTGGAGCGTGTGCAGTGGTGTGATGCTTTGGAGTGCTGTGTGCTACTGAACCAAAGGTATGGAGCTTTGTAGGTGCATGGATTTCCTTTGCTGGCTGGCTTTGTCCTTTGCCGTTCTCACTATTAACGGCCAGGGGGTTGGGGGCTATGAGATGATGCTGACATTTAAAACTGTTTCCCCAAAGATGTCAGAAGCTCAGAAATCATCTAAAGTTGCCATCAAGAAAATGGAAGATGACTTGCCACCCCCTCCCACCCTTGGCTCAGTCCAGGTCATCACTCCAGGGAGCCAGGATCTCAACCCACTCCCTGTGCCTCCTCCAAAGCAAGCCTTCTCCAAGTTCTACCAGCAGCGTCAAGTGAACGAGCTAAAGAGGCTCTACAGACACATGCATCCTGAGCTCAGGAAGAACTTGGAAGAAGCTGTGACTGAGGACCTGGCAGAAATGCTTAATACTGAAGATCCCAATGCACAGGCATCTGTGAACCTGGACAAAGTTCTTCCAGGAGAGGTTCAGTCCATGCGCTGGATTTTTGAGAACTGGGCACTTGACTCCATTGGGGACCATCAAGCCACAAAGAAGCTGGCAGAAGAAGAGATCATTCCTTGTGGGGATGTGAAAAGTACTTCCCTGAGGTTTCAAAGCCAGTCAATCAATGGGGAGAGTCTGTCACCATCATCCAAAGTAACAGAAACAGACCTTGCCAGAGGGGATGTGCATACTGCCCGGTGGCTGTTTGAAACCCAGCCACTAGACTCATTAAATAAACTGTATTCAGATGAAACTGAATTGCAGGAGGCAGTTCTCAAGGAGCCTGTCCAGGGAGGTGATGTGAAAGGTGCCAGACAGCTCTTTGAAGCACAGTCCTTGGATGCTATAGGACGCTGCTGCTCAGTGGAGGAGAAGAGCATCCTACAACTCAAGTCAGAAATCCAGGAGCTAAAAGGCGATGTTAAGAAGACTGTCAGGCTCTTCCAAACAGAGCCCCTCTGTGCCATCAGAGATAAAACTGGGAACATCCATGAAATCAAGTCTGTTTGTCGAGAAGAAATTCAGAGCAATGCAGTCAGAACGGCTCGCTGGCTGTTTGAGACTCAGCCCCTGGATACCATCAACAAGGACACTTCCAAAGTGCAAATAATCCGTGGGATTTCACTGGAAGAAATTGGAAGGCCAGATGTCAGTGGAGCAAGGTGGATATTTGAAACTCAACCTCTGGATGCCATCAGAGAAATCACAGTTGAAGAACAGGATTTCAAGGCTTCAACGGATTTTGTCACAGGGGCAGATGTCAGTAAGCAGCGAATGCTCTTTGAGACTCAGACTCTTGATTCTCTGAAAGGAGAAGCTTCAGAAAGTGTTGTAGCCAAAGAACAAGTCATTGGAGGTGATGTGAAATCTACACTTTGGCTATTCGAAACTCAGCCAATGGAAACCCTGAAAGACAATTTTGAGGTGGGACGTTTAAAGAAAGTAGAGCTTTCAGCGGAGGAGAAGGGAGATGTGAAGCAAAGAAAACATGTCTTTGAGACCTGTCCTCTTGGCAGCATTTCCAAGGCATTTGAGGAAGAAATTCCAGACACTGGCACTGAAGAGGTAGTGAAAGGGGATGTGAAGTCTTTCAAGACCCTGTTTGAGACTCTCCCCTTAGATAGCATTAAGCAGGCTGATGCTGAGCCCATCACCAAAGAAGAGGAGAAGATTCCAACTGGCAACGTCAAAGCCAACCAAATTCTGTTTGAGACAACACCTCTGTATGCCATCAAGGATAGCTTCGGCAATTTCCATGAAGTCACCTCTGTAAGCAGAGAGCAAATCATCAGCGGTGATGTCAAGAACTACAAATGGATGTTTGAAACCAGGCCCCTGGACCAGTTTGATGAAAGCACCAAGAAAGTGGATATAATACGGGGGATCACAAAACAAGAGGTGGTGGCTGGTGATGTTAGAACAGCCAAATGGCTCTTTGAAACTCAGCCTATGGACGTCATTCATCACCAAGCCATGCAAGGTGAGGAGCATCCCGCAGTGAAGCGGGAGATCTCCCAGCGGGGGGATGTGAAGACCTGCAGGTGGCTTTTTGAGACCCAGCCCATTCACACCCTGTATGAAAAGGCTGAGAAGAAGCAAGAGGAAGATGGCAGTGTGCCCCAAGCTGATGTGAAGTCATACACATGGATGTTTGAGACTCAGCCCCTGGACTCCCTGAAAGGCCAAGAGGAACAGTATTTACAAGTCAGTAAGGCATACAGTCAGGAGGAATTACAGGGAGTTGATGTCAAAACTGTCCGTCACCTATTTGAGATTGAACCCTTGGGCAGCAGTATTGTCAGCGAAGCTGACCGTAAAAAAGACATGAGGTACTCTAGTCGTGTGGAGATACAGTCTGGGGAAGTGTCCAGAGTGAAGGAATTCTTTGAAGCTAAGCCCTTGGATACAGTCTTCAGAACAACATCCCAGAAGGATGATGGGACAATTGAAGCCGGATCCGTGCACAAGTTCACTTGGCTCTTTGAGAACTACCCTATGGACTCCCTGAAGGACAGCTCTGAGGGCATCCAGGAAATCCCTCCAGAGAAGGATATCAAAGGGGGAGAAGTTAGAGGTAAAAGGTTCGTATTTGAGACCTATTCCCTTGACAAAATCCATGACACAGTGGACGAGACAGAGCTCCAGAAGATCCAGAAAGACACCATGAGCAAAGCTAATGTCAAGTCCTGCACAATGCTTTTTGAAAGCCAACCTTTATATGCTATCCAAGACAAGGAGGGGAGATACCATGAGGTCACCTCAGTGCAGAAAGAAGAAATCATGAAAGGTGATGTCAAAGGAGCTCGGTGGTTGTTTGAAACTAAGCCCCTGGATCTGATCAAGAAGGAAGAGGAGGTGTTTGTGATTAGGGCTGTCACCCAAGAGGACATCAAGAAAGGAGATGTCCAGGCTGCCCGGTGGAGGTTTGAGACAGAGCCTCTTGACTCCTTCTCAGGGGGAAAGATGTCTGTGCCCAGAACGGTAGATGATGTGCAGAAGGGAGATGTTCAGTCTAACAAGAAGCTCTTTGAGTCCCAGCAAGTGGGCCAGAAGAAGTATGTGAGGATGGTCAGTGTCAGTGATGTTCAGCGGGGTGATGTAAGGACATCCACTTGGCTTTTTGAAAACCAGCCCGTGGACTCCCTCTACGGGGATGCGGAGAGAGGCTCATCTATCAGTACAGTGCAGAGAGAGGACAGCCAGAAAGGGGATGTAAAACGCTGCACCTGGTTGTTTGAAACCCAGCCAATGGACACCCTTAAGGACCCAGAGGTGACAGCCAGTGCTGGGGCCCAAGAAACAATCCCTCGTGCAGATGTGAAAAGTACAACGTGGCTCTTCGAGAGCACACCCTTAGATAAATTTAGTGCTTCTAAAGGCAGTATAGAAACAGAACTGAAAGAAAGGACCATGAAGGAGACTTTAGAGACACTCTGCACTTGCCAGGCTATTCAGCATGATGGGATCCTCATTGAAGCCAATGATATGGAGAGTGTGAAAATGGTGAAGTACCAGCTCAGCAGCCCAGGTGCTCCAGAGATCCTGAAAGAGGAGATTGTGGGAGGCCATTTGCAAAGGATCATGTTGCAGCTCCTGCACAGAACCAATGTGGATGCACAAAGTGTGCTGGTGGAGGAGGACAAAGAGGGCAAGATCAAAGTAAGCCCATTGCAGCTACTGGACCAGAGTGAAGCTGTTAAAGGCAAAGAGGACTTGAGTGGAAATGTAACTAAGGCTTTACAGGGTCTCCTCAGTCAAGACGCTTCCATCAAAAAGGGGATGGTCTTACAAGAGACGAAGTCAGGATCAGTGAAGATGACTCTCTATTCCCTCCTGTTCCATTCTGTCCAGCAGAAAGTTGTCAAGGGGGATGTTAAGTCAACGATAGGGAACCTGTTGGCTTCTTCTCAGGAGCAGAAAACAACAGCAACCATTAAGCGTGAGGACAATGAGAAGGGAAATGTCCAGCTTTTTGCAAGCTGCATTGAGAAAGGAGATCTAGACTATCTGAAGAATCTCCAGCAGGAGTCGGAGATACAATCCCTCATCTCTTCCCAAGCAGAGCAGGGGGAAGATGAAAGTGTTCCACAGGTTGTGCAGGGGGCTAAGATACATATCGTACCAAATAAAGAACAAATAGAGAAAGTAAATGCAGAGGGTGAGCCAGGGGCTATGGAGGGAGCAAAAAAGGTATTCACATATGAAAACATGGGCAAAGAGGGTGCATTAGAGAGAGAGGCTGTGTATGCAGCAGGTGTGACAGGAACCACTGTGCAATGTCTTGGGAAGCCTCTCCCCACAGTGATGGGAAAGGAAGAAATTCTGTCAGGAGGACTTAAAGTGACCACAAAGTCAATCCAAAGGATGGCAGATGTCAGCAAGAAGGCAGAGAAAGAAGAAGCCACCACTGCCAGTTTGAAGGAACCCAAAACTATGCCTCAAGGCAAATTTCCAACCCAAGTGACGGCTCAGAGGGGAGAGGTGGCTGGGAACCAGCAGAGTTCGGTGACTAGGGAAGCCAGCCAGATGCAGCCAGAAGAAAAGGCCATTGGGAGTGATCTTCAGGCCGCAATGCAAAGCCTGAGGTTAGCAACAGCAGAAGCAAAAAACATTCAACACCACGTCCAGAGCAAGCTACAGAGGAACAGGGAGGAGGTGCACATGGCCTGTAGGCAGCAAGCAGCCAGCGCACAGGGGACAGTGACCCTTCAATCGACTGTACGCCAACACGAATCTGCATCCACCACACAGGAGAGCACCAGCACTGCCATCAGGACCACCACCACTAGAGTCCAGGAGGCATCCAAGGCCCACACAAGCGTGTCTCAGAAGAGCATAGCATCACACAAAAAGGTCAGTGCTTCAGAGGAAGTACAGGGAGGACAACTATTGAGCCAGGAAAACAAAGTTGTGCCTAGTAGAGATTTTAGAATTAAGGATGGCCTTTATACTGCCACACCCGTGAAAACCTATATAAACCCTTTTGTTGAGCCTGATTACAAAGAGCAATCAGTGCAAGAAGAAAGAGATGTTATTATCAGAGGGGATGTACAGACAGCTATCAGAGCACTGCAAAGTGCCGCCTCAGAACAGCGCCTGATAGAAAAGGAGGATGTTGTCCGAGGTAATTTAAAAGCCACACTTCAGTCGCTGGAAAAGTCTAACGTTAATGTCTCCAGAGGGGATTTTAAAGCCGCTATGATATACAGAAATGCAGGGCAGTCCTATTCTGTGTGTAAAAAGAAAAATGAGAATCAAGTCATTAGTAACCAGACTGCTGTAGTGGCTTCAGGGTCACAGGCTGATAATGACTTTCCTCCTCCTCCCTCAGTTGCTGTGATGAAAGCAGAGCATTCCCCACCCTCAACTAACGCAACAAGAGAAGGTGCCCTTCCACTACGAACCAACAAAGATGAAGCCCCAGAATGTTCTGCATCACTCCAGACCCCTCTTCTTGCCCTCCCTTCTCTGTCCTGCCAGTTCAGTGATCAGAGTTCTGCAGAGAAGCCCAGGACTCCTCCAAAACCAGAAATTACTGTCCCACCCAGAAAAAAACCTGTTCCCCCTCCAAAACCTGAGCACCTCTTACATGAGGCACATTCTGCCTCTGCAGATAACAGCACAAGCAGATCAACCAAACCCATCCCTCCACCCCTGCCTCCGAAACCTCCAGGCCTCAGGGACATCAGCAAGCCAAAGCCTCCCCCCACGGAGATGAGATTAAACTGCATGGAAATACATGAACGATCAGGCCATGGGGACGTTCAGGCAAAATGCTGCGCTTTGGGTACATCCGTGAGTAAGCCTGTCTCAGCTATGAGCCCTGAGAGAAAGCTGCCAAAACACACTGCTAAAACTCCACTTCAAATGGCAGAGGAAAGGTACAAGGCCAGCAAAGGAGGACAGGGAAAACTGGAATCAGACAATGCTAAGACATCAAAGCCAATAAAAAATGGAGTGGTTAGTTTTGAAGTCGAGCGGGGAATGATGAGCAGAAAAGCAGCAGCTGCAAGGAGATGTCCTGGTGAGGTTGTTCAGAGGCATATAGAGCTGTGTCAAGATGAGAACGGGTGTTCTTTAGTATCACATCCAACCTGTTCTGGCAGTGCACAGACATTTAATGTGCCAGGACAGACTGAGCCAAGCACCTTCCCTGTTGGCCACACCACTCCTCCAAAGACAGGAGATGACATTACTCAAAATGCCTCATCCAAGGTGGAAAGGGAAAGTGTGTCTAATTCTTATGGATTGTGGGATAGTCAGAGAGTTGTGCAGCAGGTGACTGAGAGAAGGCAAATGTGTCATTCAATGTCCTTCCATCAGCAACCAATGAACTCCTTTGAGGACCAACAGCAGGGGAATAGTGGGCAATTGAAATGTCCTGATGGGGAGGCAGACACACCTGCCCAGGAGAAGTCAGCAGTGGTTATGAGAGAAAAAAACAATAGAGAAACAGAAGATGAGCGTCGGAAGAGGCTGTCGATACACAAAGAGGAGATTATGAAAGGCAATGTCAAGGAGGCTATGGAGATCTTTGAGAACCTCAGGAGACAGGAGGAGCTGCAAGAGCTCTTGACACGGGTGAGGGAGTTTGAGGAGGAGACAAGCAAGGTAGATGTGAAAGCTCTGAAGAGTCTCTTTGAGAAGGTCCCTGACTGGGTTGTTCATCAGAAGGCCCACCAGGCCAAGCAACAGGACAGGGCTGAGACAATGGCAAAGGAGGATACTGACAGTGTCTCCTCAGTGGAGCTGGTGTTCGGGGACCTGGAACGAGCAAGTGCTGAGATTATCCACCTGAAGGAGCAGACACTTGCCCGGCTCCTGGACATCGAGGAGGCCATCAAGAAAGCTCTTTATTCTGTCTCTAGTCTCAAGTCTGAGTCAGACATCGCTGGGCTGTCAGGGCTGTTCAAGGAGTCTCTGGGGAACACCCAAAGCTCTGCGAGCAGCAGCAATATTCGTAAAATCAGTATTGTTTCAAGCAAAGCCAAGCAGGAGGGAATCGCACTGGAGACAGGGGAAGCAGATTCTGTGGAAGGTGCAAAGGTGGTAGAAAAGCCTGAGGTAACCAAGGCAGAACTAGAGGTCCCCCGCCTTATTCAATCTCGTGTCAGTTCTCCCTCCTCACCTTCCTACATCTCCATCGAGTCTGCTGCCAGGAAACCAGCAGAGTCACCCAGGACAGCACATTCCCCCTGGGATGTCCCTTCACCAGACTGTCTTGACACACCAGGAAAGAGGGATGCTTTTGCTCAGGACAGCTTTAGTTCCTTTAACCATCCATCAGCAGTGTCTACTGGGCATGACATGACCCCCTTTGAGAAGAGACCAGAGCCTGTCCAAAAAAAAGTTGGGCTGACCTCAATAAAACAGAACACCCTTGGCAATGCCAACCATCTGGTCAGTGAGAAAGAGAGGTGCCCTCTGGACACCTCCAAAGGCAACTGCCATTGTGGGATGAAAGGAGGCTTTTCAGAATACTGCTCCCTGAATGTCCCCAGCCCACAAAATCCACGGAGGCAGAAAAGTATCCTGGAGCTGCAGACAGGGCCTGATGGGTCCAAGCTCTATGGAGCCACCCGGACTGTCATGGAGCAGTACGAGGAAATGGACCAGTTTGGAAACAAAATCATCACTTCATCCACCACAGTCACCAAGCAGTCTGAGACACAAACATCTTCCACATGTGATGTAGTATCTCATCCTCAGTACGAGGTATCTGCCTCACCCATGTTTCGGAGGTACTTGAAGAGCCCAGGTGAAGACTTCCACACCAACGGCAGTTTTCAGGAGCCAGGAGTAGTCTTTGTCACCTTTGGCAACTCCAAGCCAAAGAAATAGGAGATTCTGGAGAGCAAGAGAGAATTGCATAAGACAAAAAAGAAAGTCCACAATAAAAAAGTCTCCTGGCTCATCCACATTACACACAAGTATTCATCTACACCCTAATGACTTCTCAGGGTCATCATCTTGGTATTTGCATACAGACAGGACAAATGCAGTCTGCCTTGACACAGAAGGAGAACATCCCTCACCTGGCCAACCCAACAGACTTGGTGCTGCACCACAACCCAGAGCTCCGACACCGTTAGAAGCACAAGGGAAAAATCCATCCATGGGCACCTTAGGGTAGCTTCTTCCCCTAGAGTGTTGGGGGAGGGCAGGAATCGTAGCAGGCTTCTCTGAACTAATGCAGAAGAAAGGATAGGTAGGATCAATTAAAGAACCAACCAATCTGGTCATTGGCAAACACCTTTATGCTATCTTCTTTTTCCAGTTATAATATAGGCTTCCCAAGAAGGGCATCCTAAACACACGTATATACACATGCTCATACTGATGGGTGGGTTGGATAGGTTTTCTCTTAGCCACTGACAAAAAAAAAAAGGAAAAAAAATATCAAATTGATGTCACTATTGGGGTTGGGGGAAGTATTTATCAGTTTATTTTTCAGTTCCTGGAAAGTATTCAATGCTACTGAAGACTGTCAAGCTGAGACCTACAGCTGTTATCAGTGCAGATCCCCCAAAGAAAGATGCTATGGAAGATTCTTTATTTGAGTCAGAATGGTTACTGCTTTCCTTTCTTTATTTTTAGAATTGTAATTTATTATTCAATATATACAAAAACCTTATTTTAGATTTTCCATGCTTTCATACATGTTTACTGTTTAAATTCATTCTGAGACTTTGTAAAGCAATTTTCTTTTTATTATTACTTTGTTTTGTACATTCTCAACTCAAGATTTTAGATATTTTGTGGCTTTTTTTTTTTTTTAACTTTTATTGCTGCGTTCTGAAGGTAAACATTACCTCTAAAAATACTTTGGTCTGGTTCAGTTGCTTTTGTTGAGTGTTTGTTTCCTTTCAAAGTACCTAGAAAACATCTCTCAATGAACCAGTTGAGTCACATATTCATTAAAACAGAAGGGTTTGGGTTGGAAGGGACATTAAAGATCATCTAGTTCCAAACTCCTGCCACAGGGAGGGACACCTTCCACTAGACCAGGTTGCTCAAAGCCCTGTCCAACCTGGCCTTGGACACTGTTAGGGAGGGGGCAGCCACAACTCTGGGCAACCTCTTCCAGTATCTCACTACCCTCACAGTAAAGAATTTCTTCCTTGTATCTAATCTAAATCTACCCTCTTTCAGTTTAAAGCCATTACCCCTCATCCTATCACCACACTCCCTGACAAAGAGTCCCTCCCCATCTCTCCTGTAGCCCGCTTTAAGTACTGGAAGGCCACTGTAAGGTCTCCCCAGAGCCTTCTCTTCTCCAGGCTGAACAACCCCAACTCTCTCAGCCTGTCCTCACAGGGGAGGTGCTCCAGCCCCCTGATCATCTTTGTTGCCTCCTCTGGACCTCCTTGAGCATCCTTCTGATGTTAGGGCCCCAGAGCTGGATGCAGCAGTGCAGATGGGGTCTCACAAGAGCGGAGCAGAGGGGGAGAATCACCCCCTTTGACCTGCTGGCCACACTTCTCTTGGGGCAGCCCAGAATGCGATTGGCTTTCTGAGAGCACTCTAAATCACTGGAGAGAGTTAGACTACATCTTCTTTACAATGCAGATGGATTAACAGCCCTGTGGCAAGCAGCATTCATACTCTTGTTTGAAAACTGTTGAGCCCAGGGTAATATACATCACACAATCCAGGACTCTGTGTAGGTGTGTGGAGACTGGGTAGGATGTATACACCAAGAAACGTCTGAACACTTGCCTGTACCTGTTTCTTCCATAAGCCTTAGGAGGAGGGGCAGCTGATGAACCAGCCATTGCTCGGTGCTGTGCCTCAATTCACATCACAGGTTGCCTTCAGTTTGGGAATGAAGAAAGTGAGCATGGAATTAGATCCAGGTGTGGGAGAAGGTGAGGAGCCTACAGAGTGACTGGATGGTTTCTCAAGGAGCTATGTCCTATCGCCTGGCTCAGACTTATGCTACTGACTCCTGGGTCTGACTGTAGAAATTCTGGCTGGTCTATGGCAAGCCACCTTATCTCTAAGTGCATCAGTTTACCTTTCTGCAGAAGACAACAGTAACCTCATTCAAAAAAATATCATGTTTCAGTGTAATGTTGTGGTGAATATTTTCTTTTTTTTCCTCTGAGTGAAAAGAGCTTGCATTGACAACTGAATAGCAGGACACTGGGGAGGAAGGGACTGCTTCAGCATTTACCACTTCATATGCCTGAGTCCATAGCTAGGTTTGTAAATAGCAAAAAACATCTCGCATCATGCAATACCTTGTTCAAGGTGTTGTAGGCCAAGTAGAAGTTCTATTTCATCCCCCAGAAAAGCAGGCATATACCCAGAGCTCTTTGGTTTGCCTTTAGGATCCCATAAATTTGAAAGTGAAATATGCCAAAAGAATATAATTTTCAGTTCCACCAAAGAATACACTGAAGGTTGAGGTAGAAGAGCAGATCTTCATAAACTGAGCATATCTGGATTCAGGGAATCAGAAAAGAAAAGTGCTTGGACCTTCTGAATTGTTTTAGTAGGATCACTTGTAGAAACAGAAAAATTAGTAATTTGGAGCTGCTCTTCAAAATTTTTCCAACACTGCTTTCTTACCCTTGTTTGTTTCTCAACTTGTTTCAGGATACCTATATTTGTTTGTTTCATTTCTTTTTAAAGACAGCTGCAAATAAGTTTTAGTAAGCTGCAAACAGGTTGCTTGGGTAATGAAAATGATTCCACAGAAACTCAAATAAACCCAAATATCCTGCATGGCCAGTGCTTAAAAATACTGATCTTATTGTTCACGTTTCTGGTTTTACAGGATTTCTAAATGTCTCAATGAGCCATTTATGAGGCTAAGATCATTTGAGATGTGTTTCTCTCATGGTATTTCCATCAGCCAGGAACTGAAATATCATGAGGAGACAGATGCTGCATTATTTCAGGACCATACATGGCTCTTTGAAGCACTGGAAGAGCTGAACTAAAAAACAAATGCAAAAATTTGAAACTCAAATACAAGATGAAGGATCACCTCATATTCTCAGACTTTACAATAATAAACCTGAAAAGCATATACAAACTTTCAAATCCCAAATGAGTTGTCATAGTTCTTCTGTGATCTTTGGATACAAGACATGATATTGTTCACCATTCTTTGCCCTAGTGGGTCACCATGTTCTCACACAGTGCTAGGTAGATATTTTTAAGAGCAAAATGGCTGGGCCAGTAGATAGAGGACAGATGGCCTTGTCTTAACTGTACCTCCCTGAGTGATCAAAGGACAAATTCAGCTACAGAACTGGTTCTCTTGCAGCAGTAGACATGAAATACGCCGCATTTGAAGCATCTACATCAAGAATTACCCTTCCCAGCTCCATTTCAGCCGCTGGTCTACCTGAGGATACTCAGGTCAGAAAGCTTTGTGCTCACTATCATCTCCAACTATCAATAACACAGGAATTTTCAGGCTGACCCCTCCTACTATAAAGATTTTAATTCACCTAGGGAAAAAAAAGACAACAACTGATAAGCCATAAGCCAGCTGCAACTTTCAGCATGGCAGTAATCAGCAATGTGGTAGAAGAGCCTTCCAGGAACAGTCTGTAACTGCTTTTCACAGAAGTTTTAAAGATAATTTCTTTGCCCACAGTGCCATTCAATTGCTGCTAATCACCTCTCTATCTTCCAAACCATTAGGAAGACTTATTCCTGGGACTGATAAAAATAACTCTGAATAGCAAGAGTATTTGCCATGCATCAGACAATGAGCACTTAAAATAATAAATCCCCTGGTGAAAGAGACCTCCATCCCCTATAAATATTATCCCACCTTGGAAACACACTTCAGGAGTACATGCATTCATTCCCAGCTAAGAGTAGAGACGTTCTGGATTTTTGCTAAACATCTCTGTTTCCTTCCTTGGTCATGATTACAGGAAAGCATTTTTATCTTATAAAACAGAGACACATCAACTGTTACTCTCTTCTCTGCCAGGACACACACCTTCATGCTGTATGAGAACTTGTGACTGTCAGAAGAAACGCCTGCCAGAGTGCCTAGGTGTAACTGTGATCTGCACTGCCAAATACAGCAAAGTTGATGCACTGGCTGAGATTAATGCCAAGACTGGCGCTTTGCTCCATTGTCACAGATGATGCTGCATTTATGCAGCTGCCCATCACCACTCACTGTTCTTTGCCAAATAGCCTGCCCATTTCTTCCAGTGAAATTACATCCCTGCCAAAGGTGCAGAGCTTCAGTTTCTCTTGGAGAGACCCACTAACATCTGGATTCTGCTGCCATTTTCCACTTGAAGGATCTATCTTATCTTTGCATGCAAACATATTTCTGCTTAACCTTCACTATCACTGTTCTCCCACTGGCATCAGCGCAGTTCTGTAGTCACATTGGTGAAATTCATCTTGCCTAACTGACTGATTTGGTCCAACTACACGGCCTGTTTTAGAGTAGATGTATCACTTTCTAGATTCCCTTAACTGGACCTCCACTGAGTATACTGGGAGTTTAGACACTCATTACGTATGTAGACACTTGCAGAACTATGGTCTCCTCTGTGTAGAGGGACTAGAATAGCAGAGGTATGCTGAGATCATTGTAGACTGACTGAAAGACAAGGGTTTTGCTTGTATACTTCCCTCTAGAGAGAGGGAAGAAAACCAGACATTAAACTCTTCTTGAAAGCATTGTCATAGGAAAACAAAGATGACTTGGCCTTACTGGTATGTTCAACCAAAATGAAGGTAATTTAAAAAAATTGGTCCCCCAGGTGTCCATTGCAAATAAAAGGCAGGGTTCTTATTCCCTCATCAACTCATCTCTTGAGATACAGAAACACCTTTCATGTTTCATAGAAACATAGACTTGTTTGGATGGGAAGGACCATAAAGATCATTTAGTCCCAACCCCCCTGCCATGGGCAGGGACACCTTCCACTAGCCCAGGTTGCTCAAAGCCCCGTCCAACCTGGCCTTGAACACTGCCAGGGAGGGGGCAGCCACAACTTCTCTAGACAACAAGTTTCCTCTGGTCAAAGCTAAATTCTGGTCATCAGCCCACTCCACATAAGAGCAGAAAATAAACTTGCCTTCTCTCTGAGCTGACAACACTGCAAACCAGAGTGAGCACACAGTGAACAAAAGGTAGGAAGGATCAGAGAGCACCAGCAAAACTCTATCGAATCAATCTGTGGCAAATTACCTTCCAACAAAGAGGCAGAGATGCCCTCTTGTGAGAGAGCATCACTACTCAGAGCACCGACCTCGTCAGTGAGATTTAGGTTAGGTTCAGCTGCGCTCCTTCTGGGGTTTTCATTTGCAGATGGACTCACCAGGTAAGCTGAGCCTCTGCCTCACACCACAGTGTAAAGGAATACACAGAGTTATCCACATTGCCACCAGTATCCTCTGAATTACTTGACCATGCAGACAACCTGGAGCTACTTCTGCAGCTAGGCTGATGTCCAAGCTTCTTTATTCCCTTTCTCTCACCACTAGTAAAGTAGCTGGTGTTGGTAATGCTTTCCAGAGAGATTCCCTGGGCTCTTCGTATAAAGTGGTCTTTGAGGAATCAAGTCATGGCATAAAAAACAGTCCACAGAATAAACACACTGGAGTAAACCGCCAGGTTTATGGAGCTATGAAAGCTTTAACGCTGAGTTGCATTGCCTTTTTTAGGGTTTGGACTATGTGGTCTGTGTGAGCAGCCATATGATATCAATGATTTCAGGAGCTGCCCAGGCAGTTTTTGAGTCAGATACTCTGAATAATGTTTCTTACCTCACTCAAGGTTTTTAAATGATTCAACTGAGTGAATCATTTACTCTCAATCAAATGAACAGTTTCTCTCGTCAAGGATCCAAGGGTGTATTGTCTTTCTGTCCTGACAGAAAATCATTGCTGACCTATTCAAGATGACAAGTAAATTGAGTCAGACAGGAATCTGAATTCTCACAACAGATCTGCAAAAGAACATCAACAAAAAATTCAGGCCAAGAAGAAGATTTAGCAGTTTAGCTAGCAGATACATTTCCAAGTGGTCATGATTAAGAGTTATTTAACTTCAGTTTCTCCTTCTTCTTCAGTCCACGTTGAAAGAAGTGTGTGCCTCGTGTTTTCAGCCTGTCTACGCAATGGAGTGTGTGGTCACTGACAAAGTCCGTGTGCATCGCTCATGTTTCTGTTGCCAGGTCTGCGGGAGGAAGCTGAGGTGAGTGGTAGGACCAAGGTGCCTTTATTTTTAAGGGATGTTCAAGTAGTTTCCATCACAATAGTCCAAGAGTAATTTCAACAGGGCAGGCTTTAGGAAATGAGAAAGGTCATACAGTCTCCCTGATACAATCAGCCTCTCCATCAACAGAGTCTGGAAACTGTTGACCTCAAGCTTGCAGACACCTGTGGATCAGGAATCTGCATGGTGGTGCAAGGATGAGCTGAAAATGCAAGAAACATTTACAGTTTGGGAATGCCAATATGGAATTTGAGAGAGTCGTTTGGGTGCCTCACATGTTCATGGACTCAGATAGGTTGGAAGGTACCTCTGGAAGTCTTCACCCAGCCTTCTGTGGGTCCAAGGAGGGCAGGTAGCTCAGTAACAGGTCCAGGAGAGGTGTAAATGGCTCCAAGACTGGAGATTCCACAGCCTTCAGTTGGGGCCCCTTTTTCAAGATTTGACCACCAGTGAAAAAGTTTTTTCATATATCTCATCACAATTTCACATGTTACAAGTTGTTCCCATTGCCTCTCATCCTGTTACTGTCCACTTCCAAAAGCACTTCAGTCCTGTCTTCTCTATAACCTCCTGTAAAATAGACACACACAGCAATGTAACCTCCTTATAAGCTAGCTAACCCAGCTCTCAGCCTCTCCTCAGATGACACATGTTCCAGGCCCCTGACAACCTTGGTGTCCCTTTGATGGACTCCTTACAGTATGTCAATGGCTTTCTTGCACTGAGGACCCCAAAAATGGACAAACTACCCCACATGCAGTCCTACAAGTACCAGATGCAGAGGAATGGTCACTTCTCTTGACCAGCTAGGTGGGCTCTTGCTAATGTAGCCTAGGATGTAGTTGGCTTCTTTGTCACAAGGGCACACTTCTGCCTTGTTTTCAGCTTGTCAGTCACTGAGACACCCTGGTTCTTTTCTGTAAGGCTGGCTTGTCATCTTCTTGCCCTCCCAGCTGTACAGACACTTTTTCCCATCATGCAGTTGTTTTATCATTGGAATCCTGTAGAGTTTTACCCATATGGTCCATGCTGTGCATACAGGGAAAGAGATGAAGTGCTGGTATGAAGCCTGGCCTGTAAATGAGAAAGGGATTGCACATAACCTGGACTACAGCTCTCAGAGGTATTGCAAGGAAATGTTTAATTTTTCATGTGTTTTGGGTTTTGAAAGAAAAATCAAACATATCCTCAGAAAACCAACACTATTTTTGAAAGGTTCCATTCTTCAAACACCCTCCCTTCCCCAAGAGTTTCCACTGAAAAACAATTTTTCTGAAAACCTATCTATCAGTGCTACTGTTAATCCTTCCCTCCCACACAGCCGCTAACAGCTATGCCAATGTGTGTTTTCCAGCTTGCAAAACTATGCTGCCCTCCATGGGGTGTTTTACTGCCAAGTCCACTACAACCAGATGGCTGGTGCTAAAAGCAGAAGTGAGATGGAAAGGCTGGAGCACCAGTTAGGAGACAATCAGGTTCAGCGAGTGGCAGTGGCAGGCAGAAGACCACAGCCCCACGACTGGTATAACAGGACCAAAAAGAAGACTGAAACAAGAGAGAAACCCACATCCTTCAATGCACAGTGTAGCTTGCAGCTTGCTGAACGCAGGCAAGAGCTGAGCAGCAGGTCTGTCCTCTTAGGGAATAAGTTCAGAATGGGCTGGCCACCTTCAGAAACAGCCTTGTTAGATGTAGGTGGAAAAACTGGAAAGGGAGCATGTTCCTGGAAAAAGCCCACACTGAGCCTGCAAACCCACCAAGCTGTGGGTAGCAGGGCAGGCAGGATGATGCTCAAGGGTCAGAAGGGAGAATCAGCAGTGGAGGCAGCAGTGGAGAAGGGAAGCCTCTTCCCTGGTGTCACCTATACCAAAGAAAGAGAGCAAACGTGTTCCTGGCCCAAGACCAGAGAACAGAGTGGCAGTAAAATCACTGGGAATGGGAACATTCCCGAAGGGAAGCAAGGGGGCAAGGTGTCCCAGCAAGTGGCTGCACTCCAGCAGGGCAAAGCCCTGTTGAAGAGAGGACCTGCCTCCGCCTCCTCCCCTCTAGTCCTGAAGCCTGTGAAATCCCAGCCTCTAGGCTCACTTGTTGTCCCCCATGCCACACGTCAAAGCACTAAACCCACAAACTGGATGTACCTGGGTGCCACAGGGAGCTTCATCCTCTCTGCTTCAGAGCCCCCAGTGAAGGAAAATGAGGTCTGTGGGTCTCTAAGCACACCCAATGAAGGAGGTACAATGTCTGCAGTGACAGATGACAATCCTGAACTGACCATAGCCACCCCAGTTATTGCAGGAGACAAACATCAACTTGGAGAGAGAATGAACAGCCCACAGCCCATCTGTGTGACAGAAGAGCCCCAAATCAGAAACACCATGAGGATAGAGATGAAACATGGAGATGAGGGTGCCAATCCCCCTGAAAATGAAGCTGAAGAAGCCCATATCCTCTCTGGTGTGTCAAGGACCTCTTACATATCTTCTGGCTCCCTGGAGCCAGAAAGACTGAGTGTATCACCTGAGATCACTGAGCTGGTGAATGAGAAATCAAAGACAAACACTGATGAGTTCCCTGGGAAGCATATACCAGTAACTTTGGGGGAAAATACGCAGCCATCCATCATAAGTCATTTGCCTGGAATTGAGAGCAAAGGGACAGAATTTCAGAAGACAAATGAAGTGAAACCAGTAAGTATGTCAGGGTTTCTCCAAGAAACTGGTCCTCAGCATACATCTCAGGAAAACAAAACAGAAAAGAGCAGAGTTTCTTCACCTGGTTTGCCATATAAGACAGATGAACACAGTGTGTTCTGTCTACACGAAACAGAACGTCAGGGCACATGTGACCTGATAACTAACCCTCATGAGGGTATTTTGAGGCATGATATGAAATCACCTGGCAAGGATTTTCCAGTATCAGCAGAGACGCCTCTGAAAGGAACCTGTGCCACTTTGCCCTCATATGATGAATTCACCAACTCCAAGTCAAAAGATCCCAAGGACGTTATTAGTGGAAACATCTTTCACACTTCTGAACAACCAGCCAAGACATTAGACTCTTCCAAACCAAATATATACTTGGACAAATCCAGAGGTCATACAGTGGATGAAGAAAAAATGGATCTGAAACTCCCAGGGGAAAACATTGTGCATACATCAAGGCCTGGTGCTCAGAGCAAAGAGACCAGAAGCAATCAGGCCTGCAGAGAGATGTTAGGTGAAGGTTTCAGGCTTGGGAAAAACCCCTTCACTACACTTTTTGGTTCTGAAGACAAAGACATCACTCTCAAGAAGGAAACAACAACCCAAAGGAAACCTACTAAGCCCCAGTCAGCCCTTGTCACTTTGTTTGGTTACTCTTCAGAGAAGAAACAGAGTCAACAAGAAAAACCCGAAAGATCCTCAGAACAAACAAATATTGATAACAACCTAGAAAAGACCCAGGCCCTCTGCATTTCCTCCAGCCAAGCAAAACAGAAGGCTTCCAATAGTGATCAGCTGCCACAGCCAGAAAAGATGGAAATCTTCCCTAAACCTATCCAGAAAAATTCTGGAGGCTTCTCAGGCTCTACTGAGGGCAAGGAGACCAGTGTTCTATTAGCTCCTGGCACAAACATTTCATACAATGATAAACACAAGAGAACTGAACTTGACGCTCATGACCCACTGGCTTTAAATAGTCAGGTTCAGCAACAAGGGGACAGCTGTTGGCTGTCTCTCATGTCAGCACAGGAAAATCAAAAAGAATCTGCAGTAACCTTGGAAAGTAGAACAAACTCTCTACATCCTGCTCCAGAGCTTATGTCCACAGCTGATAACAGCAAAAATTTCATCAGGGAAGGAAATCATCATGATGATCATCTACTAGAAATTCAGAACCAATGGAGTTTGGATATCCAGGACACAGTGATTGAGGATGGGATGGTTTCTTCACCAGGCAATTCAGAAAAGTTACCCAAGGAAGCTGAGCTTCAGTTAGCCAATGTGGATTTTCTAGAGGACAATAACTTTTTCTTTTCTGGAGGACAAGATTTTCCCAGCATAGCAAGTGAAAACCCAAATTCAGACTTGCAAAAGTCAGAGGCAGAAATTCCATCTTACTTTGATCCAAATCCTTCAGAATTACGCCAAGAAATTCCCTGGGACACCTCCAGCCTCTCACATCTTTCTGGACAGGATGAGATTAATATTAGAGACCCGCAAAGGATTCAAAGCTGTGCAACGCTGCAGCAGATGGATACACGGTGCCAAGCTCCAAAGGCTGCAGAAGATACATTTGAATTGGGTCTCAGTGCTGAAGGCTCAACAAACAAGCATCTCCCTACAAAGGAAGACATTTTTTCCCCTATATATATGTTCACTAGCGATGCTTCTGAAAGCTTTAACCAGAGTGTCTTTGATCCTTTCAATGTTAATTCAACTAAAATGGGCCAGGAAGCTCCTGAAAAAATGAACAGAAACAGAAAAGCATCAGGAGTTGAAGAAGATTATGAAAGTCTCTCTTCTGCAGACCTGGATGTGTTAAATGATGGTCTTTTGGACCAGGAGTTCTTTATATAGTTGACAAAAAAGAAGATTAAAAAAAGCACCCACCCTTGCAGCACAAGTTAGCTGATATGGGACAAAAATTGATTCATGAAATCAGTTTAGAAATCCTTCACTCCTCTGGCACAAGACAAATTCAGTTCTGCATAGGCTGACTTATTAATGGCTTAAGAAGCTAAATTTAAGATCTCTATCTTGGTCATAGTAAGTAAGTGCTCAGCTCCCAAAAAAAGAACATTTCAAGAATGGCTTCACTGTGAAGAACCTCCAAGGATAGACCAGCCATCATCCTTCTCTCTTCACCCAGGGGTCTTCTGCAGAGGGCATTGTCTGCACAATCCACTGCAGAGGTCCCTCAGAGGATGTCTGCATAGCCACTGTCTGCATGGCAGAGGGAAGACAGACCTCCAAAGAGGTCCAACCAGCAAGCAGCCATTAGCAACAAGCTAATCAACAGCTAGAAACTCAAATGAGAAGAGAATGCCACTATTAGGAAGGAATCAAATCCTTGGCCACATGTGCACAAGTGAAAAGCAATGGGCAAAGGCAAAGCTGAGGGGAGCAGGGTGAAGATTTGTCTCCAAATTAAGTTTAGGTGTCTGCAATATTAACATTTCAATGTAAACCAGATGCTTAAGCCCACATCAGCGTCAATGGAGAATTAGTAAATACAGTCTGGGGAGTGATTAAGCCCACCCTAAACCAGACAACTGCATTCAAAAAGCTAACAGCTCTCTGGACTCTTTTAATTGTGTCGATCCATCTCCGTTAATTAGGTATCTATTTCACACACAGACAACTACATTTAGACATCCAGAAGTGAATCCAACCCAAAATATCTCCCACCTTTTCACCATATGTCTTGTCTACACTCAATAATAATGATATATCACTCCCCTCATTATATTTTTCTTTCAGTAGACTGCAAAACTGCCTCACATAGGAGGTCACCATCTTTAGACTCATTGTACGATGATGAGTAAAGATAAGTGAAATGACGTTACCAAGGTCACCAGGACAGAAGGGTAGAGAAGGAAAGGGAACCAGGTTTCTTAAAGTCTTGGGGTGTGGGGCCATTGCTACATCCACTCTCCCTGTACATTTGCGCTCTGACTCTCCCCGACTGCCCTTTGCTGCCATAACATAAATGTTATAGCAGTTAACAATTATACCAATGATAAACAATCTCACTGGAAACCTCAGAGGGTCAAAGCAAGAACACATGTATTATGAAAAGGATCATGGAGCATATCACTTCACCTGTTTTAATTAGTTGTCTAAAAAAACCCCAAACAAACAAAAAACGATGATGTTAAAATAATTAATTTTTAAAATAAAAAGCCCCAAGCAACCTCCTTTCCTCACCAGTGCCAAAATAACCCTTGCTCTGTCAGATCTGCTGGAGGAATAAAGCTGCTTAATGAGTGCATCTGCTGCAAAGAAGTGTGTCAGTGCTCTGTGCAGGGAGACTGTTTAATCAACATGAATCAGGGAAAAGAGAGATTCCTTGAAAGTTACATGACTCATTAGATGCTGAAATCAGTTTCATCTTGGAATGGGGTAAAAGATTTGGGACAGAGGAGCTGCCATCTCACAGCTCTGCCTGAAACCTGGCCAAGCTCTCTTTAGAGATGGAGAAATAAGGCGTAAAGGCTTGCAGGGTGCAAACACCTTTCACTGAAGCAGGGGGAAGGGGATGGCCTGTTACCTGTGCCAAAGACACTCTTAAGTGACACTCCAGACCAACTTGTCATTAGCACATGACAGACATAAACCTGACCCCTCCCTGCCAGCACTAAGAGGAAGAAAGAAAATTCAGGAGCACTGCAGGCGGTGGGTGCAAATCTGTTCTGGACACAATTCACCCCAACATACAGGTGTCCAAATGCGTCTCCAACTACAGTTGTTTCTGATGTTCAGAGCTACGTAAGAGTAAAATCAAGTCCATGAATTAGTGCATCAATGCCCTACTGTTCACACCAGCCTTCCTCTTTAGGCAATGGTTTATCTTTCTGAACAACTCTCTTGGACGCTCCCTCTCCTTTCCCCTAGTCTTTAACATTCGTACATGGATGTACAGGCTTTCCAGCTGTCCATCCCAGGTCTTCCCTGAGACTTGATGATTTCTCATTCCCTCTGACAGAGACTTTTCCATTTTCAAGAGGCTTTCCAAGCATTAGTAATTCACCTGGGTGAAACTGTCGAACATAGAGAAATAAGCACATAAAGTCTAGTAGTAGGGCTCCAGGAAACAGGTTTGCAGGGCTGACCCAGTCTTTATCCCTGAGAGATCTCCACCATGCAGGATTGACCCACTCAGATGATGAAAACATTCATAGGAACAACGTCTTTCTATAAGAAATGACATCTTAGGGTGACAGACTTTACAAGGGACTGAAGCTCTCACAAGGCTTCAGAAGACCCTGTCTGGTGATGTTAGGAAGAACAGCATCAGTAAGTCACATCTGCATTAGCGCATGAGACTGCAGTCATGTCTGAGTCACCCCCAAGTAATTTTTATAGTCAAAATCTGACATCTCTACCACAGGAGATGGTGGTGGCTGAGAAGCAGTATGGAAGACAATGGGCCACACACAACAGGGTAAGCCTGAAGATTTCAGCTTGTTGCATGCTGATGAAAAAGGCACCTAATCCCTGTTCAGCAGAACAGGGCCAAAATGCTGCAGTCACAGCAGACCTTCTTGGCCAAGTCATCACATGACAAGGTCAGAGATAGATTTAGAGTAAAAGAAACCTCTGGAGGTTGATTAGCTCAACCTCCTGTTCAAGCCGTGTCTCTGAAAAACAGGGAGTCCTCTCATCTAAGGATGTGGAGCCACAGCCCGGTGATACATTTGGTTGTGTGGTATGTGCACAAGGTACGTGCACATTGCTGGTGCAAATTTACACAACTCTGAGTAACATTTACTCCTTTCTTCCTTTACTCCCAATAGCATTAACCAGCATGACTTCTCTTTCCCACCCCAGTTTAGGGCATGATGTTTTAAGATCCTATCTTCTACCCCTCTTCCCACTTCCATAAGCACACCGGTGCCATATCCACTCATGAAACACCAACCCAGACCTGTGTGATCCTTCAGTAACTTTGCTGGAGGCTGAGACATACCCTCTGGGTTGAGAGTGAAGGACAAAGGATTTGAGAGGCAACATGAAGGGAGTAGGTCAGTGTCTAGTGACCTGTCATTTTTGCTCTGGTAAAAGCAGCCAGGAGACCTTTGCCAAACTACATCCCAAATTTCATGCACTGAGGGCAATTCATCTTTCCAGTTTCCAGGAATAAAGATACAAACCACTCAGGGATTCTGTCCAGGAAGAAGATCAAACGTGCAGCAGAAATCAGGTCAATCTGCTTTTCAAGTGACATCAGAACCTCGGGAAAAGCCAAGATGGTGGTGTTTCTTATCCCCAAATTCTGTGTGCTCTGTATGTCTGTGTGCATAATGTGCTATGTTTTTCTCGAGGTTACTCTCTAAGCCAAATCTATTTTCGGATTCTCCCCAAGACATTGTCGTTTGGATCTAGTTTTGTGACTAACCAGAGTTTCCTTATGGGACAAATGAAAACCGACAGCTTGGGACACAGATGTCAAGACCAAGTCTATTTGACTACCAGTGATATTTTCTAGTCCAGAGAAGAAGTGCTTTTCTGCTTCTTATTGTCTCCAGGGTGGGCTATATATCCATTAAGCCATTAATGAGAGCAACAAGTTTCTCTGTTTGCTTCACCACACTTAGGAAAATTAGCCCTCATTTACAGAGTCACAATTTCATGTCTCAGACAAAAACATTGCACCGCAGCACAGTTGCCTTTAGGAGGCCTTGGGGGACACTCCAGGCTGAGAGAAGACAATTTCTCCCTGTGCTGTCCCCAAGAGTGGCAATGCTCTGGCACCTTTGTCCTGGCCCCAAGAACAGGGAGGGAATGACTGGTGACAAAGTACACCCTGGAGGACTGCAGTATAGCATCATAATGGGCAAACATGCTGTTACAACTGCTCATTTTATCACACCTGATTAGGGGTTTAGTGCTCATATAGTTTAAATATTAATATTTGCTTATTTAAGCAATGTGCCCTAGTGCAGCCTGGCCATAGGGGTAGTCACCATGGCTGAGTTTGGCGATTTTATAAGTGCTCTGGGAGAATTTGGACTGTATCAGAAACTGCTGGTACTGTTCCTCTCCCTCCCACTACTTCTTAATCCTTTCCAAATGATTGGCCAAGTGTTCATGGTTGTGGATGTGCCTCACCACTGTGACACCAGCTGGATCCTTGCCATCGGCCCGAACCTGACAGAGGAAGAGCAGCTGAACCTCACACTGCCCCGAGATGTGGACGGGGCATATGAGCAGTGCTACATGTACTCGCCAGTGGACTGGGATCTTGGCTCCATTGTGGAGTATGGCCTGAATGCTACAGAGAAATGCAGCAATGGCTGGGTGTACTCTTCAGCACAACCACCGTCCCTGCTGACTGAGGTCTGTAATCGCCTTTTGACATGCCAGGGACATGGAAGGGAAAGGATGGGCATATGCTGTTCTGTAATTTGGTAAGCCAATGCCAGCTGTTGGGCAGTCAGGCTGAAGTTTACATCAGGCACTGGGAGACCTTGGGGTTCCACCACATGGATTGCAGCTGTAATCCTTGGGAGGTTGTTGCAGGAAGACCATGATGGAGATGTCCAGGGGGGCACACACAGAGACAGTGAGGGTGTTAGTCCAGCACACGCTCTGCCCACCATTCCTCCCCTTTCCGGTATCCAGGCCCTTGAACCCATGATGTATCTTGCCTGGAGGGACCTTTTGGGTCTCACTGCCACAATTTCCCTTATTCTTCAGCCTGGTTCTCCATGCATAACTTTCTCTGTGAAAGGCATTTACCTTCCAAGGGCTTGTCATTGATATTTCCGGGGTCTTCAAAGACCTTCAGGGCTGCAACAAGACATGGGCCATGCAGTTGAGCAAAGGCTCTGTCTGTCAGCATCCTCTCTCTGGACCTCTGTTCCTCTCTAACCTTCCCTCATTCCTCCTTTCCTCTTCCCTCCCTCTCTCCTTTCCTCACTCCAAGCTCCAGTACTTTCTTATGAGTACCTTCCTCTCAGCTGAAATCAGAGGAGAGAGTCCAGCCTCTGGCATATGCAAAGGTTCCTTGGGGTTCCTGAAGGACTGCATCCATTCCACACCCAGCTTCTCTAAAGGCTCCTCAACATCTGCTGCATCCCTTCCCACTCATACACCAATCCTCCTTTACCAGAGAAAATGTTACTCTCCTGTTCTCCTCCTCCTTCCACCCTGTCCTGCTTTTGCAGCCACAGAAGCAAGCTGCTAGGACTTTTATCCCAAGGTCCCACTTTAAGCAAAACTTGCCAACCTGGAGGGTCCCTTGGGGATGTTTGACCTGGAGGGCAGTCCTGTGGGTTCCAACACTTGAGAGATGTGCACCATAATGAAGGAGCAGGCTGAGAACTCTATACGCCTGTCCCACCTCTGACTTGTGTCCTATGTGCAGACCATGGAGGCTCATGTCCTTGGGGGTGGGTTTTCTGCTCCCAGGGTCTGGAATGACTTCAGGCACCAATCTCCTGAGTCTACCATGGACCAGAAGGGTTGCCCACCCTCAGAAAGCAGCTGGGGTCTGTTGAGAGAAAAAAAGTCTGTGTTTCCTTCCTCCAGTTTGACCTGGTGTGTGACAGGAAGTACCTGAATGACATCTCCCAGTCCATCTACATGGTGGGGCTTCTCCTAGGAGCCATGATCTTTGGGCCACTAAGTGACAGGTGAGAAAACACAGTCACCTTCACAGAGTTATTGTTCAGCATGCAGAGACAGCCCAGCTGAGAGTTCAGGATATCCATGCACTGAGCACAAAATACTCTCTCTGCAGAACTTGATCCTCTTGCCTGAACGAGGGCATCTGGGGCCACCTGACAAGTCTGTAGATGTCTGAGGGTTAAAAACAGCAGGAGGCAGATACAGCCTTATATAGGGGGTTCTTCAGGAATCACAGGTCTACACCAAAGTGGTGTCTCAGCTACCCAAGGGAACCCCAGGAATCCCAGATACCTACATTTGGGCACAGAGTTGGACTGACCTTCAGCTGTGTTGACCTGACCATGTGCCCCTTCTTCCTGAATCTCTTCTCAGCTCATGGTGTCCAAGACCAAAGTCCTCAGCTCCCTAGAGGACATGGACAAACAGGGGAAACGGAAAGGAGAAGGGCACAGCATATGTACAGGGTGTTTCACAGGGGAAACAGCACTACAGTCCATTTCAGTCTGATCCTCACTGCTCTCAAGAGAGGGGACATGGGGGCCCTTCAAGGGCCTGCTGCTTTAGCAGCATCTCCTTTTTCCTTTGCTAGCGCTGTGACAGGTCAAAAGTGGAGATGCTGCTTTTCCTAATGGTTACTTCCTGGGATATATAGAGAAGCTTTGTTCACATGGATGTCAAATCTCCTCTGGTGTGAATGGTTCTGAGATCACTTTGTATTCTACATGGGCTTTTCCCCATCCTCACAGGGTTTTTCCAGATACCAACTGTGTCTTCCCTCTTCCTCCACAGAGTAGGCCGTCGGCCAATCTTTCTGATCTCCATCCTCCTCCAAGGTTTGTTTGGTGTAGGAGTTGCCTTTGTGCCCCATTTCTATGTGTACATGGCCTTCAGATGTGTCGTGGGGGCTTCAGTGTCAGGAATTCTGATTACTGCCTTGGCCTTGGGTGAGTAGGGTGCCCCTGCCCAAAGGCAAACAAATGTGGCCACACAAGGTGCAATAACAAAAGATAGCCCTGCATGTTTTGAAAAGGGAGACCCTGAGCCTTCATTCTTCTTTTCAGCTACAGAATGGGTTGGTACCTCCTCCCGGCCAAAGGCAGTGCTTATTTCTCACTGCTTTTTTGCCATCGGACAGATGATTTTGGCTGGCTTGAGTTATGGTATTCGCAACTGGAGGCTGCTGGAGATTGCAGGATCTGCTCCAGTGTTTGTCCTTTTCTTCTACATCTGGTAAGTGGGACACGCACAGAGCTCCTTGCAGACATGACAAAAGTGGGTGTGAAGGGTGGCAGTGAGAAGGCAGCAGCTCAGGAGCAGGCTGGGTCTTTCCTATCAGAGTGCAGATGCTGGAGAGGCTTCTGCAGAGCTCAGCACATCTCCCTGGGGCACGGGACCCCTGAGAGCAGCAGCTGCTTTGCTTCAGGTCTTCAGATGTGGCCTCTGGGGCCTAAATGTAGGCCAGGAAAAACTGACCTGAGGAGGTATTTAGACCTCTCCATCACGTGTGAGGCCCATTGCTTGCTGGACGTGGTTGCGGGCCATGGAGAAACTCAGCAGGTCACAACAGCATCTCCTATTTCATCTCCTTGGCAGGGTGCTACCAGAATCAGCTCGGTGGCTGGTGACAAAAGGCAGAATAGAAGAAGCTAAAAAGGTCCTTCAGAAGGCAGCATCCATCAACAAGCGCACCATCCCACCAGGACTCCTTGAGCAGGTACCTGTGGTGGCATGGGGAACTGCTTGTTGTCCTCAGAGACATCCCTCTGCGCTTGGGCAGCCATTGGAGCTGAGGTCATCCGATAAACATCTTCCCATGCCCACTGGGGATGATTTGGGGATGGACTGTGTGTAACTCCAGCTTCAGCTGCATTGTACAGAGACAAGGTCAGGGAAGAGGCACAGCTTCCACTGAGGCTCAGCCTGAAGCTTTCTGGAGTCCACCCTGGGATATGGAAAGGACTCAAGAGCTTCCCTGGCTTTTTTTCTGTGAGGGCTGCAGGAGTGCTGAGGATGAGCATGAGGTCTCTGTTTGGTCTGTGGTTTTCCATGCAGAAATGCCTGAAGGGGGGTTATGTTCTTGCCCACTCCAAAGTCCCTACGCTGGGGAAATATTCTTCCCGAGGAACCTCTTAGTCACCAAACTCCTGTGCTAGGCACCCAGAGCACAGATGCAGGAGCCCGGCCCCCAGGGCTGCCCTCCCTCACAGAGCAGTTTGGGGCCACAGGCGTGTCCCGCTGAGGCTTTCCTTTGAGTGTAGATGGAAAAGGAGCTAGCCATGGGTTTCTTTTGCCTGGTTTGACTCTTTGGCTTTCTGCATTTTGAAGTTGAAGCCTGAGACACAGACCAAGTCTGGAAGTACTCTGGATCTCTTTCGGAAGAAGCACCTCCGGAAGGTGACTTTAATCATGTTGTGCACCTGGTAAGACATCCCCTGCTCCCCTCTTTCTAAACTTCTAGGTGAAGAAAAGAAGGGATTGATGGTTAGTCGTACCTGTAAGTTCACATCATGGGGAGGTGGGGTGTCCATATTTACGTCTATGTGTTCATTCGTTCTCTTTCTGGCTCGCCAGAGTGGACCAGATCTACCTTGTCTGGGCATGGGGAGAAGCTGAGTATTCGAGGTGCTGTGGGTTTTGTGAGAAAGGCTGTAGTAATTCCTGCTTTTGGCAATCTCTGGACCTTAGAGTAGTTTTGTGCCCTCCTAGAAGTTTTGGGTGCAGTCTAAATGTTGCTGACCACATGGGGATTTATACTGCTTTGTCTCATGTAACTATGTCCAACAGATTTGTCACAGATTGTGCCTAGGAGTAAAACAGAGATTGCTGGGAGTTTAAATAAGTTGTGTGTGGTCTAACCATCCTAATTTTTGAGGATAAATGCCTGAAAACCCTATCTGGTTACATATTCTATTCCACTTTACTTGAATTTCAGGTTTGCAGACAGCCTTGTCTACTACGGACTGAGCCTTAATGTGACAAGTTTTGGTCTGGACATCTACCTGACGCAGCTTGCCTTTGGGGTAGTGGAGTTAGCAGCTCGATATAGCTGCATTTTCTTGCTGCAGTGGTTTGGCAGGAAGAAAACCCAGGCTGTTGTCCTGCTGCTGTCTGGCCTGATGTGTCTTATCATCATTTGCATCCCTGAAGGTGAATAACCTCTTCCCAACCCAAGAGCACAACCAGGCAGAGCCCCAGATAGCTCAGAACTATCCTCCTAGCCCAGCTGGCAGTAGACCCACACCCATTCCCAGAGGCTGAGCTGTCTCATGTGCCATAGACCGAGGGGCTGCACTCCCAACGTGGTAGCTTCTTCTCTGAATGACTTTTTTCTCCTTCAGAGCTGTTCCTGGTCCTTCCAAAGCTCCTGGCCCTTGGCAGGCAGTGTTCATTACACACCATTACTCACTAGACACCACCACCACCTCTTCTCAGAAAACCGTAGCAGAAGAGGTGTTCTAAAACCACTTTGTCTCACTCCTTTAGATGAACAATAAAAGCAAATGCCCCCCCCCATCTGTTTCTCCCTAAGCATGGTAGCAGTCTGTACCCTCACCTCTGCTGCTGTGTTAGTGCTGCGAGTAAGGCTGAAAGAAAGAGAGGGTCTGCACGATGCTTTCAAGCTCATGGACATGACATTTCCAACTGAACACTCCCCAGAGACCTGTGGTGGCTCAGTACCTCACTCTAGTTGCAGATTTAGGAAATGCCAAAGTCCTCAGGATATATCTGGGTTCTCTTTGCCAATTGTACAGAGGGTATTTTCCAAGAAAGGGAGCATTAGGAATGATTTCCAATGGGGTAGGTGGTAGATTTGCTTGGTGAGTTCATTAGAAAAGGCTGTCCCAAGAAATAACACAGCAGAGACCTTTGGTCCCAACTGAACCTTCCCCAAGGAGGTAACAGCGGTGGTCTCTTCTCCTCCCCTCAGACCAGCCTGTGGCGACCACAGTCCTGGCCATCATCGGCAAATTTACATCCACAGCCTCCTTCTCCACCTCCTATGTCTACTCCGCAGAGCTCTTCCCCACGGTCATCAGGTGAGGTCTCCACACACATTGGAGGTTCCCTCCACCATGGCTGGTGGCAGTGGTGGGGCAAGAGCCTGGTTGTCCCCATGGCTGCAGTCAGTCCCACGGTGGCCCAGGGATGCTGAGCCCTGCCCACACCTCCCACCACCCCTTGCTCCCCCAGGCAGACCGGCGTGGGGCTGTGCTCGATGTCTGCACGGGTGGCAGGGATCATGGCCCCGCTGATCCGCCTCCTGGGCCAGTACCACCAGGCCATCCCCATGGCCATCTTCGGGAGCATCCCCGTGGTGGGGGGGCTGCTCTGCTTTCTGCTGCCTGAGACCCGTGGCACTGACCTGGTGGACAACATGGGGGTGGCTACACCCCAGGTGAGGTGGGTACCTGGAGCTCTGAATTTAAGGAAAAAAAAAAACAAAGATAAAAATTTAAGGCAAAGATAAATATGTCAGAAACCAGGTTGGAAACAGTAGCAACTCTTCCTCTTTCTGTCTTGTTTTCAGCAGCAGGAGACAGGAAACTTTGCACAAGAGAGACACCGGAAAGGATGGAGTAGAATTGGAGGAGGAAACCTACAAATGCTACGAGAGCAAGTGAAGAATGGAGAGGCATATACTAAATGTTTAGTCTGATCTGATCCTTCTTAAAGCAGACCAATGAGGCATTGCTGTCTGGAAACTGGTCTTTCAGATCGACACAATATTTGTGGTCAGGGAGAGAGATGATCTGTGTCACTCTGCATTTGGAAAAGATGCACTTCAAACTGTTCCTGAATCCCAGTCAGTTATGCCTGGCTGCGTGAGTCCTCCCAACGTGTTTCCCAGTCCTTTGCAAACTGGTACCCGTGGAACCATCCCTGTTGTGTTTTACAGCAATAAAGAATCGCCAGTAGGGTGGTAGTACTGGGCAAGCGAGCGCTGGGCTGTGTCCTCCTGCACTAATCGCTTGGGCCATCAGCTTTCTCGTCGGTCCAAGCCTCAACGTTCGACTAGGATGTCACTGAAACCCTGTCACACATGTATTTAGCTTTTATTTCCATGTGGTGTTGAATTTGACTTTCCACATGAATAATATAAATTATACTCTGAGTTTGATAAGAGACACTTGTAATGCAATATGTGAATAATAAATGGTGTTGGTTTTTTTTTTCCTACTGTTTCACAGTTGGCCTTTGTAACTGCTATTGGCTCTGGAGTGTTTTCTACACAGAAATTGTAAGCCTGTAATTTAACACACAGATGGGGACGTGTTTGGTTTCCATCAGCCACAAACAATGCAGAAACAGAGCAGAATGACTGGGTTCAATTAGGACTTTTTTTTCCCAGTCTTCAGATGAACAATTTATATTTTTTTTCTCTACTAGCAGCTGTGGAAGTTTCCTGAGTTGTGTGGTGGATGCTGCAATTCAATGTCAGTTAAACTGAGTGGGCATCTGGACAGCTTTTCCCAGTCATGGTCAGCCTTTAACAGTGACCTTGTTTGGCTGCTATTAGCTCAGCCATAGTATTTTAGTGCCACTAGTGTCACGCAAAAGAAAGAGAATGGTGGCCTCCTCTCTACGCTACTTGTTTTTAAGCAGAGAATGTCTTTGGTGTGTTTTCATGAAGGTATCTCCTCAAACCACAGCACTAGTCTTGGTCAAAGAAGAAGTCAGGTCACTTGGGTTTGTAGCATCCATTTGTTTCTGATTGCTTTGTGCTGTATTAAATGCTGTTTTGAATGCTGGGGTGTTCCAAGTCCAGGCCAACATGCCTGGAAGTTATATTTATTTTGTGCTTTGTCTTTGGTGCACAAAATCTCCCTAGTGTCACATGGGACCCCACCATGGCTGGAGATGGGGCAGGTCATTTGAAGGACCTGGGCTTTGGCACTGACTCATTGTACAGAGTCATGAGAGCAGCATTAATGCTGCTTCTCCTCACCTCCTCAGCCATTCTCTGTTGGGTCCCTTTCTACAAGCTTTGCTCTGGTCATAGACCTGGGGTCTCCCCAGCATGGGGTCAGAAGGAAGGAGAGGACAATGTCCTCTAGTCAAAGGGCAAAGTCTGGGATCCTAACACCTCTGCCCCACAGTCAGGACTCAGGGTTTCAGCATAGTTTGCTGGTGTCACTGACACTGAGGATGAGCTGATTGTTCCAGTGGTCCCTGTGGGGCTCTTCTGGCAGCCGCACCTGCTTTGTCCCATAGCTCCTCACCTTGAGGCTCTGCTGTCCCTCCACACCTTAGATACCCCTGGCCCTGCCTGACCAGCTTCCTCAGCAGTGGAGAGGGTTCGATACATGAACCTGGGTCTCCTTCAAAGGGGAAATGGAGGTCGAGAGGTTCTGACCTGAACACAGGCAGGAGTAAATGAGGGTGTAAGCACAGGAGCAGGACCTCACTCCCATGTCTGATACAGGAGGGCCTGAAGAAGGCTTACACATTAACCAGTATGCCTTAGCAAATCCTTCACCGTGTCCTTGGCATTTGCTTACCACTGTCACCTTTAGCACCTTGCCACAACTGGCCCTCCAGTCATGGCCTGGTAAGCCACTCTGTTAAGGTCTTGAATCTGTTCTTCCCAGCTAAACCTTGCTATCCCATTTTGTCCTCACCTTCTCTTCAGCCTTTTGTCTCACTTTCCTTGCCTATGGAGTCATCATCTTTTCCCTAGTTACCCCTTCAGGTCACCTGAGGCACTTTTTACCCTTTGCCCACAGCCTCATCATAATGAGAGCCCATAACATCCTACTGTATTCATGCAAATATGTGTTTGTATTCTGACATGCTATTCCACCACACCTATCTCAACTCTATACTGTAATCTCTATTTATTACAGTGCAAGATCATGTGTGGACCAGGTAGAAGCAACATTAAGGCACAGCAAAGCCACTGGACATCCTCCCATTTCTGCTGAGCTGGGCAAAACATCATGAGTCAAGCTATTCAGGGGCTCCTCAGCCAGAAGTGCACTGTTCAGCGACCTTCAAACTAACCAGGTGCAGTGGTCCAGAGAAGAGCAGATGAGATGGATCTTCAGCCTACTGGAGACATGAATGAGATGGAAGCAGAAGTACATCAGATGTGCTTGGGTACATCAGATGTGCTCAGACACCTTTATTTATGAAGTGAGCTGAAACAAAGTGTCAGAGCAGAATTCCCAAAAGGAGTTGTGGTTCACTCTGTAACTGTGCGCTTTGCTCCAAGCTCTTCCTTCAGCCTTTACCCTCAATGTCACATTTTCCATAAAAGCCTAAAGGAGGCAGCCCCTTTGCCAAGGAAAGAGTGCCCTCAAACAAAGAACCGAACTCCTCTGTACTCAGGGCCACTGAACAGGAGCACCACAGAAATCCTTTGAAAAGCAGTGCCAGAGAGAAGATGGCACCACAGGCAGCCCCTCCTGGTGGGGCATTGTCACATGTCACTGGTTTTCTCCAAATCTACCTTCATCAAATTACATATTTGTGGGGTACTTTGATCCATGAAAAACATGGAGACATGACAACAGGGAGAAGAAATAAAGTCTGCTTTAAAGGCTTCTTCCCACTACCAGAAAATAGCCTTTGAGCTGCATACAGACAAAGCAGGAACACCACCACTGTATAACTTCTGGGCTTCATTTGTACCAAGCTAGTGGTAAGGGAAAGTCATCTTGAGGGACAGAAGGTAAGAGGAGGGGAAGCACAGGAAAAGCACATGTTTTTTCTTCATAGTGTAAGACAAAAATGGTCCTTAACCATTTAAAGACAGAAATGGATACAGCAAGAAGGAATAGACTAGAACAGAGTAGAACAGACCTGATAGTTCCCAGAAAGATTTGCACTTTCTTCTGAGAGACCAACAGCCTCTCAGTTTCCTGGAACAGACAAATTACTGTGGTCCTGGTAGCACAATTTTCTGTGCAAAAAGCATCATGACATGCTTTAATTCAAAGCCACCAGCAGTAATGTGAAAATTCTGCTGCCTGTTAGACGTCCTTGCTCGCTGCTCAGTTTCCTCCACGGCATCTTTTTTTTTAGCTGTCCCTGTTTTTTTAAAAAAAGGGAGTGTTTTTAAGAGAGCGTGAGAAGACCATGCTAGACAGTCAAGAGAAATCACTCCTTTCAAGTGTGAGATTGTTTTCAGTGCTGCATCTGCTCTGGCTTTCTCTTTAGTGAGCACAGTACTCTCTTGCAAGTCTATTCAATGCTCTTGCAGGTGTCACAGTTTGACAAAGTTTACAGTCTCACGTTCCTGGAGATGGGGCAGGAAAAAAGAAGAGAAAATGTTGCCTTCATCTTGGTTTCTGATTTCTTTTTTTCCCTTAGATGAAAAGCATCACATTTTCTCCAGCAAGAGCACTGCTGAACACCAGACACAGTGCACAGTGCCTGAATACAAGCTACAGAGGGAGATACAAGAAGGTAAAAAAGAAGAGGAAAACAAGAATTGGCAGCAACTGCTTGGGAGCTGGTGATGTCCTGCAAATGAAGACCCTGTCAGTCCTCAGAGCTGGCACATCACTAGGTTGCCTTTAGCTACAGCCACTTGCAGGTCCAGCTAGAAGTAAGTGGTCTTTGTGTACTCATTGACTTGGCCACAATCTTTTCCTTTCACGTGTCCATTTTCAGAGCTGCTGTGGGTATTTTCACAGACCTAATGAAAGGGAAACAAGTTTAAAAACAAAGACCCATTATGAGCTGATGGCAGCCTTCTCTGAGACATGCAGACTTTAGCAATCTGGTTTCCCATTCACCCACTCTCTGTGCCCTGTGGACACCTTTCTCCCAGTAGGACAACAAAAGTCTTGGGGTGCAATTCCACCTGTTCCCATGGAGAATGGGGGCTGGGAGCTACAAGAGAACAAAAGCCAGAGGACATGGTTACAAGGGACTGGCCCTTCCATGGGGAGGACAGGGGGAGGCAAGCAAAATACCAGCCATTTCTGGAGTCCTTCCATTCCATGGACAGGAATGAAGGGATGACCACCATGGGCAGGGTTATGGGGCCTCCTCCCCTCCTTTCACAGTGGGCATGCCCTGCTTCCTGCCCTCCACCAATGTAAGCCCCCAAAGAAACCCCCAGACCATGCCATGCTGATAGCCTCCCACAGGACTGGCACCACATGTCCCTGCCAAAGAGGCAACATGGGCACCGCTGGGTACCCACCTCAGCTGGGGGGCAGCCATCCCCCGTGTCATCCACCAGGTCAGTGCCACGGGTCTCAGGCAGCAGAAAGCAGAGCAGCCCCCCCACCACGGGGATGCTCCCGAAGATGGCCATGGGGATGGCCTGGTGGTACTGGCCCAGGAGGCGGATCAGCGGGGCCATGATCCCTGCCACCCGTGCAGACATCGAGCACAGCCCCACGCCGGTCTGCCTGGGGGAGCAAGGGGTGGTGGGAGGTGTGGGCAGGGCTCAGCATCCCTGGGCCACCGTGGGACTGACTGCAGCCATGGGGACAACCAGGCTCTTGCCCCACCACTGCCACCAGCCATGGTGGAGGGAACCTCCAATGTGTGTGGAGACCTCACCTGATGACCGTGGGGAAGAGCTCTGCGGAGTAGACATAGGAGGTGGAGAAGGAGGCTGAGGCTGTAAATTTGCCGATGATGGCCAGGACTGTGGTCGCCACAGGCTGGTCTGAGGGGAGGAGAGACCATGGCTGTAGGAGGAGGGAGGGCCCAGCACCACTCAAGGATGGTGGCTAGGGTTGCACAACAACAACTGTGTTGCCTTCAAGGAGCCATCGCCTCTGAACAGTGCCTGAATGTGGACCAAGGAACAGCTCTGGCCTTGGAGAGCCACTTCAATACACTTTGTATTCATCATCTCACCTTCCCACATAATAATTTTCCCAGAGGACAAGTCTGCTAATAAGTTGGCTTACTGGGTTCAGCTCTACCCTCTCCTATCACAATTTGAAAGCAAAAGTCTGCTGATCAGAATGGGCCTTGGGGTGTTAACCGAGTCCCTTGTGGCCATGGCTCCAGGGTCAGCACAAGCCCTGAGAGACATGACTCAGCCTGTTTGGGAGGAAGGGAAAGGTTGGGACTGTGTGCCTCCCTGTCCCAGAGGTTGTCCCCTCAGGATGGGAAGAGGTCATTCACCTTCAGAGATGCCAGTGATGATCAGACACACAAGGCCACTCAGCAGCAGGAGAACAGCCTGGCTTTTCTTCCTCCCAAACCACTGCAGCATGAAGATACAAGAAACACGGGCTGGGATTTCCACGGCTCCAAATGCAAGCTGTGTCAGGTAGATGTCCAGACCAAAATTCGTCACATTCAGACTCAGCCCATAGTAGACAAGGCTGTTCACAAACCTGAAAGCCATGCAGGGTGGCACTTAACATACCTATTGGCCATAAGCAAGCACAATATTGATCTCCAA
Source organism: Athene noctua (assembly GCF_965140245.1). Taxonomy (NCBI): domain Eukaryota; kingdom Metazoa; phylum Chordata; class Aves; order Strigiformes; family Strigidae; genus Athene; species Athene noctua. The sequence goes on along the minus strand of NC_134038.1, from coordinate 108,546,287 downwards.
TGATGACATTTTGACCAAGTCACAGCACTTCCAAGGTAACATAAAAACAAATGAATAGCACTGGATCTGCCAATGCTGGAATGACTCTAACATTTTGCACAAACTGCATAACATCTAGAAGAGCCAGAAACAGAAACACCCATCAATAACACCTGAAACCCACATGATGTGAACTTACAGGTACGACTAACCATCAATCCCTTCTCTTCTTCACCTAGAAGTTTAGAAAGAGGGGAGCAGGGGATGTCTTACCAGGTGCACAACATGATTAAAGTCACCTTCCGGAGGTGCTTCTTCCGAAAGAGATCCAGAGTACTTCCAGACTTGGTCTGTGTCTCAGGCTTCAACTTCAAAATGCAGAAAGCCAAAGAGTCAAACCAGGCAAAAGAAACCCATGGCTAGCTCCTTTTCCATCTACACTCAAAGGAAAGCCTCAGCGGGACACGCCTGTGGCCCCAAACTGCTCTGTGAGGGAGGGCAGCCCTGGGGGCCGGGCTCCTGCATCTGTGCTCTGGGTGCCTAGCACAGGAGTTTGGTGACTAAGAGGTTCCTCGGGAAGAATATTTCCCCAGCGTAGGGACTTTGGAGTGGGCAAGAACATAACCCCCCTTCAGGCATTTCTGCATGGAAAACCACAGACCAAACAGAGACCTCATGCTCATCCTCAGCACTCCTGCAGCCCTCACAGAAAAAAAGCCAGGGAAGCTCTTGAGTCCTTTCCATATCCCAGGGTGGACTCCAGAAAGCTTCAGGCTGAGCCTCAGTGGAAGCTGTGCCTCTTCCCTGACCTTGTCTCTGTACAATGCAGCTGAAGCTGGAGTTACACACAGTCCATCCCCAAATCATCCCCAGTGGGCATGGGAAGATGTTTATCGGATGACCTCAGCTCCAATGGCTGCCCAAGCGCAGAGGGATGTCTCTGAGGACAACAAGCAGTTCCCCATGCCACCACAGGTACCTGCTCAAGGAGTCCTGGTGGGATGGTGCGCTTGTTGATGGATGCTGCCTTCTGAAGGACCTTCTTAGCTTCTTCTATTCTGCCTTTTGTCACCAGCCACCGAGCTGATTCTGGTAGCACCCTGCCAAGGAGATGAAATAGGAGATGCTGTTGTGACTTGCTGAGTTTCTCCATGGCCCGCAACCACGTCCAGCAAGCAATGGGCCTCACACGTGATGGAGAGGTCTAAATACCTCCTCAGGTCAGTTTTTCCTGGCCTACATTTAGGCCCCAGAGGCCACATCTGAAGACCTGAAGCAAAGCAGCTGCTGCTCTCAGGGGTCCCGTGCCCCAGGGAGATGTGCTGAGCTCTGCAGAAGCCTCTCCAGCATCTGCACTCTGATAGGAAAGACCCAGCCTGCTCCTGAGCTGCTGCCTTCTCACTGCCACCCTTCACACCCACTTTTGTCATGTCTGCAAGGAGCTCTGTGCGTGTCCCACTTACCAGATGTAGAAGAAAAGGACAAACACTGGAGCAGATCCTGCAATCTCCAGCAGCCTCCAGTTGCGAATACCATAACTCAAGCCAGCCAAAATCATCTGTCCGATGGCAAAAAAGCAGTGAGAAATAAGCACTGCCTTTGGCCGGGAGGAGACACCAACCCATTCTGTAGCTGAAAAGAAGATTGAAAGTTCAGATTCATTCATGCATGGTTTCCCCTGATGCAGACACAGTTTTTCTCCTGGAGAAGAGCTTTCCTGGAGGTGAGGTGAGGTGAGGTGAGGTGAGGGGACCGGCAATCAGAGCTCTGACATCAGTCACACATGCAGTTCACCAGTGCTTCATGACATGCATCACCTCTACTGATCCTCTGCTAGAAGACATGAAGCTCAGGTATGTCACCTCTTTACTCTCAGCATCCACAGATCCCTTCTCTGGGCCAGAGCTGGGGCCCAGATCGATCATGTCCCAGAGCTACTGGGTTCTCTCCCCGCACTGACCTCCTGAGCTGGGACACTATCCCCTTGCCTTCCTCTGAGCACTGGCATGAGACAGATGCTCCCCATGGCTCTCACTCAGGGTTGAGGAGACACCAAAGTGCCAAAAGACAGTACAGAGCACGACCTGTCCTCACCACAGTGTTTTTCAAGTCATACATGATGATTTTTATTTCTTTACAGACATTTCCTATTGCATCTTGAGAGACCACATCTGTCTGTCTCAGGTCATGGGCATCCTACTCACCTAAGGCCAGTATCGTCATGGTGATCCCTGACACCGTAGCCCCCACAACACATCTGAAGGCCATGTACACATAGAAATGGGGCACAAAAGCAATTCCTACACCAAACAAGCCCTGAAGAAAGATGGAGATCAGAATGACTGGCCGGCGGCCGATCCTGGGGAAGAAGAGGGAAGACATAGTCGGTGTTTGGAGAGACCCCATGGAGATGTAGAACTCAACAGGTCACACAGTGATTGTATCATCCTCTCTTGAGGTTGATGAACCACAGACTAGACTCTGAGTTGACATGTGAAGCACTCTGTGCAAGCGCTGTGCCCTTCTCCCTCCCGCCCCCTCTGTGGCCATGTCCCCATGGGACCTGAGGACTTTGGTCAGGATCCCTGTTAGTGAGAAGCAGTGACAAAAGTCACAGTGTGCAGTCACCAGCCAGGCTGGGAGCAGTGTGTCGCTCTGTGCACCACCTGCTTTGCACAGACCTTGGATGAGTGGTTGTGTCTCCTCACCTGTCACTTAGTGGCCCAAAGATCATGGCTCCTAGGAGAAGCCCCACCATGTAGATGGACTGGGAGATGTCATTCAGATACTTCCTGTCACACACCAGGTCAAACTGAAGGAAGGAAACACAGATCATTTTGTTCTCAACAGGCTTCAGATGCTTTCTGATCCCACCTCTAAGGATGTGAGTGTCCATGGTATGGACATAGCAAACAAGTCAGAGGTGCACAAGTCCATTGGGCACTCGGTGGTGCCCTGCTCCTGAGCACTGGGACCTGCAGGACTTCCCTCCAGCCAGACACCCCCAGGGGACAGGAAAAAGGATGAGGGCAACACGAATTCCTGGGCAGAGCAGTTTCTTGTGAAAGAGATGTTCTGCAACTGCTTGCGTCCAGAGGGCATCTATAGAGTCACATAGGGAAGATCATGTATAGGAAATACTGAGAGACCAGAAAGCACTGAAAGAAGTTTAGCACTGCTCAGTGGAGCACTGTTGGTGCTGATGAAGCTCCCATTGATGTTAGATGTGTGGCTTTGCAAGCTTTCTTCCCCTTGTCAAATCTGGGACCTCTGCACAGAGCAAGGAGCGATGAGGAACTCAGGCTGCTTGGAACAGCCCTGAGCTAGAGCCTCAACACTGAGACCCTGAGGCAGACACCGCACAGCTGCTCACCCTGACAGTTCCCCAGCATGTGGAGGAGCAAAAACAAAGCGCTGACGTCTGCCTCCTTCCCCCAGCCAGGGTGTCTGAAGCACAAAGCTGTGCACAGGGACAAGTTGGAAGGTTACTCCCTGTCTGCATAGGGGCAGCTGGGGCAGGGAGACACAAAAGGTCCCACCAGGAGTCATTAAACTTTCCACTGGCTCTACTCTGCTGGCATCTACATTGCAGCATGCTTGCATGAAACCCCTCCAGGACCACACCTGAGGGCTGGGTGGTCGAACCAATGTCCTTAAAATACACCTGAAGCAAATCTCAGCCCAGCTCAGTTGCACCATGACTGGCACCAACTTTGACCGAACTGCAAGACAGGGTGGGCTTCTGGGTGTCCCTTCCCTTCCCCATCCCCAGCACATCAAAAGGTGATTACAGACCTCGGTAAGCAGAGATGGTTGTTGTGCTGAAGGGTACACCCAGCCACTGCTGCACTTCTCTGTAGCATTCAGGCCATATGCCACGATAGAGCCCAGGTCCAAGTCCACCGGCAAGTACATAGAGCACTGTTCGTATGTCCCGTCCACATCTCGGGGCAGAGTGAGGTTCAGCTGCTCTTCTTCTGTCAGGTTGGGGCCGATGGCACGGATCCAGCTGGTGTCACAGTGATGTGGCACATGTGGAACCATAAAAAGTTGGCAAAACTGGTGGAAAGCCACACTGAGGCAGGGAAAGAAGGTGAGCAGCACCAGGCATTTCTGAAATGGCCCAAAGTCACCAACCGCCTTCCAAATTTCCCTGACGCCTGACATTGGCAGCTGCATCTGAAACAGGACAGTGTTGGGATAGATTTTCCAGAGGGCTGGAATTAATGTTTAAACCTTAAATAAGCTCTGCAGTCATAGGCAGCCACCACAAGTATGTAAAGTCAGGATAGATTTAATGCCTGATGTTTTACCTAAGTACACCATGTAATATATTAATCATCTCTGTGCCACTCACAAACATACAGTGCTGGCTGGAGCAGAAGGACCCCTGTTTCAGGCAACCGGGGTCAGCCCCTCTGTCAGGGCCAGGTGGCACTGACAGGGGAAAAGACTCTTCTCCAAAGCAACTACAGGAGCTGCATTTGCTGAACCACTGAGACGGCTCCCAGTGGTTCCACTTGGGCAAGCGGTCAGAGGGGCCAAGACAGCTCAGCGTGACACAGAGTCGGGAAATATCCAGTGGCATAAAGGGAGTGACGCTAATAGATGGGCAGAGCCAGAGTTGAGGAAGGGTGGCCAGCTGGCTGTGAACCCAGGTGACAGAAGACTCCATTTGTTTCATCTTTTGCATCTTCCCTGTGCAACCACAAGCAAAACACACACTGGACGTTCACCCTTCCCACCAGTTCTTGGCCATCCCACAGGCTGGTGGGGGCTATATGAAGGGAAGTCTTGGGGAAGGAATACAGGGATGGGAGAAATCTGACACAGAGCTTTGCTGCTTGAGGCAGGTTTGGCAAATCTCAGCTCAAATGCCTTTATGCCTTAAAATGATCACTGAGAACATGAAACCAACTCTGTTCAGCCCATTCCTGAGGTAGGAACAGCATTTGCCTGGGGCCCCTTTGGGATGTCCATGAGGCAAAGCCTCCAGAAGTGTCCAAAAGCAATTTGGATGCTCCTTCTCTTGCCCACAGATCTGTGGGAAGTGCATTGTATATGCATGATGGAAACCAGATCATGGCTGCCCCATTTGGTTGACCAGGACACTCACATGGGTCGAACTTGAATGTAGACCAGCTCCCCAGGCAGACAGAGGAGAGATGCTGCCCTCAGGATAAGCCCAGCTCAGCAGCCACAAGCAGGAAGCACCAAAGGTGGATAAAAGTAGGCAGAAATTGAAACAGGCAGAGGTGCTGGATTACAAAAATTGTGTCTGTTCAATCAGGAAACTCAGATGGAGGATGAAATCAAGGTGCATCTGTTCACCTTGAGCTCTGTTTCATTAGTAGGAGACAGTACAGGCCAAACCTTGCTAAAAAAAGAACCATGCATGTCCACAAGCTCAGGAGCCTTTTCCAGGCCTGACCCTGCCATCTCCCCCGGCTGTCATCTGGCTCCATGTTAGAAGGAATCCAGGGCACAAAGCAGCCTGATCCACTTTCTTCTGTCATGGTTTAAATGGGGAAGCCCAGTAGGGTCAGTCAGACACCAGTCACGGGTTTCATGGATCTAGAGAAGCAGGAGCCAGAGGACTGACACAAAACTCTGTCAGAACTTGAGAGACAATGCGATCTGTTCTGCTCTGACTGGCATTGGAGAGCCTGAGATGTGCATCATGTTTAAAGGAGGCTGGAGGACACTGAGGCCCTGGACTAAGGACCAAAGGAAGGAGTGGGAACCCCATTGCTGGAGGTTTCCAACAACAGGTAAGAAAGCAGCAATGGTTGATTGGAGCTGAGTCACACCTCTGGGCTGAGATGGCCTCCTCAGGACCTGATGAGGGCATGTGTCCATGACACACCTTTCCATGGCTTTTGGTAAAGGTCAGAAGGAACTGATCTGCTGCAATTCAGGAAGAACTTGTGCACCAAAGCACACAACAAACATTGCCTCCAGGGATGCCTTGCTTCAGCTCAACACACCTCAACCTTCAAAACACCATTTACCATAACACAAAGCAGTCAGAAATGAAAGGATGCTACAAACCCGAGTGACTCACATCACCTCATGGTCTCAGGGGTACACCCAGCCACTCTTCTCCATGGCATTCAAGGCCATATGCCACGATAGAGCCCAGGTCCTGGTCCCACTCCATCAGTGAGTATATGGAGCACTGCTCGTATGCCCCATCCACGTCCCGGGACAGGGTGAGGTTCAGTTTCTCTTCCTCTGTCAGGTTGGGGCCAACAGCACAAAGCCAGCTGATGTCACAGTGATGTGGCACATGTATAAAAAGTTGGCAAAACTGGTGGAAAGCCACACTAAAACAAAGTGAGCAGCACGAGGCATTTCTGAAATGGCCCAAAATCACCAACCACTTTCCAGATTTCCCTGATGCCTGACATTGGCAGCAGTATCTGCTGAGACAGGTTTCCTCAGGGCTGGAACTGGTACTTGAGCCCAAAATAAGCCTTGCAGCTGTAGGCAGTCAGGAGTATGCAAATCTGAAGAAAAAGCAACATGCTGGCTTGGGATTTGTACTCATACTGCATTCCCATTAGAGTGAAACAGAAATTTCAGGAAGTGCACGCCATCCAGGTGAGGTTACTTTCTATTTGGAAACTCATCAGTTGGGAGGAGGGACTTCGAGAAGGTGATTGGGATGTGCTAAGATGAGCAGGGAAGCCCACAGCATGGGCAGTATGAGACACCTCGCAGTGAGCCCCTCAAAGGGAAACATCTAAGGATGAAGGTAACTGGGGTGGACTATTCAGTCACATGAGAACTATGAGGCACCTGGATGAGGGCAGCATGGAAAGGCTTTAGAACTGTCCATAAAGGAATTTCCTGCACAGGCAGGGATGGGAGACTAAACTGGGATGTAATTCTCTGGGGCTTTTAAAGCCAGGTTTGGCCAAATACTGGAAAGACTACAAAGAAGTTGGTTTAGATGTAGATGAGATTCAGTAACCCATAACGTTCCTTACCATTCCGTGTCTTAAACTTGGAAGTTACATTCACCCAAGATAAAGTTTTCTGGGTCTGTGAGTGAAGAGGAACACCTTAAGAGAAATAAAGAGCCCAAACCCATCAAACTAAGCCTAAGAGCCTTAGAAAGAAAGATGCAGTTTAGGAAGTGTCATCATTCAAGACCACTACTTTTTTTTTTTTTGGTGGTGGTGGTGGTGTTTATTTTTAAGCAAACACAGCTGGGTGCATCTCAGCCAAAAGGCCTGGAAAATATGGCTAAAACTGGACCATCACTATCTCCTTCCAAAACACACACTCCTTGCCCTGACAGTCCCTACAGTTTTAGAAAAACTTCTCCATTCCCACACCCCGAGCAAGAAGACCCCTTCTCATTCTGTTAATGGAGACACCATGACCTCGGTCAAACAACACCCCACTAAGCTCTGGGTAAATTATGTCAACACAGCTGTCAGAGTTTGAATGAACAGAGCACCTTGGGAACAGAAGTCATATATTAGGGAAAAGTTTCCAAGGGACTCCAGTGAGAATTACTAGGGGTTTTTTACTTCTCAGGTAACATTTCCCTTCATTTCTGAAACTTTGTTTCCTTCACAGAAGATGGGAAAGAAATTAAAAGAATGTGAGGAAAACTCTAGGGTTTCCTTCAGTGCAGTCTTCAGAGTTGGCTTTCCAAGAGTCAGGCAGCGTCTGTTTGGAACCAGGCACTGCTCTTTTGCATGGCATTAGGTGACACTAACAGGCTGCAGCCAAGGTTGCAGTTATAGGATGACCACAACTGGGGATGTCCAGATGCCCGCTCAGTTTGACTGACAAGGAACTCCAGCATTCAAAATGTGACAAATCTAGTGCCACAACCACGGCAGGAGCTCAGTGCCAGGTCACAGAAGCATTTCCAAGCCCATGGCAAGAGATCTACTGACAGTCTGCCAACAGCCCTGCACCTGCACACTTGGACAAGACCTTTCACTTCAAGCACCTCCTTGCTCCTACAGCCCAAATCATGACCCCTGGCACAGGAATGTGCTGCAGCAGGGTTTATTGATGCTTATGGAGGGGAACGGAACAGCTAGAGCCAAGAGATGTCATGATGACAAGAGCTGGGGCCAGGCCTGAGCTCTACCTCTCACCATCAGTGCATTTTCTTGGAAGTCCTAGCTCCACTACTCAGAGATCTCAGAGGCACCTTCTGGATTAAATTTGCCCTGAAGCTTCAAATTCAGAAAGAACAAGTATTGTGGAGGTGTAGAGGAGGGAATGCAGTTCACGTTCCAAATGTTATTCTCAGAGTATAAGCCATCCCACATTAATACCAGCCTGTCACCCTGAGGTGTTCCTGGCCGGGGGTCCTCATCCCCAGCTGCACAGGGCACGCAGAGCTTGGAGCAAACCTTTCAACTGGAGACAAGCCATCAGGGTACAGTGCTGATCGCCATCCTGGCTCCATTTGTGCACACGACTCCTGCAGAGCATCCCCACCCCCTCCCTACTGAGTCTTCCCAGGGGCTCTCAGACCTCCCATCGACCCCAAGGAGAAGTACCCCAGGGGTTGCAGAAACCACTGGGACAAACTCCTTCCCCAAGACACACCATCCAAGCCAATGAGACAAACCATAAACATAAACACATGGCAATGAACAATTTGTTCTTTATTGATTAAAAATTAGAGACATGCAGTAAAATACAAAGTCCAAAAAAGGAAAAAAAGCCTGAATATTTTACATCTTTCATTATAATCTACAATACACCAAAGTTGTGAAGAGGATCCATTTTCATGAACAGAGCATTGTCCTTAAAAGTAGGAACTTAAAATTACCACCTGCTTCCAGGTTCAGATCAGAAATTTGCACAAAACCCAAATTCTTAATGACACTGGAAAACAATTATGAACAGCATTGGCACTTACTGGAACAACATCAGAAAAGACAGTTCTCTAGAACTGTAATAGACCAAGTAAATATTTTGGATCCCTACCCAAAACATCTGGAGCTCTACAGAACAAAAAACATCAGTTTCTTCTTTACTTATTTTCTCCATTAAAGAACTAAGGAGCCTTGGGTTAGTGTGAGCTCAAACTCTTTAAGTCCTGGCTTGGGGGAGGTGGAGAATAACTTAATAAATAGATGCTGCATTGTTCCATTTGAACAGTTTGAGTCCTACCTTTCTCAGCACCAGTACACAAATGAACAAGGAGGTCCCTGTGGCATGCAGGGCAAAAGGGAAAAATAATACTGTACCAAGACTACCTTGTCTCTGTATCCTAAGGGTATCCAATACATCCATAGCAACCACAGGGTGACATGAAAATTGCGATGCCAGCCTGCTCTTCCCAAGCCAAGAAGCTAGATGGGGACAGCCGTAGGGAGTGCTTTGTGTCAGACAACAGGAGAAAGTGCCAGAGGTGCCACACCCACGTGCACGCACACACTTGGCCAAACCCAGCCACCACCAACTCCCTGGTATCAGGCACCCGCTTCCTGGGCTCTTGACAGCATCTGCTCAGCACCCTGGGATGCTCTTGTCCACAAATCCTCTTCCTCCCCTCCCATCCCTTCACACTCATCAGTCATGGGGCTGCTAACAGCCCACGGGGACATACCCAATATCCACCTAGAGGCTAAAAGCAACAAGGGCGGTATAAAAAGAACATGCACAATTCAGGAAGCTTCCACAGCCGCTCATAAAGAACAATATATAAATACAGATTGTTCATCTGATGACTTGGAAAAAAAAAAAGTCCTAATTGAACCCAGTCATTCCGCTCTGTTTCTGCATTGTTTGTGGCTGATGGAAACCAAACACGTCCCCATCTGTGTGTTAAATTACAGGCTTACAATTTCTGTGTAGAAAACACTCCAGAGCCAATAGCAGTTACAAAGGCCAACTGTGAAACAGTAGGAAAAAAAAAACCAACACCATTTATTATTCACATATTGCATTACAAGTGTCTCTTATCAAACTCAGAGTATAATTTATATTATTCATGTAGAAAGTCAAATTCAACACCACATGGAAATAAAAGCTAAATACATGTGTGACAGGGTTTCAGTGACATCCTGGTCAAACGTTGAGGCTTGGACCGATGAGAAAGCTGATGGCCCAAGCGATTAGTGCAGGAGGGACACAGCCCAGCGCTCGCTTGCCCAGTACTACCACCCTACTGGCGATTCTTTATTGCTGTAAAACACAACAGGGATGGTTCCACGGGTACCAGTTTGCAAAGGACTGGGAAACACGTCGGGAGGACTCACGCAGCCAGGCATAACTGACTGGGATTCAGGAACAGTTTGAAGTGCATCTTTTCCAAATGCAGAGTGACACAGATCATCTCTCTCCCTGACCACAAATATTGTGTCGATCTAAAAGACCAGTTTCCAGACAGCAATGCCTCATTGGTCTGCTTCAAGAACAGACTACATCTAAGATGCAGAATGAAAGATGTATTGAGGAAGGACTGCTTAATGTAAATTAAAAGGTTCAGCCCTCATGCCATGCCTGGCACTCATGTGGAGAGAACCAAAACTGTAAAAAAAAAATTAAGGCAGTTTACAAAGGGAAGCTGACTTCTAACACCTCAAAGTCAAGGAACTTCTCAAAAACACAAACACAAGGGAAGGCAGCTCTCCCTCCCGTCGGTTAAGACTTGGCTTGCTTTCTCAGGTGCAAGCATTCAAACCAGCAGTTTTAAAAAAACACAGCCAAAGAGAAGCAGGTTTCTCAGCACTCCAGGTGACCCAAACATCATGTACATTGGTGTTTCAGATAGAAGGAGAAGCAGGTAAAAACACAAAAAGATCCGTTCTGTATTAAAACTTGTGCAAAAATAGCAAGTGAAAAAAAAACCACATGTAAGCAAACATTTAGGCAAGATCATCAGAGCAGTGGAACCCCCTGCTTCGTACTCAGTAGTATTTTTCTTTAAAGTAAGGCAATAATAAAATGAACATGCAGGCAATGACATGTTGGATCTGCATGTTTGAGATGACAGATACAAAAACATGAGAGTTGTTTACAAAAGGTGTAAACGCCATCGGTAATTTCAGGAAGGTTTGTGATCCTATTAAGGAAAAATGTTAAAGCTTCTAGGAAGGGGGCTGTAGTTCAATTCTTTGGCAGTAGTGGTTTTTTTTTAGGCTAACAGAAGCATTACGAATATGCACATGTGGGTTCTTGGTTGGAAAACATCTCCTGGGACCATTGTTTAGCTGATGCTGAGCTGTGCAAATCCTATAAGTTTGCCATCATCAGGAATATCTGAGCCTTCAACACCAGACGCCTGAAATACAAAGGAAGAGAGATCCAAATAGCAACACACATGCTCTGCCCTCCATTACACACCATGCTACAAATCACAAGGTGTATCAGATGCAGTCTGGGGAGGTAGCACTCACAGGACAGCTTTGCACTCTATTCAGCAGCTCATACTACTCAAAGTTAAAACTGAGTGCTTTTTTTTTGTGTGTGTGTGTGTGTGTGTGTTTTTCCAAAGCTAGGAAGGGCTGGAACTGAAGTTCTGCCAGTGTCTGCTCTGACTAGGGCTAACTGCACTAACTGGGGCAAAACAAGTGAAAACTCCTTCCAGAAAGAGTCAAAAATAGCAGCACTTACTGCTTCACTGCCAACAAACTGGTTTACACCTTTGCTTTGCCACTATAACTACCTCTGAATTTCACCACCTCTGAAGGATTCATCTGCTATTCTTTCTCCTCTCCTAGCCTATCTTCTCTAGTTTTGACTTTCTTTTGCACCTCGCTCTCCCCTGCCCTGGCCTTTATTTCTTCCTCAGAGATAACGTATCTGGAGTCTCCCCATTTTACTCCTCCAAGAAAGGAGTCTGTGGCATTTCTTAGCCCACTTACCTGCCCTGAAGTATTTCTGCCCTTTCTGGGAAAGTGTATGGAAAAAAAACTCCGCACCCTTTTGTAACATTCAGATATGCTTGTTAGCCAGGATAAGGGAATGTCTGTATTACCACAACATCTCACACTTATTTAACCCAGGTGCTGCTTAGAGGACACAAGCAGGAAGCCTGCATTGCCTACAGTTAAGCAACCAGTAGGAAGCTTTAGGAAAGAGGGGAGGATTTAGAGTGCATACATCAGACACCTACAGTAGACACCATAGGCATCTATATGCAACGCCCTCCCTTTGCAAGTGACAACTTGTTCAATTAGGGAACAGGAATAAATACCAGTTTGAAAGTGACGGATCTGTTTGCTTGGGGCTCCTCCACAATTTTCTGCAAATTAGCTGCAACTGAAATCACACACAAAGAAAATGCGCAAATATTAGGACAGGCTAGAGAAAAACATCCCAAACTCATTAGGCCCCTCTATTACTCAGAAAACTTCACTTTTTAAAATAACAAACAAGTTTAGGTCTCAGTGAGACTCAATCCACTTAAATCTAAAGCTTTAAACTGTGGAAATGCTATCATTTGTTACTATGTTTCTTTTTCAGAGGTAGTTGTTTTTCCCTGGATGTGGTGGGATTAATAGTAATAAACTGTCCAATCGCACCTGAAAATCCAGTTAATTTTTTACTAGCAGACTTTCCAGATGTTGCAGCTTGTGTACAAGGAACAGTTTGGTTTACTGTAGTCAAAATACATAGGCAGCTCTGACAGTTTTAAGTCTCACCTGCTGCACAGAAGGACACATTTATTTAGCACTGTTGCTAGAGGTAAGCTGTTCCCTTAGCCGTTCATCCCCATATAACATGTGCTGCTGCCTTACTGGATGTGCAATTTACACTTCCTTCCCTAGGCCTATTTAAAACAAAAAAGCCTGTCTGATTCCAGACCCAGATCTCTCTTGCGCAGGACCTGTGAGCAATACAGGCTTGTGCAGCAATTTGGCAATGCATATATGTCAGATAATGATTTAGCTAACGCATTGATTAGCTTTCATTTTGCATTACAAGGAACTTCTGCTTCATGTTTTCAACTAGATCAAATTCTTGTGGACTGAGGGTTGCCTAAATGTACTGGCACAGAGCTGTCACCAGAATTAACAGCAGTTTTGTAGAGCCACTGGTGTAGAGAACCAAGGCCACAGCAAACTCTCCTAGTACCACTAATCAGGTCACTTTAAACATGCAAAAGATGACTGAAATGGTTAGAGCAAGAAACGTAATACATAATTACCTATTACTAGATCTCTGCCATCAACAAGACCTGCTGAAATGAGTTCTTGAGACACACCATCAGCAGTATCTGTTGGGGAGAAACCCAAGAGCCAGTCACCACATTACAGAAATTGTACAACTGATAAAGACATCACAGACGAACTTAAAGGAGCTTGTTCAAAGCAAACAGCAAAAGCATTGTTTACACAAGGCAGATATTAGGGTATACACCAGGTGCAGTAAGACAGCTCTGTGCTCTGCTGTCAAACTCAGAGCTGGAATTTATCGAAGGGCTGCACTTTGGTAGTATTCATAAACAGTTTTACAAAAAGGCCTTCTCCACAGCAGTTCTCCAAGCCCAACTGTAAGGTAAGCCCTTTCAGAAGGCACTGTGGACACACACACTCATACAGGGTTTCCATACGCACAACTGGACAACACCAAACACAAAACTTATCCTTCACCAAAACCACATTCACGCACTGGAATTTCCCACCAGCTCACCTCTCCCTGGGGTAAATTCAAATCGAATATCATTGAGCTCTTTTTTTGAATTCCTGCGGAAAGAAGAGAATTTTATGTAGAAGAGACCATTTCATTGCACTGATAGGTGCCCAAAAGAAAGTGCTGTAATTGAATAATTAGTCTGTGGAGAGAAATGAAGTCATTGCACCCTTCCCACTCAAAGGGAAAACTAATCACTTGGGTGTGCATCTGGAAGCAGGACTCTCAACCTGACAGCCTGAGTGGGCTGAAAACCGGGATAAGCAAGTGCCACCTCTCTGATATAAGGCCACCTTGTGCCACTGTCTCATCAACTCACATCTGTCAGATGCACACACATTATGCAACTGTCCAGGACTGATGGGGAGGTGATACTCAGAAGTCCCAGTTTAGTGCCTATCAAGAATGAAGATGCCTACAGAGATGAGAGGCAGGTTCCTTAAAGGAGAAACATCAGTACATGTAATGACAGTAGAATGTGTTTACAATCCTTTTTCTGCCTATTTCTAGGGACACAGACCAGAATCCACACCTTGAATTGGATAAAAACTCTTCACTCTCAGAACTGGTTGAAATCTGAAGTTGTGCCTGAATAGTCAGATGGTCTAGCACAAGGCCAGAACCTCTGGATCCCTGACGCCCTTTAGAGAACCCAGCTAATTCCTTCCTTCCCACCTGCTGAGAGTTTAGGAATATTTATACAAATATCAAAACCTCTTTCAACGACAGATTTTGCCAAACTGAAGTAGTGGATGAGATGAACTGCTTTTCTGGCCCGTGGTTTCAGAAGAATGGATGAAATTCAAGCTGATAAAGAACACATAATGACCATCCTTTCAATTAAGAGGTAGATGGCAAGATGCACTAGAGAAGTCTTCCAGTATCTCTCTCTCTACAAAGGCTCACTTTGAAGAACAGGTTGGTTTCGTGTCCTTACCTTAACCTTAGTACAAGGCTGATGGGGACTTTCGTATCTTCCTGTACCGGAGCTGTTGCAGGGGCAGGTGGGGCCTGCAATAGGATTACATCATCTTAAAGCAGATTAACACTTCCTTTCTCTGGTTTTAAAACTAGAGATAACCTTGATCAACTATCAACACAAATAAAAGTTTAACTCATCATTGGAATCATGACAGTACAGTGTAAAAGGCAATAGACTAATGAAACAGAAGAACTTTATGCTTAAATAGTAACCTAAAAGGTTCTCTCTGCAATTGTTTTGAAAAGAGTAAAAGCTACACAACTTTGAGAAATTTCAAAATAGCAGAGGACTTCAGAAGAAGTGCTAAATGTAAAAAGACTGCTTGCTCTTCATCAAAACTTAAGGGTTTGGGGCATTCATGGCCGCTTCAAGATCTCCTGTGTTTTAATCCCTGCTCCTAATATGTGATTTACAAACCTGATACAATTATGAAGAGTACCTAGGAAATAATTTAACTGGCAGATTAGCATATACTCTCAGTTACTTTTTTGTGAAATCAAAGTATTTCAGAGCATCTAGCTGTAATTTCATAGCTGTCTGTTTTCACTTCTAAATTACTTCTGAGTAATTATTGGAACCTGTAATCAAAGCATTTTATATTCGTAAGCAGCAGATTTCCAGTAGGAAAGATCCAGGAGGTGTCCATTTTTATAGCACTTGGATACTTCCAGTAAAGGGCTAACTGTTAACCAATCTCCACCAAAAAACCCCAAACGAAACAGAAGGGTCAGTCAACTCTTTCACTGCACAAGTCTTCTGTACTGCACAGGCTGAGACAGGGATTTTAAACCTGGAGTAACAAGACAGACACAACACTAGGCTGATAATTTAAGCCTAGAAGTCCTGACAAACTGTTCTCATCTAGACCACCTGCTTTTTCAAGAGAAAAAAACCCCACCCTTTAAGATTAGTATTTTACTCCATCTGTTGGTGTTCTCCTGCCAGCAATGCAGCTCAGAGCTTCTGATCACTATCTTGTTTCTGTTGAAGCTGAAAGCTTTACCAGGTCAGTGAAAACAAACAAGAGTTCACAGAGAAGCCCAGAGGTCTGCAAAACAGTAACCAATGAACTACAAGAACCAGAGGAGAGCTATAAAGAATAACACACTGACACAAAGAACTATAAAGAAGAACGCACTAACACAAAGGTATGAAGTTCACCTTAGGACAAGCTACCAACAAATAAGCTATTGGGCACTAGTTGCAGGAAGCAAGATACTCTGCTAGTGCAAATCAAAACACTTCCACTGAGACCAACACTGCTACTTCATTTTACCAAACTGAGAGTCCTGGCCTTCACCGCTGCTGCTGTTTCAACTGCTGCATAAAATTCAGGGATTAAACACTGGCCCTTTTTCAAGAGATTTGAAGAGGGTTGATTTAAGTATTAAAGCTACTTTTAATGTAGCCAAGAATATGTCAGACCCTAACTCCACTATTTTCGTTTAATGACTAATGCACTGTCTTTAACAGTTTTGTAAACAGAAACATGAGCTGACTGCAGTGAAGCTATATACATATCTTTCTACGTTCTTAAAAATAATGAAACATTTCTAGGAAGGAGTAAGTCTAGGAGTTATTTTTCTGACCAACACTGCCAAGTTTCGTCCCCTTGAGTCTGCCAAAGGGTGATGGTAGCATGGTCCCCTCCAACAGTGACAGTCTCTCCCCACCAACAAACACGAACATTAGTGTCTTTTATAAAAGAGGTGCTATCATTCAGAAGTCTGGCAAATTCTGCAGTGCTTTACTCCAGCAAACCACAAGACATGTTCCAAATGTCTTGGTGATTATTTGGGTTGGCCATTTTTCTCTCTTTAACACAAGTCAGAGCTCTTTCCTGACTTTGCTATGCCTGCCTATCTGACCTATATCCTACACTTTGGGGTGATGTAGCTAAGAATTAGACACAAACTTGTCAAGCTTTCACATTCTCTCTACTGCCCCTCAAAGGTCCATTCTCTCCTCTCTGCTTGCAATGGAAGTGTTTCAAAGCACCACAAGGTTCAGAGCTTTACAAAGATGGAGTTTCTTCTCAATTTTTGACAGCTACAAGTGCAGTTTTAACCTAAGCCTCCTGTCTCTCTTCTGAAGTCTGGAGAACTTGCACATTCTAGTTTCTTCCTCTCACTTTTCTCTCCCCTCTTATCCCATAGCTGCTAATGATGCCCAGACACACAACCAGAGACTGTTTGTGCTGCGCCTTAAATACCAGGAACAAGCAACTGACACTGAAATGAGACTCTCCTTTTTTTCTTGCCTCTAACCTTGCCTCAAGCCAGAGTCCACTCCCTAAACAGCATAAAAAGCCACTGATCACCCACAAAATAAGAATGAAAAACTGCTGCACCCACACTGACTGTATTCCTTTTGCAAGCCACGAGGCCAGCTGTCACTTCTGCATAAGCAGCAGCACTAAATCAACTGTAGACAAGCAACTTTCACAGATTCAGATCATCTTAGGATGTCTGGAATAGAACAGCTAAGTGCAAAGCTGAAAGCTGGTATGAAGGGCTTGTGATCTTACCTGTGCTGCTGCTGGGGCTGCTGGAGGAGCCTGACTAGGTGGAGGTACAGCAGTTTGAGGTTGTGCAGGTACTTGCCCTGCAGCATGAGGTAGTTGAGTAGGTGCCTGTGCTGGAGCATTGAGTGAAGGACCTGGAGGCTCAGCTGATGGGAATAGCTGCAAGCAAAAAAGGTCATTTTAATGAGAAAAGGAACTTAAGACTTCTGAGTCAAGCACCAGCTTTCCAAAAATTACTTGTTTGCCACATTAATCACTTAGAGAAATTCAATGCCATGGGCATTCCCAGGCCTCCAGAACACTAACACTGATCCCAAGCTGGTGTTCAAGGGGTTTAATGCATCCTTACCCCCAGGGACCCTCTTCTGCCCTGGCATTTGTAAGTTTTACTTACCAGTAGAGAAAGATAAAAACCCGAGACAGCAGCATGACTGTGGATGTTGGACAAAAATTACACTCTGCAGTTAGCAAGGCTGGATGAACACAGATGACATCCTAACTTGGACAAGAGTACCCTATCCTTTAGCTTCTCCCCTTCTCGGAACCTGAGTCTTACTTATATTTTCAAGTAGCCATGCAGTCACAGCAGAGCAATGCTGCTTTGACTTGTAGTTCCTTTCAGGGAACATGGTCTGGTAAAGCATTAAGATAACTATTGACAATTTATTCATTAGTAAAACAAATGTCAGTCAGAGCAATCTGGGTATTCAATTGAAAGTGAATTCAAAGCTTAAATTCTTCAAAACACAAGACAAACTGTTTAGGATTGGACTTACTAAAGTTAGTCCCTTGCAAAAGAAAAAAAAAATCATAGGGAATTAATTTGAGGGTGGGGGAAAAGAGCTAAATGAAAGCTTAACCTTTTTTACCTCTTGCATTATTCAGAACAGAGAAACTGATTTTGTCACGGTAGACAAAGAACTGTAAGCTTGATGCCACTTCTTCAGTGTGCCGTTCAACTTACTCCACTAACTTGTAGGAAATATAAATCACACTGAATACTGAAAACCTGGGCAGCAGACCTCCAAATCCCAATATTTATTAAAGGATGGATAAATTCATCCCAAAGGGATTCTGGTTTTCAGATTTTCCTTTGAATTTAGAGTTTATGTCAAATTACTGTGCCAGAACTGTAGTCTTTCTTAAGATATCCCTTTATAATCAATCCTTGCAAACATATGAAGAAAGAACAGGACAGTCTAACCTAAGACAAGTTTCTAGGAGACAGCTCTGTTTATCTTTCCACACAGGTAAGGAAAAGAGAAAGACATAGCACAGACTCTAGAAGATAAGCAGTCTCTATCACTGAAAGATAAGATATACTAATATTCCTAATGTAAGAAACACAGGACAGAACTGAAGGCAGATTATAAATTGCAAATGAAGTTTTGCTTGCTATCAGATACTACTCCAGATTTATTTCACAGTTCTGGGCATAGGTTCCAAACCAGTGGATTAGACTGTGTAAACCAGACATTTTAGAGTTGTGTTTTGTTGTTTTGGTTTTTTTTTAAAGAGGAAATTGGAACACCATTCTTCTGCTTAGATTATTCTTGTGACCAATTCATTATCTTACAATATACAGACTTTTGCTGGAGCAAGTAAAGTTGAAAAGATACACACCAAAACTTACCTCTGGAAGACCTCTTGGCATTACACAGCCAATGATTCCTTTTACAGGGAGGCTTTTAAGCAGAGCCCAGCTAGACAGTAGCTTCTACTTCACATAATATTGTTTTCAAAGGCTAATAAAAACATGTTCCTTGAAACAACAGCAATAACTAGGAGTCATCATTTTGGAAAGCCATTTGCAATTAGAACTTACATCAGAATTCTGTACAGGTTCTTTCACTCTGGGAGACTGAAAAACAGAGAAAAAGCTGTCATTGCCCAGTCAAAAGTGAAACTTCTTGACTAGAAGGACTTGTCAGAACCATAATGAACATATGAAATTACATAATTGCTTTCAAATTACATATATGCATTAAGACACATAATAAAAGGGACACAACAGTTTGTTGACAACCTAATCACAGCATACCACCCAGAAACATACAGCCATGTTTTAGAACTTGCAGTTGATATTTACACAGTGGCATACAACACCCTAAACTGCTATCATTGTTAAACATCAGCAAAATCCAGTAGTATTGAAGATGACTCAGATTATACCAAGTTACTTGTGCACCAAGATGGCAAAATCCATTTTAAGATACCCAAGTCTTGCAGAAAAGATAAGCCACACAATCAGCCTTGCAGAATTCTGCTGGGAAACAAATCCCCTTCATATACTTAGGGAACCAGTTTGCAAACAAGCTTGCTTAAACCATATAAAATGGAGGAGCAGGGAGGGGAAATCAGCCTTATTTGTGCTGCTTTATAGAAAGAAATCTCTCGCCTGCTCTCCTTGCCCTTGGACTCTGCATTACGCTCTGCTCTCCATGACAGAATGCAGAAAACTGACAGCTGTACACAAGTCCAGCAGTGAAACAGAGAGATCAGTGGAATGGAGGGGAAAGTGCAGTCAAAGCAATGCAACCAGCCCTTGCTTATCCGTAAAACAAAGATAACATTCATTAGCTATTTCACATGAGCAGGAAGGAACTGCCAAGTACTCCCAGAAAGCCCTCTAACTAAGAGAGCCTGCAGCTTTGACTTCTAAAAGGTCCAGTTACCAGACTGATAGGATGGCTTGGTCCATACTAGGACTAATAAAATAGATGTTCCTTCTCCATACAATGGTCTAAAAGACAGGTTGTGATTAAGACAGCACAAGTTTGACAGAAGAACATAAGTCTCATCATGCCATTATCTTAACTTGAGACAGTTTATGCACGATCCAATGCCACTAACTTAACCAATGCAGATCAGAGCAGCTTCTAATCTATGACCTAGAGGCCTCATGACAGAAAGTAAAAGCCCTTATTCTCAGAACAGCCAAGTTGCAAAAAGCCCTCTGGACAGGAGAAGAAGGAGCAGTTCCTTCATAATGACTCTGCGTTGACAGTGCCAGGAAGAAGGTCATGCAGCTGGAAAGGTAAAGCCTGAAATCCATCTCAATATGCTGAGCCTTCACTTGACAGTTACCGGGCAAGATGAAGAACGTGGCATTGTTCCCAAAGATAAACAGCCATGCTCCACATCTGCTGGTCACAGCTGCAGCACTGTTTTCAGGGACAAAGCTCATATCCAAGAATACTCATATGCCTCAAGGAATAACTCAGAAGAAGCTTGTCTTAAAGATCACAGTGTGCTAGACACTGTATAGACAAGTATGGAAACACTGGCCCTGCCCCCCAGCTAACAACTAACCCAAAAAGCGATAAACAGAAGTAAACTAAGGAAAGACATGAACAAATGGAAACAGGACAAACATTAAAAGACATTTACTTAATTAAGGTACACATAGGATGATTTTGAGGATGTATTGAAATATATTCTAACTTATTTTTGCTTGTGTAATCAGAGATGATGTGAGTAACCAGTGAGATGTCGCCACACGGCATGCCACCGCACAGAATTATTAATGGAAGGCGTACGATTTAAGACCCTACATAGCACAACTGCTTTAATTTGAATTCAAGGGTTTAAATACAGAGAGGAAAGAAGTTCAGTAACTCTTTATAGCCAAAAGGTAACACTGAGTCAGCAAGTCACCTTATTAAATTAATTGAGCAGATATTTCTGGCTCTATTATAAACATTTGTCTATTTCAGGTGCAGTCTTAACAAGAGACTTGTACAATACACATTTGTACATATCAAATTTACTCTATTTTTTCTGTAAAGTGGAGACAAGCAACCCCCCCCCCACCCCTTTTCATTTACGTAGATGCTTTTATGCAGGTTAATACTTAAATATTTTAGCAAATGAAGTCAATCTGCAAGGCATCCTTTTACTTTAAGACTGACAGCAATAAAATGCATGTACAGATGGAATCAGAGAATTACAGAATGGTTTAGGTTGGAAAGGACCTTTAAAAATCATCTACACCACCACAGCAATGGGCAGAAATAAAAGGTGACATCTAGTAAACCCAAGTTACTGTATCCTATAACTTAGTTGAAAATGCAGAGTTGATTACAGACAGGTGGAATTTATACCCTATGTGAGAAATATGGCCAAAACCACAGGATAAACAGTAGACCTTAACACCATCACTTCATCTGTGCCAAACTCTGGCAGTTTGGATACAAGTCTTAAGACTGCTTGAAAAGGGATCAAATGCAAGAGATTCACAGGCATTCCTATCCTTTCATCTTCAGGCAGAAGAAAATGACTCAAAAGAGGTGTAGAGGAAAGACACTCAGGGCAGGATTCAAGTACCTAGACAGACATGTAATGAGGTCTAAGATGCCATGGTGCCCTTCCTGACTCCCAGAAAGGTACAGGTCTCAAAGTTCTGTGTTATATCTGCATAGGGTACCTCCAAAATGGCAATATACATCTACATTTAGGTAACTGAATTAAGACCAAGTGCTCCAACACCCATTCTAAAGGTTTCTTCAACAGGAGACCTAGAAGCAAAGGCCAAGCAAAGCCCCAATTAGAGCGATCAGAACAGACAGCAGTACAAGGAAATATGCCAAAGCTACAAGAAAAAAAAAATAAAAACTGGCTTGAAAAGGAGCTTGTAAACATGTGTGTCAATCTGCTCTTTTCTGCATAAGAGGAATGGAACAAGTAAGTACTGTTCAAAACACAGTCAACAGTGTTAAGTCATAGCACGCTGAGCTTAGAGACAAGATAGAACAACTTCTAAGTCATCTCTGAAATAGAGTTAGGGTCTTTTAAAGTACTGCCTCCTAAAATTTGATTATATTTTAACCTACAAAAGGAATTTGGAAAATGCAGCTCATAAAGCATCAAGAATTTCAGTAGTGGCCACCTGGTACAAGAGATCCTCCTTGACCATGTAATACGAAGCTGCATATAGTAAGCTCTTTAAAAAGTCACAATAGTTGTTGCCACAAAGTATGGAACTACTGTATCAATAGTGATCTTTGAAAACCCAAGCATTTCAAAGGATGCTAAAAAGGTGCAAAATCTTGCATTTAATATCTAAGTGTCTATATAGAACACCATAGAAGACCAATCAAAGAGAAAGGAGAAAAGTTGAAGTTGTAAAGGAATAAATGCTTCAACCCAATAACGCTTTTTTTCTTTCATATTGAAAAACTTCCTCTAAAAATCCTTCACTGTCTCACTAGTTCAATCACAGAACTATTAAAACGCCTATTCTGCTTCAAGCTACGTGCTGTTGTGAGAAGCAAACAGGCAAGCCGTTACAGTCAAAACTGGCACTGCCGACTACTGGGGGAAGACAGTCTGTAAATTTATTGTAATCTTTTAGTTGATCATTATGCATTACTCCTCTGCATTTCTAGAGGTTACTCTGGGTTTGGGGTTTTCTGTGTACGTGTTGGGAGAAAGGAAAGTATTGTGTTAAGTGCTAGACCAATCACTCCTTGTGACTTCAGGGATGCTGTAACATTTTCTACTAGGACTAATGGATTTCAGTGTAACTGAGGGGACAGAACCAGGCCCTGTGTGTTTCAGTTATCAGACATAAGCACAGGCCCTACTGATTTCAACTCCATCCTGGAGGGGGCAGTAGGACAAAATGTCTCCTGACACTTCCAGAAGAAAGTATTTCAGTCAGCATCCTTAAAAACAAAGAGAATATCCTAGCTCAAGTGAATGCGTATGCTGAGCTGGGAGCAGATCATCTGAATTCGTGTTCCCAATTATGCTCAACATTCCTTAATGAGGTTAGCTGTGCCCCAGAATGATGACAGAAGAGATCAATACAATTTCTTCAACCTTCAGTCTGCTTTCTCTGGTTCAGCTGCAGACTCAAGGGAAGGGATTATAATTTACTGTGTATCACACTTAAAACAAGGCAACATGCTTCCCAGGGATATTTAGACATACCACAGTTAGAAAACAAAACAGAGACAGTAGAGCTATTGGAGTTTGAGGACCCACCCTGAGCTGTGAAATTGCTGCTCTGCCTTCCTCACTTTCTTCGTCTAGTTCATCATCACTCCATTCCCAGCCACCATCTTCAGTCTTATGAAGACGTCCACTGGAACCTGGGACTCTCCGGACCTGCTCAGCACAAAGACAGAGAACTGATATGTAAAGCAGTTTCTACAGCTGATCTTTTTTTAGGAGAAACACCACAAGAGCATCTTCAGGTTCCATCACCTGTCAGGGTGCTTGAGTGTTTTACTGAAATGTCTATCTCTATCTAGAAAATGCTGTACTACAGCAATCATCATTCAAAATGAACACAAGCATAAAACACTGGTATGACTGTAACAGCAAGGGCCTGGGAGGTCTTCAGTACCTTCTTGGATCTTTCAGTGATTGTTGGTGCTCTCTGCAACATCTTCTCTTGCAAAAATTCTTTATTCTGCAAAAGAAAAAAAAATACCAAACATTTGGATTGCTGAAAATACCCTTTAATTCCTTCTGTGTCTCTGATAAAGAAACTGTTAAGCTATTTCTAGCAGAAAGTGTTTTATATGTGTCACCCCCATTTCCCCCAAAGATATTAACCACTTTTTTCTTTTGGATTACAGTATATGACATTTCAGCCTAAATAGCTTTTCAGTTAGCAGTGGCACTTTCCCTATGCAAACTGATATGGAATTAACAATCGAGGAACTGTATGCTATTCTGTCTGATTTACTGGGGAATGTACTACTTATATTGCAGCGCCTGATACCCTGCTGAAACACTGGACATTCTTCCACTCACAGATACTACACCACTCCCTTTGCTTTATCTTACCCCTAAATTTATGCTTGTCCAATTGCCAAAGGCAAACCTCAGATTTCAGACAAGCTGGGATGCAGGAATTCCTTTATGCTGGAGTAACAATATCAAGGAATTGGGGCAGTAGAATTTAAAGTGGCTGAAAAAATGTACAGCACATACGATGTTTAGAGAGGAAGTAAATGCAGTGATCACAACAGATTAAATATTGGGAGATTGCTGTGATGCTTTACTGTATTCAGTTTCCTCTTCAATCAAGATACTCTGGACTGGCTAACACGTGGGCTCCTGAACATACAATTTTCCAGCCTGCGGAGCCAAACTGCTGGCTGCAGGAGAAGCAGGCCAGGCAAGCATCCTGACATTAGCACTGGGATCTGCGGGTGTATTTCACACCAGCCGAGTGAGGCTAGATAGCCCTGCTGTCTCTGCCCATGAAGTGCTCCCAGAACTCCCCTGTGATGTTTTTTTGTACACAGGATGGAGAGCCTCAAGACACACACTGTCACTTCCTGAGAAGGGGCTCTCAGCATTCTCAAAAGGTATTTTTACATAACATAGACTGTATTTAAATTTATGGTTCAATATAGACATATAGAAGTTGGACCCTTCTGTCCTCAAGTTACAGCTGCCAGTTTGGCAGTGGCTGATGTATGAAAGTAATTTAACACTGAGTGTTAACCAGCATACATTTTCACTTCAAATGCCGGTTTAAGTATCACCTCATTTACAATAATGTTAATTTTCTATCACCACATATGCTAATATGTTACTCTGCAGCAGCTTAATGAAAGCACGAAGGAGATTTTACACACAATGAAGTATAACACGAATCAGAACTCGAATAACCAAATGGAGAAAGGTCAGCAATGTGTAAACCATCTTGTCACTTTGGACATCAAATGAGTATCCAGTATAAAAATGCAGACTATTCAGTTGCCTAATATCCCATCATGAACAATGAAAACCTAGTTAATACTGTCAAGAGCCCAGACATCAATTAAACTTGCCCTAAAGCAAACTCCTACATTTCATAAACTGGATCACTCTCTAGACTTCCTTGGTTGCATTTGTTAAATTTCTGTCAGCTTTAATAGAACATCCAGCTCCTGTACAGATACTTAGATGTGACCACTATCATTTAAGCATCTTAATCTGGGAGCTGAAAATTACTTTGATTAATTGATGATGCTGCTGTGCTATCCCAGGTATCAAAATATCTTTTTGACAGTTTAATCTGTGTTCTGCTATAAATCCCATGTATTTTAATCACTAACGTGCCACAGTAAAAGTAAACAAACAGAAAACATTTCCTCATTCCCATGGAAATATAAATTCTCCCTTGTATTATTTCTGTCTCTCTTCCTTAATAAGACCTTGCACACTGCATATGTACTAATCTCCAGGCAGTAATTACATAAATGCTCACTGGCAGTTCACTTCAAGGTTAGAAATGGGAGTTTCCTACTATTTTGTATCATGGGATCTTCACCTTCCCTAAAGCAACACAGGGTGAAATAGGTTTATGTACCCCTCCACACAGTAGGCCTCATTCACTGCTTTGCATACACTGATTATAGAGCTTACTAAAATATAAGTTATATGTACTGCCACAGAGACTTTTATAGTTGGACAGGCAGCCAAAATGGCACCATTACAAGAGAAGAGAAAACCCCAAAAGCCACTGAAAGACATTTAAATGCTCAAGAATTTCTAGATAATTTCTCTTAATAGCAGCATATACAAGGAGGTACAAAAGAGGGGCTTCATTCTGTTCATTCACAATGACCCATTCAACTCACTCAGCAATGCTGGCCCTAAGTGAAACAGCCCACTTTCATGCCAATAATGCTGTCACCATACCTATCATACTTCTGAACAGTCCTCTCCACAGCCACTACACAGATCAGTTTAGGAAGTGTTTCCTTACCTTCGCTTTCGTGAAAAATTTGTGCCTTAAGAGTTCTGCTGCTGTTGGTCTGTCAATAAAAACAGATGTAGAAAAGACAATTACAAATGCTTCCTTTCAACACAACGGTCTTCCAGGCTGTTGCAGTTTGTTGTAACGCGGCATCTCATAAGGGCATCGGCTTCTCCTGCACAATTCCCCTAAAAATCAGTCAATGTATTCCAAGTAAATTTTACACCAGTAGACTTTTAAACACTCAGTGTATTCTGATCAAAGCCTATTCTGTTCAAAAGCAGTGAATAAATTGGGGATGTGGGGGAGAATTGCTCCCATTTCAATGCTGAGCTTGAGTCTCTTCATGCCAGTCCGATAGGATCACAGAAACAATTTGCTCAAAAGTGAAATGAAAGATCACCTACAGCAGGAGTGCAGTACTCGTCATGTGCAAGTAACAGAGTTATTTCAGAGATACTTGATTATATGTGTCTAATTAGTTCTATTAAACACAGGTGGGATGATCATCCTTTGTCTAATAGAAAAGGAACAAGTACAAACTACTTTCCCCCTTAAGTTAGATTTTAGGATAAATACTCGAAAGTAAGAGACGCTACTTAGTCAGTTTAGAAGTAGTTTTCTAAAGGCTCAGGCCTACATGAGAAAGTAACAGCTTACAGCATTTCCCACACTGCAAACTGTTCTTAAATAGTAACAGAGTTTAATTAGTGACTTAATTAGGCATTCACCACAGGGTTTACTACACCTCAGACTACGCTAACAAAAATCATCCACCTTATAGCAAGGGACACCCCAAAATAATTAAAAAGCAATTGCACTAAATTATGCTCATTGAAAACCCATACAATATGCATAAGTATCTGATTCTGCTAGTTGCTCTTTATGGGCAGACCTGCTCCCATCGTCAGGATGATGACAGTGGCTGTTAGTGGTGCTTGAGAAGAAAGAAGGGGCATGCCATAATTCAAAGTGATTATGTTTAATTCTGATCAGCACACATTCTAACCTGCAGGGATAAGATATGCTTTAAAAGCGAGAAAAAAACCATCATGCTGGGAAAAGACCCTTGCTATCAGCATTTATCAAGCGCTCTACCAGATTCATTAAGCACTTCAAGCTTGTTAGAAGAGAGAGATCCCATCTCACAATGCATGAGAAGCCTTTGCTCCTGGATCTGTCACAAGAGGGAACTAAAACATGTCTTCATTATTATTATTTTATAAAGGGACTTTTTCCTTTCCAGAATTAGTTAGCTTACTGAGGAAAAAAGGAAAACTAAGAGGTATAAAAATTGATCTGTGGGAATGCTTGTTTCTTTACCTTTGCATTTCAAGGAACACTGCTTTTAATGCAGGATCCACACTACTTTAAACAGCATCACAGACTGGCAAGTGCTATGACTGTTCTCCACAGAAATACATCTGAACCATCCTATGTGACAGGTTATGAGTTATAAAAAGTGTCGTAGGCAACCAGACCCTCGTGCAGCTTTGAATGATGCAGTAACATAATCATACAGTGCTACCCTGGGAACCCCAATATATGCACCACTCCCTTGGTAATATTTCTAACATCTCTGAGTAGTCAAGCTACTGTTACAAGGAAGACTGAAAGTGTCATCAGGTCACTTAAGTAATCTGTATTGATGAAAACATGTTGGTAAAATTCGCCAGTGTTTTTCCTAATTTTTCCCCTCAAACCAAATATTACTTATAATTAAGCAAGTCAAAACTACACTAAAAGCCTTCTTTGCACAGGCAAATTTTAAAAAGTTTATTTATGAAGCTTCACAAATAAACATGCATTGCCTAATATGTAATTACTGATCTATGAACACAGAGCAGTTTTGACTGAGAACAAAACATGAACTGCAGTCACCTGCTGGAGGTGGCAAGGGGGAGAATGGCACTACCCACACAGTGGACTGGGATGCCCTCTCATTAACCCAAATGGAAGATGTGGGCCCCAGCCAGGCACGATGCCAGACATATATCCTTAAAAATTAGGAAAGCCAAGAGAATTTGCTGTCACACAGCAAGATTGCTATGTTCATTGTGGCTGAAAGTTTGGAGAGCAGAGAGTGTACCAGCTTTAAAAAATGTGGAATGCAATGAGTTTTGTGGTTTTGTTTAGGTATTTTTCTAAATCTATTTTGGCATTACCTGTTCTTACCTTTTTTCAGGGTCTTTTTGTAGGCACGATGAAATCATCTTCCTAAAGGATTTCCCATACTTCTTCAGCATCTCCTTATCTTGCACACCAGTTTCCAAAGATGGGGGATCATTTTGTAGTGTCAGCATTAAAACCTGAAAGAATTATGTCTATTGGCAATGAGATTTTTCTTGGCCTTTGTTAAAGACAGATTTTGGAAACACTACTTTAGACAAGCATTTTCATCAAGCATCTGAGTCAACGAGGACTGTTTCATTACAATGGCTCTCTTAGGGTAGCCTGGGCTCAGAGTGAAGTTTCTTACAATTTAGACTGTCTCCTCACATTCATGAGACAGCAAACACTCACCTGTCTTTTCCTCAAGGTAATCACAGAGCCTCTCCTCTTCCCTCTGCTTCCCACATCCACTAACTTCATAGAAACGATTATTTTTAAATTCTGACTGTCACATGAGGGGTTCGAGACTCATACAAAAGGATCTAGAGAGAGTTACCTCCACCTCCTTTTCTTGGGAAGCCAGGCTGATTTATACCCAACAATTTATGCTACCATTTTCCATCACAACTCCTGGCCCACAGTGCAATCTGCAGGCCAAACACAAGGTTGGGATGTGCTTTCAGCCCTGTTTGGTGTGATTAAAGGTGTAAGTATAGCAGAACTTCTACCAGCCTTCCTCATTTGAGATGAATAGTTGTGCAATGCATTTGATTCAAAGGCTCTGTTTAGATCTCCTGGCAGGTGCTTCTCAGTTAGAAATCAAAGTAATGTAAAAGCAGAAGGGCAACATGAGAAAATACAAGGGTTCACTTCCATGTACCAATGCAACAGCAGGTGAAGACATTTCTCACACAAGCACCCAACAAGCCAGACTGATTATTTCCTTCACATCACTCGGATATTCTGAAGGAAAGGAAGAAAATTACTCATTTCCATTTTCACTTGTCACCTACATACAGATGAATATCTATTTTTAGAAAAGGAAGCAGCACATAGCACATTTAAATAGCTTTCAACAACTACACTGCTTAGGGCAGCAAGAACCCATCAATCTAGCTGAAATTATACAGTCCCTGACAGAATTCCCTGCTTTTATTCCCCCTTTCCTTGGAGGATCACTTAATGCATGGGTCATTATGCTGTGTAACAAAATTAATCTGCAGTAAAATACAATTACACTCAATAAATAAAACACAGAAGTACTCTTGCAGGTTGCACAAATGGAATCCATACCTAATAGAATTGGGAGACTCCATTCTATCTACTATATGACAACACATGATACTAAATATGCAATGTTTGTATGCAAAACTACAAGCCATGTATTCAACCACAATAAAAAGAAGTACAGCTTGCAGAAGCTACACCAAAATGCTACCAATAATCACAGCACAGAAGGAAGTATCAATGAAAACAGCAACAGCTAAAGCAGAAACATTTCCCTGAACTCCTCACTGCTCTGTCACAAGCACTGGTATGACATTTCTAAACCACTCAGCTACTCACCACCTCCTGCACAGAGATTACACAAATCTTAAAATTAATTCTGTTCTACAGAGTTAAACCAGTGCAAAGTCCTAGCGTTTAAAGCAATACATGAATGTGCCTGTTCTAATGAGTTCAGACCTACTGCATTCCCAAATGCTACTGTAACTGTGGGGTGGGTGGGGATGCACCCAGGTCCTAAAGAGGTGACAGCCACCTTGCACAGCACTCTAGCAGTTAAAAGGAAAGCTTGCCCCATGGTATGCCTAAAATTGAGAGACTTAGCACCCACAGGCCCCGTATGCCAGGTGATTAGTCTAAGCATAAGATACGGGGTTACTGAAAGGGCTCTCCACCCCCTCCTGTTTGATCTGAGGGAGAACGCATCCCAGCAGTAGAAGCAAAGCGGCCTTCAAGACGGTAGGCCAAAGGGGCTCAAATTTTCATGACTGAAACAGAGGCCCATCAGATCTCACAAAGGAGCTAAGGAAAATAATCTCAAAACTCAGTAGTTCTCAACGGAGAGGGTCAATTCTGTTAACTTTATGATGTAGACTCCCTGAAAGAGTAGCACATTGGAAGTAGCTCCGGTTCAATAATCAGGAAATAAAGTTAGCCAAACTATAAGGTGATCTAAAGTTCAAGACATTTAAATAAGATTTTTGAAGTGTCAGTGTTTAAACAAGAACACTTCCTCCACCTCAAAATCAATAAAATATTAATGTTGCTGATATCACATCATTTCATTCTGATGTGGTACTTCCCACTGGTTCGGTGATTGACAGGACTGTGTTGATGTTAAACAAAGACATTCTTTTGGATCACTGGTAACAGGATTTCTGAGAGGTAACAAGAAGGATTATCAGTGTGGGAGAAAGAATGGCTCGCCATCCCAGTGTCACTGGATGCCAGATAACATGTTCTGAATTATTATTTAAAGCCCTAAATACATCTGCTGCCTTCAGAAGCTTCAGGATTAAAACGCACAGCACCTTCCTTAAGAATGATGACTCTGACGAGACTCAGGATCTAAATAAGAACTGTGCAGTTTCAGACAACGCTGATTAAGTGGCGTATTTTTAAAAGGTGACTTCAGATAAATCCAAGAACATCGTGATCCACAGGAGCATGTTGAGAGGACAAACTCTTCAACAAAGTATGCTGACCAAATTCTTGGAAACACCCACAGAACACACTGATCCTTTATCTTGCACAAGTATCTGTAGACCTGCTCACCTTCATTGGCGGGTATTTATGGTAAGGAGCTGCCCCTGTAGCCAGCTCAATAGCAGTGATCCCAAAGCTCCAGATGTCTGCCTTGAAATCGTATCCTCTGACCTGAAAAACATTAGAGGATGTTAGCACGTGCCTCTTGCTATCCTACATCACAACTCCTTTCTTTAGCCTATTACACAGCCTTCTACCCTTTCCTTCCTTTCCCCTCAAATTTGGAAAGACTAGCACTGTAGTGTTAAAGAGATAGAAAGAACACTTTCTCCCTCCTCTCCCCTCAGCTCCTTATACCTTTGAAGAGGTGTTTTAGAAGTCACAGTCTGATGAAAATTACAGCGTGGACTGTGCAACTAGGACTGCTCTGCCATAAACCTCTCCATGTGTAGAACATAAAGAGGCACTAGGTTAACCCAGGCTACGACTGCCACACAAAGACACAGAGAATCATTAAACAGTACAATGAAACTCATAGTAATAGATGGACTGCTATCCCCTTGGGACATATGCCTCACTACACTTTTAGTCAACCGCTTAATCAATGTGAATGCAAATACGCTTGATCCTGAAACTTCAGTACATACCAGCTCAGTAAAAAGCCCCTCATTCCTGTCTGTAGACTAATATTTCCCTCCACTAATTAACAGTAGCTTCTGCACTTGACATTAAATACAGAATTGTCCAGGAAAATTTATAGCATTTACTTCCCCTCATGCACAGGAAAAAATATTTCATATGCCAAAGTGGTTACTTCCTCATTATCATTAGGTAATATTTTGGCACTTGCTTTCTCTGCTGCAGGGGAGAGACATTGTGTACTAACTTCAAGAGCAGCTACAAAAATGAAAGCATTTTGGCTGCTTAGAATGGTTAGTATTTCTTCTCTCCAGACTATGAAAAAAATTAGTATTAAATCAGAGCTAATAGGGATATTGTCTTCAGCTAACCTAACAAGCTTTAGTAAGGCACTTACTGTGAAGAAGCCAAAAACTACCTTTAAGATGATCTTGAATTCTGGCAAACAGCAAAAAACACTCTTGTACTATTTTTCATATAATCTATAGTGGAACTGAAATGTATTATAGCAACAGGGGTTTATATCTTGTACTAATTTCTTCAACTCTGTAGGCATCATTTTCATAAGCCTTAAAGGTCTGAAAGATTTCTTGAAACGCCTCGGTTTATGGATGCTGTGATTATGAGCAGATTTCAAGTCATTTAACTAAACAAGCACAGGTATCTAATATAAAAGATGACAGTGCAGGAAGAAACATACTGTAAGGGTGGGATTTTTTCCCCTCACACTCTTTTTAGGTTTTGAGAATAACTTTAGGATGCTTCTTAGCTTTCTTTCATCCAGTCTTGCAGCCCATCTATACACAGTAAAACTCCCCATTCCCCAACCAGGATTTTAGTTGTTTAGTGTGGGGGTTTTTTTTAGAATTATATTATATAATCCTGCTTGCAAATGAAAGCTATTAAGTTCAAAGCTGTCTACAGCAGTACATCTTGACATCTGTCCAATACACATTAGTCACCACCCTGCAGTTATAAACTATCAACAATATTTATTTTTCTCATCAACTTTTTTTGGGGGCCATAAATCTGTCAAGTGAACATACATTAAAAGACAGTGCCAGGCTATCATGTATTAACATGCTAAAGGAACTTAACAATGCTGAAGTAAACCAGATGGAATTGGTTCAGTAATATCTACATATTGAAGGCTAACCTACAGCAACCCCTTTGTCCTTTTTCCCGGGTTGTATATAGTGGCTCAGAGTGACACCTGCTGGAAGACAGCAAAATGATATAAATGGACACTGAAGGATTGCACATCAGCATCCAAAATAGTGCCTTATCATCTAATATTTTCAACGACATAGATGTGCACAGCCTTCACAGAAGTACTGAGCTCCCTAGAAAATCTGCCTCCATTGGAAACATATCTGTTGCATCAAGAACCCCTGCTTTGTCACTAAAACCTTCATTTCCCCTTTTCAGCACCCTTATCCTTAAGGTCTTTTCTTCCCTGTTCTGCAGATTGCAGCCACCCTAACTGCAATGAGTCTGGAGTAGCACCATTAGGTCCTGGCCAGCCTGCTGTGCTCTGTGCACCAGGACAGCACACAAAGGACAAAAAAAGCAAGGAACAACTCTGATCTGGTTTTGGAAATGCCAAATACTCTATTTTTAAAACAGAAGTACATGACAGGAAAGCAGTTCAGAAGCAAGTTCGCAAAGATGGTTCCTGACTTAGGAAGTATGTCTTGTACTCTACAGTGTTAAGCTTGTACTCTGAGGAATTGCAGGAGTGCCATAACACATCAGCCCCTCGATGCCACCATGGGGTGCTACAAAAAAGGCCAAACATTGAAAAAGCCTTTTATCAATAGTATACTTAAGCTACCCCAAAGTTATCTCAATCCCTCAAGAAATTTTACATATAGGAAAAAAATGCATTAACATTCTACCACTGGTTTAGCTGCATTTCATCATATATATATATATATAATGTAATACACACACATATATATAGGTCTTGTTCCAGGTTCCTCCTAATCTCAAAAATATTTTATTGTGAACAGCAAGGAGAAAATTAACAAGGTGGGTTTACTTTAATAAAATAATGTTTTCCAAAAATATTTTTGTTTAAAAGATTTTTGGAAGAAAAAAAAGGAAGAATGGAAAAACATTTATAGTCAGTTATATTTCTGCTTAGCACATCTGTCAAAAATCAAACCATGAGTCCAGCCCTCTCCGTCAAACTGTTTTTAAGGGGATGAGGGATAATTTTCAGAATGCTTATGGCACTGAACATCAGTGCAATAGACAGCTACTGCAACTGTGGCATAATTTTGTTTGTGGATCTCGCTCAGAAATGGGCATGGCTATTTTACATTAACAAAGTTTCCAGGTGGCCTTTATCAGAAGTCATGCAGACAAAGCTTCTATAGTTTAGTCTAGAAGCAGTGGAGGACAAAAAGTGACTATCTCCACCCTAAAGGAAGAAGTATGACATCTTTTAGCTAGCCAAAAGAGCAGAGATAGAAGGGGGAGAGACAAGCATTCCCCAGCATTTACAGTTTGGATACTCATAGCCAAGAAAAATTAAAAACCTGAATAAAGTCAGCTGCATGTTGTTTCACTGTAACTCCCCACTCTGACACACTGCAATTAGCTATCCCAAATTCTCATGTTTGCAAATGCAGAAGAGCACATAACCAAGCTGTATATATGCATATTTACCATGTGTGGAAGTATTTATATTCTACTTCACATTTATGCAAGAAGGGAGGGGCAGGTTAACCTTTATGCAACAGCTGCCCTGTCTCATCCTCACCTTAGGTAGAAGCCTGAAGGAAAGCAACAGGGCAAAAATCTACTGAACTCTTAATATTCCCCAGTACAAGCCTGGCTGCAACAGGCAAACTGAAGAAAAACCTGTGGTTTTAAGAAAGCCTTACAGGATGCCAAATTATCATTTCTGCTTGAAGTAAATACAGCCATTGATGACAATAGGGAATTCCAGGTGCAGATCAGCTAAGAGGGCACTAGGAAAAACAAATCACCTGCTCCATAACTTCTGGTGCCATCCAGCAAGGTGTGCCCACAAAGGTTTTCCTGACTTTATTTCTGGTAATGTCACCACCAGTGGCCAGAAACGCGCTAACACCGAAGTCTGAAAAGAAAACAAAACCAGATTTTATTAAGAACACATCCCCAGCAAACTGAAGGTTTGTCCCCTCTTTCCCCTCATGTTCCCAGACATCTATTAAGTACTCAACCAGTTACACATGAGGAGTTTCCTAATAGATGAAGAATGATCACCAGTTAGCTAAAAATGCTGGTACATGAACAGTCTGTAGTCCACCATTCAATTACTGGAGACAGCAGAGCTTTCAGTGCTGGCCAGCAGAGAGGAAAATTCCACTTTCCATTACAGCCCACTGGTCACATTACAGCATGCCCGTGCTCCCCCAGCTGTCCTGATACTGTACAAACCTGTCTCTGACAACCAGTGCTTTATTTACGTTTGTATACATACATAACAACCAAACTTCAATTAGCATCCTATTAATATTTGCAGCAATCAAGTCGAGTACATAAAAAGTTACCAGACTTTATAACATTTAACTGTCTTAACTGCATCCTGCAGGCTGGAGGTATCAGTCCTTATTCTGGATATTTTATTACCAGAATATGCTTTGCTTGGTAATCTTCCATTGTGGTTTAACAGGAACTTGCACTAGTTCTTGATGATACAGTAGGGTTATCAAATAGGGCAGCATGTGATGCTAACCAGACCTACCATCCCAGAAGAAGCCTTGCAGACAGATATTCACACGCTGCACAGCATTATCCCCACTTGAAACATCTTTCACAAGCTGAAGGATGCTCAAGGATGCCCCATGCACTCAGCGGTAACTATATTAAAGTAAATCACTCTTTTACATAAAAACTATGCTTTCCAAGATAACACTAATGTTTTATGCAATTAAGAATGACATGGAAAACAGGATCTGTGAACAACAGCAGTAATGTTCAGGAACAGCAATGGAATACAGTATGTTTGTTCAGAGAACATAGCTGACAGTTAACTGTAAACGGGTTTACTCCATGGCTTAAGGATGTTATCCTAACTGAGGAATCAACTGCAACAGAAGATCCCTCTTTAGAATTTACAAGCAACTGCATTCACATGAGGACAGTCCCAAGCTTCCCCCTGCATCACGCCAGCAGTGCAATGAGGCCCTTCTCACCAATCTTTCAGTATTTGAGAAACACCACTGAAATTATCACTCAAAAAAATAAGATCCTGAAAGCTTCCAGGTCACTTAGGTGGGAGGCTTCCAAGAACAGGAACTTAGTGCTCACTACAATACTAGGCATGGGTAACTGAAAGTTGACATTAAAGAAAGTTGCATAGAAGTCACAGGGCTAAAACAAGCACTACAAAATGCCTATCATTAGGGTTCAGCTTCTTCCAGATGTGCTGTCCTGTTCTCTTCCCCATTCCTGGAGTCATCATGCCTTCCTGCTAACTTTGAAGTTTCAGCATGTCTAGATGGATCACTATCCCCGTCAGTACTGTAATCTGTATTTTTCTGGAAACTCACTTTTTGCAACACTGATTTTGCTTTGAGATCTCCCATGTGTGTATCCACCATCTTTGCTTTTCTCAGAAAACTGAATGAGGTTCCTGAAAAGTTCAGGGTAAAGTTACTTGCACTCACTACTCATTACGAGAAGTCTCATAAGATCTATTGTTCTAAACACAAGAGCAATTAGAAGTTCTTTTAAATAAAATAATGATAATAAAAACTTGTCCAAGTGCCATCAGCATATTATTGTGATGTGCTGTATTTGAACTTGTGTATATTATCGTACCTCAAGTTTCCATGCAGTCATTTTGAGGGTAACGGAAATGCCATTCAAAGCAAAAGCATTCCAGCAGTAAAATCACAAGTCCTTTACACAGTGCACACAGCACGCACTACATTTCCCATCAAACATGGGTTTATAAATTCCAGTTGGAAATTCTGCCCCTACATCTGCCATCTAAGGTCAGCAGAAAGCCTAAACAGAATTATATTGCATTCTGTTACATGGTTGATTTGTTCAATGTTTTCCCAATCAATTTCCTTCATTTCCAGTGGGCTAGATCAGGCACAACCAGCCTGTGATACTCTGCTGTAAGGAATGCCTTTGAAACCATCTTCTCAAATGCCATCCTACTAACTTTATCCAAGTCCCAGCTATTAAGAGAAGAATGTGCCTGCTCTCAAGAAGTATTTGTAAAGCAATAAAATAAAATCCCAACCACAAGCTAGGGTTCAGTTCTTACTTCTGAGCAGTTGGTATGATCTGCATCTCATTCTCTCTACTGCTGTTAACTACACTCAGACTAAAACAGAGCTAGGTTATTCCAAGTGAATTTAACTCTCGAAAATAGGGAACATCATGAAATTCAAGATGTACGATAGCTCAGAAGTGTTTACATTTGTACTCCTTTGGCAGCTTATACTTTATATTGGCTCACTACAGTGATCACTGGAAAGGACTGCATCAACAGCATCAGGGAGGAATTGCAAATGTTAGGACATTGCTTGCAATACCAGTAACCACCACTGCTGGGAATCCAACGACTGTCAGATATTCTAGAGGAGCCCAAATATCGCAGACTTCCAGCTGTCTGCTAGCAAATAATAGTCTCCAGGATGTCTAGATGCAAGTGGTAGGATTTTTTTTTTTTTAATAATTTTTCTGAAGCAATGTAGAAAAGATTAATCTGCTGAACGTGTTTCAGTGATATAAACCAAAGACTTCTTAAAAAAAAATAATCTCCAGACTCTCATTAGAGCAAAACCAATCCAGAATGGACATGACAATTCTGCTGATGCAGGCTCTGCAGAAAATATGGGTAATTTTGTCTTATTCAGTAGAAACATCATGTGTTTAAAACCACATACCCTACAAAACACTCTACAGTGGCAATGAAGTTGCAGGCTAGTGTTTGAAAAAGCATGGTATTAGGCAACAATTCCTGCTATTAAGGTATCCAAGTTGTCAAACCTTAAGACTCTTTTGGCAACCCAGGAAATGCAAAAACTGAAAGGAAAAATCTTCTCTTACGATTCTGTGTTGCAGAAACAAAGACCCAATCTAAACAACTCACTAATGCAAGAATGCTGTGGCAGAATCACATCACAACAGGCCCATTGCTGCTGTATACCTCAGGAAGATACATTTCTACAGTACTGTAAGTTAGATGGTTTGATCTAAACCTAGAGGTCAGCCATCAAAAATCACCTCTCCTTTGCCACTCATACTGTAATATTACCTTAATGCTAAAAAGCCTAAGTACTTGCTACTGTAGGTAGGTACAAGGGAAAGACAACTGTGCATTAACTAGGAGGCAACTTTGGTCCAAAGCCTACTGAAATCAGAAAGGCTCCTACAGAGATGGGTGGGTTTGTTCCCAATTTCAGTGTGGGCAGAACAACAGAATAAACCAATGTTGTCTTCAAACCACTTGGAGTTGTTTTTAAACTTGGGTAGCTGAGATACTATTCCTTCTCAAACAAAAATAAAGTATTTCAAAATCAGCACTAAATATTTTTTTCACTGGTCACCTTCTCATTCAGTTGCTCACCATCAGCAGCTGTACTTAGTTGTTTTCTGCAAACCTTACAGCTTTTAGAGTACCGAAGATGAATAAAGCCTGGCAGGAAGAGAAGTGAGGCAATTTTGTGCTGAGAACACAGCAGGTCATAAGACACCAGAGAAAAGGAAGATAAGTGAAGAGCAAGAATCAAAAACTTCTTTCCTCTTAAAGACTATGTGGTTATGTGGCATTTGATGTATAAATACACACTTGTTCTCCCAAATTCTCATCTACAAACGTAGATCTCTACAGTATCATATATTTCTAATCAATTCACATGCAGAACAGCAGCTTTATTGCATCAGAAGTTTAGCCTTTTTGCAACAATGTCAAGGCACATAAAAGATGTATGAAATCCCTTTGCCAAGTAAACGTAACATCTGAGACCAAGCCCCAAAATAAAGGTACACTAATACTGCACAAACTAACTTAAGGATGACAAGCCCAGGCTGGGTGAAGACACCACCCTTGGAGAAGTTCACAAGAGGTTTCAACAACAAAATAGCACACCACCTCTTGAGGAAACACAGATATTACAAATGACACACAGAAAAAAGTTACTTCACATCATGCTGCTACAGGGGAAGCACCAAAACTCTCCAACCACAGAAAAAAACACTTTTGCCCCTTTTTTGAAAAGGAGAAGAGGCTCAGAGGTGTCCATGATACATCACCAGCGGCTCGAGTCAGCCCTGCAACTAGCACTTCTCTCCCCAAGGTGATTTGTGCCTCATACCTTGTTAAAGCAATTTCATCTCCTAGAGCTAGTTTCCTAAGGGAAAGTGGGGGAACAACACTGCCTGCATCATAACTTGGTGTTTATGTAGAGTGCTATTTTAGTACAATGAATTAAGAGCAGTCAGGAACGGAGCGAACCAGTGACAAGCTGGCATGGATTTGTGGAAAGTTACACAAATTCAGTTACACAAGTTTTGCCTGGCCTTAACTATCCCCGTTTTATAAATAGATAACGCAAGAGGGGTTAGGCAATTTGCCCAGTATCAATTAGCAAGTCCTGAACAACTTCATGAAATCTCAATCTACTTCAACTGCTTGGCAACATGGCCTGCCCAGGACACAGCAGGCACACTGAGCACCTCTTGGAGTACACATTAATAATCCCGACTGGTTTTAAGACATGAAGATATCGTGTTATTGTCCCCACAACAGAAAAATACCACACAGACGGAGGGACATGTGCCCTTCAGCCTTCAGTAGACCCTTGCTTCTTCACATTCAATCACAGAGGGGTGGGTGACAGCATTATTTAATATTTCAGTGGATAAAATGAAAGCTGCCCTCAACCTCTTCCATCCCTTCCAAGTCTATCAAGACTCTAATTTCATTTCACAATAATTTATAGGGCCTGCATAGTTAAATAAGCTGAAGAATATTAAGCTTTGCTTACTGTGAGAAAACTCTTGGTTTACGCAGCAATCCTGGTGCTGATGCAGTTTATGGTGACAAAGAGTGATTTTACCCATGCAGCTTTTAGACTCCAGAGAATCAATGCATGCCAGGGCAAAAAGGTTTTATGTTCTAATTAAAAAAATAAATCCAAACACAAAACCAAAAACCAAACAACAAACACACCAACAAAAGTAATTGCCATGGAGAGGCTGAAACACAAAAGAACATGGCTATCTCAGTTTACATTGCAACCACCATCAGCACTGCCCAGAACAATGGTATCTGGGAAACAGTCCTGCTTTCTCCAGAAGATAGATTAATTCAATGTGTAGGAAAATGCTTCAAACTCTGAGAAAGCAACACTCTCTGAACTGTAACAGGCTCCATAAACTTGGTGCCAAACCACAAGCCCAAGCCAGTACCCTTGAAAAAAAAGATAGAAGCAAACAGCCTCACTTTAGGTCTCACTGGTCAGCTGGATATCTTAAGGGCAGTTTTATGCTTTGGTTCAGTGGATGCACAGTTTGAAAGCAAAAGGAGCTACATAGTTAAAAATAGAGTCATGAATAAAAATATTTAAATCCCAGGACTTGGGGAGGAGTTTGAAGCTGGGCATTTCTGCAGGCCATTAGGAGAATTTTTAGAATTCCTACCTCCAACAAATACCCCCAAGCTCACAGATTTCTCCTCCTGCTTCACCTGTGCCTGCCTCAGCTCGAACGTCTCCCACAGAAGCTTTCACATCTGATGCACGGCCACCAGTCCAGAGTTACAAAGAGCCTGAGAAATATTGGACACACCATCAAGTTGCTTCTTCTGTTCAGCTTAACAGAACTGCACAGGCTGAATTACCAAAAGGGACTTTAGCTTTCACTGGTTAAAACTGTATAATGCTGTAGAAAAATTACTGCCATGAATTTTATACAGTGAATGTTTCCCAAGTAATTAAACTCACTCACATACTGTGGATGTATAGCCCGGCAGTGGGATTTCCTCCACCTTAGGGTTGAGCATTTTTTTCTCAGTCTTGAAGGCAGCTTTGTTTTTTTCCTCAAAGGATTTCCAGTTTGAGATTTACACTTCTTATATTTACATTTAAGATTTATATTTCTTCTGAGACAAGTAAGATGAATTGTGTCAAGCAGTAGGAAACACACAAACACAAGGTTGCAAAGGCCAAACATTGAATAAGACCTTCTTAACAATTGTTCACATGCAGTTTTGATAGAGGGATGGAAAAAGGGAAAGGAGTCATTATAAAAGAATTGAAGTAATTCTTTACTGCTACATTATTTGCATTTTTTATGTACACGAAACCAGCCCCTTCAAGGGAGGCAGCCCATTCGCTCTAACCCTCGGGCTTCATTCCACAGCTGATCAATTTTTTTTTTTTCTTCTTCCTTTGTGGTGTAACTTTCCAGCGAAACTTAAACATATTTGTTTCATGGGAACTCAGTGATGTCATCCAGCTGATAACTGAAGCACTCAACCATCAACAGAATTATTCATAACATGCATTAATATTTTTGTCAAAGGCAAGTGCTTTGATCTTGATGAAACAAAACTCACTTTATTAGGATTGGTTTGCTTCCAGCGTTTTTTCCTCCTCAAAAAATCCAGGAGAAATTTTGCTATTTCATCCTGGGTCAGAAGGAAAGGAAGCTTAAGTGTCAGAAATTCCCACAGAAACAAAATCTCTTGTTATGATCAGGTCCGGCTCTTCTCTAGTATTCAGCCATTCATTTATTTTTGTTTCTTTCAAGTCAACAGCTGCCCTCACAGAAACGAAAAGTGCTTCCTGCCACTGTGGGGAACTTGCTGACCTCAGTCACTCTGCTGTGTCTCATGAAAGGTTACAGCATTAATCCTTTTGCACGTTCAATGAAAGAATTTGTAAAGAGGGAACTTTGCACATCTCGCAATGTTGCTTTCGCAGGATATGCAGAGAAATGGATTTCATCATTTAAGTATTGCACATATAAACGACTAGTAGACAGTTCAGTCCAGGGGAACATGGGCAGATGACAGACAAAATAAATCCTCTGAAATTCATACAAGACTATTTAACCTTAAAACTACTTATCAACTCAAAATTGTTCAGCAGCAAAAAAACCATGAACAGGTACCGATTACCAGTGAGCCTTAATAGAAAAGTCAAGCCCTGGCACTCTTGTGTAAGAGAAACACAAGCAGCTTTCTGCTAGGCTGACAGAAACACTTGGAATAACAGGGCATTGCTCTAATGCAACAGTTACTTGCAGCGTCTCCCAGAAAATAATCTAAAACTCCATACAATTATAAATCAAAAATGTTACACCTTGGCCCCATTATGGAAAAAAATGTAGGATTTTACTGTATAAAGTTTGCTCCTTTGAGCATTTTAGAAGCCACTCCCTACCTTCCATCAGCTGCTACACAGGATGAATTATTTACACTCCATTAAAAATATAATGGCAGGCATTAAGAGTACTGGGAGATTTGAAAGGGGAAAAAAAACAACTTCAAGATTTAAACAAGTCCTGTATTTTATGTGTCATGTCTTGCAAAAGGGTGTATTGCCTTCTGCAGAGGGAGAAAAGCAACCTGTAAAAAAACCCCCAAACCTATGCATTGCAATGCATCCTGCCTCCTGGTAGAAAGTCTACACCTTAATTCCAAGATGCAAATACAGGCATAGATACACATAGTGTGCACCTCTCAGCACTACACAACGCAACACGCGCTTCTGCTTGACACTGTGCCTCCAACAGCAGGACAGGGTACTAAAAAAAGAGACCTTATCACAAACAGATACTGTTTTTTCCAATTAAATATGGGACTGAGAAAGTTTACATGTACAAGGATGTTTGCTGAGGTAGCAGAACCAGATGCAAGCTCTGCCCTCCAGCTAGAGATGCCACAAAGACTGGAAAGGCACCACAACATTCATGGGAAGAGCACAGTCCTGAGGGAAAGGACAGTTGGAGAGGGATCGTACTCAGGACAAGAAAACAGAACCCTGGGAACACGACGAAAAACAAGTCTCACAGGTTCTAAATATACTCTCCAAAAATTTAGTCTTAATAGTCTACAATAGTAATAAATCTTGATTTCTGAAGAGTAAAGTCTTTAGCACCAGGTATGAAATAAAAGACCAGAATCGCAGCATTGCAGGAGAAAACCAAACTCAAAACCAAACCACACCACACACCACCCTTTTTCCACAGACATGATCCATCCACACCAAGGACTGTCTCCAATATACCCATGTTAATGAAGTTCTTGACAGCAGTGACTACAACAGACATCCCCTCCAGGCACATTTATATTAGCTACAGCAACTGTCTTAACAGTTTTCCCTGTCCTGTCCCTCAGCTTGCATGATTGTTTCCAAGATTTTCAGTTCACCCCAGTTTGAGCTGGGTTTGGGCAGACAGTTAAACATGCACTCTGCCACTCTCTTCAGCTGAAGTGGACTAGGGAGTACCCACACGAGCAGTTTGACCAGCAGATCTTTCATTAAGGTAAAGCTGTAAGTGACTTTTACAATCAGACATACCAATTTTCTTCTGATGAATCTATCTACTGTTCACTACAGTCCTTTTGAAAACCACCTTACAACCGATGACAAATCAGTGGTCTGTGCAGTCCACTTCCAAGACTATGAACTTCCTGTGTTAAAAATCTGACTAGTTTATGACAAGATTTTTATCTAATCTATTGATTCTGAGGATTTAACAGTCAAAGGATTTATTCATGCTGATTGTCGTTATTTCAAAGAACAGTATTTTAAGATGGGGGGGAGGGCAGCAGTGTTTTGGTTTGTGTGTGTTTTTTGTCAGGTTTTTTGGTGGTGTTGGCTTTTGTTGTTCATTTGTTTTGAGAAGTGTGGAACTTCTTGAAGATAACATTTTATGTATGTTTCTTCTTGATCATTAAACCGTCTCTTTGGATACACAGTTACACCTAAAGTTTATGCAAAGCTACCAGGGAAGTTACCTGCAATTTGCACTGAGCCATCTTCTCCAAGAAGAATATTTCCTGCTTTCACATCCCTGCAGAAGAATAAAGCAACAATAAGTGGAAGTCATTACATCTTTCCTTCAACCAACAAAAACATATTAAAGGGT